>NC_090440.1:1703910297-1704535297 GCF_031143425.1 Pleurodeles waltl | reverse complement strand
TATTTTTCATGAATATCATATGTTAAATCGAGCAGACCTTTAAAGGTGGATTGATATTACAGCGTGGTAATGTCTGTACACATCGATTTTGTTACATTGGATCTCACAGATTATTGTAGTCAGAAAGGATTTTGGTGTTTGGTTACTTACTTTGACAAACCATAGAAGTGCAAGATTTCCACTGTGACGCTTCTTGCTATACCCTCTTAGGAGGGCCTGGCAGGTTTAGTTACCTGCCTGGCCCTTGTAATAAAAGAAAAACCACAAAACCATGCATATACATAGAGTTGGTCTTTGGGTTAACCTGCTTCAGTCTGAGTGCCAATTACATTCTGCTTCTCCCCTTGAGAGCATTCACAATCTGCACATGAACATGGATTAGCTCATTTCTGCCATTGGCTCTGTTGCCATGTAAACAACAGCATCTGGCTGAGCATTGCATTTCCACTTGAAAACGAATGTGTCTGAGATGGTGGCAGGTATGCTCACTTGCTGTCCATTTCATCTGCCGTGTCCTGCATTGTTGCGGCCAGTAGTTCTAAACTGGGCAGCCATTGTGGAATGCTTTTGCCAAACAGTATCATTGTTTTACCTTTCTAAGACATTAACCATATTGAGAAGCATTAGTTGGCCACATTAGATTGGTACAAGAGAAATACACTATTACACTTTAGCATTCAAGTATGTATGCCTAGTGCGATATAAGAGCACCCACGGTGCATAATGAGCACATAATGCATTATTGTATTTTTCTCTCCAAGATGGCCAACACGTTGCTTTTAAAAGTGACAGCTATGTTGGATCTTTAAAACAATGATATGCAACAAAAGCACCATTACAAGATGCTACCCTGTGCTCTGTTTAATTATATTTTGTATTGCATGTATATGGCTTCTTGCTGAGTTTGTTTTGTTGTGCACGGGTAAATCAGTGAATCTAAGGCAGAGTCAGAGTGTGGATACGACAGAATCTGGCAGTGCAGGGAAGAGTGACAGAATGCATTTATGTTGTCTTACCGAGTAGAGTGCCTTAACTCATCAGTCACTTAAGAAGCACTTTCAGTTATAAACCAGCCCTATAAAGGGACCCATGAAGTCGAGCAAGGAGCCCCACGCAACGACAAACCAGACACAAAAAAAACAACCTGTACCAAAGCTATCTTTGGTTTGATATACACAACTCAGGCCGCATTTATTTAGCAAATAATTTTGCAAAAGTAAAAGAACACTTGCCAAAACTTAGATTATTCATGAAACATGCTACACATCTTGATGTCATCATTAGACCCCATAGAGAGTATGCTAAACAGAATTAAATCCTAACCGTCCCAACCATCCCATTGCAAATTCTTTGTGAGCTCATGGTCTGACTCCTCCAAAGGTCCTCTCAGCATTCCTCTGAAAACCACCCGGACCAACATCTACTATGGAGGACTATAAGATTTCAATTCCTCAACTTCTCGTAAGGGGGGAAGCCAGATTTTCTCTGATGCAAACCCAAGATAACCATGATAGAGGCATCTTCTGGAGGACCTTCTGACCACCGAGAAATGGGCTGGGCAGCTGGGCTAACACATGATACCTGGTGCAGACTGTATTCCTCACCCTTCATCGCTCCAAAGAACCAGAAAAATGGAGCACCAAAAGGAAAAAAAGAGCCCAGAGACAGCAACATTTCCAAACCCCACCCATAATTAGGGTTCCATATCCTCCATTAAGGCACAGATAAAAATAGCCAATAACATGATTTTTTTTTGATGTGAGATGTCAAGGTGACCTGAAATATCACTGGCATCCATCAGCCCACCCGGCCAGAGGCTGATAAGGTTCGCCTTACAAACCGCCTCTCCACTGGGCGATACCATGAATAGTGCTACAAAGGACTCAACGATCAAAACATCACCTAAATCTCTGACCATACCATTACCACCAATATACACTATCAACAGGGCAGGCGGCAGCCCCCTCACCACTATCCTTTCCACTGCCAGTTTTATTGTCTGCAGGCAAAGACCTCAGACATCAAACCATCTCATCTTTAAGCCTACTTTCTGGGCTCATGGCTCACAAACTCCATCACAAAATGCCTTCTTAGCTTGCTGCAAAAAATGAGTGCCCAATCACCAGAACATCTTTAGGGTGTGTGATACCAAATGCACAAAATATGAGGGGTAAAAAGTGGGTGTTAGCAAACAACACCTTTGGAAGGTAAGAGAAACTCAGAAGAACCAGGACGAAAATATTATACCATGTCTACCTATCTTCTTTACTAAGTCTAGCTCCGGGCTGTAGCTTCCTGCCAAAGTAGCTTTCCCTCAGCACTGAAGGAGAACTAAAATAGGTAGGTCAAACCCAGCCCTAACTAATATTTTTTAAGTACTTTGGAAAAATGAAACCTCAAAAGAGGAACCCAGTTAAGATGAACAAATAAGACCCACACTTTCACTGCGGGGTGATAAGACCCACACTTTCAGTGCGGGGTGAATCTGGATGTACTCTTTCAGGGTCAACACAAGACAGCACAGATGTCCTGGAGTGCTGTTCAACCCTATACCATCACCCCTTCTTGCCTGGTCAGTTTCAGAAACGAAAGAAATATGCAAAGTCCCTCACCCAGGCACTTTCCTACTGAGGAATAACTTGGCAAAGTAATGTGTACCAGGCCCTAAAGTGTAAAAGGACAGGAGGGCCAAATACTTTCTCACATATGCCGCAGATCTCGCTTCCTGCCTAAGGAAAGGAAAGCTGCTGGAGGCTGTTGTATGGCAGCAAATACGGCTGCCTCACCCTTGGCACTTTCTAATACAAATTATACAGTACGTTGTGATAGTAAAGGTGTAGAAGAGATGTTATGCAGCCAGCCATAGTCAATCAGCAGGTGGAAAGAGCAAGCAGAACATGGAAGATCTAAGTTAATTACTCAGTTGTTTAAAATAGGGATGCAGACAGAGATGTAGGGAAGATACGTTTGACTCCTGGTGCATATTCGACAAAGCTGTTTTTTTCACAAGTTCGTTCCTCATGGATTTTTCTGATCTCGAGTTTTCAGATGTAAGAACTAGCATGATTCAAATGCCCACGAAGAAATAGAAATTCTCTGTAGCTACTCAAGTTTTTCATGCTAACAGCTTTGTAGAACCATGCACTTCTACTTCAGTTTGAAGGAGTGCTAAACTTTATCCAGAGTGATGGAATTAGTCGAATTCCCCTTGTTTAATGGTGGGTTGCTGTTTTCATGGCAGTTTAAAAAAAAGACAAGTTAGTACTGGGAGCCAGAGATGTTCTTAGGAAGCCTGGACTTTGAAACCTAAGTTCTTGAGCTATACGTACGTTTCAGCTCTGCAGAAAGGATTCAATTGCTACCATTCAGTCTTGGCTTTCATTTTCACAAGGTCCTTGAAAGGAAGCTTCAAATCTACATTTATTGACCTTAGTCTAAGGGAAAACCACCACCACCACATAGACTGTCCTGGAAGGCGAGATGATGCTATAAGAACTTTCCAGCACTCACTCTCACAGAAATAACCAAAGCAAAGTTTGGTGTCTGCGCCATTTTAAATGCTTTTGTCAACATGCTCTCATTCATGAGTCTGATAGACCATAGATCCTCTCTTGAATACACAGTCTGGACAAGAAGCCCTGTGCTGGTGGCTGAAGTGCTGAATTACTGAAGCCCCATTCAGCAGTGATAACTTCTTTAATTTCCTAAGCTGGGGTGGTTAGTGCCAGCGTGTAGAATATTAGTGCCTTTCACTCACCTCTGAGCCTGTCTTACAAGGAGAATTTGTACTGATTTCACACTGGCATCCAGCATCAAAGGGGTGCACCTCAACACAAGCAGTGAGGCAGTTGGAACAGCAGGAGGACCCGGCTTAGTGGCACGTGGATGAAGGGGCAGCTTCAGCAATGTCTCTGGACCACAGAAACCATGCTCACTATGAAACATTGCTAGGAAAGGCAGGTGTGACCGACTGCTGAATTCTAGGATGACCCAGACGAATGTGGCGCAAGCGAGTACTGTGAGACTCAGAAGAGGACATGGGAGTTTTAATGCAGAAGTCATTAGGTTGGCAGGTGGTGGAAGGTAGTTCTGAGAGTTTCATCAGGAGGCTGGTGTATGGCCTTTTCATCTCTAAACTGGTGGTACGTTCCAGCATGTAGAGGAGGAACAACAACTTCGAAACTATGTCAGAGTATTGATGCCTTGCGCAACCACCAAATTGATATGGTCAGCAGAGCTAGGCTTGAGGAGCAGTGGTGAACCTAAAGGGGTTGGACAGCATTGGAAAAGAGCTGAAAGTAAAGAGCACGAATGTCAGCAGAGTGCACCAACACAGATCGTGTAGAGCCTGTCATTATAATGATAGGTGCACCCCGGGTTTTTGTGAACAGGTATCAGGTGGAGGGAGGTATGGGCAAAGTACTGCACTTGTGAAGAGTGATGGACAACACGTTTGAGTTGAGCCTCGGACGGTGACAGGCACAGTATGCGGCTAAGTAGTTGCACGTTTGTGACACCACTGTGGCAGGCTTGGCTTTTGATGAAACAAACATTACCACTGTGGCACATCCGGTACTTGATGGAAAACACATTTGCTTGGGGAGTGTTGAAGGATAGATATTTTAACTGCATCTGCCTATTGACATGGTGGCGGGCATATCATTGGAATAATGCTGGTTCACCACTTTTCTGATTGTTGTGCTGAGACCAGCACGCCATTGGACTTAGCCTGTTAGGTATTTTGAGGTTGGATTGTGTAAAGACTGACTCTGGTCAGAAGGTGACCGCTAAATCAGCCAGCTGAATTTTGGGGCAATTGTATAGTTTCTGTATCCTGTTCAGCTTTGTAATCAGGGTGGAATAGCTTGGGTTTGACTGCTTGAAGGAGTGGCTGAGAGGGGAAATAATGCAGGATGTTACGCCCATCTCTGGGTTTACTCTGTTCTTCAGGTGAACCAATTATTAGGTTGAGGAAAAATTTCACAAATTATGCTAGAGTATGTGGGATTAATTTCAGTGCAGAGAGGAAGAATGCACTTTCATTGTTTGGGTCCAGAAGAGCAGGAAGAACTTTAGAATCTGCCCAATTTAAGAGTGTAAGAGGTGAGGTTTTTGAATTAATATGAAATTACAATCAATACATTGGATGTATATTATTTGCCATGCGTAAGCATGATTTTTGAAAGGTATCACTTTGGTCAGAGACAGCAAGGAAAGGATGTCTGTGGAAGAGTATGTTACAAGCTTAAGAAAGTTGGTGGCAACCTGAAAATTTGATTGTATGGTAGAGGAAAGAATTTGTGATCAATTTGTCTTGAAAAGTAATAGCGATAAGATCTGCGAAGAACTAAAGGTGAAAGATGAGCCGCCATTGAACAAGGTAATTTTAGTGGTAAAGAAGGAGAGCACATGGTGAAGTGTGCAGGGAAATTGAGAATGGCAAAGGGTGCAGATGTAAGATTGGTATCACAAAAGGGCACAGGGTACTACGTTTGTGTGGTGAAGAACTAAATTAGCCCAAGAAATGATGGAGGGGGTGTTAGAGGTGAGTTTGTGTGGGGCACAAAGCAGATGACAAGAGTTGCCCCGCATGGGCAGCTGTGTGCAAGCGTTGTGCAAAGATAGGAAACTTTAGCAAGTGTTGCAGAGGTAGTGATAAGAACACGTTGCAGAGGAAGACCAAAGAGAACTGTGATGAAGTGGTGCTACAGGAAGGGAGTAATACATATGATTACCCCTCTGGAAATATGGAGGTGGATGGGGTGGCTGTGAAGATGAAGTCTCATTCATGCTTCCCTCATACGAAATTGTCACAGGATACCGTTGAGGAGTGTTTTGGAAAGGAGAGGACTTCATTTTCACAGCCAAGATGGACATCAAACTGGCAGGATACGACAGTGTGCCAATTAAAATTCTTGGATATGTCAAAACGTATTTGGAGATTAGAGGGATATTTGTAGTGGGGAAGGTATGTGTTTCCTACAAGGGAGGTGATGTAATTGGATGGCCAAACGAGGAACTGTTGGGTGTGACACTTAATCCTAATGTGAGTTTGGAGGTACAGGTTCAAGAAGTGGGGATGGGTGAAATGAGTTTTGAGGTGGAGTTCAATGATTTATTTCATCTGCAGTTGGATTTTTTGAAAGAATATAAGCATAAGATTAAGTTAAGGAGAGTTGAGGTCTGGGTTTTCTTTAGAGTGAGAAGGAGAATATTAAATGTACAGGCAGTGAGAAGTGAACTGGAGATACTATGCGTATAGGTTTGCAGGTAAAAGCAACAAAATGGGGGTCACCTCTGGTGGTGACCAGGAAGGCAGGTAACTTAATTAGTTAAAGCACTGATCTTAGAATGTTAAATAGGAAGATACTGGTCAATAGGTTTTCCCTTCCTAAGACTGATGCGTTAACTTCCATGCTTGCTACGTGAGATTTTTCTCCACTCTTGATTTAGTCTCAGTCTACCATTAGGAAGTGCTGGATACAAGATTTAAGGAGCTGACTATCACTCCCATGGGGGCATTTAAGTTCTGGAGGATGATGTTTAGATTTATATGAGCAGTTCAAACATTTCAGGGAGCCTGGTTCGGAAGGGGTTACCAGGAGTGAAGTGTTATCAGCATGGTATGGAAGGACAGTGGAAACTCATTATAAGAGGCTTTGCAAAATACTTCGGAGAACGATGGAGTAAGGTTTAACTTTAAATATGGTGAAATGCAATTTGAGGGTTTTGGCCACTGTATCACTGCTGAAGGGGTTAAACCAAAAAGGGAAATTATGGAAGCTACTAGGTCGATGAAAGAACAAGTCAATAAAGGAGTTGATCTTGTTCCTGGGAATAGTAGAGTATTATGGGAAGTTCATCAGAAATTATGCCAATAAGATGGCAGATTTCAGGAGATTGATGGAGGAAGCTGGCCGCTTTCACCTGGAATGTGGAGTGTAGGAAAGAATTTTGATGCATCAAAGAGGAACTGGCAAATGCACCATGCCTGCCACCTTTTGTGCCTTGGCAGGAAACCTTATTCGTGGAAGATGCCAGCTCCAATTTATTGGGGCAGGTCAGATACAGAGAAAGCATTTGAAAGAACAGCTGCTTCCTTCTGCTTCTTGTGATCTCCATGGTGTAGAGCTCCATTACTCTGTAAACAGCTGTGTGGGTATTGCTTTAAATAGGAGGTCTTTCTAAACAAAAGAATTGTGGTATCTTCCCTTAACCCCATAAGCCGGGTCGTTAGTTCCAGCTTTTAGAATGTTAGTGGTGAAGTGTCTTTGGAAGATGACAATTACTGGTTTGTGCTGTGGACGGAGTGCCCAATAAAGTAACTCTCATTCACCACAAAGGCTGAGTTGCTTGGAGGATCACTACTGATTTTACACTAATACGTTGCATTATCCAGCAATACATGAAAATTGTAAGCTCGCTTTGTGAAGCTTCAGCTTTAACTGCATCGGCAGCAGTTTTCTGGGTCTGGACCAAGAATGGAAGTGGAGAGTGCAGAAGAGTTGACTAGGCGAAGCACTAAAGGTCCAATCCTTGGGGGTTAGGGAACACAGCCCTTAAAAACATTCTTTAATATTTTTCGAATTCATGAAGGTCTTAAACGTTGCCAGTAAGATATCCTGAAGGAAGGCGGCAGTGGCAGGGAAGGAGTAGCGGCTGCCTAAAATAAGGAGTGTCCTATTCAGAAGGCAGACAACCCCAGTGTTATTAAAGCTCTTTGCTTTGCTTACAGAGCCTTGACCAGCGTTGGCCCTGTCTATACTTCGCCACCTGATTCACCATATTGTCCTACCAGAAGCCTTCGTTACTCCCAGCACTGCCTGGCCCAGGTCCCGACATTCAAGTGGGCCAGGGCTGGTGGACACTCTTAGGTTTCTAGCCATGAAAATGTGTAACTCCCTAGGTGCATTCTTCCCCTATGGAAACTGGATTTCATAAACATCTTAAAATGTGGCTTTCCTAAGATGTTTTTGGTTGAGGCACCGAAGGTCTATTTCTGCTGGTGGTTCTTCGCTGTGAATCCCTGATTGGGTAGCCATGCACGACATCTAAAGTTCAAATATGAGTACAGAAGATTGTGAAGTTGATTGGACTTCAGAGAAAATGAAAGGCCATCAGTCTGACTTGTAAGCTGAATTTACAGTATGTAGTTGCATGGAAAAACACGACCTAGAAATATCTTACTGAGAAACAAAATAATTCAGTGGAAAAACAAAATAAAAGAAATACAATTGGGTGAAAGCTAGTAGAAAGAACACCAGATTCACAGGAGGTAGGGTAGCACACACTGGAATTGTATTACAAGTCCACCTGCTGCAGCAAGGCTAAGTGATCCAGGAAATATATGCATCCTGCTGCCATCATTCCCAGCAAGGAAAACAGAAACCCTTAAATGGAAAAACACATGTATATGATCATCCAGGCGTTAGCAGCACACATATTCACACGAGACAAACCATTCTCAACTCTTCTCATCCCCACATCTTTTCTCTACGGTGGTACCTAACCTAGAAGTGTCCTACACTTACTCTAGAGTGGTTGGTTGATAATTAGACAGATGGCAATGAGAACCTGTAAGTACAAGTGCATTTAATCTCTTGAATGTCACCAGGGTCCACCTCAATACCATACGTTTCATGAAATTATTGTAGATATTTCCTAAAATTATTATAGAGAAAGCATAAAAGTATTTGCCATGGCACTAGGCCAATGTCGTGGGCAGATCTGCCCCATTGCAGTAAAGCTGGATCTCTCTCAGATCTTTAAAGCAACCCATCCGAATTGTAGCCCCAGCAGTGGTGACTTGCAGCCCATCGTCTGCTTACTGCCAACAAAAGGAGTTAGAGGGGAGAGTGCTGGTAACTCCACTCCCTTCTCTGTGCCTCCCACCTGTCAAGGACAGGCTATTAGCATGGATAGCCTCAGGAATTGGCTCTGATCTGGCCTCCCGACTTGGATCCACTGTCTGATCTCGCTCCAGGATGGTGCCCTGATTCTTTCAAGGGACCACGCAAAGTAGGACCTTCTCTGTGCTCAGCTTCCAAGGCCAGGTTTGGCAGGGCTAAGACCCCATAGGTCTGCTCCATGGGCAACGTTCATGCTCTATTGCTGTATTTCTTGAAAAACCTACTCCGGTAATTTCCACTCTTTACAAACACAAATCAGTCTGCTTCTAGCAGACACCCACTAATCAGATCTCCGCAGTCACATAAACTTGTCTGCAAAATACCTCATTAAATCATCTTTCCTTCCTGACCAGAGATGCAATGCTTCCCACTTGGTCTCCCAACTGTGGGTCACTTAAACAGAGATCTTCAAAACAGCTTAGACCGGCTGCCGTCATTCTCTGCATTCACACTTCTCAAGCACGGGGAGGTATTCCTATAAATCTATTCCCGGATTTATTTCATATCAAATACCCTCACCCATAATACATAGCTGCACTCCCAGAAACCGGAATGAAAGATGAGTGCTAATTCTTTCTGCTAACACATGCCAGGGTTAATCTAACATGTACAAAGTAGTTTTCCTAATGACTAATAGGGGAGATGAATAGAACTGTTTGGAACTTTTATTATGAAGAGTAACATTTGCTAAGCATATATGTTAAATGATCCTTAGGAGTCTCTCTCCTACATCTGTCTATCCTGTTTTCTCTTTCCCTTTATCTCCTATTTCCTCTCTTCTCTCCGGTCTTCTCTTCGGTGTGTTCCCTTCTTTTTCTTTCCGCTCTCCTCAGTACTCCTCCTCTCATTTTCCTGTCATTGCCTCTCAAATACATTTTTTGAGTGCCTTTCTTCAAATACTTTTTATTGTGTGTACAGTTCGAACAGACATAAAAGGTTCTGTAGATCTGCAAAACCCTCCAAATCGCACGTTTCAAAGTCTCACCCATGCCCATCACGGGTCCGCCCATTTCAGAAGTCTCACTTAGTCCTGATCGTTGGCTTCAATCAATAATATCTCGCTTATCCCCTCCTCACCCACCTTATACACTTTAATGGCCACTCACTCATTCCAGTCTGAAGTTTGCTAGGAAATTTGTTTCCAACAATCATTTCGGGTACAGAGTATTATCTGGCTTAGCAGATAAATCTGGTGTGCGGGCACTAATGCACGAGAGAGCTCTGTGCGTAACTCTTAAGATCAACAGCAAACTGTCTGAGATAAGAGGCTTTTCAAGGTATCAATTATCGCCTAATGTAAATTAAGTAACATACTGTTCATTGTTAACTATGGAGAACTGTATATGAACATTCCCCTACTCTGCATATGTGGACTATGCACAGCTGTCCTTCAAGAAAATCTTCAATATGTAGTGCCCTGTTTTTGCTATTTTTAATGAATAATTCTAAATCACTCTTACATCTGTTGTGGTATATCAAAGCCCAAAGAAATAAAAAGATCTCAAATGGTGCCAAACACCTAAACACTTCACATGTTTCTGGCTCCTCACGTCTACGGTCTTTGCCCATCAGCTGAATCAAAGATTTTAAGGACTCCTTATTTCTCTGCCATCACTTAAGTCTCCCTCACTTTTACATTTTATACCATTTGCCTGAACCCTTCTGCTAAAGTCTAACTCCATGATTCGCGGGTTTCAGGCATCATCAGATTCCTGCTCAGTCTATTACACCACCAGTCTATCGTACCCTCTTCACATACAGGGTATGCGACAGAAGGAACCCCATCTAGATTAAAGGTGCACAAGTGGGGTCAAATTAATCATGAACAAATACAACACACAGAAGCAGAAAATCGGATCAACACGATTTGTACCACAGTTTCACTGCCACCCCACTGGGGCAAAAAGAGCAAATAAAGCAATATGGGACATTTGTATCTTCGAGATATCAGTTAAAAAACAGCATATAGATGTAATAGCATATGGGTACACCAAAATAAATCACTTCTATAAAGCAAGCACGTGCACAGTCAGAATTAGAACATTATCACATGTGTTGAGATTGACCATGCAGGAATGTTCTACCATATATGTGATAATTTTAAGTCTTTAGTAAGTTTACAATACAGACAACTAAACTCTATTACTGGTTTTCGTCAGTATCATCTGCGCTTCACCCATTCAGTTCTAATTCTTTCATTGCTTCTCAGTGGCCTCCTACTATTCAAGTGAGTCATATCCATTCAACATGATTGCCTGATCTACTTATGAAATGTTCAGATATTGAAACATGATGGCTGATGCCAGGAATTCTTGGATCACACTTTTAATCAGGCTTCTTGATCTTTTTGTAAGGGTCCGTTTAGAGCATGAAGAACAGGATAGGTGCTTTTGAAGGGGGAGCAAAGCCCTCAGGATGTTGCAAAACTACAGCTCCTAGTTAAACCATAAAAAAGCACAAGGAGGCAACCAAGTGGGGAAGAGGGGAGTGGATCTCTAAAGTACTATATAACACATACATCCGAATCCAGGTTAGGGCGGAAAGTCTTATGGAAGTGGCTAGAGAGAGTACAATAACAGAACAGGATATAGAGGCAAGAACAGAACTCTTCGCAGTGGTAAAACCCAGTGGAGATGGGCTCCTCACTAAGTTTGACCAAGAAGTTGAGGGCAACCTGAATCCAAAAAAAAAAAAAAAAATGTTAATATGCAGCAGAGAAAGGAGTCCTACCCAAGAGGCCTAAAGAGCGAATTATAACCATTCTATTTAAGCGTAGCAAAATCCATATGAAATGCCAATCACACAGAATCCTATCTTTCCTAAATATAGATAACAAAATACAGGACAACCACTGACTGAGTAACTACTGCGTGTTGTAAGTAAACTAGTTTCTAGCAGGCCAATCAGGATTCCTGAAGGGGCTTTTCAGGGCAGTCTTGAACAAAAAAAAATGTGCAAAAATGTCCACCCTAATAGAGCAGACAGTCTGAGGTATTTAAACTGACGGCCTGATGTCCGTTAAGCCGTAGATCTAAGGTTTCTGCCGGCGAAAACATGAAGGTTTGCCAACCTCTAAATAGAGCAGGCAAGTACTACACCACATTTGTGGGGACTAAGCATCCCAGGGGTCCAACATGAAGTTTCCATTATATCCTGATGGCCTGTTGCTCTGAATCAGTGTTATCAATGAGTCTGCATCAGCTCCACCATAAATGTAGAATAACAGATAAATCCAGGCTTATCTCATTGCTAAAACTAAAGGAAGGCAAATCATGCCTGTCCCAAGTAGGGAGACCAGTCTACCTGCTGACCTGCCATATTTTGCATTCTGAAGGGGACACCAGGGACTTCCAAATGCTTAGAGATCCACCTATACATAACTTAATATGGTTTATGGACACACGTCTATATAAGCACAAAAATAATTGCAATTTGGGGCACAATTTGGTTTGTCCACGATATGCAAAACGGCCAGGAGCAAGATGGATCAGAATGTTGTATTACGTGTAAAGGACTTTCTATCTTCGTCCACAAAAACGTCTTCAAAGAATGAGATACAGTGCTTGAGACTAATTGAGGGGGGATCAAGAATTGTATAGACTTTATGGAGCCCTAATTTGAAAATCTCAAAATGATAGTCGGCTTTGCCAATTTCGAATAGTACCGGACAGCAACTAACTTCAGCATGTGGCACACCGGTTCTCATGTGTAATGACTTGAAAGTACACCATTGAGCCATTCAGAGACCCCAAGGGAAATGAGACAAGGGAATCTATTCTGGTGGGGTATTGCAACAAATAGGGTTCTCATTTGCAAGTGATAAGCAGGACACAATCATGATGGAGAAGCATACAAACAGTTATAACATATAGGAGGGACAGTCTATAGTACACCACTATATAAATACAGACATGCTTGAAAAGTAGCCTAGAGGCCACATAGGTAATAAAACAATACTCCAAACAATACGGAGGTTCAGAAAGAAGAGACGTTAAATTACAGTATTATCAGAGACTGCCGTGGCAACTACAAGCAACAGCTAATCTAATCAGGATTAAGTTATAGGATTAGGGTGCAGAATGAGTCAGGGCACACACAAAACATTTCTTCATTACTCAGTGCAAACTCCTGGACCAAGCACATGTGACACTATTACGAAGGGTACTGGAATTAATTGTATACCTTGATGTAGGGCCGGGTTCTGCAAAGTCGGTCCTGGAAAGCCGGGTCAGTGTCAGGTTTTTAGCATATCCACATTTAGAACAGATGTTTCAGAAATCTACATTTTTCTATATGTGGATATGCTAAAAATCTGGCATGGACCCGGCTCTTCAGGACTGACTTTGCAGAACCCTGATGTAGGGTGTCACGTGAAAAAATGATAACGCACAAACACACCCCACCTCAAAAGCGTATAAAGAGGTTACGCCAAAGAAAGAGGAATCGAAAAATAGTTACTTAACCTATCACTTGTCAAACTACACCCAGTGATTGCCAAGAAGAAAAAGACTTTCAAGGATGGATCTGTTCAAATGACGACAGAGATGATGCAAAAGATCAGATCAGACATACACGTAAGGAGAAAACAGGGACCAGAATGCAGAAAACGGTATTATTATGACACAAATACACAAAAGGAGCATGAAAGAAGAGCACATTGAAACAGGAAAAGGAAGGGCAGGGACTAGGATTAAACATATTGAGCACACGGTAAGAGAAGTGGAAAACATGGAAGAATACACAATGACACACAAAGGATCGCCAGGAATGAAGGGAAAACTAAAAAGCTGCAAGTCAGGGAATGCAGAGCTAGTCAAAATAGAACACGTTACTTTCAAATTATTAAGTTGCAAGAGTTGAAAATCAATAAAATATTATGAAAACAAGTTTAGGACGGTAAGGGACTCTTGCATCCTGTTACTTCATAATGTGATGCTATTAATTGTGTTTGACCAATGACTTTGTGTTTCACCACTGCGCATATTAGTTGCTCAATTTTCACCATTAGCACATTATATGTTTTGTTCAGTTTAGCCGCCTATTGGCTTTGACATGGCATTAGCCATTACATTCTGTATTCTGCCTATTGGCTTTGACATGGCATTAGCCATTACTTTCTGTATTCAGTTTAGCCGCCTATTGGCTTTGACATGGCATTAGCCATTACATTCTGTATTCTGCCTATTGGCTTTGACATGGCATTAGCCATTACTTTCTGTATTCAGTTTAGCCGCCTATTGGCTTTGACATTGCATTAGCCATTACATTCTGTATTCTGCCTATTGGCCTTGACATGCTGTATTCAGTTTAGCTGCCTATTGGCTTTGACATGATATTAGACATCACATTTTGTATTCAGCTCAGCTGCCTATTGGCTTTGACATGACATTAGACATTACATTTGATATTTAGGTTAGCTGCCTATTGCCTTTAACGTGGAGTTAGACATTGCAGTTGAGAATCCAAGCTGTATTTTCCCAAGCTATGTTTTTCCACAAGATGAACCAAGCTGTTTTCTTCACACCAGACTAGACCTGATAAGAGAGAGTACATTTGGTGTTTTCCTTTCTGCTCAGGCTTGGGAAGAGAAGTCTAGGAGATCTGGCCAGTCTCCAAAGGCTTGCGTAGTTTTCCCAAGTCTGAGAGGAGGGGGCACGCTTTTGTAAGGATGACTTGGGGCTACAGTGAGTTAGATTCTAATCTGCTTGACTTCAGGCTGGAACTAGGCGCCAGTTGCCAGTCTCCAGTTTGGGTAGATAATCTCTTTCTCGCAGTTGACCGGAGTCATCAACTTGCAGACCCCAGAAAGATGAAGCTGAGTTAGGCCCTGCCGCCTTGCTCAAAAGGTGATAAATTAAATTTTTATGCTTTGCTAATGTAATCATATAAAGATATATAATCTGCTGTGTACATTGCAACTGAGAAGTACTGTGATATATTTTGTTTTCATTGCTGCGACTACTTTTACTCATTTGAACGTGTGCTTGAAGTCTATTAATTCGTCTCTCAAGAACTTGTGGGTGGGGAAGAATTAACAACAATAAAGGTCTTCTTTGAACTCAGAAGTGCATTCCAGAGAGGTTCTGCAAGCTCTGATAGGAGATAAGTAGGAAGGCAGAACACATAGGTTTTTGGGAACAGTCGCTAGTAGGTGAATAGAAACAATCTAGAAACCTTTACAAATTGGGGCACAGTGAACATACACATAGGTACTTCATGAATGGGACACTCAACCTCACTCCCCAGTGCTTTTATTGCACGCCCAGTGTGCAGATCTCTGATTTGAGAACTTTTTGATAGAAAAAGACCTTTCAACAGAATGGGGATGTGGAGGACCTTGGAGATTTTGCTTTTAGATAGGTTATCCACCAGAAAGATGCCTCTGACGTTTTATTTATTGTTTAGCTAATTAAAACCATAACAATTATGCGACCTTCAAACATATAAATCTATTCCACTAAAATACATACAGTAATTACTGTAGGGCCTCATGCCCAAATTAAAAGGTAGCATAAAGCGTAAAAATGGCTTGAATAGAAAGCAGCAGAATCAGCTTGATTGCGTATATTGGCCCTGAAATTTTAAGTACATCATTTAATAATTAATGGGCACTGATTAACTACAAGGCACCTTCAGTTTACATCCGTTACAGCAAAGATTCTATTAAGTCAGTGAGTTGGTTAGCTAGGTGTAAACAACGTAAAACAAACTCAGAGGCGTATGCAAACAACTGCATAAAACATTTACTAAAATAGTGCACGTGCACTACCTATCTAAAGTGTGCATTCAGTTTATAAAATTAGGCATATATACTAATAGTTTAAACATAGCTTAACCTAAAAATAACATGTTGCCTAAAATACTTATACGCCTAAAGTGCCTGTGGAATTTGCTGCAGCAAAGTGATGGCTGTGCTTGAGATAATGCCCATACAGTTTACACCAGGCAAAATATGCCTATATAAAAAACTGACCTAAAGCACCTATAGAGTTAGCAGTGACACAATTAGCTTGACACCTGTAGTTTGCATCAGTACCAACAAAAATTCTAGTTAGTTCTGTGCAAACTGCGGCATCATTATGATGGATATACTTAGGATGGAGCCATTACAGTTTACACGTGGCAATAGATACCTATAAAACACAGATTAATCTAAAGTGCCTGTTGAAAGGCAGCGACACACAACAGATTAGTTTAGGGTTTACATTGTTATCGGCCAGAGATTATGTTACAATAGTGCTTTCTCCATGAATCTAAAAAACTTTTGTTGAAGATCATTCAAACATGGACAAACGCAAACTATATGAATAAGATCTTTATTGTGCTGATTCAATGCCTGCATCAAACCGTGGTAGTGTTCTTTCATGGTGGAAGATTTGCCGTTGTTGGTACATTGCCCAGGCGCATCATTATTTAGCTTCGCTTCATTCGAACTGGGAAAGGCACGGAAAGGTAACTAAGAAAGAACGTTACTAAATGTATATCACGTTTTCTTCTGATGGATACTTCAATCCGCAGATTTCTCACCATTTGGTACCTCCACCAAGGTGGGGGGTCTGTGGAATGGCTCGGATCAAAAAGTCCTCCAGGATTGATAAGGCAAAAAGCCCTTACTGTTGATTTTGGCTGCCAAGGCAGTAGTGCTATGTGAACATGTGCACTGATGCCCATTTTATGGCTTAATAAATATTCAGAACGGGCATGCCGTGTGCTAATGCAGTGGAAGCAACCTTGGCTCTGGTGGAAGGAGCTGTCAGACTCTCTGGAGGGTGCCTCTTAGCCAGAGTGTTGCAAATCTAAATACAGAGAACTATCAATGTGGATAAGGTCATTTTCTACATCGGCTTCCCCTTCATTGTCCCAGAGAATCCCACAAAGAGCTCATCTTCCACCTGATTGTCCTTAGTGCGATCAATGTAAAGCTCAACGCAGTTTTGTTATCCAAATGATGGAGTGTCTCTTCCTTTTTCTACGGCTGAGGTGAAGCAAAGAACATTCAAATAGTGATGGTCTGTGGAACATGAAAAGGACCCACAACCTTTGGCAGAAATGTCATTCTATTCCTCAGCACTAGTTTGTACCGAAAGAAGGTGGTGTAGGGCGGCTGGACTGAAAGAGCATGAAGCTCACTTATGTGCTGAGTTAAACATAGCATGACAAGAAAGACGGTCTTCAGTCAAGAGATGTAAAAGGCAGCTATGCATTAGCTCAAAGAAGGGGCAGCTGAGAAAAGTAGGGACCAAATTATGATCTCACTGTGGCATCACAAAAGGCTTAGGAGGAAATCTGCAGGTTAATCCTTTAGGAAGTCTCATCACAACAGGTGATTTAAACAAGATCAGCTGGTCAGGCAAACACAAAAGGCCTGAAGAGCAGACAAATAGTCTTTAGCAGTGCTCCCTTCAAGTCCTTGCTGGGCTATAGGCAAAACAGACAACAATACATTGGAGAGTTTGGCCAGCAATGGGTCCGTATTAAGGGTACCACACCAGGGCTCAAACTTGTACCAGGACCCAGCTTAAACAGACTCCGTAGAAGGATGCCTGGAAGCATGGATGACATTCACTACTTTGAGAGGGAGATTGAATGCAATCAGCTGCCACCGCTCAGTATCCACACACGGAGCATGTGCAGACCCCTGTCCACGAGTGGGCCCTGCTACTCTGACTGAAGATCCTCATGAAGCAGCAGTTTGACTGGAGTACAGATGCTCATGCCCAGAAGTTCTGGGTACCACACTTTCACAGTCCAGTCTGCAGCTGAATGTCACCAGAGAAGCTTGTGGATCTCATCCATACGTGGCACCAGAGCACCATGCTAGTCCCAACTGCCCTGACTAGGGAACTAGTAGTGTCCAGTCCTGATCTTATGACATATTTGGCTAGGTCTTGGCCATCCTTATAGTTTGGGCAAAGTTGGCACAAAACGTCTCTGATACTGCATGCAAGATCTTTGTGGTTATGTCCCATAATGCATAGGCCAGTGGTTCCCAACCAGGGGGCCGCAAAGCCGCCTCAGGGGGTCCACGACTGCTTAGAAAATTAAATAATATTAACAGATTAGGTCCCCAGCTTTCAGGAAGGACTCAGTGAGGTTCCCCAGATTCCAATAATGATTCAGTCTGGGTCCCCGGGTTCCAATAATGATAAAGTGGGGGTCCACAGAAGTAAAAAGGTTGGGAACCACTGGCATAGGCTACCCAGCACACAGCTGGCATTGACAGACTGAAGGGCTAGGCTAGTCGAGGAGAACACTTGTTTTCCAAATGCCCCAGTTCCTTATGACCATCTGTCTGCTGGAGAGCTGTGAAGAGAGGGGAGCTCATATGAATGAGTTGAGCTTGAGTCTGCTAGATGTCAGAAATGCCAGGCTCTCAGGTGTAGGGTGTAAGCAGTGTCATGCAGAGCAGGTCTGGGGCATTGTTCAACTTGTTTACACACTGGTATGCAAGAGCAAGCTCAGCCCAGGTACCCATGACAGTGTCAGCAAGGGCTTCATTGGATGGTAAAAAGGGCTCGGATGAAGCCTACCCATACTGCAGGACTTCTGCCAGGACATTTATTTCACCTCAGTAGAAGGCAACTGCAAGTCCAGGACTTTCTCTGAAGGTCTGATGACCACAGTAAATGAGGCTGTCACTTATACTGAGTGGCCAGTATCCAGGTAATTATCTGACCCACTGGCCACTTGTAGGTCTAAATAGAAATTGTCATCATCATATTATGGGTATCATTTATAACCATCATTACCGAAAGCTGTCTCACTTTGGTCAGAGTTCAATCCAAAAAGTTGTTGGGGTGCTGGATGAAGCTCCTAGGTAAATCCACTTTTTTGCCAGAGAATGAATTTGGTCTAGGTGTGTTGGAACTGTTCTGGGACATTACCTCAGTCGAGACAAACATGGTTCAGAGTTGAACAGGACAATAGAAATGGTTTCCTCATCTGCCATCTGTGGGGCGGGTGTCAATGTGGTAGGAACTGGTGTAAATCTAGGTGCTGGATTTGAAGTATCCTTTGGAGCAGGAGCTGAACTTGAAACAGGTTCAGGACTGTCAGATGGCTAATAGGACAGATCCACAGGCAGTAACATGATTATAGGCCTCCGCGGATCCAGAGAAAACTGGAAGGGGGACAAAAATTCACAACACAGCTTCCTTGAAAGCCTCGATTTGTTGCAACATTGCCAGTGGTCGTGGGAATTCAGGGTGCCTTAGGATCAGCTGCAGAATCAGCTTTGTGATAGAGAAATAGGAGCAAGACAGAGAGTGGGAGAGGGACCCCTTGATTTCCTCGTGCCTTCTCAGGAGGAAAGTGGCCAGACTAGGATGAGTCCCGCTTTGCCTTCTTATGTTCCTTTTTGGACTTAATATCATCCAAAAACTTATAGCGCAACAAAGACCTGACCACAGAAGCAGCCCTGTAAGCAGGATCATATCCACACTCTCGACTTGAAGTGGGAAAAGGATTTATGTTACTTCTTTCAATGTTCTGCAATGTACAGATGGCCTTTGTGATCCTTGTTTACCTTCGGATATATCAAGAACACCTCCTTTCATGTTTAGGAGTAGTGGCCAGAACCCAAACACAAGAGACACACCTCATTGTGATTGGTCACAGATGTCGGTTTGCAACAGTCCATACAAAGTTTAAACCCTGTAGTTTTAGGAGGTGACATATTCCCTTGCACACTGGAAAATAGTTTTGAAAAAAAAAGGTTGACAACTGATGACAAAAGGTTCGGAGCTTATTTTGGATCCAGGTACAAAGATGTGGAAAAAGTGGAATAGTGAGCAAGGATGGCATTTCTCAGCTGCTCCGATTGTCACTGCAGGGGTTTATCCTGTAAAAATCTTCTGGATTTATTCTTACGCCTGGGGATATTCACAAGATGAGGAATCTGTGGTTAGAAGTATCTATCCAAAAAAGCTTTACAGAGGTTAGGTAACGTGTTCTTCTGATGGTTCCTTTACCTGCAGGTTCCTCACCTTAGACTGTATACCAAAGCAATACTTCTTCAGGAGAAGGGTCTGTGGAGTGGACTGATGCTCATGACGTGGCCTGGCAGATGTCAAGGCAAGACACTCAGCGGGCTAATGCAGTGTTCGCAGCCTTTGCGCTTGTGGAATTGGCTCTCAGACCTTCAGGTGTCTGCTTCTTGGCTAGGCATAGCAGATCTTAATGCAGAGGACTATCCACCCTCAGGGTCTCTTTCTGTCTTTCTGCATAGCCTCCCATTCTTCATCCCAGAGAACACCATAAAAAGCTGATCATCCAGACAATGACCCTTGGTATGGTCAGTATAAAGGCTGAAAGTCCTTTTAGGGTCCAGCTGATAAAGTTGTCTTGACTTTCAAGGTGCGAGGCAGGGCAAAGAAAGTAGACAGATTGATCAACATGGAAGGGAGACACAACTGAAGGCAAGAATGCCAGTTTGTCTGGAAAATAGGTGGTATACGGTGGGTGTACTGATAGTACCTGAAGCTGGCTAACGCAACAAGCTGAAGTAATTGCAATGAGGAAGACAGTCTTCAAAAACCAAGAAATGCAGCGAACTGCTATGCATCAATTCATAGGGAATGTACATGAGAAACATTAAGACCAAATTAAGGTCCCACAGTCGCCTCACAAACTGTTTTGGAAGCTGCCCGGTAGCTCCAACCAATTCTAGAGGTGCAGAGCCTCTACACTGTTTGTGCAATACCACTTACTGGTGGTTTTGTCTGAGAAAATCTGCACCAGCCTCCCTTTGCTGGACAGTAGGAAAGCCTTCAAGGCCAAGCAAATAGCTTGTAACTCCAGCAGGTCGCTATGAAGTCGGGCTTCCATTGGACACCTGACTCCTCTGACCTCTACCTCGCCAACCCAACAGTGATACATCTACCACCTCCGTCAGCTGGGGAAGGGAAAGAGGTTCAATATCATTGAGTAGCCATCACTGCAGACATTAAGAGGCTACTCTGAAATGTAAATGGTATCTGACAGGTTTCCCTGCTGCGGGGCTCACTGAAACTTCAGATTCCATTACAGAGCTAACACATGCCACCTGGCGAAGTCGACAAGGAGAGTAAGCTAAAAGGCTAAGAAACCTCAGAGCTGCTCTCACCAATGTACAAGACCAAGGATGAAATATCAGGCTGAAAGCCTGAATGTCCTGGACTTGTTGCAATATGTAGAGGCCCCTAACCATTATGTTAATTGTATCTGTAAAGTACGCAATCACTTGCAAGGGTATCGTGACGCTGAGAAGGTGTGTGTGCCTAGCCTTGCCTAGGGTGGGGGTTAATCAAAAAGTCAGGTCTTCAGCTTCTTGTGAATTCAAGGAGAGAAAGAGGTAGTAGTGGAAAGTCATTCTGTGCTTTAGGAGAGATATACAAGAATACCAGGCTTCCAGACCTGTTTCTGTGCATGTGTGGGATGTGTGCAAGTAGGAGTCCAGTAGAGCAGAGGTGTCTGGGTGGTTGGTGGAAGGAAATGCCATTCTTCAGATAGGCGAGACCCATATTGCTAGTGCCTTGAATGTGTGAGTGAAAAGTTTGATTAGTGTATTGGGAGCCAGTAAAGCTCCCTGAGGTGTGGTGTGATGTGTGTTCTGCGTGGGAGGTTGAGGATAAGTCTGGTACAGAATTCTAGATGGTTTGTATACTTCTAGTGAGTTGCAAAGTGATTCCAGCATAGAGGGTGTTCCCGTAGTCCAGCTTGCTAGTGACGAGTGCATGAGTGATGGCTTTACTGGTGTTGATTGGGAGCCATTAGAATATCTTCCTCAGCATCTTCAGGGTGTGGAAGTAGAAGGTGCGATCTGTTGACATGCATGGCCATGTCCAGTTTACTGTCAAAGATGATACCAAGGTTTTTGGGGGTGGGGAGTGCTTGGATTATGTGTGGGACCCAGATCTGCGGGCCACCTGATAGAGTCCCATGGTGAGGATGCCTAGCCGAACATTTTTCTTTTTATAAATGTTTTTATTCACATTTTGTCGTGGAGTAAGTACAGACAACAACTTGACATTGACAGTTTCTTATCATATCATTTGCCGACGTTATTTGCTTCCCCAGTACACATTTTAGGGTCTATTATTTGTCTTATTTATAATACCTTATCCCTATGTCTGTGTCTCGCTTTTGCACGTTCTCTGCTGTGTACTTGGGTGTAGCCTCCCCCGGTGGCGTCTGTCATGTACCATGTTGTCTCTCACCTCCCCGGTCAACTATCTTAACCAAATCCTGAACAACGTATTAACATGATGGTGCGCGTGGGGGCATGCTAGGGATAGTTGCTGTGTGATGTTGGGGTGGGCCCACGCCAGGGAAGGGGCCCGGCTCTCAACTCCATCCTGATCACTTGATTGGCCTAACCATATGTCAGGGGTCACCCCAGTTGCTGTTTAACTACTCTCCCAATCCGTTCAATACGAGGTCTGTGGAGGCCTGTATCTCATTCTAGCTTCTCATTACACCGCCCCACATCTATCGTGGTCCTGGCCTTTTCCTCACAGTCCACGCGACCTACATTGCAGTTTTGTGTCTTCTATATCTCAACATTATACTTTACATGTCAGTCGTCCCCACCTCCGTGTCTCCTTCTCCCTTAACTATACGTTCCAATTTCATCAGTATTTCTTCCCATGCTGGAGCAATGGGTGTCAGTCTCAGGCCCCACGCCTCTTCGCTCTTTAGGGCTTGTAATTTAGCTCTGACCCATTTCAACCCGTCTCGTCTCCATTCAGCTAGAGAAGGGCTCCTGGGTGACCCCCAGACATGTGCAATTAACCTCCTAAATAGGACCAGCGCCAGGTCCAGGAAGCGTTCATTTACCCTCCCCATTACTAAGGCCGTTTTCAAGCCCAGTAGACACGTAGCTGGGGTCTGGGCCATCTCCATCTCAACCAATTCTTTCAGTTCGGACACCACCGCTCCCCAGCCCCTCTGAGTATCAGGACAGTGCCATACCATGTGGTCAAAGTCAGCGCCCAATTCGCCACATTTGGGGCATGTCCTGGGGGCTCCTCCGTATATTAGGGTCAGTCGATGTGGAGTAAGGTACGTCCTATGTATATAATTGTATTGGATATATTGTGTGTTCCTCGATACCCTCCGCGGGTGTGCCAGTCCTTTCCACCATTCCGAGTCAGAGAGATCCCTGCCCAAAGCCCTCTCCCACCTTTCCCCTTGGGGTTGTAGTGGGTCCAATACGCTTCCGACTTGTGTTCTATATAGCTTAGTTATTAAGTGAGCATCGTCTCCTGCTGTCAGCAGGAGGTGCAGCACTTGGTGTGTGTTGGGCTGCGCGTTAACCGTGTCCCAATGCTTCTTTAAATTATGTGTCAACCTCTGATAGAGGAGGAACTGTCCAATCGGTACCCCTCCGCTATCCATCAAGTCCGTGAAAGGCCTCAACACCCCATCACGGAAGAGGTCTCCAGTTGTCTCCACCCCCGCCTTCACCCATGCTCTCAGTCCGGCACCCTTTCGGCTCCCATCCACTCTGTCTAGTAGTAGTACCGATAATGGTAGTCCAGGCGAATAAGCCGGTCCTACACCCACCCGTCGTGTGCATCTTCTCCAGCAGGCGAGGGCCACTTTCGTCATTTTACTTTTTTCTTGGGGTTCCACATTTCGGTGTATCATTTGCGCTATGATCTCATCGCAGTTCGTTTCTCTGCTGGTGGTGCATCTGTCTAGTCGGTTTCCTCCTGCTAACCACTTGGAGGCCCATTGTAACTGGCACGCCAGATAATAGAATTAAATGTCTGGGACACCAAGTCCTCCCTCGAGCGCCGGCCTGCAAAGAACTGTGAGCGATGTGCGCCTTCGGCCTCCATCCCACACCAGTTCCCTGAGCAAAGTATTCAGCTCCCTAAACCACGACGCAGGGATCAACACCGGAAGGTTAACGAAATAGTAAAGGAGGCGGGGCAACATAATCATCTTAGATAATGATATTCTGGCCTATATCGGGAATTTCAGTGTCAGCCAGAACCTAACCGAGGTCCGGAGGGAGGAGAGCGCCTTCCCCAAGTTCCCATCTCGGAGGTCTTTAACATCGTGGAACACTTGTATACCTAGGTATTTGAAGGTATGTGGTGCCCACACCACATTCCCAGGACACGAGGGGGGGCGGCAGCATCCCACCGAGATAGGGAAGACGAACGTCTTGCGCCTATTGAGTTATTGCTAGTAGCGTACCAGCTGGAGGTTGCTCTGTCCTAGGCATCTGCAATATGGCAAAGAGGTGTCTGAGATTCACCGATGTGCTACGGTTCAGGACAAACCCATTCTGGTCCGCATGGACCAACATGGGTATATGTTGGCGCAATCGATTAGCTAGGATCTTAAAATCACTATTCAGCATGGATAGCGGGTGGAAATCAGTGATGGATGCCTCACCCGATTTCAGTTTGGGTAAGGGCACCACCAGGGCCTCTCTAAGCGAGTCTGGTAGTTGACCGCGGCGTAGCGCTTCTGCATATAATTCCACCAGCTGCGGTGCCATCAGCGCCATGTACTTTTTCTAAAAGTCCATTGGGAGACTGTCTGTGCCAGGTGTCTTCCCAGGGGCCAGCTGTGTGATGGCCTCCCGAACCTCTTCCACTGTCACCGGGCCCCCCAGTACGCAGCTTTCCTCGTGTGTCAAGATAGTCAGTGGGAGCGGTCGTAAGAATTTGTCTAGTCGTCCTTCCTCAGCCTGATCGGGACTCCGGTACAGGTAAGTATAGTAGTCCCTGAAGGCATCATTTATGGGGCCTGGTCTGAATCTGTGCTCCCCTTTCATATCCCGTACACTCACGATGGGAGACCCCTCCCCTCCCGACTTCAACAGCCAGGCCAGCAGCTTACCGGCCCTACCCTCCTCAGTTTGGTCCGACGCAAAATATTTCTGCGTGCAGTGGCATCTGAGCTGTTCCTCTACCTGAGAGTGGGACCTCCTTGCTTGCATATATTCTTCTTGGTTCGGTATGCCATTGCTCCCTTCTTTTTCCGGCTCATGTATGGTTTTCTCTAGTTTAATCAGTTCGCGTTCTAGGGTGCGCTTTATCCCTACCGTTTGCCCTATACTGTATCCTCTCGTCGCTACCTTAAGCATTTCCCATTCTATGTACCTAGAAGTGGCAGATCCCTTATTAATTTTAATATGGTCTGTCAGGGATGTGCGGAGTGTTTCTCTGTATGCTTGGTCCTCGAGTGCAGCTGGAGATAGTCTCCACAGCGGTATGGGAGGCCTGTCCTCAACCACTCTCCAATTGAGCAATAGGGGATTGTGGTCAGATAATGTGCGTCCCAACTATTTTGAGTGGGTCATCCCCCGTGCTAGGTTGGCAGAACACACCACCCTATCTATCCTGGTGTATATGCGGTGTAGCCCTGAGTAATATGAGTAGTCCTTGTCACCAGGGTGTTGTTCACGCCAGACGTCAATCAGTCCCCAGTCACGCATCCATTCTCTCAGTTTTTGGGCCACTTTGTGGACTACCGCTCCCGGTAATGGCGGGGTGGAGCAGTCCAATTCTATGTCCATTATGCTATTAAAGCCCCCCCCCCAGCAGTAATTCTCTGAGTTATTGGCGCGTGAGGCGGCTCGACAATCGCTGCATGAAGGGAATCTGGTCCTGGTTGGGGGCATAAATACTTCCCAGTACCACTGGGACCCCATGGAGTTTCCCCTCCACCAGAACGTACCGACCCTCCCGATCTACATCAGTCGAAACCACCACGAAGGGGACACCCGCCCACACCCAGACCAGCGCTCCCCTAGCATACGCGGAGTATTTAGTAGCGAACACCTGCCCTCTCCATCTGCGCCTTAGCTTTTCCACCTCTATAGTTGTTAGATGGGTCTCCTGCAGCATTGCTACATGTATGCCTCTCCTCTTCAAATGGGACAATATTCTGTGCCTTTTAGCTGGTGACCCCATCCCTCATATGTTCCACGTTAGGAAACTATAGTCTGTCATGTAAAAACATCAAAGGAATTACGGCCCCTCCCACCACTCCAGGCATCCCACTCCCTTCCGTCTGCTATCTTGTGCTGCTGACATGCAATCCGCAGCCCCCAGGTGCCATCAAAACTCAAAATTGAAAACCCCAACTCCCCATCCCCAGGGCGCCTCCAAAAATGAGGCAGCTCAAATAAACAGTGCAACTTTGTCAACCAAGTAAATATAGTTCTCGCCAGTCTGATTGAGTGGATGATAAGCCGGTAGAGGGGTGGGACCGTGCCCGTCGGGGCCCGCTACATGCTCAGTGCGCCCCACCCCTGGACCTGATCGCGTAGAGTTACCCCAGGTCGTCCGCCGTCTGTGGGGTCACCCTTGGGGGACGCCCGGAGCAGCCGGAGCCCTCCACCGACGAGACTGTTGTGCCGTCCGAGTCTCTCTCATTGCTGTCTGGAGGAGATACTTCTCTGCCCATGGAGGCCGCCGTCCTCAGGGCCTCTGTCCTCCCAGACTCCTTCTGGGATCTTGTTGGCTCAGCCCGGAGGCGGGTATGGCGGCGCCGCCCCCGGGATGCTGCCCGTGGCCCTCTCTCAGCCATGTCCGACCTTGTGGGCCGCCCTGTCCGTTCTCCGCGGGTCTCTATCCACTCCCATGCCTCCTCCGGATTCTGGAAGAATGTGGTCTTGTCCTCCATTATCACTCTCAGTCTTGCCGGGAAGAGGAGTGAGTATTGGATCCCTTTGATTCTGAGGGCCCTCTTTACTGCCATAAATGACGCTCTCTTAGTTTGGACGTCCATAGTAAAGTCCGGAAAGAGAGTTACTTCTCCGTTCGCCACCTTAAATGGTCCCGCCTCTCTGGCCCTCTGGAGCAGGATGTCTCTGTCTTTATAGTGGAGTAACCTGGCGATCACTGCACGAGGCGGTCTTCCAAGGAGCCAGGGGCCTGGAGGGGACCCAGTGTGCTCTCTCCAGTGTAAAGAATGGTGTCAATTGTCACGGTGCTACCACGGTGAGCAGCCATTCCTCAAGGAATTCCATCATATTCGTGCCTTCCGCACCTTCCAGGAGCCCTACCACCCTTACATTGTTCCTTCGATTCCTTCCCTCCACGTCCTCTGCCCTGTGCTCCAGACGCATCACTTTGTCTGTGAGGCTCAGTACTGAGGCTTCTAGGTCCTTTTGTCTCCGTGTGAGGTCCGCTAGCGTGGTCTCCGTCTCCTTGACTATGTCTACAAGCTTTTGGTGGTCCGCTCATAGGAGGCCCATTTCCACCACCACCTGGTTAATATTGTGCTGTAAAGTTGCTTTTGTGTCCTCGATTGCGCCCAATATTTTGTCCAGGGTGTCTTGTACTTTGGTCTGCATGAGGTCTCGCAGGTCCCCTCCACTGCGGTCAGCGATAGTGGCGCGTTCCATTGCTATACTCCTGCGTCGGCTCTTAGAGGTCATCGGCATAGGGCGGCCCGGAACCCGGAACTTCAACGATGCCAGGGGCCCCCAGTTGCGACCCCGCCCGCCCCCTCAGATTCCAGTGCGGCCAGTTCAGGCTCTTTTACCAGTGCGGCAGCGTCCCGGCAACCCTCTCCTGGTTCCTCCGGTTAGCTATGCAAGGCGTGTTCTCATGTGTGTACTGCCCTTAGGCTGGGACCCTCTGGGGCTGGCCACGCCCGTCCCCAAGGGCCAGTTCCAGATTCAGCGCTGGGCCCCACACTGCATAGCCCCCTGAGGCCTCGCCTCCCTCCCAGGGCCCCAAGGTTCATTCACCGATGACCCGGGGTCCTCTCCGGTGCCTCGTCGGTGTGCCCAATACCTCAGTTGCTCTGTGTGGTCGGCAAATGCCGGGCCCTGCGGTCAATTCGACCCCTTGGCGGCTCAACCTCTGTACAGGCGTCTAGTCTGCCGCTCCTCAATGCCCTGGGACAGCCAGGGAGGCCCGGGGCATCCAGGGGTCCTCACACCCCTCTGTTGTAGAGAGTTCTGGGGCCTCCAGGTCCAGCGACATCCGCACGGTCGGCCCAAGCCAGGCGCTCGCCCCGGCCACCCCACGAGACACGCGGCGATGGTCCCGGGGTGGGGCTCGTTTATGCTGATGAATGGAAGGCCCCGCGGGAGCCGAAGGATTAAGCTGCCGCCATCTTGGGCGGTCTAGCCACGCCCCCCAGGATACCTTGCCGAACATCACTACTTCTGTCTTGTATGAGTTGAGCTTGAGACAGCTGGACTTCATGCAGTTAGTGACTTCCGTCATGCAGGAGGAGAACTTGTTACTTCTGTCAGGAGATTTGTCTGAGAGATAGTATGAATTTTGTGTTTTGAGCATAGGAGAGGGTGCTGATGTGTGCACAGATGACATTGGCAACAGGGATTATATATGCGTTGAAGAGGGTAGGGTTGAGAGATTAACCTTGAGGCACTGCAGAGATGTGTTTCTGGGCTTCCAAGGAGTACAGTGCCAGGCTGAGGGCTTGAGTTACATACATCAAGAAGAAGCAGATCGAGCCTAAAGTTGGCCCTTGGATGCCAATCTTGTGAAGGCATCTAATTAGGGTAGGGTGATACCGTGTCAAATGCTGCAGAGAGGTCCAAGAGGATGAGGGCCGGTGTATCTCTTCTGTTCAGGACCATGCAGATGTTGTCTGTGATGATTGTTGCTTCAGTACTGTGGTTGGGCCTGAAACCGGTTTGTGTGGTATTGAGGAGCTGGTGATGGATGGGGTGGTCATTGAGGTGTCTGTTGATGAGCTTCTCAAAGACCTCCTTGGTAGGAGAGAGATCAGAATGTAGTTGTCAAATGTGACTGAGTCTGTGGAGATTTTATTGAGCAGGGGAATGACCCTGGCATGCTTCCAGGCATCTGGGAAGTTGCCTGAGTTGATAATGGCGTTGAGGATGGTTGTTAGTGCTTTACTGATCAGTATGGACTTCATGGTGGCGGTGTTCTCATTTGTGCTAATGGTGGGCCATGAGGTTAATGTCAATTCTCCAGTTGTGATGGGAAGTTGAGTTGCGAGGGAAGACAGAATCCAGTTGAGGGTCCAAATTGCAGGGTATGGAGCTAATCTTCTTGCGGAAGAATTCTCAGAGCTTGCTGTGGAAGTCTTATGAGGGGGATGTTGCTGGAGACAGCTACAGGCATGGAGAAAGGTTTGACGATGACAAAGATTTCTTTGCTGCTGTTAATGCTGGAGTCCATGCAGTCTGCAAGTGTTGTGCACATGAAGATCCTAGTATGTTGGTGGTGGTTTCTCAGGGCAGATTTGAAGATGTATTTCTCTATAGTGTATTGACACATTCTTCACTGGTGCTTTAGTTGCTTACCTGTATACAGATGGACAACTTAAATGAAAGTAAGCATCTGCAAAGAACTCAGGTGTGACTGGATTGTTGATTGTGAACCCCAGCGATGTCAGGAGATCCGCAGTCATATGGAGGTGGTCTATGACTGACTGTGACAAGCCCGCCTTCAATAGCCAAGCAGCAAGGTTAGGAAAAACTGACATCACCGACTTCCGAAGACGAGCAGCGACCACCGCCATCACTATCGTGAACACCAGGCACTGTGGAGGCCAAGGGGAGCACAGCGCACAAAGAGGTTGAAGGACTAAAATGGACTGAAGGCCCACATCCTTCGTCAGCACAGATTCTTTCACTTTCTCAATATCTCCTTTGAAAAGTAAACCATATACCTATTGCAAGGGAATAGACAGGTGTTCCCCTAAGATTCACTTATTTGGGGAACATTGGTGCCAGGACATAATCCCCAGAGCTCCCGGTCAGCCTATTCTTAGAATCCTACATGATGCTAACCTCCCTGAAAACAATAACACCTTCACTACACCCATCAGGTGTCTGGGGGGCCATCGCAAGCGGTGCTGCCTGTGGTTTAGGGGAAAGACTATAGGAATTGGAGACTAGCCCGGCCTGCACAGGTTCCTACAGATGAAACAGCCTGGTGAGCAGAGATGCCAGTTGGAGCAGCATTGCGCGCTGCAAGGGGCGTCACTGCTGTCACCCTGGTGTAATCCATTCATCCGGATATTGCGGTGATGGGGCCTGGCTGCATGGGACTGAAGTAGCCTTGTTGGAGGACACTAAGTTAGCACTGCAGCGGCCCACTCTGTCCTGAGAGACTCCCAGACTGGCAGGAAGAGCCACTGTCTCTCTCAGCCCCCAGCAGCCGCGATGGTCCCCAGCGCCCGTGGTTGCGGGGGAAATCAGTGCCCTGCATAGAACTGCTTCCCATGATGAACAGGAGCCCGGCCTCATGGCCAAGCTGACTTCAGAGCATCGAGCAGCGGCCCCTGCTGAGTTCGTCCGCCGAGGGACCAGAGGTTTGAAGAGTTCCTGCAGGGGGCAAGATTGATCCTTCTGGGCCCCCCAGAAGATTTGCCAGCCATATCACAGAGGAGGTGAGCTAGTCAAGTGCCACATTTTACCCTATGTAGAGAAGAGAGGTCTGTTGGCAGGGACCCCCAACTCAGAGTGCCTACCTCGAGGAGTGTGGAGGGCCAGGAAGAAGAATGAGCATTGCTCACATAGATGAACAAGGGGCAACTCCATTACCAGCCTGACACTAGCGCTGTGCTCCAGCAGGTGATGTTCATCATTCACAGATACTGTTGGGGGTGGTGGGCCCTGGCGCACGATACTCGGCATGAGAAGGCCTGGTGTTCGCAGCACTGTATGGAAGCTTGATGATTCTTGGAGTGGGGACAAGGGGGTCACCCTCCTGCGGAAGTTACATGCACCCCTAGAACCAAGCCAGTAGGTTACAAAGATGCTGAGAGCCCTACTCCGAGACAGCCACCCCATTCTCCAACAACTAGATGAAATTGCGGTGGTTAGCTGGCCAAAGCTTGATAGACTTGTTCAGGACACACTGCTTGGCAGCAAGGTCACTGTAGGTAGAAAGCCATAGGGCTCCTGTGCCCCCTGTGAGTCAAAGGACTCCCGGGAAGGAGGGTGCTGTGCGGCTGGAACTTGGACCTGGAAAGTGGCCCTATTTTTGAATCTGGAGTGACACTGCACCAGAGGTGAACGCTGCACCTCGGATGCCAGGGAAAAACAGGGCCTTGCTGGGTTTCAGTGGGGATCGCCATATAGGCTGCACGAGACGAGTACTGTTGGAGCAATGGGCAAGGACAAAACAGCCCGAACTCATGCTTTTAATACTATCACTCAATATACCATCCCACGCCATCCTACCCAGAGAATTCCATGCCAGAGTGGTGCAATGGAGGCGGGCGACCCACTGGAGGAGTCCTCAGAGCCCTCCAGGTCGGAACTATTAGCAGCCATTCAGGGTTTCCGATCAGCACTTGAGCCCCAGACACAGTGTATTGATATGAACTTCCTCCGGACAGACCTGAGGAAGGTGGATAACAATGTCATGACTGCTGAAACCAACACCGCTAATTTCCAGGGGAAAGGGAAAGTCCTCAAGAGGCAGATGGCACAGCTGAAGACAGAAACTGCAGAGCTGGTTCGACAAGCTTAGGATGCCGAGGGGTGCTCTCTCGATGGAGTAACATCAGGGTCTTGGGCTTCCTTGAGAAAGTGGCAGGGACATCCACGGAACAGTTCCTGGAAGCCTGGATATGGTCTGAGCTGAAGCCCGGGGCCTATCAGAGCTGTTTGTAGTGGAGAGGATCCATAGAGCACTGGTGCCTCCCCCAGGAGCACCACCACGAGGGCCATCATAGCTAAACTGCTCAATTACCATGACAGGGACTGCATCCTTAGAGGGTCAAAGGAGCAATCAGCCCCCCAACTTGGGTAACAGTACCATAGCCATATATCCAGACAATATACGAAGCATTAAACATTTACAGGAGTCGAGCAGAAATTACACTCCCTGTAATTAAGGTAAATGCTACTATATCCTGTGAAACTAATGGTTATATTCCAGGACAAAGCACACTTTTTTCATAGGCCGGAAGAGGTTTGGGAGTGGCTTCAGTTGCAGAACGGGGCTGAGACCTCGAGGACAGACGGCAGCAAGAAACAATTATGGGGGGCTGGGCACCGGTGTGGAGCCTCCACGATGTCCAATGGCCAGAGAAAATCTAAACCTTTCTCCCCTGGGTACCTGGAGAGTAACGATTGGGGAGGATGGAGCTATGCTCTTGAACACGATGCCCTTGCAGATGGAGGAGGAAGAAGACGGCACACAGCTGCTTTCAGACGATCTGGGGGAGAAGCTTCCTTCCCACTACGGCGACAACTATGCCAGACTCTTTGGACACCCCTGAAGTGGCACATGGCAGTGACTGAGGCTAATGCCTGTGTTCTCTTTGCATCTATGGTAGGGAAGAAGGGAGGGAGAACCAACTAAGGGACTACGGTGGGTTCTGACTCGGTTAAGGAAAGAGGAGTGACAAACTACTTTATTCACGGCGCAATTGCCTGTGTGATTTGTTTGGGGAAGGGCGATTGAGTGTCTTATGATTGGCGTACGGCTGTCCAGGAGCTTAGTTCTTTTCAGGAGTTAGCCAGTCCCCGTTGGATAGGCTGGGTGGTGGTGCGGGTCCCAGCACACACATCAAGTGGGCATCTGGCGGACGATGGTTAGTCTGTATTTGAACGTGGGTGGGTTCACGTGGTTGGGCTGGTTTCTTGTGTTGTGTATCTTAACTTGGAACGTCAAAGGGAATGGGTACATATGTGAGGTGCTAAAGGGTTCCCACATTCCTTAAGTGGCACAGGATTGACATAGCATGTTTGCATGAATCCCTGTCTTAACGATGCTGGTGCCCAATGATTGCCAAATAAATGGCAAGGTTAACTATACCACTCATAGAACTCCTCGTATGCCAGGGCAGTTTGATCAGGGTGGCCCCTGGGGTCCAGTTCTCCCCAACTTATTCTGAGGCTAATGTGAGGTGGAGGTTTGTCCTGCTACAGGGCAAGTTAGATGTCCTACCTCTACTAAATACTTATGCCCTGAAAACCGATAATCTGGGTTTTTTCACGCCATGCAGGACTTACTGGTACAAGATTTGGGTCCCCCCAACAATATGGCTGGGCGACTTCAACTGTGCATTAGATCCCATCCTGGACAGGGCATCCCTGATGGACGGCACAAAACCTAACATAATGGAGGCACTCCTTGGGGTAACACACAACCTCGGGCTCCTCGATGTTTGGAGACTGCAACACCCCACCCAAACTGTATTTACATGCCACTCACTAACCCACAATACCCAGTCACCTGGACAGGGTCTTGATTTCTGGGTTCCCCCCGACTAGATAATGTAGTGGTTACACACCTGGCAAGATCCCTCTTTGACCACTTCCCAGTCAGTTGTAAGATGACATGGAGGAAGCGGAGAAGGGACCCAGAACATGGTGGATGCCGGTTTACATACTGGAGGACCCAGAACAGTAGGAGGATATATCGAACACGATCACAGGATACATGGAAACAAACAGGGGCTCCACAACTCTTAGGTCCATGTAATGGGAAGCCCTAAAAGCTGTAGTAACGGGCACATGTTTGAGCCTAACTTATGGAGTACACAGGCAATTGCAATCAGAACTCCTTAAGGAGGAAGCTGAACTCAGGCAAAAACACAGGCTGCAGAGCCTATCAGCATGAGAGGGAATGTCACATCCGCTGCCATCCAACTTGCCACTTGGGACCGGCTAGCTAAATACACTTCACACCAATATAGACAAAAACTACACCAGGAAGCGGATAAATCAGGCAAATTATTGGCCTACATACTCTGTAGAGAAACTGTTACTCCAGTCGTACCACATCTATTGACACCCAAGGGCAAAAGGGTTACCGCTAGAGCAGAAATACCGCAAACTTTCAAGCAGCACCTAAAGCGAGCATACGCTGCTGACTCGGGTGTAGAGGCTCAGAGATATGCTAGAATCCTGTAGAGGTTGGACATCCCTAATTATACTTCTCTAGCAGTAGACGCACTGGAGACCCCGCCTGAACCTGGAGACGCTGCAGGTAGTTTGAAAGGACTCCTGCGTCCGAAAGCGCTAGATGGCGATGGTTTCCTGCCTGAGTTTTACCAGACATTCTCTGCTCCACTGGCAAAGAGGTTCCTGGAGGTATTCCTGGAGGCCAAGGATAAGGGAGTTCTGCCTCCGACCATGAGGGAGAGGGAGATTTGCATGCTTTTGAAGCCAGTAGGGTTACAAGATAACCTGGCCGCATACAGGCCCATTTTAGTAATCAATACACAGATGAAGATACTTTGCAAGTTGCTTGCATCGCACTTGATCTATATGACCCAAATAGTGCATGAAAACCAATGTGGCTTAATTCCAGGACGCAATACTGTCATGAACATTAGACGACTAACTTATGTAATGCACGAGGTCCAGGACCTCGACCAAGAGATGGCACTAGTCGTGATTGACTTGAAAAAAGCATTTGATATGGTTGACTGGTGCTAGTTCCTTGACGTGCTTCAGGTCATGGGGTTCGGCCCTCAGTTCTGTGGCTGGATACACCTACCTTCTCTACTCTGAGCCAAGAGTGAGGGTTAGGGTGGAGTGTACTTGCTCCAAGGCGCGGACACTGGCATGCGGCACAAGACATGGTTGCCCGCTGTCACCACTCCTTTTCGTACTCGCAATGGACCCATAAGTGATTTGGTCACACAAGGAGATGCATGCCTGGGGTATTCAACTGGGGGAGGTCTGATACAATCTTACTTTATGCCTACAACGCTTTGTTCTATATGTCTTCTCCTAGGGTATCCCTATCACTACTACTTCAGCTGTTGGAGAGTTTCGGGAATCTCTGGTCTGCGTTTTAACAGAGGCAATTCCTTGCTTTTTCCACTTGCTTCGTTATAGGGATGCCGGAAAGGGAACTGCCCTCCCTCCCCTGGGGCCTGCATTGGGAAACAGCTAATTTTAGATACCTGGCCGTCAAAGTGGCACACACCGTGGCTAGCCAGCTTAGCCTAAATATTGACAAGGTTATAAATGGCCTTAGATCCTCCAACTTATTCTGGAACACAGTGAAACCCTCATTGATGGGGTCACTGAGCCATCTCTAAAATGGTGCTGCTTCCCAGATTTTGTACATGTTGCAACATTCGCTATTCCCCCTTCCAGTGCGGGTCTTCAAACAATTAGACTCCTTGCTGGTTTCTCTACTTGGGGGGGGTAAGCAATGCAGGGTGGCCCCATCGACTCGCAAAACAACCTACGATGAGGTGGGACTGGAAGCCCCGAGCCTTAACTTGTATTACTAAGCAGCACACCTACAACATGCGGCCCGCTGGCTGGATCCTGAGGATAATTGGGAGAAATGCCTGTTGGCGGGTAGAGTAGTGGCTGAGCGCCTACTTGAACTCTTTATGAAGGGGGCAGGACTACCACAGACTGTCTCGCAAGTAGTGTGAGTCATGGCCTCCAACTGGCATTTTGCCCAAAAAGATTTAAACAGAGCCCTTTTCCATAGAGAACTACCAGTTTGGATAGTGAAACCTGTTCGACAACTCATGGAGGAAGTGTGCTTTCAAGATTGGAATACGGGTGGCTGTGGCACACCTGGTGACCTATAGCCCAGGGAAACGTTTATATCCTTAGGGCAAGCATGTACCATGTTCACATTAGTTCAGGGGAATTTTTTTTACATTACGCAGGTCTTGGCCAGGGGAACCTGACCCATGTTTCTAGAGGGCCCGGGTACAACACACACACTGGTAATTCTTCTACCTTGTGGAGAAAGCCGCCACTTAATCACATTACTATACAAGGCCATGAGGACGGACAGAGGTGGTCGACTTCCATGATTTCGGGCGTCCTAGGATCATAACCTGGAAGGGTGACTGAGGGAAGGGAGATTGAGGGAAGGGAGATTGGGGGAAGTGGACTGGACACGTATCAGTTCCCTTACCCACTTGGTCGCCTGCAAAGCCTGATTCAAGTTAATCCACTATAATTTCCTGCACGGATAGGATGTCTGCCTCCCATTCTTAGTTGTCCTAGGTGTGGGGATGGTGACGCAGAATTCTTGTACCTAGAGTGGAAATGCCGGGAGGTGTATAAATACTAGGAACTAGTAGTAATGGACTTGAAAAGGACTGTGCGCATTCCACTAGACCTCTTGCCATCGTGCTGCCTGCTGGGGAACGTTAGGCGCCCGAAATGCAAAATGATGGAATGCAAATTTCTGCAATAGACACTTGTGCTAGCGAGGCAACGGGTCACCATCCCCTGGAAGAGCACCAGATATGCAGCACAGTGACATTAAGGAATGGCCCCAGTGGAACAAATTCATATGAGATTGAATAGACGGGACAAAAAGGTGAGAGGGGACCGGGAGCTATAGAGGGAACTATGTGACAGACTCCTGATCCTGGACGACTCTTTCAGCACATGCGACTCAGAAGGTATGACGGATGAAGAAGAGGATGGAACGATAGGGGGCAGAGGGGTGAATTAGCTCATAGGCCCAAGCTTAAGGTGTCCAAAATGCAGGGGGAGCTCAGCACTTGGGGGAGAATTACTAATCACGTCTTTGATACTGGCCTTCTGATATTCCTTCACTCTTTTTACCTAAAAAAAAAAAAAAAGATGCTTCTGTTAATCTGTACTCTACTGTATGTTTGTTTATTCAAAAAATGGAATTAAAGTTTTAAAAAAAAAAAAGATTTACTTATGTAGGGGGAAGATTTGGAAGAGCAGAAAAAAAGGGTATGGCATAGCTGTCCTGAACGATTTGCAGGACCCATCAATCTGAATAATGGATCGCCAACTTGAGAGAAAGTGCTGGACCCTGCCTTCCACAGGGAGTTGTGTGTCACCAATGGCAAGCTAAAGAGGCTTGGTAGCAGTTGCCGCAGGAGAAGGGGACTGTGAGGACTGGTGCCTTTGTAGTCCTGCATGTTGCCTGCCAGATCCACATCCCGCCTCAAAATGACTGCAGTTTTTGCAGCAGTGGCTGGGGAGACTAGCTTTGTCTAAATGCCAGCCCCTGGGTAGCCCTGGAATTTCCTAAACTGAAGAGGAAACTCTTTGACAAAGGTCAACATACTCGGGGAGTGAGCTGTGACTCTAATTTACTTGAAAAGTTCCAAGCCAGAATCAACTTTTTGGACAAATAGGGGTGACCCGTCAAAAGATATATCCATGAGTGAAGTCTGTACATTTCTAGAAAGCTATGTGGAGCATATTTGAGGCGGAACATCACACTGGTTCCAAACTGCCCTTCCTAGACAATCAGTAGTATCAAGGGCAGCACAAATCACATATGTCGCTGGTGATATCCAGAGCGCATAAGTATACTGAACTAATCAGCAGACTGTGTTGCCTGATCTCCATGCTAGGCTAGCTGAGGATTTCTTTTTCTAAACAGGTTAACACTATATGGGGAACGGTTGCACTTTAGTAATTTTGTACTTTAAGATTGGGCTGGAGTTCTTTCGGCGTCAGACATCAGTATCCACATTGCATCCACCCCCGGCATTGAAAGGGAGCCAGGATGAAAGCTTGTAAGGATGGACCTGCGAGGGTTTGGATGCAGTATGCACAGCCCAAGGCCAGTATCTGCTGCACACAGCTCGTTGTCCTTGAGTGTAGGAGGCTGAGGGGTTGGTGGCTGAATACGATTTAAAACAAAACACAAATCCACTTAAAAAACAAAGGTAAAGGAGACATTATAGTTAGGTACTGAAATAAGATGAGATAAAAATGAACACTTAAAAGCCAAAACAACACTGAAATTTACCAGTTATAGCTCGCTGAGCTAATTATAACTCAACGTCACCATGCACTGCTCAGACCTCACATATTAGATCACCCAAGACATGGTGAATTACAAAATGTCATCATACAATCGTTATGACACTGTCCCACAGAGTTGGTGGACTTGAATGAATTAAATATGCTACACCTGCGGACACTTTTCTCTTTATTTTAATGGGATTGCCCTCTTAAAAACTTCACATTACCCATAATTTTAAGTCAACCGGTAGACAAGCATATATGTGCCACTGATAGACACTTTCTGTAAGGCCCTATGGACAACTTTCCATAGTTCAGTAAAATACACTTCACACAATCCTGAGACTGGCACAGTGGTGTAGAAGCTTAGAACCATGCTTTCAACACCAGTGTGAGATAAACCACGTCTAATTGGGACAACCTTATATTCCATATTATTCTACACCCTGTAGTGCGTCAGCAAATATGGAAAAACACCCCCACCTTATAAATTTCCCTGCTGCATAGAATTCCACAACCTATCAAAAGTTTAGAAGTCACATCAAGTGTGCTTATTTTGTTTAACATGGAAAACTTAATTTGTAAACGGTGCACTATATAACTTCCATCATGCACAATTACCTCCAAGGCTGCTTTCATGCTATGGACAAATGTGTACACTGAGTAGCGATATTGTGTGAATGATATTGGTGTTATCAGTGATGTCATCAATTATATAATTTTGGATGTTATCGACCATGTCATGAATAATGTAATTTGTGAGGTCATTAGGACAGCATGACATGTGTGCAAGTTATAGTCAGGGTCACTAGAATTATGCAGTGGGGAGGGCCAAATTATACAGCAGGGTTGAGTAAATTATGCAGTAAGAAAATGTAAATTATGCGGCTCAATGCTGCACATTTTGTGATAGTATTACTTCATTATTTGGCATTTTTAAACTTGTTAACACTGCCTGGTTATGGGTTGCATCTCATCAGCACCAGTTTAACACCCAAATTTAGCAATAAGCAACAGAAATGTGACCAGGCAACCTTTGTAAAGAGCCTTTTACTGTCCAGCAAAACGTGTCACTGCCTCTTTATTAAATTTTGAACTGTTTGAGCTAGGTACAACATTTTTTTTGTTAAAATCTGCAGATTATGCAGCAGGTGATGGATTATGTGGCAAATGCAACAAGTCTATAACTATGCGAAAATTGCAGCAGCTGCACAATCGCATAATTCCAGTGGCCCTGGTTATAGTTAGCCCAGTAATCTATAACTGGTTAATTTCAATATTTTTTTTGTTTTGTTTATACGTTAGTTTTTATCTTATTTTAGCACCTAACTATAACATCACTCTAACATTTGGTTTTATTGCTAGAAAATCCTTACAAGGAGGAAGACTCCACACTCATATTAAAGCGAGTTCATGAATTGTATTGCTATACACAAACAAATGTCGTGTTTCGGTCTTGCTCTCTTGCTCATGATTTTATAGTCTTTTTCTGTTTAGTTGAACGTTTTCAAATCCATTCTTTATTCCCCAGGAATTCTGGGTCCACTAGCAGTGTTGTATAAATAAATCCCTTTATAATTCAAAAATATGCAAACAGTGCATAACAATATATGCTTCTGTAGTCCCAATCTGCTTGACCAATTAGTTCAAATTCACTTTCCCATCACCCATCAGCACTGGAAGTGACATAACTTGATCTCCTATCATCTACCTGCACAGGAAGTGACCACTGAATTGCCCATCATCCATCTGGACAGGAAGTGACATCACTGGTTTTCCCACCAAAAGTCCTCAAATGAAGCCAAGCAAAAGGACTTAATTTCCCACACACCGGAAATTACATCATGTCACCCTAGAAACCTCTCCCCTCCCAGGACCCATTTAATGACAGCTGCAACATGTATGTGCTGCTGGTGCATCAAAGCAAACACATTAGCACCTGTCAATGCCTGAGGTGTGCTCGGGGCCAGGAACCCTGGTCCAATGACCGCCCAACGATACTCTGGACAAAGAAGAGATGATGGCCAGAATGCCGAACAAATCAAACATTCACCCCCGGACACAGTTCTGGGTTAAATATCTTTTTTTGACCCTGCTCCCGATGGGAATAGTCCAGCCCGAACTGCCAGCCCAGGTCCTCCCTAGACTGGAAACAAGCATCCTGGGACCGGTTTTGGGTTATCACTCCTTATCCGCCTGACTAGCTTGAATATGGTGGCACAGCAAGCACGGTACCCACATCTGTGCATACCCTTCCCACTTGGAGCGACAAATATAAAAAGAACAGATGATGGACGAAATGCTGAACTAATCAAACAGTCACCGCCTGTCACAGATCTGGGTTAAATCCATACTCTGCAGCACTCCTTACTTCGCTAGACCCCAGATGCCTGTCCCCAACTGCTGCTGCACACCATGGTAGGAGCTTTCACCTGTACCCATTGCCAGGTCTCCAGCCGCCACCCAACATCACCCACCCCTCACAAGAAAATACTAACAACTCCCTCAACACCCCCTCACAGCGCGCGCGCCCCCACACACACACACACACACACACACACACACACACACACACACACACACACACACAAGCACCAACAACCCATACACTCCCATTCTACGCTACACGTCACTGCAAACCCACACATAAACACCCACTCCAATGCATGATTCTCAACACATGATCACTCAGTAAACACACAACAGAAATATGGGACCTTTCGAGCAGCGACACACCAGACATCCTCTTCATCACAGAGACCTATCTAAATCCCCTTATTGGCTTCCGACATCACTACGGTAATCCAGGCAGGCTACAAGATTGCTTGACAGTACTATCTTAACAAGTCAGGAGGAGGACTCCCTGTCATCTATACAGAATACATCAAATGGAGAACATCCACAAAGAACCCCACCCCATTCTTGGAACACCTTCACTTCAAGCTGTAAATATCTGAAAAAAATCACCCTGATTGGATCCCTCGCCTACCGACCATCCAGACCATGAGCCTTCTATACCAATCCCATTACTGACTGTCACTCCTCTCACTGTTGACTCTAGAGCCTACATTCTCCTTGGTGTCCGTAACTTTCACTTGATATACCAAAATTACCCATGCTCCTTTGCTCTCCTCGGATGCTTGTGCAACATCGGACTCATCCATCTTGTCACAGACTCAACACACACCATAGGACACACACTGGACCCCATATTCACCACAAGCGACAGCATCAAATAAAACTCCACCACACAGCTCACAAGCACCGACCACTCCATCATCTACTTCAAAGTTAACACTCCAACTAGGTTCAGCACTCAAAGCCACAGCTGGGTCAAAGTCACAGACAGGCTCAGTGTCTTCAGCACTGACCAGCCTCGCCCCACAGACAACCTCGACAAGGACATCAACTACTTCAACAAATGAATCAAAAACTGAGCGGAGTCCCTCGCATCGGTCAAACCCAGCAAGCATAGTAGATCAAAAAAGCAGGCCAGCTGGTACACAGAAGACCTTTGACACAGCAAACAACACTGTAAACAGCTATACAGGAAATGGAGACCCAGCCACAACACCATCGACAGAATTACCTACAAAGCTAGACTCAGGCACTATCACCAGAAATTCAGAGACACCATGAAAAAAAGCACTAGTGGGCCGCATCAAAGGAAGCTCCAACAGCTGCAAGAGCATCTTATTGATTGTCAGGGATTTCACCATGATCACAGAAGACCCAAATCACCTGAGCAGCTTCAAACCCATCTCCCTGCTCCCTTATCCTGCCAAAGTGATTGAGAAGGCCATTAACAAGCAACATTGCCTGCCTCCCAACAACTCTGAGACAACCTATCCAATGTCTTCCACAGCAAAAGCAAAAACATCTACAGCAACTTCGCACACCAACCCAATCCCAAAGAATTCACTGCTATTATACCCACCACCAACCAAGATGGCCACCTCACCCAATGGACAACCCTCACCAGAAACTAAATAATGGCAATCATGCAGACCATCCACTCAGGGGGCCCCAACGGACCCACGCCTCCACCAGATTTACAATCTGGGAGCATCACCAATCAGCATCACCCTGACCCACATCATAAACATGTCCATCATGTCCGCCACTTTCCCGAGTGAATGCAAACATGCAGTAATCAAGGTCTTCCTCAAGAAGCCCACAGAAGACCCAAATTACCTATGCAGCTTTCAACCCATCTCCCTGCTCTCTTACCCACCCAAAGTGATTGAGAAGGCCATTAACAAGCAACCCATAACCTACCTCAAAATTCACCATCTTCTGGACAATATTCGGAAAGAACCACAGCAGCAAAATGGCACAATATTCAGAAAGAACCACAGCAGCAAAACTGCACTCATTGCGGCCACTGACATTCGAAACATCCTGGACTGGAGAGAACCAGCGGCCCTCATCCTGCTCGACTTCTCTATGGCTTTCCTCACTGTTTCCCAAAACATCCTCATGAGAAGACTCCACGAGATTGGCAACAAAGGATCTGCTCTCAAATGGATCTGTTTCTCCCTCACAGGATGAACCCAAAGGGTCAGGCGGCCACCCTTCACATCAGAGACCAAGAAAATGATAAGCAGTTTCCCACAAGGATTCCCTCCTCAGCCGAACTCTTTTCAACATACACTTGACACCGCTCGCCAACATCATCCCATCACAAGACATTACCATCATCTCCTACGCTGATGACACGCAACTCATCATTTTCCTGACGGGCAAGACAAACACAACCAGAACCAACTTCACCAGCTGCGTCACCATGAAAGCAGACTGCATGCAAACCAACTGCGTGAAGCTCATCTCCAACAAGACGGAAGTACTGGTCTCCCTGCCAAAGACCAGTACTTCTGTCTTGTTGGAGATGAGCTTCACGCAGGGAGAAGCTCATCTCCAAAAAGATGGAAGTACTGGTCTTTGGCAAGAAGACCTTGCCAAGGGATTCCACATGGGGCTGTATTACACTAAGTGCCCTGGGGGGGGGGTGCAACAGACATTTGCGCCTGATTTGCACCCCTGGGGGGGCCGCAGATACTTGTGCAGCCCCTTCTGTAATACAGATAGTGCTGGAGCACATGTAGCACCAGCGATATCATCATAGGGCCTTCACACATTTGCATGGCCCCATACAATTGAGGAAATCTCTTCACTTGTGTGCCCACACCATATTATAGACACAGGCACAAAGGCAAAAAAGCTGTCAGGAGGCACACTAACAGCGTGCCACAATAAGGTGGCGCACTGTCAGTGCACTCCCTGATGGCAGCTCTCTGGAGGGGGGCAAAGGGGTTCTATACACCACATACATCCCCCTGCACGCTGGTGCAGTCCTTCACTGCACCAACGTGCAAGGGGATATCTCACCACTCTTGAAAGCTCAGGTGGGTTGCTGGCCGCACAGTGAAACTCAAAGCAGCTGCTACAAAGCCACTCCGTATTTCATTTGAATGCACTGCCCAAAGAGCAGTGCAAGTTTGCGGCTGTCCTGGGAGCCGGGCACTCATTCTGATATGAAGCATTTTCCCTGTTTGCCCAGGGTGCAACTTTTGAAAGGTGTGCCCTGACACAAATGAGTAAAATGCACTGTATTCGTAATACGGCCCTTGGTGGCCATCTGAGCTAGGACCAGCAACTACAGACCACGCAAGAAATCTAGGGATCATCCTAGATGACAAGCTCAACATGACCGCTCAAGTCAACGCAGTGTGCACCTCCTGTTTCCATATCTTACATGTGCTGCTTTTTTGTTACTCCTACCAATTTTTGTAAGCAACAGGGGATCATTGTTAACTTCTTGGTTTAATGAGTATTTCCCACTTTCTCGCTTGTGATGTGTATCAATGGGTAGCTGGTCTTCACTTTTGTCAGTGTCATTTTTACTTGTGCTCTATGTAGTTTTTCATTCTAATTCTTACCTCACGCCTTGTCTCTATCCCTGTTCTTTGTTATGTATACTGACTTTATTCCCAGGTTTCTATCCAAGCAGAAAGTCCAATTATACTCACTAATGGGTGCTGTTTATCTGCCCCTATATGTGTGATACTATACATTCATAATTTGCCATCCATAAACCACTGTGCATACCATTATTCCATACCACAGCTGGTTATTACACATATTAAGATATACATGGATTAAACAAATCCAGTACAACTTTATTCATATGACATATCTTTCCCCCCAGCGCCTCAGTCGAATATATCGCTCTAGACCTGGCTCCTATCCTGGATGCAGCACCACTGGGGCGGACTTTGTCCACGTGGTCTGGTACTGCTCAAAAATATCAGAGTTTTGGATACACATCTTAGAGCAACTAAAATCGGTGACAGGATGGGATATTTCTCTAACTATTGCAGACTGTATACTAGGACACCTGCCGTTCAACCCCAAAAGAAAACTCACTAGACGATATACAATCTTAGGCTTAGAGGTGGCTAAACGTTGTATTGCCATATGATGGATCAGCCCTCCGACAGTAAAAGACTGGAGAAAAGATTTACTAGACTGGGCTGGTGTGAAGGAGGCACACATGAGAAAAACCAGGAAGGATGCGGGGGCAGGAGAGATACTGAAAGCATGGGAGGCCATGACCCAAACACTAATACACCTCGATCCACAGGAACAAGACCACACCATGGCTAGTCCCGCTTAAAGCATAAGAGTACCTATGAGATCCAATTAGACTTTCATATATCAAGGCCTACTCGTAAATAAGGACTGCACCACACGTGAGAGTATCAGGGTTTACACAACCAGTATGGGGAACACAGGAAGAAAATAGCGATATCCAGTATTATCCAAGGATGGACTTGAACTGGTGGTTTTGAGTTAAACGGTTACTATAATGTTTTGAAAAAATGTTATCAATACTTGAATGTGATTTCTCATATCTGACCATGCTCCGGACATATTGTAAGTAAGTGTTTGCTAAAAGACAATAAAGAAATACAAAAAACAAAAAGATAAACATGGAGTTCCTTCTCTTTGCTCGAACTTGAGCATTTTTTCAACAAACACCTGTCTGTGTCAATGGGTGTGTGATAGACCTGGCATCTTTTGGGGTATTTCCCCTGTCTTTTTGCCTTCTGACCTCCTGTTTTTATGGCATGCTGGACTCTGTTTTTGCTGGCTTATTGTCTCTGCACACTTTACCACTGCTGTTCAGTGCTATAGTGCAAGTACTCCCTATGTTAATTATATTGGTGATTGGTTTATCCATAATTGGCATATTTGATTTACTGTTAAGTCCCCAAAAAAGTGCACCAGAGTTGCCCGGGCGTGTAAATCAAATGCTACTAGTGGGCCTGCAGCACTGGTTGTGTCCCCCACATGAGTAGCCTTGTGAACATGTATCAGACCTGCCACTGCAGTGTCTGTGTGTGCAGTTTTAAACTGCCAGTTTGACCTGGCAAGTGTTCCCACTTGTCAGGCCCAAACCTTCCCTTTTACTACATGTAAGGAACCGTAAGGTAGGCCCTAGGTAGCCCTATGGGCAGGGTGCAGTGTATTTAGAAGGTAGAACATGCACTTGTGTGTTTTACATGTCCTAACAGTGAAATACTGCCAAATTCGGTTTTCACTGTTGCAAGGCCTATCTCTCGCATATGTTAACATGAAGGCTGCCTTTAAAAAACGTTTTAAGTGCAGTTTCCTTTTCCATTTAAGGTCTCTGAACTCACAAATTAAAAGCACATTGTTTTATAAAGTTGTTTTTTAAATTGTCAGTTTGAAAATGCCACTTTTAGAAAGCTGCCATTTTCGTGCTTACACCATTCTGTGCCCCTGCCTGCTTGTGTATTCCATGTCTGGGTCAGACTCTCAGTTGGGCTGTTGTGAATTCCCTTTAAACAGAGGCGCAAAGGGAGCTGGGGTGTAGCCTCCATATCCTGATGGGCCTCTGGGCTAGAGGGGAGGGAGGAGTGGTCACTTACACCTGAAAGCCCTTTGTCTGTCCTAACACAATGCAGTCTTGGACCCCCTGGTGTGTGTCTGGGGCCAGGCCTGGGCAAGGCAGGATGTTGTCAAAAATGGAGATTTTCCTTTGAAGTTTGCCTAATTCAAAGGCAGAACTGTGTATAAGTACTGGACCCAAAACCCACACTTTTACAACACTTCTGGATCAAGAGGCACCTCTGCCAAGGAGAAAAGCTGAAGGAGGAGTACTGCCCCTTTGCTGTGTGTGCTTTGCTGGGTTGGTCTGCAGTTGCTGCTTCTGCCTTAAAGAGGGCAAAGACTGGACTTTGCTGTGTACCCTGCTTGTGCACTTTCTCAAAGGGCTTGAAGTAGAGCTGGTCTTCTGTTGTAAGTTTCAGGGATATCAAAGATTTCAGCTTTATCTGCCTACAGCATTGGGAATTCAGTTTTGTGCTGCAACAGAAGAAAAACCACTTTAGCAGCGTCAACGATGCCGCTGACCGCACCATGACCTAACTACGCCAAACGGAACCATGCTCCATGTCGCACCGCAACCCTAGTCCCACCGATGACAACACCTGATACCATCACTGAGTCGCTGCTTGCACCATGACCTGTGGGCCCTGCATTCCAATCTCCTTGCTCACACTACAGCCTTAGCATTTCAGACTACGCTGTTCCACGCTGACAACGGCACTGCTGCCTGCACCGTGGCCTGGGGACACCGCGCATGAGGTACACAAAGCACCGTCCCGTTCTGCACTGCAGCCCCGGTTCACGGATGCCAGCGCCATGGACTCCAGTGTTGTGAAAAGACCCCCCCTGTCTGCACCGTTACCCGTAGGCACCGCATGGAGCCTGTACTGCCGTCTTGGGCCTACTGACGAGAGCTTCAGCAACAACAACAAAGCTGCCTGCACCGTGACCTGGAGACACTGCATGTTGCACTGTCCCGTTTCACACCGCAGCCCTTGTCTCACTAACGTCGCAGGACGCTGTCACCAAGCCTCTGCCTTCACCGTGAGCTGTGGGCACCGCACGTTGCATCATCCTGCTTCGCTCCCCACCCCGATGCCATCCACGCCAGACTTAGTCATCTGCCTGGAGTTCAATCTGCCATGCATGTGACTTCAAGGGCCCAACGACGCCTCCACCGACCTCTGGAACCGACACTCTGGCTCTCACTGCGAGTATCACGACGCCCTGCATTTCCAAGGTACTGTTTGCGGGTCTTTCTGACACCGTAGCTGGCCCGCGATGCGGAGGTCAGCCTGAACTGTTGAAATTGTTGTTCATAACGGCATGATAGACCCAGACGGAGCTGTCGACTTCATGTAACTGTATTTTTAAGTTGATTCTTGCAAATTTCATATCTTTATTACTGATGCTGGATTTTTCTCATTTTGGTCTTGTTTTACATAGATAAATATTGCCTATTTTTCTAAAACTGGTGTGGTGTCCTTTTGTAGTGTTTTCACTGTATTACTGTGTGTTATGTACAAATGCTTTACACACTGCTTGAGATAAGCCTGACTGCTCATGTCAAGCTACCAAGGGGGGTAAGTCGGGGTTATCTAAGCTGGGTATCTCCATCATCCTGACTAGAGTGAGGGTCCCTACTTGGACAGGGTGCAAACCGACTGCCAACTAGAGACCCCATTTCTATCAGTGTGCAAAGTCATCTATTTTTGTAAGGAATTGCTGTTAACATAATTGTGTGAGAGGTCCCTACAAATACTCTACGGCACACCTGACAGTAAAGACTGAGTGCCTAGGTAGCGTTAGACTGTCACAAAGGGAACTGAAAACCTAAGACAGCTGTGCTCTTAGAAGACAGCATAACACAGATAGAGGATGTAGGAAAGTGCCCTCTTTTTGGCATGGTGACCCCCATTTCCTGCCTGTTGTCAGTGTGTTTTACTGTGTTTATTGGGATCCTGCTCCCCTCTAAATTTGGTTGCTACTAACCTTTTCTTCCCACAATTGGCATACTGGTCCTCCCATATAAGTCTCTAGTATATGGTAGCTAGGTACTTAGGGCATTGGGATTTCAGGATATCCCTATGGGCTGCAGTAGTTATTCTGCCACCCATAGGGAGCTCATGCAAAGGGTTCTGCAGGCCCGCCATTGTAGCCTGCGTGAAACAGGTGCATGCACCTGTTTCCACACCAGGTCACTATAAGTCACCTTTGTGGTAGGCCCTCTCAGTCCAGAGGGCAGGGTGCAGGTACCTGTGTGTGAGGGCACCCCTGCACTAGCAGAGGTGCTCCCACAAACTCAAGATCCATTTTCCTGAACTTTGTGAGTGTGGGGACACCCTTTTTATGCGTGTACTGGACATGGGTCACTACTTATGTCTAGCTACATAATGGTAACTCCGAACCTGGGCATGTTTGGTATCAAACATGTCGGAATCATACCCCAATACTGTTACAAGTATTGGAAGTATGATTCCATGCACTCTGGGGGCTCCTTAGATGACCCCCAGCATTGCTACCATGAGTCTTACAGGGTTTTTCAGGCAGCCCAGCTGCTGCCACCCCTCACACAGGTTTCTGCCCTCATGCTGCTTGATTTGATTAAGCCCAGGAAGGCAGAACAAAGGATTTCCTTTGGGAGAGGAAGGTAAAACCCTCTCCCTTTTGAAATAGGCGTGACTAGCATGGGAGGGGTAGCCTCCCCAAGCAACTGGTTTGCTTTGAAGGGCACATCTGGTACCCTCCATGCATAAACCAGTCCATACCGGTTCAGGGACCCCCCGTCCCTGCTCTGGCGTGAAATTGGACAATGGAAAGGGGAGTGACCACTCCCCTGTCCATCGCCACCCCAGGGGTGGTGCCCAGAGCTCCTCCAGGGAGTCCCTGCGTTCTGCCATCTTGTTACTAAGGTTGGCAGAGAACCTTGGGAGCACCTGAGTGACCAGGCCAGGCAGGTGAAGTCAGAGCCCCCTCCTGATAGGTGCTTACCTGGTTAGGTGCCCAATCCCCCTTTCAGGGCTATTTAGGGTCTCTCTCTTGGGTGGGTCCTCAGATTTGGCTTGCAAGATTCCAGCAGGACTCCTCTGCAAACTTCATGTTGACTTCTGGCCTCCAGAACAGCGACTGGAACCTCCAGGACCAGTTAAGCTGCTTCCAAGAAAGGACTCTTCAGCAACATTGTTTCCAGCTTTTCAGCAATTTCCTTGCCGTGCATCCTCAGAAGATTGCAACTCCTCAGCCTGCACAAGAAGAAGAAAGAATCTCCTGTGGCGTGAAGGAGTCACTCCCCTGCAACTGCAGGCCCTACAACAAGCGACGACTGGCTACGTGGATCCCCTCTCCTGCTGAGCTACATGGATCCTGCATCACAGGTGGTGATCTGGAGTAGTCCTTTTGGTCCTCTCTGCCAGCTGTCCAACTTTGGTGGAGGTAAGTCTTTGCCTTCCCACTCATGACAGTACCCCTGTGCACTGCATTTCTTGCAGCTGCCAAGGCTTGTTTGCATTTCCTCCAAAGGATCTTCAGGTGACATGTAGCTGCAGCTCCCAGCACTCCATCCTGCAAAGCACAGCCTCCTGCGTGGTTCTACTGTGGTGTGCGATCTACTTTTGTAGTGCTGAGTGGGCTCCTTCTGCGACTCCTATGCCCCCATCCTGTGGGACTCCTGTGGGGGCTGCTTCTGCTTTTGTGGACTCTGTGGTGCTGAGGGTCCCCTGTGGGTCCCCCGCCTGAGGTGAGTCCTACTGGACCTGCAGCACCTCTTTTCCACTAACTGCAAGTTTGACTTTGCCAAGGCTTGTTGGTGGAAATCCTGCACTGACACCCGTTTGCAATCTTCCTTCCAGAGTGGGACACCTTCTGCATCCATCAGGAACTCTTCTCGGCTCCAGGGCTGCAGTGCTGACCTGTTCTTCATTACCGTCGACCAACTCCTGCATCCACAGCTGGGTGGCTAGTACCTGCTACTCCTCCTGGACTCCACTGTGACTCTTGGACTTGGTCCCCTCTCTCCACAGGTCTTCTTTCTTCAGGAATCCACCACTGGTTTTCTTGCAGTCTTCTCGGTGTCTTCTTTTTCTTCTTTTCCTCTTTTTGGGTAGTTTGGGGAAAATCCAGTGTTTTACTCCTGCATTCCTGGTCACTAGAGGGTACTGTGTTACTTAGCTTTGTGGTTTTCGTATACCCCCAGCTCCCCTCTAAACATTTTACTTACCTAGGTGAGGGTACCTTGTTCGCATTACTTTTTTTTTTAGAATATGGGTTTGTGCTCCCCGTAGGGTCACTATTGGTTATTGCTATTTACACTATTTTCTAACCTCTTCTATGCCTATTTCTGATTGCTAGTGTATATATTTAGTGTATTACATACCTCCTAAGGGTGGGTCACCTGTCTAGTATTTTGTGGTGATTTGTGCCAAAAATAAATTACCTTTATTTTTGAACAACTGAGTGCTTTCTTTCATGTGTGTATTTGTGTGTGACTACAGTGGTATTGCATGAGCTTTGCATGTCTCCTAGATAAGCCTTGGCTGCCTATCCACAGCTACCGCTAGAGAGCCTGGCTTCTAGACACTGCCTACACTTCACTAAGAGGGGATACATGGACCTGGTGAAAGGAGTAAGTACCACAGGTACCCACCACACACCAGGCCAGCTTCCTACAGAGGAGAAATTCAGAGAGCACTCATCAAATGGTAGTGAAGCAAGACTGGAGGATATGTGAACCCACCAACTCCCAAGGAAGTGCATGTTTGTGGATCTCTAGATTTGCACAAAACAATAACTTTTGTCTAAGAGAGTGAATAGTCACTAAAAGTAAATAACAGTAAAGTGCAAATTAAGGACAGTATAACACACATCTACAGTTGGGGAGTTACATAACACAGAACAAAAGAAACACAAAATGGTGTCACAGGAACAACAACAAAATGAGCCGTGAAGTGGAAGAATTATTTCGAGACATATCGGAAAACGCATCAGCAAGTAAGCAAACAGACAAGAACAAATTAGAAAAACCACCACAAAACATAAATTAGTGGAATTACAAAAATTAAATAAACATATGGTGGAGTATTTAGAAGTAAAACAAATTCCAAGAGGATTCAGAATAAATCTTATGCCAAGACATCAGGTTACCAGTGTCGATTTACTGGAAGAATGAGGAGAGTATATTTTAAAACCATCATCAGATTTATTGAAAATATGAACTGGACATGCACATAAGAGTGAGAGACCGATCAAACAAAATACAACAAATTGAAGAGGACTTAAAAAAAGTAACACTGACAGAAGAACTGAAAAGATACATGGGGCAAAATGAAAAAAATATCAACAAACATGAGGCGGAAGTAAAAATAGGAAAACAAAATAAATTTCAAAGCCATAAAAACGACTTAAATGAAGGTAGAATATTTATATTTGCAAAGAGTTTTGGTAATCTAATGAAAAAAGAATTACTAGATAAATTTACTGTTGAGCAGTATACATTGAACTTGCTTAGTGTATCAGAGCTAGATTCAAGTGAAGTAGAAGGACATTCTCCAAATCATAACACATTGAATCCTACAGTGTCCTTTTTTCCAGACAAACGAGAATAATGCTCCAAGATGAGAAAACGTAAGGAAGAGGAACAATCCTGGGCAAACCAAGAGGAAGAGGAAACTAAGAAGGGGGACAACAAAGAAAAGATTAACAGATACACAAGTGAGATAACAGATGGGGCCAGTGCTTAATTTGTAAATAAAGAGGTGCCGGTGCTCAAAGACCTTCTCTTAAACACAAGACTGCTGTAATTAAATCTGCCGGCACTGAATACTGAGGCAGCGTAATCCTGAAGCCATCTCGGGCCTCTTCAGTCCATTTACGACCACCCCTGCACCTTCAGCTCATCCTGCAACTTTCTACTTTCTCCCTTTATGACGCTTTTAAGTTTTTCCTTCTTCCGTCTTTCCCATATGTGTCTTTTGCTTGCAGCAAATGCTTGAGGCATAAGAATAAGCCCAAGCCCTCACAATAAGTGCTCAGCACCGGAAACAACAAGCACAAATTAAGCACTGGATGGGGCCATAAGGCTGGACATATAACGTGGGATAATGAAACAACATTGGTGAAACTGACTGATTATGAACTTAGGGATATAGAAACTGCAGTAATAAAAAAAGACCAACCTCTTGTCCAACCTCACATTTTGATTAAGTGGAAACAAGTGTCACTTAATTTAATTATATTCACAAAGTTGCCTAAAGTACATGCAGAAAACCAAAGAAGGAGACAAATGGTGGTCAAACTACAACTAAATTAAGAATAGTGGATACAGAAATAATATATACATTGAATGAATTAGAAACAGGAGGAAGCACTAGAAGCAATGTTGAAGGAACTTAATTTGTTTTGAACTTGGCAGGAATAATCATTGCAGCTGAGGAAGACATCATGAAACTCCAGTCGAAATATTGGGTGAACCGGCTAGCATGGAACAAAGTGGATTAATATCATGAGATAGTATGTAAGGATTTGGAAAAAAGGGGTAAAGAAAACAAATACATTATAGAAAATCTAACATATTAAGAGAAAAAGCGCTGAATCAACTTCAAGAGCTTGCAAGTATAGAAATAAAACAAGCAGATAAGGGTTGCAGCATTGTTATTTTGGATAAACGTCGTGACTATGAAGGAAACAGAAATTAAATTATATGTCAGACTTTTGAAAAATTGTAATCCAATCTAACAAAGACTATAAGAATGTAACGGAATAACAGTGAAAGAATAGTAAGACCTGAACCTGTAACATGAAAATAAATGAAGATTTCAGAACACAACAGATTCCATAACACCAACAACATACTTTTGACCAGAAAACCACAAAGATAGACAATGACTACCAGGAGACCAACTGTCTCAGCCAAAGGCATGCTATTTGAAAACACATAAAAATATATCATTTTTTCTTAGCACTGATTATGAGTAACTTAAATTCATACCTCCTTAAATTCATACCTCAGATCTGCAATTACAACTATCAAATGTCCCTTGGAATGAGTTGTACAAGCTGATCCCAACAATAGGAATGAAAGCAAGCCGCCATTTCCTCATATAAAGACAGAACTGCAGTAACACAATAAAATGCTAATAGAAAGGATGGAGATTTGCTTGAAGAGCAATATCTTTTTTTTCTATATGGATATTTTCCCCCAAAACCCAAGCAACAGCTTTCAGAGTTATTCACCCTGTTTGTCAAGCTAATGGTCGGGTGAAGTAAAAAAGAATTTGCATGGAACAAAATGATACACATTAAAGACAATAGTTATATGACTGAGATAGATTTAGGGCTGTTTTCCTCAAATAACAAGATACTTATCTTTGGTAACACCTTATCTGGTAGAGACTCCATCTAACCACAGATTCCTTACCTTAGAATATTCTCCAGGTGTCAGACTGTATATGAACATTTTCAAGCAGTACCCCTGAACCCCGGTAGGTGGAGTTGCTTGGCTCTATGTTGGTGGGCCCGGATATGACGTCTGTGGTGCCCACGTAGGCCGCGTCCCAGCGCGCTTACATCAGTTTCTTTTGTTATTTTCAACACCAGAAGGGCAGAGCCACGAATGATACTGACACACTGGTTTGCAGCACTAAGACCCTCATAAAGGTGGCCCTAATATCTCAGTTTGCAGAGTGGGGAGGATAGAAGAGAGAAGGAATCTGCGGCTAGACAGATAAGGCGTTACCAAAGGTAAGTGACTAGTTTATCTGCTAGAGACTTCTAGCTGTAGATTCCTTACCTTAGAATAGATATCCAAGCAATACCTCCCCAGAGGCGGGTCTGGGAACAAGTTAGACTAAAAAGTCTGATGGACCGAACTGGCAAAATGCCAGTCAAGATGGACCGGACCATATAGTCAGTAGTGCTTGTTGAAAGTGTGCAAAGGCACCCAGGCTGCTGCCTGACAGATATACAGGACATGAACTCTGCGGGCTAACACAGTGGTCGCAGCCTTGGCTCTGGTAAAGTGTGAATGCAAACATTGAGGGGGTTGCTTCTTGGTCAGTGTGAATCAGATTTTTATGCAGAGCACTATCCATCATGAGATAGTCCATTTCTGAACTGCCTTCCCTTTTCTTACTTCCACATATCCTATAAAGAGTTGATTGTACACTTGGAACTCCCTTGTTCGATCAATGTAGAACGAGAACACACTTTCTGGGTCCAGACGGTCAAGTCTTTCCTCTTCTTTAGAAGGGTGAGGAGGAGCAAAGAAGATAGGCAAGGTGATGTTTTGGCCTACATGAGAAGATATCACAATGTATTTGACTGAAGAGGCTTGGGTTCTCAGAATCAGCTTGTCTCTGTAAAATTTGTATAAGGAGGCTGTAACAGAGGGCCTGTAGTTGATTTACTCTCCTGGTCGATGTAATGGCCACCAGAAAGACTGTTTTGATGATCAGCAAGCAGAGTGGATAGCTGTGTAATGGCTCAAAGGGGGCACACACGAGGAAGGTAAGGATTAGGTTAATATCCAAATGAGGCCTGTGAGGGAAACACATGTTGTAGTCCTTTTAGGAGCCTAGCCACAACAGATGACTTAAACAAAGAAGTGTGGTCCAGGAACCCCCAAAAATGCAGAAATTGCAGACACATAACATTTAACAGTTCCCAGAGCAGAGCCCTGCTGGGCCAAAGAAAGGACTAATGAAAGAACCTGTGATAAGGGTGCAGAGAGTGGATCAACATATCTGGATGCAAACCAAGCCACAAATGTGTCCCAACAGCAGGCATATACTGTCTTGGTGAAAGGATGCCTGGCTGCCAGAACAACATCACAGGCTTTGGGAGAAAGGCTGAAAGCTGTCAACTGTCGCCACTCTATCTCCATGCATGAAGGTGGAGAGTGCTCAGGTTCGGGGGTAGAACCCTCTCCTGTGACAGAAGTTCCTCCCGAAGGATCAACCTAACCGGAGGACCAATGCTCATGCTCAGAAGCACAAGATACCAAACTCTCTGTGCCCAATCCGGAGCCACAAAAATGACTTTGGCCCAGTCATTCCTGACTTTCTTGAGAACTCTGGGCAGGAGTGGTATCAGCAAAAAGGTGTACAGGAGGCCTGAGTTCCTCTCAAGACGAAAAGCACCTGAGTGAGAACTGCCTTGTAAACTCCAGTGCGCAAAACTGCTGACATTCTGCATTCTAGGTGGTGGCAGATAGATCTAAGCAAGGCTCTCCACACTTGAATGAGTTTGTACCACCTCTATATAAAGACGCCATTCGTGATCGGCTCAGCACCTACGGCAGAGTCTGTCTATCCCTGGGATTCAGAGAGCCTTGTAGGTGTTGAACCGCCAGGGAAATGGCCAGACATTTCTGCCATATCCTTAGGCGCAGAGCCTCTTGCTAAAAGATCCACAACCCCACTTGCCCTGATTGTTGCAATACCACATGGTGATGGTGTGGTCTTAGAACACCTGCACTAGCCTTCCCCTGATCGAAGGAAGCAAGGCTTTCAATTCTAACTGGATCACCCAGACCTCCAGTAGATTGATGTGAAACTCGGACTCCGCTGTAGATAAGAGTCCTCTGGATTCTATCTCTCTCAGAAGGCTGCCTCAGCCAAAGAGTGACTCATCTGTCATTACAGTCAGCTCTGGATGGGGAAGGGAGAAGAATCTGCCACTGACCCAATTGCAGTTTGTCAGCCAATACTGCAGGACTTTTGAAGTTCCCTCCGATATCTGGACCAGGTCAGAGTGATTCTACTGATGCTGTGTCCACTGGAACTTCAGGTCCCACTTCAGAGCCCCCATATACCAATGGGCATTTGTCACAAGAAGGATGCAGGAGGCTTGAGGTCCAACAGCCTGAGAGTTAGTCTCACTGAAATCCAGGATGGAGGATGAAACATCAGACTTACAGCCTGAATATCGTGGACTTGCTGTTCGGGGGGACAGGCCCGAAACTGCACTGTGTCCAGAATAGCCCTGGTGAAAGGGATTGTCTGAGAGGGAGTCAGGTGTTACTTCAGCACGTTGATAGTGAACCCCAGCGAATGCAGGAGGTTTGGTGTAGTCTGGAGGTGGGAGACGACTTTCAGGGGCGTGTCTGCCTTCAACAGCCAGTCGTCGAGGTAGAAGAAGACTGGAACCTCTAACCTGGGCGGATGCCTGCAACCACTACCACCACTTTCGTGAACACCCAAGGGGCACTGGTAAAGCCAAAGGGGAGCACAGTGAACTGAAAGTGCTTGTGACCTACCACAAATTGTAGGTAACAGCTGTGGGCCGGCAGGACGGGAATATGGAAATAGGCTTCCTGCAAGCCCCACAAAACCATCCAGTCTCCAGGGTCCAGGGCAGAAAGCACCTTTTTGGGCACCAGAAACTAGCGGGAATAGCAACCACGACCTACGTCTGGCACAGGGACCCTCTGTATGGCTCCCTTGGCCAAGAGAGCCCTGACCTCCTTGCATAGGAGAGCCAAATGATCCTCCGACAAATGAACGAATGATGGTGGCATGGCTGGAGAAGAAGTCTAGAAGGGGAGGGAGTAGCCCGTTCGGATGATCTGTAAATCCCACCTGTCTGTTGTAATGAATTCCCAGTGGGGCAGTTGATGGTGAATCCTGCCGCCAACTGATAACAGATGTCCCAATAGACTAGGAAGGTTTTGAGGCAGAGGAGGGGGTGGACTGGGGAGCCAGCTGGCTCCCTTATCCACGAGCTCGGTGGAGCCCACGTGCGCGGAGGGGCTGTACAGCATGCGCGCGTCGGTGGCCCAGTGGAAATGGACACAGTTGGTTAGCCGCCCCTTCCGTAGCCGCGAAAGGGGCGAGTGATGTACTGAGGGGGGCGAGGAGCAGCGGCGAGACCAAGGAACCAAGCTGTAGCCCAGGAATCCTTAAAGCACTCGAGCGCTGAGTCCACCTTGTCTCCGAAGACACGAGTGCCATCGGAGGGCATATCCATCAAAGATTGCTGGACATCCCCGAAAAGCCAGATGTGCTCAAGTGCATTGTTGAATGGAAGAAGAGGTTCTGAATTGGAGGCCCCAGGCTGAAGCACTTCGGTCAGGAGGTTAGGCCTGACCCCCACAGAAGGAAGCTTGAGGTTCAAAACCACAGCAGCCCTTCTCACCACCATAGAATGAGACGCTCCCTCCTCCGTAGCCACGGTACGCGGAGAAAACAAGCTAGTGTCAGGGGAGGTATCCAGTTCAGGCTCAAGCGACCCCTCCACACTATTCCCGTATCCATGCCCATAGTAATAGGGTTCACGATCAATCCTGGCCAAAGCAGAGCCCACGGAAATGGAATCGGCATTGAACAACGTCATTACGGTTCTGGGTCATCAGGAATAAGTATAGGGTCGACATCGACTGTGGGCACAATTGATACCAGAAGCATCGACGTCTGACCCTCTGGAGTCGGGACCGAAGTCGCCGACTTGGAGCCCGAAGAGGCCCTCACTGACCCCCCTGGGCCCGAAGGCACCACGGGTGGGTCGGCCTGCCCAAATGTGAGGCGCATGGCCTCATAGAACTCAAGTTGGGCAGGGGTACTACCGACTCCTGGAAAATCGGGGAGAGCGTGGCAGACTCAGACTGAAGCTCCAAGGACAGAGGCCTATAGCGTCTATGCTCTTCCCGCGTCGTGCGAGTGACGGGACAAAGTCAAAGAATGATTTGCCTTCTTCAACTCCTTCTTACCCGAATGTCCAGATGACTTGGACAAAGAAGATTGGTGGTGACTCTGCGACCAGTCTCCTGACCTTCCTCTCAAACGGGAACGATGCAGAGTCGAGTGTCGGGCTGCCATGAGCTTCAGGGACCGCTCCCTCAAAGCTTTCAGGTTCATGGCCCGACACTTCGGGTCGTGGTCGCACTCCAAACACCAGAGGCACACGAGGTTCAGATCCGTCACCGACGTCATGCGGTGACAGGAGTCGTAGGGCTTGAATCTGATTTTACAGGACATCCCTTGACGCAAACTAAAACTTGTCAATAGCGAATTAGACCAAATGCCGTAGTTAGTAAAAAAAAATGACGGGGTAACTCTTCTCCGGATCTGCGCATAGGCTGGCGCGGAAAGAAAATCACTGACTTCAGCGCACCAGGGTGGCACCTATATATGACGGTAACGTCATCATGGCGACCACGATGCCAACGACGCCCACAGAATCCACTGACGCCACCTAACAGTGCACAGGAACTGTAACACCTGGCGGTGAGCCTCAGGGGCTCAAGCCTCGGGTTACAGTACCCCAGAGCACCCCAGCTAGTGGAGATGCCCGCCCCCTGGACAAATCCCCACTTTTGGCGGCAAGTCAGACAGGAAAATTATGGAAAACAGGGAGGAGTGACCACTCCAGCCAGGAACACCCCTAAGGTGTCCAAAGCTGAGGTGACCCCCCTCCCTGAAGAATCCTCCATCTTGTTTTGGAGGACATGGACCAATAGGGATAGGAATGTGCTCCTCTCCCCAAAGGAAGTGGTCACAAGGAGGGTGTAGCCACCCTCAGGGACAGTAGCCATTGGATACTGCCCTCTGACCCTAACATGCCCCTAAATCTAGGAGTTAAGAGCCTCCCCTGAACCCAGCTCACCAGATTCCTGGCGACCTACAAAGAGAAGAAGGACTGCTAAGCTGAAAACCCCAGCAGAGAAGAAGGAAGACAACAACTGTTTTGGCCCCGGCCCTATCGGCTTATCTCCTGCTTCAAAGTACCTGCAAGATGAACAGCAACACATCCAGCGGGCCCAGTGACCTTTGACAACTCCGGGGGATTGACCTGCACCCCAAAGTACCAAGAACTCCTGAGGACAGCTGCTCTGTTCAAAAGAAACTTTCAACTAAGGACTCCCACCTCACTCCGAAAGCGTATTTCCTGATCCCTGTGCACCCGATGCCCACGGCCCGTGTCCAGGTGGTACACCCATCAAGAAAAGGTCCCCAGAGAATTGGGAACAAGGGCCCATCCTGGGCTGACCCCTCCAAGTCCCTACGACAAGGCCTGCAGAGGGAATCTAGATGACCCCCCTGACCAGAGCTCCGGCCAAAGATATCCGACACCTAAAGGACCTACTGCACACGCAGCCCCAGGCCTTGGAGAACCTGACCACCCCCCTCCAGTGCAGCATCGGCCAGCAGGCGGCCCTGTTACCTGCCCGACCCGTGGTGTGCCCGTGACAACCCCTCCCCCGGACCGCAGCTGCAGCCTCTAAGTGACTGCCGGGGTACCCCCATGGAGTTGCATTGGAAACCCAACACCCTGTTTGCACCCTGCACCCGGCCGCCCTCGTGCCACTGAGGGTGTGTGTTTGTTGCCTACATGGGGCCTCTCCTGTCCTCTATTGAACACCCCTGGTCTACCCTCCGAGGGCCCACGTTAACAGGGCTCTCCTTTGACCTCTGCACCCGACCGGCCCCGTGTTGCTGGTGGTGGGTGTTTGTGGGTAATTTGAACCCCCCAACGACGGACTACCTAAAACCTGGAGATAGGAACTTTAAGTTGAATGCTTACCTGTAAAGCTGTACAATCTTTTCTTCCCCAGGAACTGTTGAAAATTGCTGTGTCCATTTTTAAAATAGCTTTTTGCCATTTAAAGACAATTGTATACATTGTTGATTCCATTCAAAGTTCTAATTATAACTATGCAAAGTACCTTACATTTTATGTACTTACCTGCAAACTGAATCTTGTGGTTCTAGAAATAAATTAACAAAACATGTTTTTCTATATAAAATCCTACTGGCCAGGAGCCAAGTCATTGAGTGTGTCTTCTATTGCTTGTGTGTGTACAACAAATGCTTAACACTACCCTCTGATAAGCCTAACTGCTCGATCACACTACCACAAATAGAGCATTAGTATTATCTATTATTGCCCCTGTCAAGCCTCTCAGGAACCCCTGGACTCTGTGCACACTATATCTAACTTTTATACAGAGCCAGCTTCCTACATGTAATCATTCCAAAGTCTGAAAAATAGCACAAAAAAACCTTACAAGACTTCACCTTAAACCATGGTAGGAAAAGTACAATCAAAATGACAGTTACTTGTAAGAGCAAGTATGTGGATTATATATAAGTATTTTGTGTTAAACAAAATCCATATGTAACTTACACTATGTTGAAAATATGACATGAGTTGATAGAACAAGTTATTTACTTTCTGCAACAATGCTCTTTCTTGTACAGACTATCTAGCTGCAGAATCCTTGCCTTTTGAACATTCTTCAGGTGTCAGATTGGATCCGAAAGGAAAATGTTACTTACCCAGTAGACAGCTGTTTGTGGCATGCAGTGCTGTAGATTCACATACTTTGCATAAGTCTGCCATCTAGGGTTGGGCTTGGAGTGTTACAAGTTGTTTTCTTCGAAGAATCTTTTTGAATCACGAGTTCGAGTGACTCCTCTTCTCATCGATAGTGTGTGCATGGGCATCGAGCACTTTGTTAGATTGTTTTCCCGCAGGCAGGTGAGGTAAAGAGTGTATATATAGATAAATAGTAAATAAAAAAGGATGCCCATGCAGTGTACATACATATGTACAATATTTTTTTATTATGACTACAGGCTTCCGGGGAGGAGAGAGGGCGCATGAGAATCTACAGCATTATATGCCACAAACAGATGTCAACTGGATAAGTAACATTTTCTGTTCAATGGCATGCGTGGCTGTAGATACAAGTGCTTTGCATAGACTGTAAAGCGGTGGATAGCCTGTAGGAGTTGGAGTAGCTTGAAAGTGTCCTGAGGATTGCTTGGCCAACATTCTCCTGTTGGCGAGCTAAAACATCTACACAATAGTGTTTAATAAACGTGTGTGGTGGAAACCAAGTAGCAGCTTTACAAATATCTGCTAAAGGAATGTTTACTAAAAAAAAAGCCATAGAAGCGTCTTTTTTCCTGGAAGTGTGTGCTTTAGGCTGTGTTGGTAATTGTCTTTTAGCTTGGAGATAACAGGTTAAAATACACTTGACTATTCATCTAGCTGTTCCATTTTAAAAGAACAGATTCCCCTTGTGTTGCATTGAAAATGCTACAAACAGTTGTTTAGATTTTCTAAAACCTTTAGTCCTGTCAATGTAATACATGAGAGCTCATTTTACATCTAGTGTGTACAGAGCTCTTTCAGCGACTGAGTCTGGCTGTGGGAAAAATACAGGTAGTTCAACTGATTGGTTAATGTAAAATGGTGAAAGTATTTTAGGGAGAAATTAAGAGGTTGTCCGAAGGACTACTCTATCTTTATGTATTTGGAAGAAAGGTTCCTCTAAAGTGAAAGCGTGCATCTCACTTACACGTCATAGAGAATTGATAGCTACCAAAAAGGCAACTTTCCATTAAAGAAACTGCAAAGAACAGGAGTGCAGGGGTTCAAATGGTGGACCCAGAAGTCTAGTAAGGACAATGTTAAAGTTCCATACCGGAGCAGAAGGAACCCTGGGTGGAATAACTCTTAAGTCCTTCCTTTAATGCCTTAATTACAGGAATTCTGAACAAAGAAATATGTTGTCTGTTTTGAAGGGAAGCAACTATAACTACTAAATGTAGTCTAATAGATGAATATGCTAAATTTGCCTTTTGTAAATGTAGCAGATAAACAATGTCCTGTACTGATGCTTTAAGTGGATCAATGTGTTTAGTTTGACAGTAGCATACACAACGTTTCCATTTTGCAGCATAACACTGTCTAGTTGTAGGTTTATGTGCCTCCCTAAGAATGTCCATACATTCAGGAGGAAGTTGTAAATACCCAAACTCTATGACTTCAAGAGCCATATCACAAGATTGAGTTTTTTGGGGTCAAAAGGTCTGGTCTGTTGGGAAGTTTGTGATGGGAAACCACAGACAGATACAGCAGTATTGTGTACCAAGGTTGACGTGCTCATGTGGGAGCTACAAGGATCATGGTGAATGATGTATCTCTCAGTTTTCAAACCAGAAATGGAATGAGTGGGAAAGGTGGAAAAGCGTAAGCAAATATCCCTGACCAATTCATCCATAGAGCATTGCCCTTGTACTGAGGGTGTAGGTATCTGGACGTGAAGTTTTGTTTTCTGCAGTGGCAAAGAGATCTATTTCTGGTGTTCCCCAGAGGTGAAAGTATTGGTGAAATACTTATGAGTGTTGCTGTGCCCTGCTCAACAGGTTCGCAAACTGACTGTCCATTCCTGTGAGATATTCTGCCAGTAAGTGATTGTGAATCACACACTTCCAAATTGTCTGAGCTAGAAGGGACAATTCAGATGAGTGTTCCCCCCCCCCCACTGTTTCTGCAGATAATACAAAGTTGTCATGTTGTCTGTATGGACTAGAACCATTTTTGAGCATTAGGAAGACTGCTAGCAACTCCAGTTAGTTGATGTGATACGTTTGTTAAATGGGATCCCATTTTCCTTGTATTGTAAGGTTGTTGAGGTGCGCTCCCCAACTCATCTGTAATGCATCTGTCGTGAGAGAGATCTGAGGCACAGGGTCTTGAAAGGGCCGCCCTTTTGTAAGGTTGGTGGGATTCCACCATTGCAGAGAGCGGTGAGTCTGGTGGTCCAACAACACTAGATCCTGAAGATGACCCTGTGACTGAGACCACTGACGAGACAGACAGTGCTGTAGTGGAAGCATGTGTAGTCTTGCATGAGGGACGACGGCAATGTATGAGGCTATCATCCCTAATAGTGACATCACTAGTTTCACTGTGTAAGTATGATTCTCCTGTAAATGAGCCAGGAGATTTTGAAAAGCCTGAATCCTTGCTGGGTTTGGATATGCCAATCCTGAGTGAGTATTGAGAATTGCTCCCAATTATGGCTGTATCTGGGCAGGTTGAAGATGGAATTTGAGATAGTTTATTGTAAATCTCAAAGTGTGCAGAAAATTTACTGTGTACTGAGTATACTCCTGACATTTTCGGATGATATTTGCTTTTATGAGCCAGTTGTCCAAGTAAGGAAAGACGTGAATGTGTTGCCTTCTGAGAAATGCAGCTACTAGAGCTAAGCTCTGGGAGCAGTTGTTACCCTGAGTGGTAGAACTTTGAAATGATAATGCTTTCCCGCAATAACAAAACAGAGATACTTGCGATCTGTTGAATGTATAGGAATGTGGAAATAAGCATCTTTGTGATCTAATGCTGCCATGTATTTTCCTTGCTGTAATAGGGGAATAACATCTAGCAGAATTACCAAATGAAAGTGTTCTGAAAGTATTATAGGTTGAGAGGTCGGAGATCAAGAATTGGTCTTAAGGAACCGTCTTTCTTTTGTTTAAGGAAGTATAGTGAATATACTCCTAACCCTTGTTAAGATAGGGGAACTGTTTCTAGAGCCCCTTTGAGAAGAAGCGACTGTACCTCTTCTTTTAGGAGAATGAGATGGTTGTATGAGAGCTTTGAATACGAGGACGAATATGTGGTGGAGTGAAAATGAGTTCTAGACAATTGCCATGTTGGATAATCAATATAACCCATTGATCTGTGGTGATATTGGACTATTGGGGATAAAGGTTTGCCAATCTTCCCTCCACTGGGGATGCATGTGCTGTGGGAATTTGTAAAAAGTTACTCTTTTGTATTGGAGAGAGAGCCTCTAGAGGTGGATGCTTTACCTCTCCTCTGTTATTTGAGCCTCTATAAGATCCTCTGAAGGAGCCCCTGTTGTAAAAGTGTGTTCCTTGTTGAAAGGCTCTTTGGATGATGTTGTGAAACCACGCCTAAATTGTGGCCTACGCAAATTACTCCTAGTTGGCGTAGTTAGTAAGGCCCCCCCCCACAGCTTTAGCTGTTTCACAGTCATTCTTCAGCTTATCAATAGTGGCATCAACCTCCGGGCCAAATAAATGCTCCTTATCAAAAGGCATGTTAAGGAGTGCTTGTTGTATTTCTGGTTTGAAGCCTAAGCATCTCAACCAAGCATGTCTTCATATAAGAACACTAGTGTTCACGCCACATGCTGCTGTATCAGCTGCAGCAATGGCACATCCGATTGAGTTATTTGAGATGGCCTGCCCTCCTGCGACTATCTACTGCCCCCCCTTTTTGGTGTTCTTGTGGAAGATACTAGAGTAGTTCTTTCATTTCGTCCCAGTGGGCTCTGACATACCACGCCAGGAGTGCCTGAGAATTTGCAATTCTCCAGTGATTTGCCGCTTGAGCTTGACCTTTTGCCCACTTTTACTTTACTTATCTGGAGGAGGAGCATCCCCTGCAGACAGGCTATTAGCACGCTTTCGTGACGCACTTACCACTACAGAATGACCTCGGGTCGCTCCCCACACCGCACGGCTCCTCCTGGGTGCCCGTGTCTCACTCCCGCTGCTGCTGAGGGTTCGCCGCTCCTGGTGACTGTTGGTTGTACTGCTAATCTTTTTTTCTCCCAAATTGTCTTGTAACTTGTTGTTTATATTTTGGCATTCTGCTTTTGCTTTTTGTCTCTCATTTTTGTGTCTCTGCTAGGCGCTCCCTTTTGCGCCACTGCCCACTGTGCCCCCCTTGCCCCCCACTTCCCGCCACTGCTCCCCTGCAGCCCCAACCCCTTTTACCTTCTGTCTCCCGTGCCCTCGCCCATTGGCCGCCCCGCTCCCACCTCCCAGCTGCTCCTCCCTCCCACTTCACCTCTTATGGAGGTCACCGCGCGGCAGTGAGTGTGACCTGACCTCGGGTCGCTCCCCACGCCGTACGGCTCCTCCTGGGTGCCGTGTCTCACTCCCGCTGCTGCCGAGGGTTCGCCGCCCCTGGTGACTGTTGGTTGTACTGCTAATCTTTTTTTCTCCCAAATTGTCTTGTAACTTGTTGTTTATATTTTGGCATTCTGCTATTGGTCTCTCATTTTTGTATCTCTGCTAGGCGCTCCCTTTTGCGCCACTGCCCTCTGTGCCCCCCCCCACTTCCCACCGCTGCTCCCCTGCGGCCCGCCCCCTTTTAACTTCTGCCACCCCACTCACGCCTCCCAGCTGCTCCTCCCTCCCACTTCGCCTCTTATGGAGGTCGCCGCGCGGAAGCCCGTCTGCGCCCGTCCGTGCCTGGACCGCTCCCAGCGCCAGGACCCCTGGACACTGGACGAGACCACCCCTGCTACCGGGCCACCCCGAAGCGCACCCAAGGGCCCTTCGCCTGCCGGAACTGCAGATTCACCAGCATCCAGCCCACCAAACCACCATCCAGAGAACCCAACCATCTCCACTGCATCCTCCTTGACACCCGCTCATAAGCATGCCATCGAACTCTGGGACCTCATAGACACAACCACCCCCGAAGTCACCTTCCTGAGGGAGACCTGGCTGAACGCCACCTCAGCACCAGACATCACCATTGCCGTCCCATAGGGCTACAAGATCTCCCGCAGAGACTGCACCAACGGAATGGGCGGGAGAATCACCATCATCCACAAGGACACCCTCCGAGTCTCGACCAACACCGACGACACCCTCACCACCGCCGAGCACATGCACTTCCAGATCCACACCAAACCCAACACCACCCTCAGAGGAACACTCGTCTACAGACCACCCGGACCATGACCACAGTTCAGCGACACCATCGCCGACCTCGTCAGCACCCACGCCCTCGCCTCCACAGACTACATCCTCCTCGGGGACCTGAACTTACACCTCGAGAACAACAACGACGCCAACTCCACCGCCCTGATCGACAACCTCGCCAACCTTGGACTCTGCTCGTGACAACACCCACCCACGCCGCTGGACACACGCTGGACCCCATCTTCTCCACAAGCCCCCATGTGTCCTTCAGCCACACCGCCGAACCCCACTGGACCAACCACAGATGCGTCCACTTCACCTTCAGGAAACCCACCACACACCACCGCACCCAACAGCTACCACGCCGCTGCTGGGGCAAGATCACCAAAGACCAACTGACTACCACCCTTGCCCTGAGACCACCGCCGACCCAGACACCGCCGCAACTAACCTCAAACAGTGGATAAACGACTGCACCGACACCCTCGCCCCTCTCAAGACCTCCACAACCAACCACACCAACAAGAAAGCCGCCTGGTTCACCGAAGACCTCCAGATCTCCAAGTGCACCTGTCGGAAACTGGAGAAGAAATGGCTCCATGACCGAACACCAGACAGCCACATAACCCACAAGAGCGCCACCCGCAGATACCACCAACTCATCAGGACCGCCAAGAGGACCGCCTTCAAGGACCGCTTAGACAACAACGCACACAACACCAAAGAGCTCTTCAGCATTGTGAAAGAACTCTCCAATCCCAGCTCCAACACCAACAACATCCAACCATCACAAGACCTGTGCGACTCCCTGGCCACCTTCTTTCACCGCAAGATCACAGACATCCACAACAGCTTCAACTCCGACACCCCCGCACCCACCACCGAGACCACCACCCCTGCCACCACCACCAGCACCAGCCGCCTAACCGCCTGGTCGTACGTCAGCGATGAAGACACCATCAAAACCATGAACTCCATCCACTCCGGATCCCCATCTGACCCCTGCCCTCACCACGTCTTCAACAAAGCCAGCACAACCATCATGCCCCACCTCTGGAAAACAATCAACAGTTACTTCGAGACAGCAACCTTCCCGGAAAGCTGGAAGCACGCAGAGATCAACGCCCTTCTGAAGAAGCCCAAGGCGGACCCCAAAGACCTCAAGAACTTCCGGCCCATCTCCCTGCTCCCGTTCCCGACAAAAGTGACAGAGAAGATTGTCAACAAACAGCTAACCCGCTACCACGAAGACAACAACATCCTGGACCTTTCCCAATCAGGCTTTCGCAGCAACCACAGCACCGAGACCACCCTCATCGCCGCCACTGACATCAGGATCCTGATGGACAAAGGAGAAACAGCCGCCCTCATCCTCCTGGACCTATCAGCAGCCTTTTACACAGTCTGCCACCGCACCCTATCAGCACGCCTCCATGACGATGGAATTCAAGAGAAGGCCCTGGCCTGGACCACATCCTTCCTCTCCGGCAGAACCCAGAGCGTCCGCCTCCCACCCTTCTGCTCAAAAACCACCAAGATCATCTGCGGCGTCCCACAGAGATCCTCCCTCAGCCCGAAGCTGTTCAATATCTACATGGCACCGCTCGCCCACGTCGCACGACAACATAACCTCAACATCATCTCCTACGCCGACAACACCCAACTGATCATATCACTCAACGAAGACCCCCACACCGCCAAAGCCAACCTCCACAGAGGAATGAAGGCCGTAGCCGACTGGATGAAGGACAGCAGACTGAAGCTGACCTCTGACAAAACGGGGGTCCTCATTCTCGGACCCCCCCATCAGCCTGGTACAACTCTTGGTGGCCCACATCGTTAGGCACAGCCCCAGAACCCACAGACCACGCTCGCAACCTGGGGGTCATCCTCGACTCCACCCTCTCCATGACCAGGCAAGTCAACGCCGTCTCCGCGTCCTGCATCAACACCCTGCGGATGCTCCACAGGATCTTAAAATGGATTCCCCCTGACACAAGGAAAACCGTCACCCAGGCCCTCATCACCAGCAGACTCGACTACAGGCACGCCCTCTACTCAGGAACAACCACTAAGCTCCTGAGACGACTACAACGAATCCAGAATGCCTCGGCACGACTAATCCTTGACGTCCCCCGACGCAGCCACATCACACCCCACCTAAGAGGCCTGCACTGGCTCCCCGTCGACAAGAGGATCACCTTCAAACTCCTCACCCACACACACAAAGCACTACACAACACCGGACCTACATACCTCAACAACCGACTCAGCTTCCACACCCCCACCTGAAGCCTCCGCTCAGCCAACCTCGCCCTCGCCACAATTCCCCGTATCCAGAAAACCACCACCGGTGGCAGATCCTTCTCCTACCTCGCCGCCAAGACCTGGAACACTCTCCCTACCAACCTACGACAGACTCAGGACATGCTGGCCTTCAGAAGACTTCTCAAGACCTGGCTCTTCGATCAGTAGTGCCCCACCCCACCCCAGCACCTTGTGGCCCTCACAGGTATGTAGCGCGCTTTAGAAATGCAGTGATTGATTGATTGAGAATCTGGTGGTAGTTGTGTTCTTCTAAACACTGGATCTGAGGGTGCAGCTTTATATTTTAACTATCCTTGGTTAAATGATATTTGCCCTAACAGGTTCTTTGAATAGGTCTGTGGCATGTCTGAGCATACCTGGTAGCATGTTTAGAAACTCACTCTCTTTATGAGTGTTAGCTGAAGGATCAAAGAGGAAATCCTCTTCAATTGTGTCAGTATGCATCTGCAAATTATGATACGCTTCTGCCCTTGCTATCTCTTGATTATATGTTGTTGTATCCTCAGGGGGTGAAGGCCTTGCGGGATAAAGGTCAGGGTCATTAGGAAGAATGGGATCTGGGTTGTATAGATCCCATGGATCTACTTCTTGTGGAACATCAGGTAAGTCATCCCTATGAGGTGGTGATGACCCCTGTGGAGAGAATTGTGGTTGTATAAAATATGTAGAAGATTTTGGTGGTAGTGGAGAAGGAGGAAGTATAGGAGAGTGAGGAGGAGAAGGCAGAGGTTGGTCTGGAGACTTGTCTTTTTCTTTGGAGACTTTCTTAGGGGGAGGAACAGTGTCCAATGCTTCTTAGAAAGTAGTCTCCTTTTTATTGGAACGGAAGGAGAAGCAATTATTTTCCCATTCCCTTTTGTATATGATTTTTGCGCTGGTGAGCATCCATGACTTCCAAAATAGGCTCCACAGAATAGGTCTCTTCAGTTGATACTGTAGAGTCTTTGCCAAGTATAATTTTCAGTTCTGAAATTTTCGGTACCAAAATCTTTTTTCAAGCTAAAAATGCTGGCACCGAAGCATATGGTTGCTTTTTAGATGCTGAGGTGGTCAATTCGAATGTTCAACTCAATCCCGATATAGATTGGGATAGCATTGAGTCTTTGGTCGATGCCCAGCGCATCTTGGTCTTTATGAATTTCAGTGCCGAACCAGAGGGTGGGGCATCCAAATGTATTTTTAGGATCCTACCATGGCCTGAAGACAATAGTGGACCGATAACCATCTTGGAAGTCTTTTTTAACATCTTTGCCTACTGAGATGGGGCTGGTGTACTCAAGTGCTGTGCTGCTGGAATCGACTGGCTCTCAATGTCATAATCTTGGTCCGACTCAGTCTCGGATCGAAAAGGCTGTCTGGTGTCCAACTTTTTCTTGTGTATTCCTCACCGAAGATGTCCAGAGTGTCGTCTGTTGTCTTCGATGCCAATTCTAACTGATGTGCCCCTCAGACCCAGAGTGTCTTTTTGGATCGAACAGACCTACAGGTGTCGCAGGTCTCTTCCTTACATTCTGGGGACAAGCACAAATTACACACCAAGTGTTGATCCATGCACGGAAACTTGAAGTGGCATCGAGGACAGAACTTAAATGGAGTTTGTCCCATTAGCCTTGCATTTTTCAACAGTAGTTGGAAAAGTAAGCCTACAAAAGGAGCGGATGCCGCTAAGGACACTGAACCGACCCAGACGATGAAAATCGGATCGATTGATTAAAGTGTTGAAAAACGCGATTGAAACTATACAGACGTCGAAAGAAATCTGGAAAGTAAAGTTCAAAAGAGACCGAATCGAGAGCTACCGGAGCGAGAAGAAACACGTCCAAACCAGACGGCAGAGAGAAAACAATCTAACAAAGAACTATCACTGACAGGAGCGGTCACTCGATCTTGTGACTCGAAAAGATTCTTTGAAGAAAAACAACCTGTAACACTCCCAGCGCAACACTAGATGGCAGACTTAAACAAAGCATGTGTATCTACAGCCACACATGCCATTGAACACTTTTTTAACCCTAGTACCTCAGCGCGCTGGAAGGTGACACTGTGTGGCTCCACACTGATCCCATTCCGTTCTGGATTTGACGTGCGGGGGCCTATAAAGGCACCACGCCTGCATGCTGACATCAATTGCTTTTGAGACTCTCCATGCCTCCAAACATGAAGGCTCAAAAGTAGATTGTGATCTTATTAAAGGATACAGTCCAATCACAGAATGGGGAGGATGGGAGGGTTGGTGAGGAATCTGCAGCTAGATAGTCTCTCTACCAGAAACAGAGTTACAGAAGGTAAGTAACTTGCTCTTCTGATAGAGACTTCTAGTGCAGATTTCTCACCATCTGAATAAATATCAAAGCAGTGCCTATTTGGAAGCAGATCTGTGAGTGGACTCAACCCATAAAAAGTCCTGCAGGACTGAGGGGGCAAAATGCCCCACTCAACAAGCCCCATTGTCCAGCAGACAATAGTGCCTCATGAACATATGGAGGGGTGCCCATATGCCACCTGGCAACTGCTTAGTAGAGGGACTCTGCATGCTAAAGCAGTGGTGGCAACTTTGGCCGTGGTAGAATGAGCACAGTCCTTCTGGGGGCAAGTGTGTAGCAGAGTGCGATCCAGTAGGAGATTGCCTGCTTCTGCACAGCCTTGCATTTTTTCACTCTCACAAAGAGCTTTTCTTCCACCGGAGTTCTCTTTTGGGGTACAAGCGATGGGGCCTCTCTTCCTTCTTAGAGGGTAAGTCAGGATATAGAGAACTGACGGGGTGATGGATTGACTGATGTGGAACGGCGTCTTAACTTTCGACAGGTGGAATGCCCACATCTACAGAACCAGTTTGTCTGGGAAGAAGGTGGTGTAAGGCTGAGTGACACTGAGCCTTAAACTCACTAATCCACTGTGTCAAGGCGATAGCAATAAGGAACACAGTTTCAATGATAAGGAGCCGTAAGGGCCAGCTGTGAAGCGGCTCGAATAGAGTAAACATCAGATAAGTCAGGACCAGATTAAGGTTCCTTTGGGGCATGACAAAAGGAGAAGGGGGAAACATATTGCAACCTTTTTTAAAAACATGTCACAACAGGTGACTTAAACAAGTAGGGATGATCTGACAAGCGCAGGAAGGGCAAAAGGTGCAACAAATAACCCTTAATTCCGCCCAAAGCATGTCTTTGCTGAGAAGGAGACACCAGATTGACCCCCTCCAGCCCAAATTGTCTGATGTTCCATTATTTCTTCTAAGTCCCTCACCAAAAACAAATTTGTCCCGATGACGGACGTATAGAGTTTTTTCAGAGTGACGCCTGGCTGCCAAGATAACATCAACCACATCCGGTGGAAGGCCAAAGTTTTTCAGCTGCCCCCACTAAATCTACACCCATAAAGGTGGTGGTTGTGAAAACCTGGATGCAGAACCCTGCCCTGTTGCTGTGACAGCAGGTCCTCCTGGAGGAACAGCTTGACCAGAGAGCATATGTTCACGACCAAGAGTTCTGAATACCATAATCGCAGAGCCAAATCTGGAGCCACTAGGATGACGTGGGTCTGGTCTGTCCTGATCTTCTTGAGAACCTGACGCATGAGTGGTATAAGTGAAAAAGCATACAGGGGTTCTGAGGTCTACTGGAGGTGGAACGCGTCTCAGAGTGAGAGATGCCTTGGAAACTCCAACGTGCAGAAGTGCCGACACTGCTCGTTCTCTGCGGTGGTGCATAGATCAGGTCAAGGGTCTCTCCATTCGTGAAACAGACCTTGTTCCACCTCTGGATGTAATTGACACTCATGATTTGCAAGCGCAGACAGCTGAGTTCATCCACCCTTGCATTGAAAGAGCTCACTAGGTGGCCCGCCACTAGGAAGATCCTATGGCGGTCCGGCCATTTTCAGAAGTGCAAAACCTCCAGGCACATATTCTTTGGTCCTACCCCATCCTGTTTGTTGCAATACCACATGGTGGTGGTGTTGCCTGTGAGCACCTGTACTAGCCTGTCCTTGATGGAGAGCAGGATGGCTTTCAGCGCCAAGTGGATGGCCCTAAGCACTAGAAGATTAATATGGAGCTGGGACTCTGCTGGAGACCAGAGGCCTTTGATCTCCACCTCTCCCACGTGGCCGTCCCAACCCAGCAGCAACACATCGGTCACCACTCTCAGCTCTGGGTGAAGAAGGGAAAGGGGACTGCTGTTGACCCAATTGTGGTCCAGTAGTCAACACTGTAAATATTTCACAGTCTCCTCTGAAATTTGAATGTGGTCAGAGAGATCCCATTGATGTTTGGCCCACTGGGACTTGAGATCCCTCTTCAGAACCCACATGCCACCTTGCGTGCTCGACCTGCGAGATGCAGGAACTCACCAGTCCCAGCAGCCTCAGAGTCGCCTTTACTAAAATCCATGACTGAGGCTGAAAGATCGGGATCATAGCCTGAATGCCATGGACTCTCTTTCCTGGGGGAAAGGCATAAACTCTAACTATGTCCACAATGGGAGTCTCTGAGAAGGAGTCAGGTGTGACTGGCACATCGATAATGAAACTCAAAGATGAAAGGAGGATTGTCGTAGTCTGGAGGTGGTTGACGACTGCCTGGGGTGAGCTCGCGTTCAAAGCCAGTCGTCGAGGTAGGGGAAGACTGGCATCCCAGACCTCCTAAGATGAACCAGATGCCACCAGTTTTGTGGACATCTGAGGGGGTGCTACAATGGGCCAGCAGGATGGGAATATGGAAATAAGTGTCCTGTCCTGCAGGTCCAACATCTCCATGGTCGAGGGCAGACAAAACCTGGGTTAGGGTGAGCATTTTGAATTTCCCCTGCCAGAGGAAGGCATTGATAGGGCACTCATCTAGAATGCTTCCATCTTCAACCATGTCCTACTTCTTTGGCCCTCGCAACAGCCCCTTTAGTCAAAAGGGCTTGCATTTGCTGCCGCAAAATAAAAAGATGGTCCTCTGTCAGTTGCTGGGTGTACAGTGGAAGGCGCGGTAAGGACAAAGGTTAAAGCATAACCTTTGTGGATGGTCTGGTGGACCCACCTGTCTGTCATGATTGCTTGCCGATCTGGATAGAATCGTATAGTAGGCCTGCCACCAGATATCTGTGACCCATTAAGGATACACTAACGGGGTTTGGCAGTAGGCCGATGGGGATGCAGGGGGTGTGGGGGTCCGAATAAGCACCATGCTGACCTTCACCATGGGGCCGTGGGCACCTCGGTCTCTCCCGCAAAACTGCTAGGCCGGGTTACAGCAGGACAGACTGTGACACCTCAGCCAAAGGTGTGGTTTGCAAGACTGGGCTCGGAGGCCTAGAGAGCGAATGATAGCCCTACTCTCCTTGAAACTTTCAAGGGCAGAGTTTGCCTTGCCCCCGAACAGGTGGGTCCCATCAAAGCACATGTCCACCAGAGGGGACTGGACGTCACCTGAGAGCTCAATCGATTTAAGCCACATTTGGCAAAGCTGGTGTCTCTAGCTCACCCAATGGAGTCCATGGTGTCCAAGCCACAATGAATCAAACTTTGCTGCCTCATGACCATCTTGAATCACCTGCAAAAGTACAGGGCGAAGGTGTTCCAACACACCAGGGAGGACTTATGCTACAGAGTCCCAGAAGGTATGCATGCAATGGTCCAAGATACAGGAGACCTTCATCTAACACAGGATGAAATAGGAAGATGAGAAAAGGCACTTCCCAAATGTCTCTACTTGCTTTAATTCCCTGTCAGGGAGAAATTATTGGGGCTGGTCAGTTTAGTGAAGGCCAGAACCACAAGGCCCGCCAGAGTAGGATGTTGCAGTACAATGGCCTGGTTGTGCAGTGCAGGGTGATGGCACCCGAAAATGTATGTTAATTGGAGGCCCAGTGCAAGGCTTGGCCCAAGCCCCTAGAACGGTATTTGTCAGAGCCTCATTGAAAGGGAAGAGGGGCTCGGAAGCAGTCTTGCCCAGTTGGAGGACCTCTGTTACTTTTTACCTCCATGGTGAGAAGGTGGAGGTAAAGTACTTGAGGTGCCCTACGCCTAACCATAGCATAAAAGGCAGATGCTTCTGTGGCTGGGCCAGGAGGGAAGAAGAGGGCTCTCTCTTTTGAGGTATCCAGTCCACTAGCCTCCTGCACGTACCAATTTTGCTCGGCATAGGGCTGAGCGGACTCATCACGCTGGTCATAGTCGTTATTGGGGTCAGTCCCAAAAAGAGAACGCAATGAATGTTGCCTGCCTTGACGTAATGCAAGTGCAGAAATAGGCACCTCATATGGATCCTCTCACAATGTCAGTGAAAGTTGGACTGGCGTTGGATCGGCATCGGAAATTACAATCAGGGCCTCTTCAGGCAGAGAGGTCGGAATCAGTGTCAATGTACCTGGACCCAGCATGGCTTTGGCCACTGTCGGAACTGGAATCGAGAGTATAAGTGGCTCAGAGCATCCAGCTGGCCCCGAAGGCAAACCCGCTGATGATAATCCAGCTCTGTGAGGCCTAGAAGCATGCCAGAGGGAGTTGGCACGGAACCAAATAGCGGGAACACAGCTGCGCTGAACTCTTTGATCTGGCGGTGTGTGGCTGAAGCCCCAGAAGCTCTGGTTGTGCCGGAACTAGCTGCAGAATCAGCTCCAAAGTTATCTAACTCTGAAAGTGGTAGAGTTGGCATCACCCACACACATCATCAGGGGAGTGCGAATGATGCAAAGGAGCAGAACTCCACTTTAACGTCTTGCGTTTCTAATGCTTTCTAGGGGACTTGGGTGTGACGAAGAATAACCTCTAGAGTGTCTCTGACAACTTCGGGAGCAAAATTGGGCCTTGAAGTCCCGATGCTGAATCTTCTTGTGCTCAGCAACAGAGTTGCGTATCATGAAGGCCTTCGGGTTCATTGATACGCAGTCTCTGCAGGTCTTGGAGTTGTGGCTGCCCCAAGACAACACAAGCAAACCTGGGGGGGATCTGTCACAAATATCTGCTTGTAACAGTCCTGACATCCCATACATCCTGGGTAAATGTCGAAGAAAATCAAGAAGAAGGGTGTCAGAGAGATAACAGAAGTTCTGAATCCACTTCCGGAGGTGCAGAAAGAAAGGAACCGACATCAGCACACGGGAATGGCATCTTTATAGGCATCCACACGTCACTTCCAGAGCAAAATGTGGTCTGTGCGGAGCTGCACAGTGCAACCTTCCGCCGTAAAGAGGTACTGGGAAGAGGGGGGGGGGGGGGGGAATGTTTACGGATCCAGTCTGATGCCTGGGGAATATTCAAAAGGTGAGGAATCTGTGGCTAGAAATCTCTATCAGAAAAAGAGAACACTGGAACATTTTTGCGCTATAACAAACAGAAATAGGAGTTAACCTGCATTAAGACACTTTGAAAAGGAACATGAAATTAACTAGAAGACACTTACAATGTTTGATGTAGACAAAGTGGAGAAAAATGAAAAAATATAAAACCATGACAACTGAAATCACAATATATCATGCAGTTAGTTCATTGACATGGAAAAGTTTAGACCACGATGAGTAACCTTAAGCACATCTTAAAGAACAAATGTGCAATGACCGTGTGTGAATGGACAATAACGCAGATAGAAGTCTGTTAGAAAAAAATTATCACGTTGAAACAAAGAGGAGGAACGCCATGTGCAATTTAGAGAACATAAGTGTAATAACCAGCTGTGGTATGGAATAATGGTATGTACAGTGGTTCATGGATGGCAAATTATGAATGCATAGTATCCCACAAACAGGGACAAGTGTAGTAACACCCACCAGTGGTTATGCTAGGGCATTTTGCAATTAGTCAAAACTGGAAATAAAGTCCGTACCCATCACAAAGAAAATGGAGATACAGACCAGGAGTATAAGAATTCAAATGAAAACCACTGAGAACAAAAGTGAAATGGGCATTGTCTCGGATGAAGACATGCTACCTATTGAGGCAAATCACAAAAGATAAAGTAGGAATGCTCACGAAAACATGAGAAAAACAATGATCCACTGTTGGTAACAAAAAGCAAAAAATAATAAAACATTATGAAGGTTTTGAACCTTCAATAACCAAGAAGGTTCGCCAACCCCTGCTAAAATGACAACAGGAATACGAGATTCCAGTTTCAGTCTGTACAGAAAAAAGCACAATTAGAAACGTTTTATTTTAACTTTTTATTCAAATAATTACTTTTTATTGTTTTTACATACACACTGTATCATCATCTAAAGACACAATACAAAAAGATCTGTATAACTTAGTTGATGCAATCACAAATGTGACCAAAACAAAAAAACACAGTTGACCTTGGGAGAACGGGCGGAAAGCTCCATTGTTGGTTGGCAAAAAAAAAATAAAAAATAGGGATTAAAAAAAACGCACACACAGTTTAATACAGAAATCTAGGTTAGCTGAAAATATCCACATCCAATGACAGGACCCACAGGCCCTCCAAAGTCAGTCAAGACTCAGCTCTGAACAAGCACTCTACTGCCGGATGGAATACCCTTGTGCTTTAGGGAACCCAACGTAACTGAATTCGGCATGTGGTATTGCTCTTTTACATGGGTTGGAAGCCCAAATTCAGAACACGAGGGCATAACCAGTATATGGCTGAATACTCACCTAAAGAGGGCGGTGAAGTTAGTAAGTCAGTGCATGGAGTGCAGGCTGAAGGACCACTAGGAGAGTCAATAGAGGGAGCACAGCTCAACTTCTGCATGCCATGTAGTGTCATGTTTTATCGCAACGCACTATGTACAGTGTCAAAGCCTCTGCTCAAGCAGAGTTGCACATAACCCAAATAATGGATTTTATTGGTACAAAATATTGATAATATATTTTAAACCCTGAAGGCCAGGGGTGTGCTTTTGTTCTCAGCTTTCTCACGTGCCCTGGATGAGGTTGTAAACTCAGAAGGTCACACTTTCATTACTTATTCAGTAAACTTCTCTGCTTCGACGATAAAATAAAACAAGTTCATCCAATTGATAAAACAGATCATTAAAACTCTGAATTGCTACTGGTCTGTGAGACCAGTACTCACACTTCTCTAAGATGGTCAGAAGGGGAGTGCTAGACCATATCTACAAGAGTGTCCAAAACCATAGAACCTACCTTTCTTTGCCGGAGTGTTTAGTGGAGAAGTAAAGGATTTGCTGGGATGGAAGCAAAGGTTCGACTGCAAGATCACCAGTAAGCAGACATCAAGTGCTTTGAATCTAGTGTGTGATGCCATCAGCATACGACCTTTTGATCAACTGGGTGCAAAGCAGTTATTTGAGCTCACAGTTTCACAAATACAGTGCCCAGGTGCGAAGTAAGCAAGGGATTACAAAAAGGCTTGTACATATGACTTGCCAAATAAGCCCATTCTATAAAGACTGGGGAATAAAAAAAATCACTCCCAGAAATGGAGCGAGAGTTATCCCGAAGTAGAACCCAAGAAGTAAAAGTGGCCGACAGTGATGCACTTATGGAAACACAAGCTGGGGCCACTCTAAATCAGTATGCAGAAAAACCTTATGCACCGTGAAGGGTAAGACAGATTCATTTTAGGACGCTTGGAAAAATGTGTGCAGCATGTAGCTTACTAACAGGTAACATCCCTTTTCCCTCAAAAAACACATTTCTACCTTCTACTTATATTAACATTTCTTGTTTCCTTTCAGAGCCACAGCTTGTCTACTCTCACCCCTTTTGTCTTTTCTCTTTCCTGCAACTGTGATTTATTATAAGCATCCTGATAAACATTTGATAAGTAGGTGATGTTTTAAATGTCCCATAAACAGAAAATGGAACCAACAATAAACTCCAGGGTCAGAGCAGGGCATAATAGGAGCCTAGCCCATGCTCGGATAATCGCTAATATGTGCCTTCCCTTCTCACATTTGCAAGGAAGAGGTATGAGATAAAGAAAAAGAACAATTTTTCGGACCAACATTATAAAAACGTTGGTCCAAGTAGAAATTCTCTCCATGAATCCTAACCCATCGGAACCATGATTCACTGGTACTTGGATCGAGGGTGCGAAGTGCCAGTGAAAGCCATGTCTTCTGCTTTTCCATTCATCACCTCAATCTTTATTTCACAGACTAGGCTGTTGCAGCAGCCATGATGAACTTGGCAGGCTCCACTGTCCCTGTTAGACAAGCTGGAGAAGTGCTAACAACATCACCAGGCACTGCTGTCCCCACAAGAAAGGTCCCAGCAGTGATGACAGACTTGTCGGGCATCGCCCCACCAGTGGTAATGACCTCATCGGGCACTGTACTTGATAGAAATGTTTTTACTGCAAGGATGTGCTAAACTAACATCTATGGACACGGGAAGGGTGGACGGGACTCAACTGGGACTTCAAATGGCAGTTTTGAGTTAGGGAGGCAACATAATGCTGCAAGTCAAGGCATTGCTGTATATCTAGTGTCACTCTTGCTATACCCTCAGATTTATTTGGGACGGGAGAACTATTTCCAAGGCCAGTGTGGGAAACGTTTTGATGCTCCTTTTCGATGGCCTTTATCTCCCGGTGGTATATAAGGGCAGGGCCCTTCCCTTTAAACACAGCGTAAAGCGAACAGGACGGAAGAGGCACCCAAGTGCTGCTCACTCTGCCAAGAGCTGGACGGATAAAGGCGCCGACGCCTCACCTCGGGCTTGCGATTTAACAGTAAATACGTACAGCTGTTTAGTGGACCTGTTTTAATAAACCCAGTGAAACGACACTTGCTGAAACTTTATAAGAGCTCAAAAAAATACAGCCCCTAGCAGTGGACACATTCTACTGGGATAGTTCGACGGGAAAAAAAACTGGCTTTACACCTGCCTGAAAAAGCTCAGGTATGGACACAAAACTGAGGCGTTAAGAGAACGGGGAAGGGGGCAGAGCTGAAAAGGCAAGAATGTAGAAAAGAAAGAACAACTTGATAAAATAACATTATAACTGATATACACCGAGTCATTGCTTTTTCCATCCAGCTATTATGCCTACTTAAAAATATATGATTTTTTAAAACTTTAAATACATCGTTCTTATTCCCTTTCAAACATGTGATTGTGGGGAGAATTGATTTCAATACACAAAAGCCACAAATAAACTGAACGTATGGTCGCATGCTGATGCCATCCACGGAAGCCATGGGTTAAAAGAGATAAGTTTGCTGGGAACTGGGTATGCTGTGGCTAGTGTCCTCAGTGCTCAAGCAATATAAAAATACCTGGGGGTGTGGAATAAGGTTGATGAAATAAGATTTCTGAAACACGTGTACAAACCTCGGCGCCAGCCCCCATTTTCCCTCGGCTCCCATGGTCACTTTTCATATCACAGTGCCCAGGCTATCAGAGTTCACATAATTCTCAGAATTAAAATATTCCGGTACCATCTGGTATGGGGTTATAAGCGGAAATGTGGCCCCTCGTTGTCAGTCGTGTGTATTTTTAAAGTACAATGCTGCTAAAAACATTTTAATCATAAATTCCCTCTTGTGACACAAAATAAATACCCCCCAAAAAAAGAAAAAAAGAAACCAGGCACCTCATCTGCTTTCCACCTGCTTCAGCAGTGCTGTGCAGGGGCGAGGGGTAGTGTCCCTACATCATCCAGGCAATAACATTTCCCAGCTAACATAAATCAATGTTTTACTCTATGTGTGCACAGTTCTTTCCCCCACCTTCTGCGCAGTTGCGGCGAGGCCTCCTTTTGCACTCCATGGTCCCTCGGAGGCCTTCTAGTTCATTACTTTATTTTGTTAGTAGTCCCACTCATTCTTCCGTCCTCGCCGGCTGCCTTGATTTTTGTGGTACTGAGAACCTCCAACGATGATTCCTCCCTGCCTACCCCCCTTTGCTTTGTACCTGGGTGTGACAGGGTGCGTCTGAGGTATGAGGAGTGGACTGAGCATGTCCCTTCTACCCCAATGGCCGCAGCTCTGCTCGCTGGAGAGATGCGAATGCAGAGTTGAGTTATGACAGTTAACCGAGGAAGGAGGGCTGCGGAGGGCATGTCTGGGATAATATGAGGCTTGGACGAGTATGGCAATCACATCCGAGCAATCACCGGAGCGTGCCCGGTAACTACCCTACTCGGCTAATGTGCTTCTTTGTCCGTGATGAGTAATCATGTTCCATTAAACCACGGTAAAGGCTGAAGGAGCTCAGCTATGCGGAGTGTAATGAAGCCAGTATTCTCCCTGGACAGATTAGCTGCAACTGATTTGACATACACCATCATAGGAGCCTCAAAGCTGCCACGGTTCGTACTTGCCTCTGATGTATGCCGTCAAGCTGTACTGGAAAGGCAGAGGGATCCAAGGCTTTCGTTAGAAAGAGGTGAAATGTGCTGATATGCTCAACTGCCAGTTGCCAGTTCTTCTCAGCGCTCCTCGCTCGCCTTTCTAGGCCCCCTCCCTCCCCCGAGGTCCTGCGCTGGTGAAGAGCTCTGAGGATGCGCTGTGGTCCCCATTCCCTCGGCCCCGGCACCAGGCAGTGTGGCTGCTTCTAGGACTTCGGTCCTCCAAAATCCCTTTCCTGCTTTTCAGGATCCAGAAGGTTCTGTGGCCCACCCCGCCTCCTCCTGGCCCCTTTGGCATTGGTCCAGGGCACTGAGGAACGGGGCAAGAGGCAGGACAACGGATGTCTCAAGGAGGGGGCAAAACGTGTAAGACTTTACAGAGCCCAGAACTTCTGCAGCGGGATGAGGGTATGGGAGGACCTCCCTTGCGACATCCTCTACGATGCAGCAGACCCATGGGTATGTTCACCCGCGTCATATGATCGTGGGCATCCGGCCCCCTCCGCTGCTGCTGTTCCGGTTGTTGTTCTTCCTAGACAGGTTGGGAGTAGCCATGAGCACAAAGTGTTCATCAGGGCAACCATACTGCAGAAGGATGTCCATGGACTCCTGATTCATTGCCTGCTTGGCGTAGGCTAGGGCCGTGTTCCCATGGGCGTCGCGAGCCATCACGTCCACACCATACTATGGGGAAAAAAGAAAAGATTCTTATGTTAGGCATATAACAACAGGGCTTTTGTCAAACCCCAACACACACAAACATATGGCTAGTCTCAGTGTCTAAACCAACATCCACACTATATGATAACTGTTTTGTTATGGGATGATTGCCAGCACAACGCAATTTACATACCATACATCAGTATTAAACGTGTACACTTTCTATTACATACAACACACGGTCAATTTTACTCATGCTGGAATAATTAATCTGATCCAATAAAACAAGCTATGTGGAACATGTTTATTGATGTACATTTAATCACCCATTTATCCATACAGTGTAAAGATTCATTAAAATGTTATTACCATAGTACAGCCTGGCTGATGTGAGAAAGCACTGCTTTACCGACTCACAAATTGCAAAATAGAAGGACTTTGCATAGAAGTACAACTCTATTAATATTCACAAAGCCTACTTTCCTTTTTTATAACAGTTATTACTGTAACTCGCAGAGTGGCATACAGACGTTCAAAATCCAGCAAAAGACTGGTATTACAGATCAATAACCAGATGAATCACAGGAGCAATATGAAAATCATGCAGTAGAATACAGGGTGTGAAATGAGAATAAAAAAGGAGGTTGCACATTTCCCGATCGCAACACGACCCACACATGGCCGGCTTTAGGAGTGGTGGCTCCCTGTGCGACAGTTTATTGTGTGCCCTCCTACCCCATGACCACCCTCCTCGGTCCAACTCACTACCACCCGGCAAATGTGCCCCGCATCTCTCCATCGCTCCCCTTTCACATACATTCATGTGTTTTAAAGCACTTGTAAAGGCTGGCTTTACTAATCCACCCAGCTAGCCACTTAAAATATAGGGGCATATTTAAGAGGCCCTAGCGCCATTCTAACGTCACATTAGCATCATTTTTTTAAATGGTAACATGGCGTTAGAAGGCCAAAAATGCTGTGCCATATTTACAAAGTGGTGCACTGTGCCACTTTGTATCCCTTTGCGCTACATTATGCCTGTGCCAGGCATAATGTATGCAAAGGTGTCATTCCCCCGTTAGGGGGAGCAAACAAATTCCGCAAAGAAATCTGACAGATTTCTTTGCGTCATTTTTTCCCGGCACTTTTAACGCCTGCTCAGAACAGGTGTTAAAAGGAGACTTCCATTGGTTACAATGGGCCTCTGGGTCTTTGCAGGATTAGCATCAAAATTTTAACGCTAATCCTGCAAAGCGCCGAACTAGCATAAAAAATTCTGACACTAGTCCCCTAACTACCGCCATGGTACATCGTATTTTAAATACAGTGCACACATGGTGGCATTAGGGGAGAGCTAATGGGCGCAGGAAAAGTGGCGCAGCACTGTGCGCAACACCACTTTTTTCAAATATGCCCCATAAGGGCATATTTAACTGGCCCTAGTGCCATTCTAAAGCCACATTAGGGTCATTTTTTTTTTTAAAGCTAATGTGCATTAGAAGGCCAAAACGCTGCACATTATTTACAAAGTGGCACAATTCATGCATTACGCCACTTTGTAACCCTTTGCGCTACATTATGCCTGCGCCAAAAATCTGACACTAGTCCCTTAACTACCGCCATGGTGCGCCGTATTTTAAATATGACGCACACATGGTAGCGTTAGGAGGCGCTAAGGGGTACAAGAAAAGTGGTGCTGCACTGTGTGCAGTGCCACTTTTCTTAAATATGCCCCTCAGTTCTGTCCATTGCAGCAGGCATGTTAACCCTCTACGCTACTTCATTTTGAGTCAAAGCTGCCACTTGGCAAAACTCCCATCTCTCTCTCTAGCAGGAACATTAATCACAAGAGTTATTTTGACATTTTAATTGTTTCTTGAAGGCTGGATGCACAAGGAACTTTTCAGCTGGTGCTTTTAAATCGCAAGTTTCGGAAGTTATTGCTAAACATAGCGCCCCCCTGAGGTCAGCGCTCGGTGCAGTCGCACCGTTCGCACCGCCCAAAAGCCAGCCCTGGACCCACACATTCATTGGGTAGTCACATGATGAAGCATACATGATGGACCATGGCGGACCATTCATTCAGGGTGCCATGCAGTCAGACAGGTGTAGTTGAGCTTATACGTACTCCCGCCAGTCAATCAGATCATCCACCAGTCTTGCGCCGTTACAGCTTAGAGTGAGGTGCACCACGCCTATCATAGACTACACCACCCACAATGCTTAGCCAGTCTTTCAGTGCAAGGGGCCTCTGAGCTCAGCCATTTGACCCCAGCTTTAGGACTAGCTAGAAGCAAAGCTAAGATGGCAGCTCCCTCTTCATTTTATATTTCATCCTAATTATAATGAGCCAAGTTTATAGGCCACTGGAGACCATTCAATGCGCAAGCCAGTGCACTCACTAGTACATGCAGTATTTAATATGTAACCAAATCCGTGCAGGGGCCCAAAGTTTTGCTCAGAAGCCTGTTGCCTATGTGAAGTGCCAGGTGTGCTGCATACTAAGGCCTTATAGTTTTGATTCCAAGCTCATGCTTCTTCCAATCACCAGCAGACACTCCCTGCCCCTTTCTCTCTCTTTTCTGGTGCTTTTTTTTTTTATCCCTGCGTGATTTTGTAGTCACTGTTTTTTGTCTTTCTCTTCCTCCTTTTGTGTTTTCACTCTCTCTCTTTTGTTCTAGGTCAAAAAAAAAAAAAAAAGTCCCCAAAAATGAGTACTGGTAGGCCCCACCTGCAACCACCGGCCCAAATTAAGCACTTAGTGTATGCAATGAACCTATCCATCCCTAGGATTTCTCTATTTTTGGCCTTTGTCAAATCATTATGAAAAAAAGGCTGTGGTGTGTCCACAACACTCAGGCTAATTGTTAGTTCTGTTTTCATGTGTGCTGCAGTACGTGCAATTTGGAAAACAAACCTGGCATAATTAGATGTTTTTGCTAATTATGCAGGTGATGAGGACCTGATCTTAAAGCTTATCAGCGCTACAGTCAGTTCTCACCCACTTCTCATTGCTGGACGCTCTTATTGGACTCTATAGGCAAGAGATATTTTAGCAACCAGTTCTGTGTCACAGTGTAGATACTGTGAAGTAGGCTGCTCCTTTAGACGCCCAGAGCATCCTACCACATTGCAAATACTCAGTCGTCACTATTCCAAACAATCCATGTACTCTCTGAAAAGTAATATGTTTTATCTTTTCCAAGTTAGTCAGATCACAAAAGCAGCAGTTGGTGTATACAGGTTCACAACATGACACCGCCTTTCATACACTAATGGCAATAAATAGCCTACTATACTCTGTGCATCTGAACATAAATGTAGTCATGTATGACACCTCACATGTAGGGAATCAGATTTTATCCCTTAGTAACACTGTCCTGGAACCAAGCTGCCCCAAAGCTGGAGAAAATGATATTTTGTTGGGCATCTAATAAAGTGCAAATATGGTACTGACAAGAAAATAGTTCAAAAGTTAGAAAGGTCGCCCCAAAATTGTTTTTCAATAGTCCGTATAATGGGATGTCCCTCAGGAAAATGTTGTGTATAGGTAACTTAGAAAGCGCCGAACTGCAGGCCAGATTATAGCAGGGATCCCAAATAATTGTGTTTGACATTCAAATTCCTGTACGAGTTTTCAATCTCCACTATAACTAAAACAACTAACAGAATTACATCAGACTGCATTAAGAAATCATGTGCCAAAGGAGCCCCTTTGCTTGGTTTGCTGTAAATTCATTCGGTACTTTAGAAAAAAAGTCAAAGATAATTAGATAGTCTGGTTTATGTGTTTACAGGAGAAAATATGATTCGGAGCTTGGAACCTCATGGAAGAATAGCTGATCATTTGCACCTTTACATAACATTCTCAGATTACAAACCTTGTTGTTAGGGAAAAGCGTGTGAAGCCATCTTGGCACAGCGAGGGCTGGGATGAACATTGGGAGTAAAAAATGATTCCCTGCTCGCAGATGATACAACGACATGTGACCACAAGTTTAAAAAACTCGACTTAATATTCCTAAAAAATATACAGATTATACCTTTATCTGCTAGACTAGGGGTGAAATGTATTAATGTCCCTTTCTTCTATTCCTCTGTGCTCTGAATCTTGACCTTGACTCGAACCCTGCACTCTTCCAGCACGTTCTGTGTACAGCGCTTGGTTGAGTATCATGCCCTGACCAGCACACACATACTACTTGCAGATGCAGAAAACGCATTTAGGATTGTTTATAGAGACAGCCCTATATGACAAATTTGAACAAAGCTTTACAAAAAAAAATACGTCCATATGTCTTTGGAAAGCTGGTAGAGATTCTGTAGGTAGGTGAGGGGTTATAGGGCAGGTCTCACAATATCAACTTTCACTGAAATATCGGTAGGGAATTACTACAAATCAAAAATGCAATTTCTGCTGTCTCAAGTTCACAACCAGTCTGCCCAGCGATGATGGTTCCTTGGCACAGCAGATGATCAGGCTCTGTGGGCAGTGATGGCTTAATTACTGTGCATAAGACCATGGACTAAAAACCAAGTGCTGTGCCACAGAGCCCGCTACGTATGGCCAGTGGTCTCCTTAGTCAATCACATTCTGTTCCATAAGCAAACAGCGCAGGGTCTTTGGCCATCCTCTGTGGGCTCTGTGGTTTAGGGGGGGAAGGGGTAGGAGGGGGGTACTGCCACCAAGGACAGGGCCTGTGCCAAACACCTGCTTGGCATGGCCAAAAGACATGTCTAGTGAGCTGTAGAAACATAGGTAGCAGGCTCCTTGCATACAGGACACAACCGCAGGGTATTTACTAAGGTTATTTGTTAACAGGGCATGGGCGCACACATTCACTAATGGCCACCATGTACTAGTGTAGATGTACAGGCATCATCCAGGCAGATATTTTTTCTCTGGGCATCTATATGGAACCATGGTTCTTCTTCTAGAAGCATGTAAAAATAATACCAACTGGACTAGAATCATCTCAATCTCTTCCTCAAGACTGAACTTTTTGGTCCAACCACACATTCCCCGCAACTAAGCATTCTTTTGTAGTATGGTGAACTCCCACTGCCAAGGTTTTCGACACCAACTCCTCTCACTAATAGCTGTCTTTTGCACAACTGCACTGCCGAACAACGGGCAATGGAAATACAACCATATCCCACCTACGGTAAAACAAACTCCACTGGTATACACTCCAGGCGCACATTAAAGTCTATGAACTAATACAAAGCTATGGACACTAGAAAACCCAATTACATAGCCAAGCAAATCTCACTCCCATGTTACACCTGCAGCACGAGCCAGATGCTTCTGAAAATCACTAAACCAGTGACGGAGGTGTAAAGAATCTAAGCTTTGCCCTCTTTTACCCTGTTCTAATGGAAAAAAAATCTCTCACTCTGAGAAACTATCATTCTCGTGTACAAGTTACTTACCTTCGGTAACAATATATCCAGTAGAGACATATTCTAGTTGCTGATTCCTTCAGACTGGATCTGGAAATGTTTCTTCGAGCAGTACATCTGTGCGATGTCAGGTGGCGTTGGTCAACTCCGTGGGTGTCATGGTTGCCGTTGCGGTTGTATGTAGGTGCCACCCCAGTGTGCTGACGTCAGTTTCTTTTCCCGACTTTCCATGCCTGTAGCGCTAAGCCATGAAGGACACTGAGAATGGTGCGCCAAAACTAGTGCCCTTAAAGGGAAGTTCCTGTCCCAAGAAATCAGTTAAATCAGTTTGCAGTGCAGGGAGGATGGGCGGGTCAGTAAGGAATCTGCAACTAGAATATGTCTCTCCCAGATATATTGTTACCAAAGGTAACTGATAGACTTCTAGTTGCAGTTTTCTTACCTTAGAAGAGTTACCCGAGCACTACCATCCCCGGTGGTGGGCTGCAAACTAAGATCACACCAAAAAGTCCTGTAGGACTGAACGGCCAAAGTAGCTGTCTCTGCGGACCTGACTATCTGGGAAGTAATGCTTGGTGAACATATGCAAAGATGCCCATGTTGCCGCTTGACAGATATCCATGACTGGAACTCCGTGTGCAAACGTTGTGGTAGCAGCAGTTGCTCTGGTAGAATGAGCGTGCAAACCCTGGGGGGTTTGCTTTTTTGCCAAAGTGTAGCACATTTTGATGAAGAGGACGACCCATCAAGAGATGGTCCTTTTCTGCACCGCCCTTCCTTTCGTCGCACCCACATAACCCACAAAGAGTTGATTGTCCACCCAGAAATCTTTGGTACGATTTAGGTAGAACACCAATGCTCTTTTTGGATCTCCTCCTCATGAGAGGGATGTGGGGGTGCGTAAAAAGTAGGCAAGGTGATTGATTGGCCTACATGAAAAGGTGTCACCATTTTGGGAAGGAAGGAAGCCCTGGTATGAAGCACCACCCTGTCAGGATGTACTGCTAGGAATGGTGGCTACGAAAAGAGAGCCAGTAGCTCATTCTCTCTGTGAGCAGAGGTGATGGTAATCAAGAAGGCAGTTTTAAGGGTCAAGAGCTGTAGAGGACAGTTGTGGAACAGCTCAAAAGGAGCACACGAGGTATGTGAGGACCAAGTTCAAATCTCACTGGGGCATTATGAACGGAATAGGAGGAAACATATGTGTGAGTCCCTTGAGAAACCTCCCAGCAATGGGAGATTTGAGCAGAGAAGGTTGGTCTGATAGACTTAAAAAGGCAGAGATGGCAGACAAATAGCCGTTGAGGGTGCCCAGAGCAGAGCCCTGCTGGGCAAGTGAGAGAATATAGAGAACTACTGAAAGGTGCAGAGAGGGGACCAACAGACTTGTTGCTACACCATGCCACAAATGTCTTCCAACGACAGGCGTATACCGTTTTGGTGGAGGGGCGCCTGGCTGCCAAGATTACATTACAGACTTCGGATGGAAGGTAGAATGCCATCAACTGCCGCTGCTCAATCACCACGCAAGGAGGCGGAGACTGGACAGGTTTGGATGAATTACCGTCCCCTGCTGCTGCAACAGAAGATCCTTCTGAAGGGGCAGTCTGATCAGAGGATCGATGGCCCTGCTCAATAGCATATACCAGACTTTTCGTGCCCATTCCGCAGCCACCATGATTACTTGGGCCCGGTTGTGCCTGATCTTCTTCAGAACTCTGGGCAGAAGTGGTATTGGCGGGAAGGCGTACAGGAGGCCTGAGCTCCACTTGTGACGAAAAGTGCCACCTTGGAAACTCCAACGCGCAAAACAGCTGACATTGTGTATTCTATGCAGAGGCGAACATGTCTAACCAAGGCTCTCCCCACTGCTGAAAGAGACCTTGCGCCACCTCCGGATGGAGACACAATTTGTGATCGACTATGCATCGACGGCTGAGTTTGTCTGCTCTAACATTCAGAGAGCCCACCAGATGATGAACCACCAGCCATGTCCAGAGGCGACGAGCCTCTTGACAAAGGGTCTACGACCCCTCTCCACCCTGCCTGTTTTAGTACCACATGGTGATGGTGTTGTCGGCAAGCACCTGCACCACTTTTCCATTTAGAGAGGAAGGAATGCTTTCAATGCAACTGGGATCACCCGGAGCTCCAAAAGGTTGATGTGGAGCCCGTACTCCACCGGAGACCAGAGGCCTCTGGTCTCTACCACCCCATCCAAGGAGTGATGCATCTGTCACTACTGTGAGATCTGGTTGGGGAGGGAGAGGGATCTGCTGTTGACCATAGACTGGAGGTGGAAGATGACTTTCTGGGGCATGTCCGCCTTCGACAGCCAGTCGTCAAGGAAGGGGAAGACTGAAACACCTAACCTGCACAGATGAGCTGCAAGCACTACCATCACTTTTATGAACACCCGAGGGGTGCTGTTAAGGCCAAAGGGAAGCATGGTGAACTGTAAGTGCTCGTGACGTACCACGAATCGCAAGTGACATCTGTGGGCCGGCAGGACCGGAATGTGAAAATAAGCATCATGCAAGTCCAACACTACCATCCAGTCTCCTGGGTCCAGAACAGAAATAACCTGTGCCATTGTGAGAATTTTTGACTCCTTCTTGAGGAAGAGACTGAGGGACAGCAGATCTAGGATAGATGAAGGCCCTTGTCCTTTTTGGGCACTAGTAAGTAGCAGGAATAACAACCATGACCTACTTCTGGTGCAGGGACTGCTTTGCCAAGAAAGCAGTGACCTCCTTGCAGAGAAGTGCCAAATGATCCTCTGATAGATGATCGTATGATGGTAGCATGGCCGGAGAGAAGTCTTGAAGGGGAGGGAGTAGCCCCTTCAAACAATTTATAACACCCACCTATCTGTGGTAATAGATTCCCAGTGGGACACATGATGGCGAATCCTGCCGCCAACTGGTCCCGGAGGACTAGGAAGGCTTGGAGGCAGAGGAGGGAGCCGGGGTGGACCGCTGGCTACCTGATACACGAGCTTGTGGGATCCCGTGTCCATGCAGAGGCTATACAGCATTCGTGGGTCGGTGTCCGAGTGATAAGGAATGCGGTTAGGTGCTTCTTCTGTAGCCACAAAAGGAGCAAAAAACAGACTGTGGGGTGAGGAGCAGCTACGAAGCCAAGGGACCGAGCTGTAACCCGGGAATCATTAAAGCACTCGAGCACTGAGTCCACTTTTTCTCTGAAGAAATCGGTGAAACCAAAGGGCATGTCCATCAAGGATTGCTGGACAGCCCCTGAAAAGCCAGACGTCCTCAACCAGACATGGCGCCTCAAGGCCACCATCAATGCAACTGATCTGCCCAGTGAGTCAGTCGTATCCAGTCCACAACGAATCATGAACATTGCTGCATCTCTCCCGTCTGTAACGGCTCGGGAGAGAATGGTCTGGGACTCAAGGCAGCACTTGCACGACCGTATCCCAGAGAGTATGGGAGTATCGGTCCAAAAGGCATGGGGTGTTCACAGACCGCAGCGCTAGACTGGTGGAAGAAAACATTTTCTTCCCCAAGTTATCCAGTCTTTTTGATTCCCTGTCCAGGGGAGCAGTAGGGAATGTGCCAGAGGATGATGAAGCCTGGATGACAAGGCTCTCAGGCGTAGGGTGTTAGGTCAGGAATTTTGGGTCGGTTGGCGCAGGCCCATTGCGGCTTGCAACCGTCCTATTTTGAGGCGCCCCTGATCTGGGTTTGTACCAGGTACCCAGAAGGACATCAGTAAGGGCTTCATTGGGGTTCCAAATTGGAGGCCTAAGGCTAAAGCACCTCGGTCAGGTAGTTAGTCCTGACCTCCACAGAAGGAAGGTCGAGGTCCAAAACCTCGGCAGCCCTTCTCACCACCACAGAGTATGACGCTCCCTCCTCAGTAGCCACGGTAGGGGGAGAAAGCATGCCAGCTTCAGGGGAGGTGTCTAACCCACTAGCGTTGCCCAAATCCTGAACCCAGTCCATGTCCGGGTCATGCTGGTATTCTAAAGGGTCTAGCAACTCCTCTACACTAACCCCATTTCCATACCCATAGCAATAGGGGTCAAGATCTGCCGTGTGCCCAGGAGAGCCCATGGAAAACAGAATTAGCATTGAGCGACGCCGTTCCATGTCTGGATCGTCAGGGAGCAATATAGGATTGGAGTTGATTGTGGGCCCAACTGACGTCCGGAGCGTCGATGTCTGTCCAGACACCAGGGAACGTTGCGTTGGCACGAATGGCTCTGGAGTCAGGGACGAAGCTGACGGCTTGTAACCCGAGGGAGCCCACACCGACTCCTCTAAGCCCGAAGGCGCAGAGGGTTTGTCGGTCTGCCCAAAGATGAGGTGCATGGCCTCATAATATTCTCTGTGTTGGGCAGGGATGGCACCGGCTCCTGGAAAGTCGGGAGGCGCAGAGCCGACCCAGACGGAGGCTCTGAAGACCGAGGTTTAGAGCGTTGATGCTCTTCCCGCATTGCATCGTCCGAGCGACGGGGCGAAGTAGAAGAATGTTTGGTCTTCTTCTTCTTGTGACCCGACTATCCAGATGACTTGGATGAGGGGTGATGACTCCGCAACTGGTCTCCTGACCTTCCTCTCAACGAGATCGGGAGCGACGCAGAGTTGAGTGTCGGGCCGCCATGAGCCTCAGGGACCACTACCTCAAAGCTTTCAGGTTCATGGCCTGACATTCGGAGCACGACTTTGGGTCGTGGTCGCGCTCCAGACACCAGAGGCAGATGAGGTGCGGACACGTCACTGACATCATTCGGTGACAGGAGTTGCAGGGCTTGAATCCGGTTTTTTTAGGACATCCCGTGATGCATCCAAAACTCGTCAATAATAATCGACAAAAGTGTTGCAGTTAGTCAAAAAATTACTAGGGGTAGCTCTTCTCCAGATCTGAGCGTAGGCTGGTGCGGAAAGAAAAGAAGTGACGTCAGCACGCGGGGTGGTGCCTATATACGACTGTGACGTTATCACAGTGACCATGACACCTGCGGTGTCAACCGACGCCACCTGATGGCATGCAGAGGTACTGCTCGAAGAAAAATCTCCGGATCCAGTCTGACGCCTGGGGGAAATTCTAAGGTAAGTAATCTGCAACTAGAAGTCTCTATCAGATATAATAAATACATCCACAATGTATTAAGAAGAGTTATGGCCATTTACAAAGGTCAGATATTACTAACTGGAATTTAAAAAAACGCTAATTCATTTCAAGCAAAACGTAGGCTGCAGGGGCAGGAAGGTCAGACTTGACAGCTTAAACACCACTGTAACTCCCTATTTTTGGTTTGCCAATGCCCTCTCCCAATGTGCTGCTCATCATCAATGTTGTTCCAGAAACTGCAAATGTATATATATTTTGTAAACACAGGTTAGATGACAGGGAACATGTATAATCTGTTCTATACAAAATCTAAGCGTGGCCACCTAGATGCTGACAGCGGCACTGCAGTTGACGTGCTCAATGACAGCTCCTGTGCCTCTGTGCCTGTAATATGTCACAAACCACTGTTTCCTCATCTGCATGTAGCAAATGCCCCCCTGAAAATTAGGAAATGCACCTTAGCATCTTGTGCCAGCTCTATATGTGCGCCAGTGCGATCTGTATTTCAGAACGGGCTGCACAAGGGTCTGCAGCAACTTCTTTAATACCTAAGTGCCCTGGAGGTGCAGAAAGCTGTAGTACACTGCACAGTGTGTTCCTAAGGCACTTTGTGTAATGAAGACACTGAAGTGCAAAAGTGATGATGGGCCTGGGACCAGTAGTATACACCAGTACCCTTAAAGGATACTGCTAAGCAAGCACCAACCATCCTATGACACAAAAAAGGCTTCTCACTTTAATCACAACAGCTCTCCAACTAAAGTTTTTCAATAGGATTTTAAGATTTTAATTTCACTTATTAGTAAATGATCTTAGCCAATGGCTAGAACTTTCCACCAAAATGTTTTCTTCCAGTGTATATTTGTGCTTTTTTAATTTGAATGACTTTTATAATAACCAGGGGTATTTGTGTAGCCGCATGGGGGCCAGCAGAACACAGACAATACCAGGTGTTTTGCTCAGGCACAGAGATATTTAGATTAGCTCACTGCCAGCAGAAAATGGCAACTGCAGGAAAAGGCGGTGTTAGCACTTTCGTTAAAAAGCAAAACAAAAAAATCCCAGGAATTTGTGTGAAAATCCCTGTTTACTTGTATATGTGGCACAATGGCATGTGACCACATACTCTAATATGTGATTAAACATGCAGTCCGTCATTTGTACATGTTTTTTCAGCATCGGAGAAAAAGTGTCTAGCCTTTAAAAGACAGCCCTTCCTAGACAAAATCAGAACGGTACCTAAAGACTCTTATTTCCATAGTCATTACTTAACAGCAGCTTACAACTCTTACTCCTTTGCCCAACATTAAACAGGTACATAAACACCTGTTAACACCGAAGGACAGAAGGTAGACAAGGAGCTGGTCTAATGTCCATGGAGATGAAGGAGCCTTAGACAGGTAGCTGTACAAGGATTGCGCTCTATGCACCAAGAGCGGAGAAAGCCGGGCAAAAGCAGACTTACCTGATGGTTGGACACCACAGTTAAGGAGCAATGACTAGTTCACTGTGTGGTTACTGGACCAATGAGGCTGGACGTGCACAGCGTTACGTAAGAGTAATGAGACCAAATGCTCCCTGTCTGGTGAGAAGGAGCATTACTAGCTTTCACATTTGACCAAATCCTACTCTTTCCCTAAACAACAACATGGAATATGGATTGGTCCATAGTAGAGCACTGCTCAACTTCATCTCACCTCCTCAATCAAAAACTTCCAGGAAACAGATCTAGAATGAAATTAACATGACATGCCAGCAGAATGACTATCAGGGATCTCCAACCTTTTTTGTAGTAAAAGCTACATATGTTGATGAAAATCATCCAGAACTACGAATATTATTAGAATTTTAATACTGACCACATCAGACAAGTTTACACGTTTGCTTTAAATTTAAACTTTTCAGTTTTTGTAGGCTGGGATACACTCGGGAAAGCTACTTATGGGTAGCTTACGAGCTACTTTTTGGAGACCCCTGGACTAGATGCAGTAGGTCAGGGAATATTCCTTACAAGGGACCACCTGTGTTCTGGTCTTCTACTCACCCAGATGAGCAGCTGCACCAGTACAACATTCCCTTTCCGACAGGCCAGGTGAAGGGCAGTGCGTCCGTCGCCTTCTCCACAGGTCTCATTCACCTCCTCCCGTGAGCCATGTGCCAGCAGTAGGATCACCATGCGCAGGTCATCCTCTGCCGTGGCTCGGAGAAGTTGCTGGCCCAGAGACAGATCAAGACATTGCAACGGCGCCAGGAAAAGCTTCTGCTCATATTTGGCCCGTATCCAACGCTCCTTTTCTTCCCTAGAAATACAAAAAAGAAAACAAAAATCAATACAATCAACATGACTGTTAGGGTTTTTGCAAAACAGAATAAAATTGGAAACTGGACACCAGGTGCAGGGAACAGAAGTCAGATTGAAAACGTAACAAAACAGGGAATTTGTGCTGGTTCCTCTAAAGGGACTGAGAGAGGAGAGGAAAAGGTGGGCGGCAGGATTGTAAGGGCAAAAAGAGCAAGAAAATAACTTCTAGAAAAAGATGAGGTGAAAAAGTGAGCAACGGAAAAACACAAAGAAGAATGTAAAGAAAGGTTGAGAAGCGGAGAAAGAGGAGGGAGGAAGGTGGGAGGAAAGGGTGAGAAAATACAAGCTGGGAGAAGTAAGCAAAAAAGAGCGAGTGAAAAGGGTGAGGAGAATGAGAGGAGCGCCAGAAGTGAAACCAAGGAAAAGCATGAAGAGTCAAGAAAAAAGAGCGTGGAGATGCACAGAAACAGAAGTGTATAGGTCGATAAGGGAACAAGAAGGAAAAAGGGCAGCTAATTGGAAATAAAAGAAGATGAATGGAAGAGTGTGAGACGAGGAGGATAAAGAGAAAGGGAGGAAGAGAGCGAAAATAAGTGAGCGTAAGGGAGCGAGTGATAGAAGGAAGAGATATGGAGGGAGAAAGACAGAAGAAAATGTAAACGACGATGGGTTAGAAAAAACAGTGGTGAGGAAGAAAGGAAAAGGAGAAAGATGATGAGAGAGAAGATAGCGGAAAGAAATGGAAAGACAAAAGAAAAGGAAAAGTGAGGATACCACATGTCTATAACGAGGCTTGTGCGCACACTGATTATTTTACGAAAAGGTGAATTATTAGAAATGTAAATAGTGTAAAAGATGTTATCGTTTCATTCAGGGCCTACAGCGGTTAGCAAGCCTGACTTGAAAGAAAACTTATGGGAGCGGCAGGCACACGCCAGGCCGCTTCGGCTTTGAGGGAGTCAAGGCCAGCAGAAGCTCCACGGGACGTGGGGTGTGGGCACCCACAAGAAAATGGGGACTCACCGAGGATGCAGGATTCGATGAGCACACGCCGAGTCTCTCGGACGCGCCAGATTTTTGGAAGGGAAAGCAAGTGAGCGTATGAAAAGCAAGTATTACTTTAATGGAGCAGCCGATCAGGACATTTCTAAACGTTTTGGAAGAAGGGACGGGCGCAGTGTTTTGAACTGTTGACACTTGCAAATAATACCCCAGTGGTGTGTCCGAGGAAGAGATTGCAATCGCCTGGAATGATGTACAAATTTCGTCCGAGTGGTCTGTGGCAGCGGAGAAGGGGTCGAGGGCCTGTTTGTGGCTCCAAGCTCTGTTTACTCTATGGTCACTAATCTAGTGTTAGGGCAGAGCTAATCCGCTTTTAAATACCTGGTGAAGAGCATCCTTCCTCGTGAATGGGGATTAGTCCCGCATCACATCCTAGAACATGTGCGGTGACCTCAGAGTAACCCTCGCAGCCCCTGCTTCCCCGAGAGGAAAGAGGAAATGAATGGCGTCATAGGCCAGGTGTATACCCCAAAGAAGGGCAAATCTCAGTGCAAATCCGTCGGTCGGACAGGACCAAGTGCCTATAACCGGACCAGAAAAATTACGTTTTTAGAGGGAAATTTGGTTTGCCAGTGTCCAATTTGCCTCTTATATGACATCGTAGCACTTCGGATAGAAAAGGTCTCTCAATATACCGGCAAGAGACTGGTTCAAGCAAAAAAAAGTCACTTTGTGAGGTCTTTTCGGTAAACTAAACAAAATGGCAGATTGCGATCTTTCAAGTTTTCAGGAATTCTGCTTAGTGTAAAACTCAAGAATTTACCCGAATTCTGCCAGCATAATTCACATTTCTCTTATCTCTGGGTATTTTTTGATATTATCTGATGGGAACTAAATTCTCAATTCTGAACAAAGAAAATGTAATGCTAGAGGGAGACTGTAAAAGAGCGCTGTAACCAAGTGTACTCTCCAGGACAAGAAAATGTCTAGTCACACAGACGACACGTATGACCAGCAGGCCAACCCAGGACATGTAAAAATCTACGTACAAACGAAAATCTCAGGGGACAAGAACAATGATTTATGGTAACAGGTGCCCAGCACTGAAAAAGGATTCCAGGGAAGTGAATAAAGAATGTCTGATTGGACCACTGGTTTCCACTGAAAAAAGGATGAAATAAAACTCAGGCAAAAGGTGCCCTGGCAGAAGTTGTTGCCTGCATTGGCAAGAAAAAACTCAAGACCAAGGCAAGAAAGAAAGACAGGCACAAGGGCCCAGGTGCCCAAAAATGATTATCCTAGGCTGCAGAGATGGGTAGACATGTCTAGGAGCTTACTCCTGAACAATACAATTCTCGAGTACATGTGATAACAGCACTTACATCCAACCTCGGAAAAAATATCTCTCAGATATGGCAACTGGAAGACCAGACTGAACGACCATCCTAAAAAAATAAAATCTCAGTGCAAATAGAGAATGACAGACGGCACAAAGTGCCTACTGCTGGAATGGGAAAAGCTCAAGGCCCTGCATTTTGTTGTGCTTTTTCCATTTAGTCACCTTCTCTTTGTTTTCACGTGATAGTCTCTTCCCCCCACCAAGGTGCTAACTAGAGAGTGGTGCCAGGCATGGTACTAGACACTGCATGGCCAAAGACCGTCTTTCATTGCCAGGAAGTAAGCTTCCTGGGTCGGGCTATTAAGTGATGCTTGGTTGGTGGCAGTTTACATATTGAGGGGTAGTCTACCGCCTCTCCTTGTTAAATCCATTTTAGATTATAATATATATTTATATTTCTTCCAAAGTTGGTCAAACACAAGACAAGCATGAACACAAAAAAATAACTTCAGCCAAGGGCTTTTAGCATAGCACAGTCTCAGTCAGCCAAAGCTTAGCAGTTGTTTCTTTAACAAAATAAACTTTTCCAACTTCAATTTCAATGTGCTTTTCAATGCACTGTTGTGTCATAAGTTTACCCATGGGCCTAGACATTCCCTCCTTATGCCCTCACCCCGAACCATAGCATACAGCTTCCACACTGCCGGCATTGAGATGTGACCAGTGGATCCCTTCTCTGGTGTACAGTGAGAGGGCGTGAAGACAAAACAAGATCCACCATTAATCTCCACCTGTGATGGTGTGAATGTCTAGCAATCAGTAGCCACTCGATTTTGCTTTCTCCCTTTGTTTTCTTTCAGTACCGTCTGCAAAGCGTCTGATTTTTCAACATCAATGACATTATCCTCTGTGTCATATTTCTCTCCTTGCGCCAACTGTTTCTTGTGTGTTTCCTCCTTGTCGCTGGGTACACCGAGTTCCCTGAATGAGGGCTGCTTCTACTGCAAACGCATCATTGCATAGGAAACCCACCTTCGTTTTTTTTCCCTCGCTTTCAGGATCTTACCTGGAACTTGGCACACTTGGCATGCAGACTTTGGTAAAGCGCCCCCCCAAAATGGGGGGAGCGCGGTCCCTTAGGACTCGGGCTGCAGTGACCTCTCGCACTAGTTGTGCGTTGGACTGGCCGTAGCCACTTCCGCCCCACGCGGGGGCTGCGTCACTTCCGGGCTGGCCGCCGCATACTTGGGGAGGAGGGGCGGGGGGGACGGTAGGGCTATTTAAGTGCCCCCCATCCCCCAAAAAAGGCTCTGCCTTTTGAGTACGGCAGTCGGAGCACCTGGGAACCAGTGATTACAAGCAAATGGGAATACTTATCACAGTACCAATTTTTGGCAATATTGAAGGTGATTCTTGGGGCTGCAGGGGTTGACCCTCAGGGGTACTCCTCCCATTCTTTCAGGATTGGGGTGCCAACCTTAGCGGCCGGTGCAGGGATGTCAGTAGCAGACATAAAGTCCTTCAGGAGATAGTCATCCAATTGTTATAAGCACTACATTAGACCTGAATTGCAATGATGTGTGTTCTCCCACTCATGCTTTGTGAATGTTATGTTGGTTACTCATACAATTTTCTTTTGTTTCAGTTCAATGCCATCTCACTGGTTTGGGTACTAGGGCATTCTTTTGTCCAGCGGGCGGCCTACAGATTGCAACTGCTCTGGAAGCCTAAGGGGGCGATCCAGGATGTAGCTTTTCGTTGGTGTGGGGTTGGTGGACTGGGAATCACGCAGCTCCAGCAACTAGTGGAAATGGCAAGAAGGTGTGAGGGACTTCAGTTCCCGGATCTCATTGTTATTCATATTGGTGGCAATGACTTGGTGCAATTGGGACACAAAGCACTCAGGGAAACTATTTTCGCATAAATCACCAGGTTATCCAAAGAGTTCCCGAATGGTCACATATGGTGCCTCGCCGCAACTAGGGTTCAAACATTAAATCAAGGACAATCAATGTGTCTGTTTGTGGGCTTACCGCGGAAATGGCAAGACTGTGCCTTGGTCCTGGCCGCTTATGGAACATTCCACACAAACGTCTAAAAGGACCAGACATGTTCCACAGAGATATGGTACATTTATCTGATGCAGGATCTGATCCATTTATTGTGGACATTTGGTCCTTCTCTCGCAGATTGTTTGTGGGTGGGGAGGGCGAAGGACCTTTGGGCCCCTGGTCGCCCTTGTGGTGGGAGAGGTAGTACTAAAGTCACCATAACCAACAGAGGGGTCCCCAAGGCTAGGGCCCCTGGATAACACCAGAGGTAGGATCCTGAGGTCCTGTACCAACCTGCGGATGTACACACCAGCTTTGGGGGTAGGGAGCCCAGATCGCTGGGGTGGCCATGGGGCTCCCGCTCCTGGCTGCCCCGTTATACCCCCTTGGCAAATTGGTGTTTGGAGAGGGGGCGGTACCCAGAGCATGAGGACAAGGAACGGTAAAGTCGGGAGAGCCGCCCCCCCTCCCCTAGGGATACAGTTGAGGTACGATTCACCTGTGTGGTCCAAAGGAGGTTCAGGACAGGAAGGGATCCTGTCACATTGATTTATAGTTGATGAATAATCTTTATTTAAATGGTTTTTATAAATGTTCTTTTTATAAATATGTTTTGAATATTGTTTTGCAGGTTAATTATTACTGTTTGCGTTTTTTATGAGATAATTGGTAAAATATATAATAAAAAATTCCTTCCAACAAATAAGTTTTGTCGGTCTGCGTGTGGCAGGTGTTGGGGTGAGGGCTCTCTGGTGGCCTCCAGGTTCTACAGTAGTATGAACTTTTGGGAGGCAGAGGTTACAGCCCTTTTGTAAGTTCTTCTGCTTAAGCATGGATGCAACTTTGGGATGAATCTAAAGGGAATATTTTCCCTCTCCCTTGACAGTCCTGGGTCCCCAGTTGAACATTCTCAGACCATCAGGTTTGTTCGGTGGTAAGAAGTTGAAGTATTCTTTTTTTGGCATGTTTATCAGGAGTCATTGACGTCCCTTGTCAGTATGCTCGTTTATTCACTGCTTCTGCCCATTTTGCTCAATATTCAGTCGGTAGAACACCATCTTCTCTGGAGCTCTACCGCTGGAACTATATCTGTTTTATGTTTCCAGTGGTGCTTTAAGAGGCATTCATTTTAATCCAGGGATGAACACTGATCTTTATTAAGTATAAATATCCTTTGATATAGAATGTGATTCCAAACCACTAATCGACTTTTCTTAATTAGAGAACCAAATAAACATTGGGGATCTTGGCTAACCTTTGCAATCAACACTATTCAGGTTCCTAGGACAATGACAGCGAAGAAAAAATAAGAAACTGAGAATCCGCCTATCATGCCCCATCAGCCCCAAAACATTTAGGAAAGGTATGAAAGAAGTGTAAGCCAAGATACAGCCAATGAGGCATAGTGAGAGCTGGTTAAACAAGAGAAAGAAACAGATATAGTCATGTTAAAGGAAACATGGAAGATGGAAAAGTAGTACAGTAAGTAAAAGAAGTCAGAGAAAGTCCAGAAGATATTGTCGCGACTCAGGGAAGAGGTACTAGTCAAGGAGATGAGAAAATGGGTTTCACAGAAACCCTAAGGGAAACTTCTCTCACTCCTGCTCTAGGGAAATACAAAAGATAGAACCGAGCAGAAAGATCTTGAGTAATAAAGGATTCAGAGATGCAGGAAAACAGAAGACCATACCGGGACAGAGGCCCCTAAAGAGGTCAAATCTGAGCTGTAGAACAAGGAAAGTGCACACTGAAGGGAAGAGCCACTTCAAAATAAGTGAACATAAAAAATCCCTAAGCCTGCCAGGAAGCATAGACTCAGCAGAACAACAAATATCAGATGCCTAATGGCACACACAGGAAGATATCATTAAGGACAAATGTTGAGGAATAAAAGGCTATAAAATGAAACAAAGGAGTAAGAGGAGTAGCGTAGTGAAAGTAGAGCAAGCACAAGATGTTAAAAATGGGGACCATTAAACATAATCATGAATCAGGACAGTGGATGCTATGTTCCAAATGTGAAGAAGGCTGGTCCTGGAAAGGTGTGTGACAACGACAGCTTAGTTAAGAAGACAAAGAGGCTTATTCAGACATTCAAAGACAAGTGGCTAGACAGATATGGCTGCAAAACAACACATACCTTAAATAAATTAGCTGAAGTGCATTTTATGAAACTTTGTTATTTTCTTGTTCAGTTTCTAGGCGGTACATACTACCCCAGCAGTAACGACCTGACAACTTGTCTCAAAGGTCCATCAAGAAAACTGGAAGAAGAATCTATTTTCCTGTGTCACTGCTTATCTAGCGATAATGAATCCTTTACGGCCGGTGGCCTTTATTTAAACTATTGGGAGATCAATTTGTTTTTTTCAGTGGATTCTATCAGGAGATAATTTGTAGGTGGCATGTCATCACTTTGAAAGGTAGCCATTTGTTCTTACTGTAGATTTAATTAAACCTACTGGAAGATTCATCAGTTTCGTTACAGACTTCTGTGAACATACTGAATGAGGAAATGAGTGCATGATCTATTAGATGCCTCAATTTACTTTCTAAGGAAGTTAATTGTGTGTTAATGTAATCACCACTTTTCTTATTAATTGGAATAGTTAATTATTAATTCTATATTTTAGAGTTCAATATTTTCTAATTGTTAATGGAGACTTTATTTATTGAAATGTGAGAAACCCTATGTATAGAACCTCGCGTGCAAGATACATACTTCGTAATGTAGTTAAAGCCTGTGTTAATGGACTCGGTGTGGTATGGAACTTCCTCAGGCAGCACACTATTTACTCTTACTGGCGATGAATCCCACCTAAGTGTAGTCTCTATTTGGCAATGAGTCCTGAGTTTATGAACTCTTTGGTGGAAGATGAGTGCTGGGTTTATGACTGCTCCATCCATTCTGTGACATGAAGGATTTGTTTTTATCGCCTGTTAAAATTTGGCAGATTAATCCTTTTATCATGACCTCAACTCTATGAGCTCTTTACTTCTGACATGCTTTAGTTTTCTGATACTTTGTCTATTAAACCTAGTACAGTGCAACTCCTGAAACCACTCCATATCGGAAACGTTAATTTTTACTTGCCAAAAAGGATCTTTTTCAGCCTGAGCCTTTAGAAGGCTGAAGAGGTGGGGAAAACAGCCTTTGCATGCAGCGCACATACCCTGCGTTCCAACGACAGAGCAGGATTATTTCCTCAGGTTTTATTTACTGCATGTTTACTCCTCTTTGCTCTTGGTCCATCTCGGTTCCACATTTCCCCGCCCTCCCAGAAACCACCAATAAGAGGGAAGCCTTGACCTTGAACAGCATCAACGGTTGGATGTTGATGGGAGCAGAAAAAGGTTTAAACCAGGGAAAAGAAAATAATGAGGAAAAAAAGAACATGATTCTTGTTTTAATTGTGTTGTGTTATTTGCAGCAGCTTGGAACTTCGGAGCCAGGGGCAGTGGATGAGCTATGGCTGCCCGGCCCTCTCTACACACAATTTACAGTGTGCGCACCATCCCAGTGGAAGATAATCAAGTCCTGCGGAGGAACTCAGAATGGAAAATACAGAGCATCGAAAGGATAAATATTAAAGGAAAATTACCGCATGTGTCATAAAATAAATTGGAAAGTAAAGCATAAGTGACATATTTACTTTTTGATTGCAGATATGAATATCTTCGAAAGCTTCCCAATTCAGCCCGAGACAAATGCTACTGGTGTAGTCGATACACTCCGATTCTGGTCTTTAAATTGATGCACCTGTCCCTGCAGCAGCAGTCCTCCCACCAGACATTATGCTCACGGCAACGTGGGTCTCTGGGTTGGTGCATTTCCCTATGTGTTAACCGCACAGTTCCCTTTTGCACTCCTCATACTCTTGTCAGTGCTGGTATCTTGATTGATGCACCAATTGCGGTGGTACCTGCACACTACAATCTTGCACCTAATGTCTCTGGAAGTCGTCGTCTGTAGATTGATTAGATCAATGCACATAGTCCACAGACATCAACAGGCACTATGCCCTCTCCTCTGTGCAAAACATTAAGTCAGGAAGCTTTGTTTTACTCTTCAATTACTACGAAACAATTCCCAGGAACTCTCTCTAAGGAAACATTAGGAGAAACTGCTATCTGCTCACTAAAATGTAACTTCATTTTGGAAGGTCGTGTGAAAACCACAGTAAACCACAAGACTGAAACTGCTATAAGCTTCAGATATATTACAGTATAGAAAAACTTGGCTCTCCTCTGTTAAGCCACATCCTTGCTGTTTTTTTCTGTAAATGTACAAAAGTCACACTACATGCCATGCACTTATCCCAGTTGGCCTCACGTAGGATTAGCTTGCACCAAAGACTTCGAAACGGGAATATCTTCGAATTGAAAGCTTTTTCTATCCAGTGTTGAATAAACGTGCACAAAAATGATGTCTGGGAGAGATTGTCCATAATGCATGTATGAGCACCCTCTTAATCAATGTAGTAACTAAGGGCCGGCGGCTTGAGGGGACCTTAACAGTGAAAAAGGGTCGTTCATCATAAGCTAATACTTTGTACATACCACGCAGTTTGACTTTGGCACCCTCTATTCTCGCGTAAGCACAGGGCCCCTTTATTTTCAGGATCTAAGAGCTGGCACACCCATTATCATTTATAACGCACATTCAACCTTGCGAGAATACATATAGCTTTTTCAGTGTTTTGATGACACTTTCATGCATTTCTGGGATTTTCTACAAAAGCAGAGGTGTATGGGATCATTTTCTTAGGTTAGCCAGTCCATGTATTGTTTAGTGATGTTCTCATTGGTTAATAGGAAGACTTAAATGTCCCAGAGCCTCTCTGGGATCTTTGTGGAATGCATGAGGTGAAGGACTTTGCATTTATTGAGCCCTACTAGGGCTTACGGTTGTCCCTCTGTTACCTAGCGAGTGCACCTTCTCACACTTGATGCCCGTGATGACATCTATAGATTAATGGACTTGTCCACTCTCTCACACCCCATATCTCTGGTCATAATATTCTATATAGTGATTCACCTGCCCATTCATCACCAGCACAGTCTCCTTCCTCGTGCCTGCAGTACCTAGTAAGGTCAGACTGGACTGATTTATTTGTTTATGACATCTGCACAGTTCTCACTCACACAAGACCATCGAATTTTTCAATAGAATGATGTCTGTCCCTGTGTTACCTGCACCTCGCACACTTGGTACTCCTGGTTATGTCAGTTTATTCACTGATGCTCATGATTTTTTCCAGAAATATCACCTATACCTGTGAGATTCTGCTTCTCTTTGAATAAAGCACAGCACTTCTGTGTTAAAGAAACCTGCAATCCCTACAAGTTCCCTTTCCCTTGAAACCAACAAGAAGTATACAAGTGCTTCAGACATTCCAGCTTGTTTCATGCTTAACTGGGGTGCAGTCCTGTTAAAGTGAGCTTACGGAGGGAGCAATGAGCTGAACAAGCAAGAGATGTAAGAGGCATTCTTGGAAGTCCTGCTCAGTCACGGAATGCCCAGTTATGCTTGCCCCTCCAAAGATGCCACCCACTGAGCCTCTCTCCTCCTTATTCGCGGTCTAGCTGATAGCCATATCCTGCCTTGTCGGTCGTCCTGTCACTTGTCCCAAAGGAAGGTGGCTCGGAGAGCAGACATGTCAGCAGTAGATCACTTAACTTCAATGTGAGCCTCTGGAGGACCATGGCTCACAATCAGCCTCACTGACTAATGAGCTAAGAAATGAATTATTGGAGCGGTCAGCCAGATGCCGAGAGGAGGAAAAATGTGCCAGCTCGGCCCTGTGCAGACCGACCTTCCAATAAATCAAGTAAACTGAGGATGTGGAATAAGGAATCCGCAATAGGCTTCACCCATCAGCAACAGAGTTGTAAGAGAACCAACACATTACTCAACAAACTAAGTCAATCCATATTTATTCGGAGAAACAGGAGAACCCATATTTGTTGGTCAAGTGAGACCAATGTGTGTCCTCTCTGGGATGTAGGAGAAACAAAATAGAAATCAAAGCATATCATCTCAGCGACAAAGGTGAATCCATGCACCACTGGAAAAGTCTGGGTGGTTGGTGCGCTCAGAGATGCAGAAAGACTGACACACTCCTGCAGCAAGTGTGTGTCAATGAGTCCTTAACAGAGATGGAGATGACGCATCACTGGGCATCCGAAATCAAGCTATGTCTTCTCTGAAATGATGAAGCGCCGGCCAAACTTGGTAAGTGAAGACCAACTACTGAACTCTGATGAAGCATTCAACCTAGCCCATTACACTTTGAGGCAATTCTCTCAAATATCATACAACGCAGCCCATTATACGTATGCAGGGGTATCTCTCAACCTGGCCACTAATCAAGGTGAATCCTGTCAGAAATGCAGGAAAACCAGCCCAGTGCGAAGCAAGTGAGAAGATTAATGTGTGTCCTCTCAGAGACACAAGAGAAAGGACCTGCACATAGCTTGGAATGTGAGTTCAATGTGTGCCCCACCGGAGAAAATGAAGCCACATATTACTGGAAAAGTTATGCCAACTTCCGTCCTCTTACACACACAGGAGTACCCTTGAGTTACTGGAGAGGTAAAACGAGGCAATAACGCCAATATTTGCTTTCTTGAGGAGGCAGAAACTCCAAATAGCTAGGCAACTAAGATCAACCTGTCTCTTCTCTGGGTTGCATGTCTGTCCAGACAAGTGAGGGCAATTCATACCTTCCTCTCAGAAACGAGAATGACATTGCTGCATAAGAGAGATTGCTGTGTGTCCCCTGAGGTGCGGGGGGAAAGAGGTGTACACCATGATTATATCCTGGACTTCATTATTTTATCTGCGACTCTGACAAATGTAAAATATCTTCCTGTAATATGATCTAACCATTTCATTATACTAATTGAGGGGAGAAAAATCAGGAATGCCGTCAAGGAAATCTCTATTCAGCATTTTCTGGAGAAAAGTTCAAACAAGCAAACCCAGCATTTTTTAATTGATTTAATCGCATAGGTCTTCACATGGTGTCACTTCACACTGTTTACAATACCATGATTGACAATGTAGTCAATTTCCAACAGCATGAAATCTTGGCAGTCCAAAACTAGGCCCTCTACTGAGTGGTACAAACCAAATTTAGGGTAGTTGAAAACTGAACCGGATATGGCACTAGAAGCCAAAGCAGCTGTACACAGACTCCCTTAAAATCTACACAGTAGATATAAAATCTGCATGTTCAATATTTTATCACGACCATGTTGATAATGTCATCATTTATATTAAAGAGGCCTTTGCAGCCATTAATGATATCTCTCAGAATGTGCCAAATCTAGACCCAGCTTCTGTACAGTCCAAAATACTGAGTCAGTGCTGATGAGGATACTGCATCAACCTCACACACCCTCACGGCCAGGGTGCAGGATAGTCCTTGTGCTGAGTTGGCTGATTCCATTCATCTGCAATGGATCCTAGGTGGCTTCCCTACTTCATAGTTAATCTGTCATATATCAATTAGCCAACAGCGCCCCTCCAACCTCAACCCAGAATTCCACACTGTTCAATCTGTATTTACCCCCGGCTATTCAGATTCGATCTTGTGCAAGCGTATACTTTCTATTACTAAATTGATTACATATCATTTCCCCTGCGTTCATACACAAACAATGGAGTGTAACTGTTTTCCACTACTGACTTTAGGCTGAAGCAGGAAGGATAAGAAAAAATTCACTTTGATCAATATTTACAATATGGGGGGGGGGGGGTTGATTTTGAAAGGTCTGTGATCTATCTTGACCTAGAAGTGCCTAGTGGTCATCCTCCTGAGATAAAACGTCTAACACCTGCAGATAAGGTCAAAAGCTTCCTTTTCTGACAGCGAGCTTCCCATGGTTCCTCAAATTATTCATGCTACTTCTACATGCTTCCCTCTTTTCACGATACTAAGAAACGCTCTCCCAAACTCACTTGGGGGTATAGGCCTGTTATGGTCATGTCAGTCATCACTGCCCCCTCGGATTATGGAAGCCTTCTATACTTGATTGTCTGTTTATCAGAACAATCATCTTTACCTGATCCAGAACAAAACAGTCAGGCTTATTCTTGTTTCCTGTATTTAAGCCACCCAGGCTGGCTACACGGGCTTCAGCTGGAATGCCAAAAAGCATTTAAATGCTTCAGTTTAAATACCCAAATGCAGCGAGAGACAAAGGTGTAGCAATTTGAGGTTCCAACTGTATTTTCCAGCTAGGACCTAGACATTTTCCAGCAAGCTCCTCATCCTTATAGCCTCAGTGAGGTGTTCCTAGATGGTGGCTGCTCCTCCTTTGTAGCCGACAAGCTGTGGAATATTCTGCCTACATTAGATCTAGTTCTGACCTCTCATTCCTCAGAAAATGGCTGAAAACGCGGTTCTGTCCTATTAAATTCTTAGGCTGCTCCTGATTTGGGGTCATTTAGTCTTTCAGTATCATAACACCATTTCTGGTACAAGCGCACACAATAAATATAAAATCATCATAACTGGGGGTGGGGCTGGCCATGAAGGAGCAGAATTGCTCCTTTGAAGCTCAGGCACAAGTCCCTGCTCAGGGACCCACCAGCATCTGATGAACGAGCAAAGACTGGACCAAGAGGGCAGGAACTGCTTCCACCTTGTAGGTCTCAGGTTGAAATCCTGTGGATATCCCATGCCTGCACACAGCCGATGAGGCCTGGTCACCCTTGTGCCAGAAATATCAAAACAGTGCTGAGGAAGCCCTAGGGGTAAAGTGGTGAGAGGACCAGACTGAGGCCTGCTGGTGGAAGGAAACCCACGAGGGGCATCAATAAGTAATACAGCAGCTCAAGCCAAGAAGCCTGGTGTAAACGGGAGCACCTGGTGAAGCCCCCTTTGTGGTTGGGGCTGTGGTGAGGAGAAGCAGGCAAGAAGGGAAGCATGCAGGGATCCCAACCCCATGCTAAACTGAGTCACCCTGTACATGACTGCGGATGGCACCTGATCCCCCAAATGTAGAGGTTAGTCCTGTGAGATAGCCCACTTGGTTGTACTGCTCACACACCAAAGGCAGTTTCCAACAATATGCCTCCGAAGGCTGACGAGTATGTGTAAACATGGACAAAAACCCTTGAGGCCCAAACTGAAGTAGGTTAACACAACTATACAGTACACAATGGTCTAGTGGGATTCATTCATAAATAAACATCTGCAGATTGTGCTCCAGTGTATTAATATCCTAATATTTCAGATCTAATCATGTACTACATTAAATACATTAATCAAATAATCATAAGGGCACTCTTTTCAATGTATCCAATAATTATTAGTTAAAGCAAGTACAGTCTGACTTTAGCCAAGCAACCCCCTCCCCCACACCCACACCCACACACACCCGAGGGTAGCAAAGAGGACAGGCAGAGATACTTGTATCCTTTAAAACTACTGAAGGACAATTTTGTTTTGGAATGTCTTTCTGAGCTGTTTGGTTTGTTGGTGGGTGTAAATGTAAAATGTATTACCTAATTAAAAAAAATGTTAATCTCAATATTATCATTAACCAGCGCATCTGTAGGTCCTTAGTGGCCAGCTCGTGCCTTCTGAGGATGCATTATACCCAGCCCATTACAACTTATCGAGGGGATCCAGTCTAATAACATCCAACCCGGTTGCATCAACAGCCTGTCAACATTATGTCTGTTCTGCCATCTGCCACATCCCATATAAACGTCCTGCCTACCCGGATACCCTTGAGGGTGATTAGCAGCGCTTTACAAATCAACTGATTGACTGACTGATTGCACTGCACCTCAAGCATGACGTTTAACATAAAATATTCTAGATCGGGGACTGACCCCCTAAAAAGTAACTCCAGTGCTCAGCTCACATGTCTAAAGAACCCTAGCAAAGCGTGCGACTCCCTCCAACGGAGCGTGTGACTAGCAGGGAGCGAAGGGCGGATCCGCTGCACACTACGAAAAGGCATTTCAGGTGTACCCAGGGCACAGTCTGGCCTGAGACTACACACCTTCATCCCTGTGCTTTGCAGAGTGTAATGAAGGCCACCAAAGAAAGAAGCGAGAAGGGTGGACAACGGGAGACATTAAGGTGCCTTAGACTGGTAGCAGTGCACGCTCTTCCTGCTGTTCACTGGTTCTAAGGAAGAGGACAGGAAAGGTCTGAAATAGCATCTGGAGTAAAGGAAAGTGAGTGAAACCACTCAAAGGGAGGATGAATGTCAGTTTAACAAGCTGTAAAGATAGCGAAGAACAGCCTAGGAGAGGCTCAGGGCTAGAAAAGGAAAAGATGAGAAGGCTACGAGTAAACAGGGTGGATGAGCGAACGGGAGGAGAGGCAAGGCAAAAAAAAAAAACAGTCTGGAGAGAATGAGGACAGAGAAAGCAAATGAGCATCTTCATTGGAGGAGGAAGAGATTAAATGAAAGGCTAGGGACAGTTTGATAAAACAAGGCCGCAAAGGGGGAAGGGAGTAGAAGGAGGCAACTTCCCGCGCCTCCTCATTAAGACTTCACTACTCAGTAGCGAGTCCAATTACTTGAATTATTGTGCCAGCCACATCACATTATTATTGGGGAGAGACGGGCAGCCGCAAACGCTGCCAATAATGCATGAACTCTGCTGCACCCCACTCGTGTCCAACGAACCAATCAGAGAGGGCGCTGGAAAGCTCGCTTGAGGGGCTCCTAACCGCGCACTGCAAGCAGCCATTTCAGAGCTAAAGACCCGGTTAGAGATGCAGAAATAAGGCTTCAGTTTTCGTAAATCGTGGTCCACATGGAGTTAGACGATGTAAGCAGAGGAAGGGAGATCCAGGGGAAAAAACCTCAGAAGAATTACTTATACAGATTAACACTCTCCAACGAATGACCTCTTTCTTATCTGCCCCTTCTCGGTGGCCATTCAGTTTTCCTGGTCAGGAACCATCTTAAAGTGATTAAACCCACAAAGGAAATACGGAAATTTAATTGTGTTACTTTAAGGCAGATTTGCTGCCTGAAAACTCAGGAAAACATTTAAAAGACTATCGGAATAACACCAATTATTTTTTTTTTAAAAAAGTTTAATCAGAAGATACATTTTTTTCCATCTCAGTGGCACGGCTCTTAGATACCTGCACAGTCATTTGGCCACAAAACCAAGAAGGATTCAGGAACTCTCTTTATCATTTAACTTAATAACATTGGACGGGCAAATGTGCTTAGAAAATACTCCACCTCTCTATTATCCGAGAAAAGCTATTCAAGCCTGGCCTAGCTTTATGCCCCACTGCTAAAGCCTGTGCGTTGCTGAAAAGACAGGTTAACACCGAGTCTCCACTCGGCCCTATAAGCCGAGTGGCCTCTGACTGACAGGAGAATCCGATTTAACAATCACTATTAGAAGCAGGACGTGGCTTAAGCGAAAACATCTCATCAGAAGCCAGTTGGTGACAGAGGCTTAAGTGCGGGAGGTAAAAGACAAACGGATGCAATAATTTTGATCATGCAGTTGGCTGAAGACGCACCATGGTAAGTAGTGTCCACTAGGGGTTGTATTCTGGCACTCGATGTCCTGGAAGGAGCAGTGAAAACAATGCACCACTGACGCTTAGTGGACACTCACAGTAATGCAGTGGTGCCATGCAAAAAACAAATACAGCTGCAGCAGTGACATCTAGAGGTCAAGGAGCAGTGAAAACAATGCATCACTGACGCTTATTGGACACTCACAGTAATGCAGAGGTGCCATGCAAAAAACAAATGCATCTGCAACAGTGACATCTAGAGGTCTTATGTAGAAGCCCGTTCTCATGGAAAACCCAGCTGTATAGGGAGGGAAGTACATATTTCGTTGTACTTGGATGCAAAAATGAATTCTTTCACAACCCAAAAGAGGGAAGGTATAGATAAACCCATGACCACTCATCAGCCACAACCGTCATGAGACCACGTGTCTGCCATTTAAACATGGGGGAAAAAAATTATTTTGTGCCTAAAGCCTTCTTAGCGATAGTGGCTGCAGGAGTAAGCACTACAGAGAGTATTACCCTGGAAAGTTTAAAACCTGTTGTATTGATCGCTACGTAAACAGTGCCATTAATGATACTGTAGCACATCTTGTCAGGGAATGCGGGCACCACTGGCCTGCAAGGGTTCATGAGGTAACTTTTCCATGTTCTTGTTGATTTTAGCCTGACAGGAAGCCACAAGTTTGAGCAGCATCAGTCTCTCTTACTTTTCAAGAACATGAGGAATGCTTATAGAGTACGTGTTTCCATATTAAGATGTAAGATCAATCACTGCAACACTGATCTAAAAATTAAGTATCTGAGGAGACTGGTTTTCAGAGGTTTCTTGTTTATGCCTGAAACCAAGTATTTGCTGAATATTAGCTAGCATAGGAAACTGACACGGGCCAAGAAGGATGCAATTTGACTGTTTGGCTGTAGGGTGTGTCACTGAGCTGTGCAATGGAACAGGTTGGTGCAAGTAAATGGTGAGAATGTGGAACAGTTTCAAATAGTAAAAGAACCCAGAAAGTCTAGATTCCAGTGTACACGTCAGTCTTAAGAGGAGCCTTAAGAAAAGGAATTGGTGGAGACTTGTAAGGTACCAGATTATTGTGTCATCAAGAACAATACACTCCAGTCCTGTGTTTCCATTGAACAACCCAAAGCATTCTTTTAGGCGTAGTCCTGGTCACTTCAATTGAACCATTTGTTCTAAATGATAGATTACAAAGGCTTTCATGAGTAAGATTGATAAAAGAAAATAAGGCTGGGTCTGGCCTTGCCAAGATTCACATTTGGGTCCTGCAAATCACAAGTTTCAGTGGAGCACGTTTAACTCACTAAGCCATCCTTCTGGAAACAAGTGAAATTAAGGGAAATCTAATTTTCTTGAATAGATAGGAACACAGGTAGAACCTATTATGAGTAGGGAAAACCTACCTGTCCCTAACAATGCTTCTGCATATTGGCTCCTCTACTAACCTCTTTATAGGGTACTAAAAAAGCAGGCTCACATTCCTTGGTTCACCTCTGACAGCAGCGGTTCTAGTGATCGACCAGAGCTTTTTTAACTGTTGTTTAAAAGTTGGGGTCAAGCTTATGAAACACAAACTCTACAAGTAAAGTCACAGCCAGAGACTAAGCACCACAAGAAAGAAAGGACCTAACTTTTCACTGCACTCAGTATTAGTGGATCACTTACGTATGTCATCATACAGTGGTTCAGCAACATGGATAGCAAACTCGGTCTGTGGTACTGAAGTTCCCATCTGCGGACAAGTGCATTACAATCAAACTTTACCAGGTAAAAGGGACATAGACAATGGGCAGTAAAGTTTATTTATTTGAGTAACTGCCCTATAATGTCTGGCTTGGGGCAAAAGGGACGCAAAAGGCATGAGTGATGCTCACAAAAGACCATGCTGGGACGGTAAGCACTGGCTCGCGGTGCTTCAAACTAAGAGATCACATTAATTTGAAGCCCATCTTAGGGGAATGTCAGTAATGTGCCAGAAGTATCTGCAGATAATCACAAACAGCAGAGTAGAGGGTATTGGTCACCTGACAATCGAAACCTTAGCAACTTTAAAACATACAAACGTCCACTATTTTCTCTGCCAAGCAGTGCAAAAAAATCAAGCTGCAGTGGAAATGCCAAGACTTTAATGGAAACACAACACTCCCACCTGCGAACAGAAGACTATACTGTATCTTAAAACTGTAAAGTAATTCTGCATACCACCAGCTTGCTGCCACATCACTAGATGGGCAAAACTTGTCAGCCAGGAAATATGGCTTTGGGTGTAACACTATTACAACGAAGGTTTAGGGCTTCAGAGGCCTTTGACTTATGGACTATTATCCTGAAAGACGTTGGATTTCTGGGGATCAAATTCAAACGGTGTAAAGTCAGAAACGTAGTAAATAGGGTACTGAAAAATCAAGAATAATTCATATTCTTGCAGGATACTCAGATCAAGACTCTCTCTTACAAGTAAAGAAATTCACAGCCAAATATACATTAGAACTGAAGATCGGGAGCATGGGTATTACCTAAATAAAAATACACACTAACGTACAATATTCTATGTCATCACCCCCTCTGATACTTTGGTGAGAGACGAACCATCTTAGTGTTTTTTCTACACAAACTAAATTCACCGTAGCTAGAAATAACGCATTAACAATTTACTATCAATGCTTGTTGTTCAGGAGCTGCATTTACAATATCTGGTAAACCAACTAGAGATGAGCACAAATATACAGGTGGGTGGAGGGTAGATAAAGTCTGTGTCAGTAGCATCACATTACAAATGTGAAAGAGGTTGTTAAAACAGTTATACAGAAATGGGAAAATATTCAAATGTTCAGGAAGATTTAAGCTATCAATTCTACTGTAGCTTTCGTGTACTATAAGAGAAATATGTTTAAAAAAAACGACCCTCAATCAAGTGTGAAATAGAAAACTGGCTTATAAAATATCATAAAATGTTGTAATATGTTTATATGGCTTACTATTTTCCACCTGATAAGTGCAAGAGAGAAAGTGCAGAGCTCATAGTCACAGACGTATCATGCAGCATTATTTTGCTCTTTCCTCCTGCAGACTCTTCAGGATTTGTAATATTTTTTCCTTGGTGGTGCAACAACTGCAAGTTCCCTTCCCAGGTGCAACATCCAATAAGCCATAAGTCGGAACAAGCCTCTGCCTGGGTAAGAAGCACGCAAACACTCCTCCTCCTATCAACAGTGAGAATCTTCATTGGCACTATGGGAAACTGGTTGGTGGCAGCTCAAGTGGAAGCGGAGTATACTCTTCAGTTGGGCCACCTAGAAAGCGCAGCTGTCTGGTTGAAGAAGGTATATTGTAAGGTTACCAAGAACATAGTGGGGCTTGCAGCCCATCCACGGCTTACCATTGGTAAGTTCTGTTGTCATTCCAATTTCCCTGCTTCTTATTTGATTGCTTGCTTTGTTCTTCTTGTGTTTGTATCTTCACTTGTACACTGCCAATATACTCGTGACCTTCAGTTGCTAACTTTTAGGGAACTACTATTTATGGTTGGCCTGACAGCGCAGCTGCTGCCAGCCAATTATGTGAGCAACACTATGAAGGGGATTTGGTTACACCCACATGTTGAGTGAGGAATACATGTTTTGATTGGCCAGACGATTGCTTCCACGAAAGCGGTTGCCTTCCATGCAACTGTGATCATTTTATTTATCCAGCTGCCTCAGCTTGAACTTTCAGGGGCACACACGACATTGAAGAGCTATTAAAGTGTCTAAGTTAACAAGTGTATTTGATAATGGGATAATTTATGTTGTTTTTCTCTGGCAGCAGCACAGGTGGCAGGAGGGCAGTGATTAACCTAGATGGATTTTTTGGTCTGGCTTGACAGTGAAATGAAAACTGACATTTTAACAGTTCTTTGCTTCCAAACAAAAACATATCTATTACCATGCTATTTACTTGTAATGCTTCACATTACCATACAAAATTCTTTTAAAGCCCGACCTATTGGCATTGGCAATACATGTTTTTTTTGTTTGTTTTAAGCACTCCAAGAGAGTGCATTTTTTCCAGCTGTCTCTCTAGTGCGCTTCTCTTCCTGCCTTTGTGCTGCTCTCCCACCTTTGTGCTTCTCTGTCCCCTTTGATGCACTCACCCTCGTGTTGATTCCCCACCTTGCTTTCTCACTTGTGTGCTTCTCCCCCAGCTCCACACTACTCTCTCTCACCCATTTGCTTGTCCTCCAAGCCCCATGCTATGTTGCCCTCTCTCTCCCGTTTGCTTCTCACTGCCCCCGCCCTGCACCTTCTGAGTTGCTTCCCCAATCTGCGCCCCATGCTGCTGCCCCCGCCATATCCTTGCATTTCTTCCGCCACCCCAACACCCTGTGCTGCTTCTGCACACCTGCCAGCATCATGCAGTGCGACGAGAGCACCTATAAAATGACATGGGCACTTGCTTCATAGGCTTTTTTTATTTGTCTTTAGCCATGCTGCACAACACTGGGGATGCTGTAGCACTGCTAAAAACCACTGGCAGTGCCAATAGGTCACAAAGGCGGGACCTAACTGGCTTTGTTTGTGCCTGTTTTAATACGCTGAGGTGAGCTTTACTGACACCTTTCCCTCAACCCCTGCCCCCAAAGTATAAAATGCAGTGTGGGCTCAAAGTTGGATGAGGAGAGGAGAGAGAGAGAGAGAGAGAGAACATGTGTGTGTATGTACAAACAAATGGAGTTCTGCATGTCTGAGATGGCAGTAGAGGATACCAGTGAACATGTTAAATACTGCGGGGCTGCCCCCTCACACAGTGTCTCTCCTGCAGCTGCACCAGATGGGCCTCTATGGAGGCACAACTTCCTTCTCGCGAGGCGCACCCTCCAGACCCCACTGAAGTCACTCAGATCTCCAGTATCCTCATGTCGAGCACTCGCCCCGCTTAGAGACAAGAAGCCAGGCATGTAGGGGAAAAGGTCTGTGGACTACCGGGGTTGGGGACTGATCATGAGAACGATGCAAAGTAAGCATTCCTTTAAGTGGGGAGGAGGGAGGAAGCATGTCATGGTCCGAGAGGGCAATTAAGGGGTCTAGCAGCAAGGAATGTCCCACGCGGTCTCCCATCCGCCAGGAGAGCAGGAAGTGGGACGGCCACAACCACCGAGGCGCTGGGAACAATACGACGGGGAAACAGGGGGGCTTCCTCTCACCCCGGGAGCACGGCCGGCTCTATGACAGAGGAAGTGCTGAGCACTTGACTGACTCCTGCCATGCATGCCTTCGCGCCCGGGCTGCGTTGCCAAGGGGGAGACTGGTCCTGCGGGTGTTCGGATGTGCGGAGGACGGACATGGACGCAATGCCTTGGGAGGTACGGGCCCGTGACCACCGAGGGCCTCGTGGAGAGCTGTCCTGGCGAATCCGCAGTGAGGGCTCAATACACAGTATCGGCTGCACCCCTCCCTCGCCCCCTCCACCTGCCCTGACTCCGGAGGCCAGGAGGCGGATTTATGCCCCGTGGGGCAGGAGAGATAAATTTCCCTGTGGCGCCAGATCAATATGACGAGTGTTTCGCCAACACGCAATGTGTTTTATGAGCCTGAAAGAACAGAGCGGGATCACTGATAATTAAATAAAGCCGACCTATTAAGCTTATTAGGGGCCAGGGCCAGAGAAGAGAGCACCATGCAGGGAGAGAGAGAGCCACGAGAGGCGAAGTGTGCGCACAGAGAGGGGAGCGGCGGCGCAGAGGAGAGGAAAGGGAACAGTGAGGAGAAAACCAAGAGACTGCTGAGAAAGAAAAGAGTATAGTTGGTGCGATGCAGCTGACGAATGCAAAACGTGGCGATCACAGAGAAAGAGAGGGCACCCACCAGAGGCCTAGAACAGAGCAAGAGAGTGACGCGGGAGGACGAGAAATCCAGCATGATGGGTGGGAGGAGCCGCAGATGCGGAAATACGAAACGAGAGAAAAAGGGGGACACGTAGGTGGAAGAAGATGAGCTGGGGGGAGGAAAAATCGAGACGGAGGACAGAGAATGTGTGTCATGCAGTGAGAAATATCGAGGGGAACCAAGAGAGAACATGGAGAGACAGGAGAAGCAGGCAATAAGCGAGCGAGAGAGAAGAAAACTGGAGAAAAGGAATGGAGCAGCAGGCACGGGTGAGGCTGAATGAAAGGAGGCATCGGAGACAGGAGAGGAGGGCAGAGGAATAAAGAAATCCAAATAACACGAGAATCAAGGGAGGGAGAGGGCAGATAGGCGAGGAAGAGAGACTGAGGAGGACGAGTGAGGCGAGAAGTAAGGAGTGTAAGAAAGACGCGGTAGAAGAGGAAAGGAATTCTGAATGCATAACCTGTGTAGGGACGACAGATGGGGATGCGACAAAGGCATTTAAAGTTCTTGCAAGAGGCTCCAGAGTAAAGGCTCCAATACAGTGGAGCTAGAGCCATACAGCACGAGGAGGTCAACACAGGAGAAACGAGGCATGCTGGGCCACTGGACCATCACCAGAAACCAAGGACCAGAGAGCGGACTAGGAGGGTCTTTTCGCAAAACAATGTCCTCGCTATGTTTTTCCGGGCCAGGAGCTCAACCCTGCTGTTTTTTCCCCTGGTTTTACATGAAGAAAGAGTACACTGATTAATGTTATGCCCTTTGAAGAGAATATAACGTAATTATTCAACACCATTTTATTACTCTGTATTTCTGATTCTGACAGTGTATATTGCCAGCTTTTTAAATGTTTTACTACTGTATTCAATAATGAGAAATGTGCTTTTAATTGATAAAGTTATGTGGAACTTCACTATTCAAAAAATGATCCGCTGCTGGTCACTAGAACTTGTATGGTCTTTCGAGGGACGATGAACACATTGAACAAAGGCTAAGGAAACCACTGAAGCAAAAAAGTAAATTGAATAAAGCAAAACTTATGGAAAAAACAGTAGTAAGAAAGTAAAGGTGAAAAACATATAGGGTCCGCGTGACAGACGTTTGGCATGAATAAGTAGACTAGACACGCCTCTCAACCCCGGGATGACTATATGGCCAAGGTCCCACGCCTCGGTTACTGCTTCGTACTCCCACCATCCTATCTCCATCCAGCTTCCAGTGTGGTGGTTGTCAGTGGCCATGAATATCACTTCCACCACACTGGGGCAGAGACTGGATGAGCATAAACTGTGAACTTTCCACTTCCCTTCGAAAGCATCTCAGGTGAACATGTCTCAGTCTGGCATCCTTCAGTGGCTACCATTATGCAGGACGCAAAGCAAATTTGTACTATTTGACAAACACTGTCACTGAAATCCACTACTGAACACAAAGCTAGGCTGTACGAGACACTGGTACCAACAAAAAGAGATGGAGACTCAGAAGAAGTGCAAGTACCTCTCGGGCCCCAAAACAACCGCAGGGCACATCTGGGAAGGATCTGAATAACAGAATAAAAGACAAAACTCCTTTAACCTGTTCTCAATTACAAGAAACATGCAACACTGACTTCTAATTTGAGACTCCTGGGTGCATGTTTCAGATCAACTGCGAGGTAATTGAAGTAACTGCGCTTGCCCCTGAATATTAAGATTAATCTGGGGAATAGGGGGCGGAGGGAGTGCTTTCTGCCGGATGTGCCCCGGGTGGTTATTTCAGTAGATGCATCAAAGCCCCAACCACCCACTAGAAAGAATGAAATACTTTTTCCTCTGACTTTTTTTTTTAACAGCTCTGAAAGTTTAATGGATACGATGCCATCATCTCGACCTTGAAAATGACCTGAATAAGATCGTTTTTTCCACGGTCATGAACACCGACCCTCTGCCCCTGTGGTGATTGTGTGTGTGGTGGTGGGGTGGGGGGGAGGGGGGGATTAGGGGGGGAGGTGATCTTTAAGGGGGGAGCTTTCAGCCTAAGGCCACTGAATATGTGTGAGATATGGGAAACGTGGTGGTGGTGGGGTAGTTGGGGGGGCACTGATCACATTCTGCATGGGGGGAGGGATGTTAACATTTTGCATTATGCTATTGGCTGTATCCGCCTGTTACTCCCAGGCTCTCTCTGTACCCAGGCTGCCCTCCGTTTGGCACGCCTTCTCTCTTCAGCCATATGATGCACCTGCTGGCCTGGATCTTGTAGCCTTCCAACACAACCCTCTACCAAATCTCTCGGTGTCCCTGGCCATCATCCGCAGTGTTGGGTTCCCGTCACAGCCTGTGGGAGTCTGTGCTCCCCTGCTCATGTCAGCTGCACAGTGTCCTTTGTACACCTCAACTATCCCATAGCCAGAACCCAAGCAGTCCTCTGTCTACAGTCCTCCCATCGACCCTAATTCCCCCCAAACTCCTAGTGTCTGGCCTCTCACCCTTCCCCATACAGCCTATGCTCCAAACCTTTCACCATCTGCCATTCCAGCTACCGACTTGCCCTGTGCACCCCCAAGCCCAATAAAGCCAACCCTCGGTCTCCTAAATAGCCCAGCATTTCCTATACCTCCTCTCGCCAAACCTGCTCCTCTGCTTTCCAGAAGCTTTTCATTATTGCTGCATGTATGGGGTCACGAGAAAATCCATCTTCAACCACGCAAAGAAACATCTTTGAAAGGTGTTTAAATTCTTGGTTAATTAACGTCATGAAGGAAGAAAAGATATTCCCATGTTCAATGAGGGTCCGGAACTGAGGCAGGCCAATGGGTTACATTAGTTTAGGAGGAAGGAATGAGCACAGGATTGCAAATTGTAAGCTATGCTAGAACTATGACAGAGCATGTACTCCAAGTTGTGCATGCACATTGTGCAGCAGAGAAACGTAGAATATTATTGTCGTCAAATATTTTGGGGGTGGAATTTAATAAAATATCTACTTGTCCATGGGACAGGTTGCTTCTTAAATCTACTCCTCTTGTGAAAACATCTACATGCCCCTTTGGTGCCATGTAGTGCAGCAAGAAGTTATGGCAGCACTGTCATTATGTAAGAGCTCTGAAAATAGCCTGGTTATGCCAGGGCTACTACTATTGTAGGGCTTGAATACTTGAAATTTAAATTCCTACTATAGCAATTTCCTTATTTTGCCACCTTTCCACAGATCTACATACTGGGGCTGGAAGAAGCAGTACGCAAAAGTTCCAGGGCTGGAATGCCTTTGAGTCTGCAAACAAACTTAACGATTTTCACCAGCTCGTTTCTAATCTTTTCCCATAATGAGAAGGGTTGGAAATTTACTCCTGACAATGGCAGAAGTAGAAGTCCTTCCAGGGTTGTGGAAAAAAAGTGGCTGTAAAAGCTCGATATATTTTCACATGAGCAAATCTACACATGCATATTTGCTCGCGCTAAAATACACACAAATATTTTCTAGGAATACGATTTCCTGGTCGGCCTGTGTAAGTTCTTGTGAATTCATTAAAGCCACTAATTCAAAGACGTATACATGGGGTGCACTTTTATGACTTTCTTTAGGAATTGGGTCCCTAATTAGGTCTGGCGTTAAAGACATTTTATTTTTATTGAACTTATATTTCGTCTATCTATCGGCTGGCCTTACTGTGGGTGATCGCATTCTGCTCTTCTACGAGGAGCATATTGGCACACAAAGTAGTTTTGTTCAATGCCAGGAACTACTGTGACAATCAGTGGCATAACGAAACTGGAGGAGGCTCCCCTGGAAAGAACATAGAACCCCGTCTCCCAGACTCACTCAGGGTAGGTGCTGTGCTGGGGAGGACCCCAGGATGGGGTAAGCAGGGCCTTTGTGGCAGGGCCACTGGTGGCAATGTGTGCTTTTTGAGACCAACATTTTTTTTTCTTTTTGCCAGTGTTTGTTACAATGCTGAGGGCCTGACAGCTCCCACAACAATAAAGTGTTACAAAAGCCATGTCAAAACAAGGCACACATTGATGAAACCAAAAGACTCTCAAAAAAAGTTGGATTGGTTGGCTTTGCCAGTGTTTAAGTTTCATGCTTCCCAAAATCTTGTTGAAAATGGCTACACTGATTTTCCATTATGAATAGTTTTAGAGATACTAGTATGCATCAACACATTTTACTAAATGATGCTTCAAAGAAATAGCATCTAAAATGTTATAGTAGTGAAACTTTTTTTTTTCCTACTTGCATTTTTTTCTGAATATTCTAGTTTGAAAGCAAAGAATCATCATTGTTGCTTAGAAGCTCCTGCGAACATTTGCATCTAATCAGATAGCATTCTGGGAGCATTATACTTAACCTCGTCATGTTAAACTTTTCGACTGTGTGTGTACACTTTTTTAGGGTAGAGCTCGCAAAGTCCTCTATCCCTAGGGTAATCTCTATGTGGGCTTTTAACCACACCCATCAGTTTGGTTGGTCTGTGGGCTTGCCTTTTAAAACTCGATTGATTTCATTAGTGAAAGGCATGCATACGTCATGCCTTTTCCAGTGTTTAGCCCTCCTCGAGCCCATCGGCCAACTACTGAAAACTTACGAGGCTCCATGTTTTCCGCATGGTTTCTAGACTACTTTTTCTCATAGTTACCTACGCAGTGCGATCTCGCTGGGCAGCAGTCGAGCGCTTTGCATGACATCTACCCTGTTACACGGATAATTGCACTTTTGCTGATTATATGGATAATTGCACTTTTGCTGATACGTTTCACTGCAAGTGAACTTCTGTTTCCTTTTGTGTGTCTGCTTTGTGCTCATGGCGGCCCTCGGCTCGCTTATGTAAAAGTGTTTCACTTTTTATTTTCAGTTTATGTGCAACAAAGGTCCGGTTACGAGTTTACAACGCTAATAGCTTTAACTCGAGAAAACAAGAGAGCCATTGCATTGCAAATGCTTGTTTTTTTTACTGAAACAGCTGTCAGTAGTGCAGTGTGACCTTAAAATGTTTATTTACAGCACTCAAATAATAATAAAGGCCTTTCATCAATGAACCATAAATACAAGTTTGAACAGCATTAACATATGAACACACATATTACCTCAACTGCAGACAGTTCCCTTCTCTGTAAACTGACAGCCAAAGGGTTTGTGCTGCAGGGGGTTGGGCCTACTTGTCCCAAGGACAAAAACATGAAAACTTGTTGCCCTTGACTCCACACAATATGTCCTGGGCGTTGGGCGATAGGACCTTTTAAAATAGTTATTGTACCAAGTCCTAAAATAATACTGGCAAAATACTTGTTACCAAGCATAAACTTAAATTACGTTTTTATCTGATTTTCCTGCTATTCAAATTGTTTTTAATGTCTCACCTATCAAACAGTGCATCAGCTGTCTGGCTGCAGAAGATCTTTTGTGAATTTTGAATGGGCTTAAAGCAAGCATACTATTCACCATTAGTTGGCTTTATTTGTAGCTCAAATTTGTTTGCTTCTTATTTGAGGTTTGGATTCCGCTTCTTGTGTTTATCATTCCCACTCCCTCGAGCATACAGTCTTTACAATTCTTCTGATTGGCTGACTTGTTGCCTTCCACTGCTCACTTTTAGGAAGCAGCTTTTTTATTTTTGATTAAGCACTCCCAGGCAGTGCACAAATTTTCCAGCTTTGTCCCCCATATGATTCCTCCTCCTACCCCACCCCCCCTTCATGTTGCGCTCTCTCTTGTGTGCATCTCCCAGACACTCCATGTTGCTCTCCCCGTGTGCCATTCTATCATAGCTCCCTGCGTTGCTTATGGTCTTTTCTTCCAACCTCCTTGTTTCTCTCTCTCTTGTGCTGCTATTCCCCCTTGCTGAACGGTATATATATATTTTTTTTTAACACATGGTGGTGGTGGTGGTGGGTGGGGGGATAAGAGTGGTTAGGCAGCAAATTACTGCAGGCACTCTTTCCTTAAAAAAAACACTTTTGTGATTCTTCAATTATTATTTTTTTAAACTTACAAAGGAATCTTATTTCTATCAAAATCACATAAAAAATAGTGCCTGCGTCCTTTCATACGAACGCATGCATGGTGATGCGTCATGTCGGCCCTTTTCTTTTTTGTATTTTGGCCATGCCACACATCATCTTTTGCCAATGCTGTTCAGCATTGCCAAAAGGCATCAGTTATTCAACCACCAAACCCTTTTGGAGTTAATTTAAAAAATGGACTTGAGATGTGCAGTGCATGCAATTCTTTCTTGCTTTTCACACAGAAATTTAAAACTTAAATGCTCCAGTCCTAGCACACGTTGGCTCTTGATAATTGTATCAATGCTTATCCTAATGTCCCTCTTACTGATTAACTGTTGATTACTCTATGTTAATGTGCATCTCAAGACATTCGTAAAAAAATATATTTTTCTGAAACTCCCCAGCAACTACCATTACTATGTTGTTTAGTCACCCAGTTCCCATTCTGTTATATGCAACCACTGTTTATTACTGCTGTCTTACCAATAACATAAAGAAGCAATTCAGTTGTGCAGTGTGCACTGTACAAACAGAAACACATAAGGTTTGACTTGTGTATACTAAGTGGAATTACTCCCTTTGCCACTAGATAAGGGAGGAATGTTAGCAAGTGACATGCTTTAGAAGTGTTTTGGTTTTTGACAGTGCGATGTTAAATATAATTCAGCTACATAAGGTTAGAGTGCTTAGGGGAGCAGCGTTTAGGACCCGGGTCCACCGCAGCCCCAGCCCTTCCTCAATCCCTTGACATGCTGGCCTGTGACGACCTGTCGGCCCACTCATGAGATGATGTTGGGGGGAGGGGGGGTAGGAGAGTGACCGGAAGTGCAAAAGTTGCCCTGTATACGTGTCAACGCCCGCTGCCGCAATGGCCAAGGGTATACAGGTTACCATGCCACGGTCCTCCGCCTTTCTGAAGCAGAGCATTGCAGCAGTGGTGGGCACACTGACAGTGAATCTTCCCACCCACCCAACACTAGGTTTGGGTGCAGGATCTCTAATCCTAAATTAACCCATAGTCAGCAGAGGGGTCCTCCAATGCAGACTGCCCAGGCCAGCAGTCCTGAGCTGACCAGAGGATGTACACACCAGCTTGGGGGCTAGGTCGCACATTTCACCTGGAGTGGGCATGGGGCTGCAGCTCCTGGCCACCTAATCGCAGCATGGTGTTGGGGGTTGCTGCCCTGGAATAAGGACAAGGGTACAGTGAGGAGGGGACCGTCCCTCATGGATGCAGGTGGTTACACCTGTGTGGTCCAATAACGTCTGGGATTGCAGAAGGTCTCTGGTGTTGTTGGTCTCATGTTTTTATGATTTATTAATTCATATATTTTACTGCTTATTGTGTGATGTTTTCCTTCTCATGAATGCCTAATTCTTCATGGAGTGTCACTGATAACTACCCTCGGTATGTTTCACTTGCATGTAATAAAAAAATGTCCCACCAATCTTTCAGTCTCTGAGCTCTGTTGGTACCTTGTTTGGGCTGCATTAGGGGGCAGACTAGATTAGGAGTATCTGAGTCCTATAAATACTCGTGCCACTCAGTGCCTTAAAACGTCTGAGAAGAGCATGATAAATTAAATACATGAAATTGTTACTCAACACACTTTTATTGTTCAGAAGGCAGGTCCCCGTAAGAGCAGAACAATCGGTTAAGACAACAAAGCAAAAATATGTCACACTATTATCACCATAATAAAAAATAAAAAAAATCTTTATTTTCTAATAGCTATCAAGTGGCCCACTTCTTGCTTTTTATCTTCAGCCAGTTATGGTTTTAGCTAACAAACTTTTGGGGGCTTTATTTATGCTTTTTCCATTAGCATAGTATTAAGAACACGCATCATGAAAAATGCTGATGACTAAAATCTCAGGAATGGTTTGAGGTGGCTCTTGACATAGTACATGCTGACATGGTCACCCCCTCCTGTATATCACACTGCTCCCTCGTTGGACATCACCAATTGTCCATAATGCATGCAGCCATGTGCTTCTAAACAGTACATCACCTAGTGCTCACCCCAATCCACAATTCCTAGTGGTGCTTGGAGGTACATCGTCCAGTGCCACTATGGCCAACATCACCTGGTGCACCTGGATGGTCAGTTTATCCTCCCGTGATACACATGCTATGTCCCCTAAATGCACATCTGTACCTCTTTCTACACTGGAAAAGCACAGCCACCCGCAGAGGGCAGCACAGCTAGGGGCAGGTAATTGCACAATCACAACTGCTTTTACTTTCCGTCTGTGTACTTGAATTTTTTTTTACCTTCGGTGTATCCAGAAGTGGACTGGACAGTGCATTGTGCGAGGTGCTGGAGTCCAAGAGGTTTATAATTTCACAGTCGAGGCAAACAGGCCTCTTGGTCTGTACACCTGCAGCAGCCCCCTGCATTCCTGAAATTCACCACCTCACCTGGATCGCACTATTGATTGCTTTGTGTGACTGCTTTTTACCTTCTTTTGTACACTCTCCCAACTCTACTTATGGGGAGTCTTAAAGGTGTATTTTTGGGACAGAACCCAATGTTGTGCATCAGTGAATGTGCCTCCGAGGGTGTACAAAATTTGAATCTTTAAGTAAAATTTCAGAAAATGCACATCTGTAATTTTTCGCTAATTTTTGCACAAAATGAGTCTGCATCAATTTTTGACATGAGGTTGCATTTCGTCCAAAAAACAACAGTGGTAAAATCTTGCTGTGAACAACAGTGGCTGGCGATCTTATGTTTCATACATTCATGGAATGGCATGTTCACTGTAATTTTATAAGCAAATGGCATGTAAGTAAGTGAAGTGGCGTAATATCAGAAATTTCACATAACAAGCATAATATGGAAACATCAAAATGATGCTGGTGTAGTTAAATTACTTCCAGAGCTACTTTTAATATATGATGCCTGCACCATACGTTAGTTTTCAGCCATGACATACTTGCTACTGTTGTTCTTGATTGGGCTCAGCTGTTTCTGTATAATTTTTTTAAGCTCGAATAGAGCGTCTTGGCAGGGGGCTGGGGTTGGGATAAGCCGACATGTAGCACATATTGTGCTCTCCAAATATTCCTTACTGATGTGCATTTTGTGAGTACCTTCACTGACGTATATTTTCATAGGTATATGTGGCAATTCAACTCATAATATGAGTTGGTGTTTGATTTGCTTCATTAGTACCTAATGTATGGTGCATGGTACATTTTCACCTTTTGCTGGACCCTATATTTTTTCCAGCTTTAGAACTCTGGGCAATGTACCCATGCTAATCAGTGATAAAGTGCCTGTGCTCCAGCTTTAAGAAAGGAATATGCCAATTATACCAAACTAGTATATTTAACTTAGCTAGATGTCTCTATTATAAGGTACATAGAAGGTACTCTCAGGGCCTGGCGCTTGCAACTAGGTAGTTATAGTTAGGACCTTGTTTCTATGGAAAAGCTTTTTTTTTTTTTACTTGCTTATGTCTTTGGTGCCGGTTGACATATTTTCCCAAAATTACCCCAAAAGATCGGTCGCTCCAGTGAGCTGCTGTTTAAAAAGTTCTGGGGTGATCCATCAAGCGGGGGCTGAGATAAAGGGGGAGTCTGAAAACACTTTTTCCACCATTCATTTTTCCATAAGTATTCTGCACAGCGATAGCGCCCAAACCAGTGGATGGAACTACACCAAATTTGACAGAAAGGTAGCTCTTGGTCCAGAAAGTGACCTTTTTGTTATTTGGTGTAAATCCGTTTAGCAGTTTTTAGTAATTAAAGAAAAAACATTTGTACATATAGGGACGCGAAGGCTTCGCAAACCCTCCCGATCTTGTGCTGAAATCTGATTGGCTGCCAACAATTCACCAAAGCTCAGCCACCCTGCAGCCCCAGGGGACCACCACATCCCCGGGGCCACAACAGAAGAGTGAAGGGGGTCTGTTATGGACCCCGATCCCCAGGGACCACCACCTCCCCAGGGCAATGCTCGTTGGAGGGGGGCTTGCGGCCCCCCTTGTGGAGTCAATAATGGCCCTGGGGACCGCCACCGCGGGACATAGCTGTTTGCTTTTACTTGGTGGGAGCTCCCACCAAGCAAAAGCAAACAAAGTCCGCTTTCTGACAGCTGCAGCTGTCAAACAGCTCCCGCTGGCAGAAAGCAGAGTTTTCATCTGTTTCCTTGCAGGCAAATATGATTGCAGGGAAACAGGTGAAAATATTGCTCCCGCAGGATGCAGGGAGCCGGGTAGCACCGCGAGGGCCTTGAGGCTCCCCCCATGGCCCTGTCACACTCTCTCTTCCATCCCATTATGGAATGGGAGAGAGAGAAGAAAAAAAATTAATCATAGTAAGGAGTCATCTATGGCCAAAAGGTTAAGGTCACAGACCACTGAACTGAAAGTTGATGATTCTACTCTAGGTGTGTCAGTGGTCATTTCCCTTTTTTAATTTCTTTTAAACTTCAAAAGTTTAAGGATCATACTGAAAGGCGATCTCACTCTTTTTAATTGACAATTACATTTTTCTCTTCAATTTGTCTAGAAATCTCATTCTAAGTATATCATTCATCAAAGCCTAAAAACTCTCTTGCTCCTTCTCACCCTATTTCTTTTCTTCAATCTCTTTCTCCCACTCAAAGATCTATTTAGACCCTTATGCACCCACTCAGACACTCGCAAACCCACTCACAGACCCACTTAACAATTGTAAGAATTTTAGGGAAAGAAAATCTTTAATTTCTCTCAAAACTGAAGTAGGTCATCAATGTATCTGAACCACAATATGACACTGGCATAGTAAATTGCCTTTTTGTTAGCCAGGGGCACCATTTGATCCTGCCACCTCTTATATAAATTAGCATACGAAGGAGTAAACTCTTTAGCCATAGCTCTATCACTTTTCTGTAAGGAAAACTTGGTACCGGAGAGAGATCGCCTATAAGAAAAAATAAAACCAGCTCCTTCAACAAAGGCTTCAGGACATACCAGCTTTCATTTCTGTTAAATGCTGGCATACAAACGAGTTACAGCAGGTAATTGAACTCCCAACGCAAAAAATGTAAGCATGCAAGTAGATAGCTGGTGTCTATAGTTAAGTTTAACAAGGGCACTGGAAGTCATGGGGATCCTTGAGCCCTAGATTTCCAGGGCGAGTTTTCAAAAAGACCTATAAAACTATGTTGCTTGAGATTAGGAAACACTACACCAAAGGTAGAAAAGGCTTACACAAAGACTACGAGATGGCCTGATATCAGCTTGAAGCACCAGAAGCAGTCACTAGTCTAAATAAGGTTTAAAGGAACATAAGATCAGGGGCAGCAAGAATCCCTGGCACCTACCAGCAGCCACAGGATGAGGTGGCTTCCCAGCAAGGTATTTCCCAACAAGTAATGGAAGCTCAACAGGTTGCAACTGTGATAAAAGGGACAGTGCCAATTCTGCACTTCAAAAACACAGCAGCAAAAACCCAGATAGCATAGACACCAAAAAACGGCTGAACATAGTGGGGGTTGCGGGTAGTGGGATGTCAATACTGAGTGCAAAAATCCTCCACATAACATGCAGTTTAGTTAAGTTTAGTTTTAAAGTACACCATGAATGTCGGAAGAGCCAGGGGAAGCAGATTAACTGGGAAAGAGAATGGTTTTCAACTTCCTCCTAAAGAGAAGTTCAGAGGATTCCTGACGGCATTCAAAGGGCAGGGCATTCCAGAGCCGAGCAGCCCTGATGGAGAACGAATTACCTCCCCATGATCTCTTGACCGAAGGGATGTAAACCTGTCGAGAAGAACGAGATCTAAGAGGTCTAAGGGGCGAGTAAAGAAAGATACCTTTTCTAAGGGAAAGGGGACCATTATTGTGTAAGGCTCTGTGAACAAGACACAGAGCTTTAAACTGAATGCGCTGCTTAATCGGGAGCCAATGAAGAGCTGCAAGTGCTGGTTTAGCGGAAAGATGCCTTGGGGTATTCATGAGAAGTCTAGCTGCCGCGTTCTGCGTAACCTGCAGCCTCTTTATTACATAATCTGGAGAACTAAGATATAGGGAGTTCCCGTAGTCCAGGCGGGAGAGGACTAGGGCTAGTACAAGAATTCTTCTGGTAGCGCATGGCAGAAGTCCAAGAATCTTCCTGACACTTCTAATTAAGCCGAAGCAGATCGAGGAGATTCTTTTAGCTTGTGGCTCCATAGTTAAGCGTGGGTCAAGCAGAAAGTCGAGGCTTTTTACTTGTGTTATTGGAGGAGGCAGGCTGTTAAAAGCCTCAGAGTACATAGCCAGAGGGGCGGTAGGGGCGCCATTACCTATAATCATTACCTCTGATTTGCTGTCATTAAATTTCAGTTTCGACAGGGTCATCCAGTCCCCAATATCTTTCATGCAGTCGGCCAGGTTGGCAGAGGGGGAGTCCCTACTACTAGAGAGGGAAATCACCAATTGCGTGTCATCAGCATAAGTGACCATAGAGAGGTTATAAGGAGCGACTACTGTGGCCAAGGATAACAGACAGATGTTAAACAAGGTGGGGCTTAAAGATGAACCCTGCGGGACTCCACAAGATAGAGACCTGACGTCAGACAAAAAAGAGCGATCCAAAACTTGAAAGGATCTTCCCGTGAGGAAGGAGGAGAGCCAGGCAAGGGCTGGACCTCCTAACCCTATCTTGGAAAGTCTATCAAAGAAAAGAGTATGATCGACAGTGTCAAATGCTGCACTAAGATCAAGGAGGATAATAGCAGCATGACCACCTTGATCTAGAAGTTGCCGAACAGATTCAGTTACAGTAAGGAGTGCCGATTCTGTACTGTGATGGGTTCTGAAACCCATTTGAGAAGGATGTAAATGATCGTGGCTCTCAAGATGCCTGGTCAATTGCAGGTTCACGTGCTTCTCCAGAATTTTTGCCAATATAGGAAGAAGGGCAATGGGTCGATAATTATCCAAGACAGAGGGATCCATTCTCGGTTTTTTTAACAGAGGCTTTATGATTGCATGTTTGAGGGAACTGGGAAGAATACCAGCGGACAAGGAATTATTAAGTATTTCTGTCAAAGGACCAACAACAATATCTGCTGCCTTCAAAAGAATAGAAGGAGGGGCCGGATCCAAGGGAGAACCCGATTAGATATTGGCAAGAAAAGTTGCGGGTAGTGGGATGTCAATACTGAGTGCAAAAATCCTCCACATAACATGCAGTTTTGCGATTAGATGCAAGAACATGACGTCAAAGATAAACAAGAGAACTGATTAAAAAAAAACAGAACTGAGCTCTTGAGGGCCAAAATGGAGATACAGAGAGAAACCATTAGGTCTGAGATCATGCATGGAACTAGGAGGCCATAAACACAGAGGGCAGAGTCATGCAAAGGGTGCCACAAAATGGCTCCTTGGGAAAGACCTGGGGGTGCCCAAACGGCCATTAAAGCCGTTGCTGTGCTGGCCACAGAAGAGCTAATTCAGCATAGACCACTTACAGTGTGCCTAGGGGGACAATGGCCACAAAAACTTGATGCAGGAGGATAACGGGATCCAGTATTGGGTTGAAAACCAGGTAAGGGGTGCAATACAAGCTAGGGACTTTGCAAGACCCAAGGAGGGTCCTAAATTAAATTAGGGAGCAGCCCAAAAAGGGCAAACACGGCTGTGAAAAAACAGGTGTTATGCTTCAAGAGATACTATATAAAGATAAACTATTGAATTTCTGATACTAAGTTTAAAATCAAAATTATACATCAGACATAGAGGAGTAAAAATTACAAGTACCTATCACCATCAATGATGAAAAAGATACACAAATTTCCATATCAAGCAGTCAGGTAAAACAATGCTGCCAGGTTTTTCCAATACACAACTGTTGTTTCGAAACTGGTAATAGGTACCGTCAACAGAATCAGTTTCAATGTTTAAATGACACATTAGCAATGAAGACGGCGAAAGTTGCCCTGCCATGGTTTGCCCCGTCTTGTCTGCCTCTACTGACCCTCTCCCCTCCTAGGAGTGGAGCAGAGCAGGGCTCAGCAGGTGCACATCAGAGCTGGCAGTCTTGCAGTCTGGGTGCGAGCATTGGCATGTACAGCTTTTGATTTTATTGTTAAAGACCCTACCGAAAAAATGTGAAAAGATAAAAGGGGGGCATTAGCATATCAGAGTGCAAGATTTGAGCATAAATACCGGATTGTGCTACGCTGCAAAGAATGAAAATGTCACTTAACCAGTGTACATCTGTTCGTGGCATCAGTCGCTGTAGATTCGCATGTTTTGCATAGCTCGCCATCTGGTGTTGGGCCGGAGTGTTACAAGCTGTTTTTCTTCGAAGAAGTCTTTCGAGTCACGGGACCGAGTGACTCCTCCTTTTGTCTCCATTGCGCATGGGCGTCGACTCCATCTTCGATTGTTTTTCCCCGCAGAGGGTGAGGTAGGAGTTGAATTGTAGTAATAGTGCCCATGCAATGGAGAGACTAAGTATGTACCTATTTAAGGTTGAGATGATACATATACAAATAGTTGAAGGTAACTTCCAAACTGCTACAGGCTCCCGGGGAGGCGGGTGGGCACATGCGAATCTACAGCGACTGATGCCACGAACAGATGTACACTGGGTAAGTGACATTTTCAGTTCGATGGCATCTGTCGCTGTAGATACGCATGTTTTGCATAGACTAGTAAGCAGTTATCTCCCCAAAAGCGGTGGCTCAGCCTGTAGGAGTGGAAGTAGTTTGAAATAATGTTCTTAATACGGCTTGACCTACTGTGGCTTGTTGTGCGGATAACACATCTACACAGTAGTGCTTGGTGAATGTGTGAGGCGTAGACCATGTGGCTGCCTTACATATTTCTTGCATTGGGATGTTTCCTAGAAAGGCCATGGTAGCACCCTTCTTTCTGGTTGAGTGTGCCCTTGGTGTAATGGGCAGCTGTCGTTTAGCTTTAAGGTAGCAGATTTGGATGCATTTAACTATCCATCTGGCTATACTTTGTTTTGATATTGGGTTTCCTGCATGAGGTTTTTGAAATGCAATAAATAGTTGTTTAGTCTTTCTGATGTTCTTTGTTCTGTCAATGTAATACATTAATGCTCTTTTGACATCTAATGTATGTAGTGCCCTTTCAGCTACGGTATCTGGCTGTGGAAAGAACACTGGAAGTTCCACTGTTTGATTTAGATGGAACGGTGAAATAACCTTTGGCAAAAATTTAGGATTAGTCCTTAGGACGACCTTATTCTTGTGTAGTTGTATAAAAGGTTCTTGTATTGTAAACGCCTGAATCTCGCTTACTCTTCTTAGGGAAGTAATGGCGATGAGAAATGCAACCTTCCAGGTTAGGAACTGTATTTCGCAGGAGTGCATGGGTTCAAAAGGTGGACCCATAAGTCTAGTTAGGACAACATTTAGGTTCCATGAAGGAACAGGTGGTGTTCTTGGTGGTATAATTCTCCTAAGGCCCTCCATGAATGCTTTAATGACTGGTATCTTATATAGGGAAGTTGAATAGGTAGTCTGCAGGTATGCAGATATTGCTGCAAGGTGTATTTTAATGGAAGAGAAAGCCAGGTTAGATTTTTGTAAGTGAAGCAAGTAGCCCACTACATGTTCTGGAGTTGTGTGTAAAGGTTGTATTTGATTAATATGGCAGTAGCAAACAAACCTCTTCCATTTACTTGCATAGCAGTGCCTGGTGGATGGCCTTCTGGCTTGCTTTATGACTTCCATACATTCTTGGGTAAGTTGTAAGTGCCCGAATTCTAGGATCTCAGGAGCCAGATTGCTAGATTCAGCGATGCTGGATCTGGGTGTCTGATCTTTTGGTTGTGTTGTGTCAACAGATCTGGCCTGTTGGGCAATTTGATGTAGGGTACTACTGATAGGTCTAGCAGCGTTGTGTACCAGGGTTGCCTTGCCCAAGTTGGTGCTATTAATATGAGTTTGAGTTTGTTTTGACTGAGTTTGTTTACCAGGTAAGGAAGGAGAGGGAGAGGAGGAAAAGCGTAAGCAAATATCCCTGACCAGTTCATCCATAGGGCATTGCCTTGGGACTGTTTGTGTGGGTATCTGGATGCGAAGTTTTGGCATTTTGCGTTCTCCTTCGTCGCAAACAAGTCTATTTGAGGTGTTCCCCAGAGTTTGAAATAGGTGTTCAGAATTTGGGGGTGAATTTCCCATTCGTGGACCTGTTGGTGATCTCGAGAGAGGTTGTCTGCGAGTTGATTTTGGATCCCTTGTATAAATTGTGCTATTAGGCGAATTTGGTTGTGAATTGCCCAACGCCAAATTTTTTGTGCTAGCAGGCTTAACTGCGTGGAGTGTGTCCCCCCTTGCTTGTTTAGATAATACATTGTTGTCATGTTGTCTGTCTTGACGAGAATGTATTTGTGAACTATTATTGGTTGGAAAGCTTTTAGTGCTTGAAAAACTGCTAGAAGTTCTAGGTGATTTATATGCAGTTTTGTTTGATGTACGTTCCATTGTCCTTGTATGCTGTGTTGATCGAGGTGTGCTCCCCACCCTGTCATGGAAGCATCTGTTGTTATTACGTATTGTGGCACTGGGTCTTGGAAAGGCCGCCCTTTGTTTAAATTTATGTTGTTCCACCACAGAAGCGAGAGGTAAGTTTGGCGGTCTATTAACACCAGATCTAGAAGATGACCCTGTGCTTGAGACCACTGTGATGCTAGGCACTGTTGTAAGGGCCTCATGTGCAGTCTTGCGTTTGGGACAATGGCTATGCATGAAGACATCATGCCTAGGAGTTGTAATATTATCTTTGCTTGTATCTTTTGTGTTGGATACATGCGTTGTACAGTATGATGGTGTTGAAATTTTGAATTCTTTGGGGACTTGGAGTGGCTACTCCTTTTGTTGTGTCTATTATGGCTCCTAGGTATTGTTGTACCTTGCACGGCAGAATGTTGGATTTCGTGAAGTTGACGGTGAACCCTAGATTGAAGAGGGTTTGTATGATCTGATTTGTGTGATTTGAGCACTCTATTAACGAATGGGCCTTGATTAGCCAGTCGTCTAGATATGGGAACACATGTATTTGCTGCCTTCTGATGTGTGCAGCGACTACCGCTAGACATTTGGTAAAGACTCTTGGTGCGGTTGTTAATCCGAAAGGCAGTACCTTGAATTGGTAATGTATTCCTTTGAATACAAACCTTAGGTATTTCCTGTGTTATGGGTGTATTGGTATATGGAAATACGCGTCCTTGAGGTCTAAAGTTGACATGTAGTCGTGTAGTTTTAGCAATGGTAATACTTCTTGTAGTGTGACCATGTGAAAGTTGTCTGATTTGATGAATGTGTTCACTATTCTGAGGTCTAGGATTGGTCTCAGCGTTTTGTCCTTCTTTGGTATCAGAAAGTACAGTGAGTAAACTCCTGTGTTTATTTGTGTGTTTGGCACTAATTCGATTGCATTCTTTTGCAATAGTGCCTGCACTTCTATCTCCAGGAGATTGGAATGATGTTTTGTCAAATTTTGTGCTTTTGGTGGTATGTTTGGAGGGAATTGTAGAAATTCTATGCAATAACCATGTTGGATAATTGCTAGAACCCAAGTGTCTGTAGTGATTTCCTCCCATGCTTTGTAATAATGACTTATTCTTCCCCCCACTGGTGTTGTGTGGAGGGGGTGAGTGACATGTGAGTCACTGCTTAGTAGTAGGGGTTTTGGGGCTTTGAAATTTTCCTCTATTCCTAGGGAATTGCCCTCCTCTATATTGTCCCCGAAAACCTCCTCTGTACTGTCCCTGGTAACTGGACGGTGTTGCCTGTGAGGTGCTGGCTTGTGTGCTCTGACCCCGAAACCCCCCTCTAAAGGGTGTTTTACGGAATGTGCTGTAATTCCCTCTGCTCTGCGGGGAGTAGAGTGCGCCCATGGCTTTAGCAGTGTCCGTGTCTTTTTTGAGTTTCTCAATCGCTGTGTCCACTTCTGGACCGAACAGTTCTTTTTCGTTAAAAGGCATATTGAGAACTGCTCGCTGAATCTCTGGTTTAAATCCAGACGTTCGGAGCCATGCATGCCTTCTGATAGTTACAGATGTATTAATTGTCCGTGCAGCTGTATCTGCAGCGTCCATGGAGGAGCGGATTTGGTTGTTGGAAATGGTCTGTCCCTCCTCAACCACTTGTTTTGCCCTATTTTGTAGGTCCTTGGGCAGATGGTCAATGAGATGTTGCATCTCATCCCAATGGGCTCTGTCATAGCGCGCAAGTAGTGCCTGGGAGTTAGCGATGCGCCACTGGTTTGCAGCTTGTGCTGCGACTCTTTTACCAGCTGTATCGAATTTGCGGCTTTCTTTATCTGGGGGTGGTGCATCTCCAGATGTGTGGGAGTTGGCCCTTTTCCTAGCTGCTCCTACAACGACAGAGTCTGGTGGCAGCTGTGTAGTGATGAAAGCCGGGTCTGTAGGAGGCGCCTTATACTTCTCTTCCACTCTTGGTGTGATTGCCCTACTTTTGACCGGCTCCTTAAAGATTTCTTTTGCGTGCCGGAGCATGCCAGGGAGCATAGGCAGGCTTTGGTAGGAGCTGTGGGTGGAGGAGAGTGTGTTGAATAAAAAGTCATCCTCGACCTGTTCTGAGTGGAGGCTTACATTGTGAAATTGTGCTGCTCTAGCCACCACTTGAGAATACGCAGTGCTGTCCTCTGGTGGAGATGGCTTCGTAGGGTATGCCTCCGGACTGTTATCTGACACTGGGGCGTCGTATAAGTCCCATGCGTCTTGATCTTGGTCACCCTGGCTCATGGTGGTGTGAGCTGGGGAATGTGATGGAGTTTGTGCTGGTGAGACGTTAATCACAGGTGGAGGAGAGGGTGGTGGGGTAACTTTTGACAACCACTTTTGTTTGTGGTGTTTGTTCAGTTTGGAACTCCAATCTTCTCTTTCTTCTAATAGGGGGATGGGTGCTTATTTTTCCTGTCCCCTGCTGTATAAAAATACGCTTTTGCGTATGGTCTACATCCGTTGAGTGTAGTTCTTCCTCAAACCTATGCTTTTGCATTTGGGAGGTTAGCGAGTGCTCTTCTGTATAAGAGCCTGAAACTGGGTCGGTTGCAGTTTGTTTTGGCACCGAAACCCTGTCTCCATCTTTTTTCGGCTCCGAGGTGACTTTTTTCTTTTTCGGGGCCGAAACCTCTCGGCGTCGATCTTCTTCGGTGCCGCTGTCTCGGCGTCGAGCCGTGTCTACACCGGTATCTCGGTGTCGATGCTTGTCTCCAGCACTTTCTCGGTCCCGAGAAGGCTGCGTGCCGGTGTCTCGACCGGAGTTGGACGATCTCGGCACTGTTTGGGCCTTTTTCGGTGCCGACGGTCGGTCACCGAATTTATGGGTCGAGCCATGGCCTGATGGCAGTGGCGTCCCCTGGGCCTTGTAAATCTTCTTTTGAGTGGTTTTCGACGTCCTACTCACGGTTTGTGTATCGTCGAATCCTTCGGAGTCCGATTCTTGGATCGAAAAGGATCTCTCCTCTTCTTGTTCCTCGAACTCCCGGTGGGCTGTCGGCGCGGACGCCATCTGAAGTCTTCTGGCTCGACGGTCTCTGAGAGTTTTTCGGGACCGGAACGCACGACAGGCCTCGCAGGTGTCTTCGCTGTGCTCAGGTGACAGGCACAGGTTGCAGACCAAGTGTTGGTCTGTATAGTGGTATTTATTGTGGCATTTGGGACAGAAACGGAACGGGGTCCGTTCCATCGGCGTTCTTCTGCACGCGGTCGGGCCGAACAGGCCCCGACGGGGGATCGAAAAAATTATCCCGAAGGGCACCGGAGCTCTTCGATCTTAGACACGGTGTTGAATCTAACTACGCCGACCCCGAACGCAACAATACCGACGAAAATCTTCCGAAATTAGCTATATTTCCGTTCCGAAACTCGGAGCGACAGGAACACGTCCGAACCCGATGGCGGAAAAAAAACAATCGAAGATGGAGTCGACGCCCATGCGCAATGGAGACAAAAGGAGGAGTCACTCGGTCCCGTGACTCGAAAGACTTCTTCGAAGAAAAACAACTTGTAACACTCCGGCCCAACACCAGATGGCGAGCTATGCAAAACATGCGTATCTACAGCGACAGATGCCATCGAACATAATTTTACTCAAAACAAGTGACAACGTGTCAAATATCCATGATTACAGTAGTTGTGGTTACAATCAAAAACAATCTACCCATGGAATGGATAAAACAAGAAAAAAGTAATGAACTAATGCTAAAGCTACGATTAAAAATAATCCAATCCCTTAATGTAAACCAATTCTCACCTTAAGCTTCACGCCAGCCCAGAAGCCAAGCTTCATGCTGACCCTGTGTCTAACTGTAATAATAATCCGAAGCGAAATGCTAACTCTAAAAATAACCCTAACTCCGTGCATTCACCAAAAAACAAAGACCCAATCTAAAACTAATGGCTATCATTTGTTTTTAATTTGGACCACTTCTAAATTAAAAGTGTTCATGTGTTTTCAACTAGAGATATTTTCAAATCTGAGTATTTCTACTTTGCATTTTGGTATTTGTGTTCTAGGAGATATGCTTGGATCTGTCAAGACTGCATATCAAGGGCATCAGTCATAATGCACAAACGCTGGGTCTCCTGTTGACTAAACCTATTTTGTGCTGGGCAAAGCTATCGTCATTTAGTAGACTGATAGTCAGGATATCTCTTAGGTGTGGATGAAGGAGGACTTGGGAAGTCCGTAATATTACATCCATGGATCATGGCTGGGAAGGTATGTCATGCAGTGGGTACCAAATCTCTCAAGTATGTCAACCAGAGGTGCAGCAGGTAGGACCAGAGCACTGGTCAGACCCCCCACCCCCCACTCCATCCCAACAGCCCAAGCAAAGAATCTCAGAATAGTAACGGACAACCAACTCACCATGACCGACAAAGTGAACGCAGACTCTGACTCCTGCCTACACACACTAAAGATGCTAAGGAAGATCTTCAAATGGCTCCCCGCCCACACCCCCAGACCCATCACCCAAGCCTTCATTGCAATCAAACTGGACTACAGCATCGCCCTCGACATCATAAGCAACTCTCAACTGACCAGACAACTCCAGACCACACAAAACTCAGCAGTCAGGCTCACGTTCGGAATCCCACCCAGCACCTCAAAGAGCTCCACTGGCTCCCTACCCACTTTTCAAATTTTCACGCACACACTCAAAAGCCCTACAAAACACCGGCCCTGCATACCTAAACAACTAAATCACATTACACAAATCAACCAGACACCTTGGCTCAGCCAGACTCCTACTCGCACACATCCCTTGCATAAACAGAACCAGAACAGGTTGCTGCCGAAGCTTGGAATGACCCGCCTCTGTATGCCAGAGTCGCCGCCTAAGTTACCAAATTCCAAAAGAAACCGAAGACTTGGCTTTTCAGCTAGGCCAGGCTTTGGTTCGGTCAAAGCTGCTCCGACTTTTAGCACCAGGATACCCTACCAGGTGGATCACGTGCTCTACAAATAATCATAACATAACACTGGAATTTGAGGAGACCACAAAACCCAAGCTCTCTGTGCTTTTTGCTCCCTGTCAAAGGGTAACGGGGCTCATATCCATCCTTGCTGCAGGGCCCAGACACCATTGGTTTTCCACGGACTCAAAACAATGTATCATTTAAGCCATTTTATACGTTTTAAATACAGAAAAAAACATTAAACTTTCAAAAACTAAGCGCCAGCCTAAGATGCTCGTTTTCTGCACTGCGTTTAAAACATTAATTGACTAAGACTACAGGGGTATTTTCAAACATGGCGATGGTCAGGCCAGTTTTCTAACCTGCGCATCTCACAGTGCATAAATTGGAAAAATAAAAGTGCAGGTATCGTATGTCTTTCCGACTCAAAATAAAAAAAATAGAGCAGGTACTCAGTACCTGACACACACGGGCCCATTTAAAGAACTGACCAGGACTTTTGGTGCACATTGGCAGTCCTCCCCTTTTTTTGTCCTCAGATCTGAAAATGGTCTTTTCAGTTGCCATCGGCCACCTGTCCTTATTACTAGCTTCCCTTTTTAGGTTGAGCGTGCAACTGCTCTGACGTGTTGTAATCTATCTGTGGGCTTTTAACCATGCCCACCGCACGTCCATCACGATCACTCGTTCATGGGCTTGCCTTTCAAAAATATTTTGTTAACCTTGGTAAATGCTTTACATTTGTCCCTCCTTAGGGCAGTTTTGTTACCGCCTGGCCATCGACCATGTTACATGGATAATTGTAGGTTTGCGAGCAAACTTCTTTTTCCTTTTGTGTCTCTCCTTTGCGCTCATGGTCATGGCCCTGTGGCACTTTGAATCGGCTTGATTATGTCAACTGTTTTACTTTTCATTTTCAATTTATTTGGCAAGGAAAGTCCAGTTAGGAATTTAAAATGCTAATAGATCTCACTCGAGCAAACACAAGAACCACTGCATTACAAATGTTTGTTTGCCATAGAAATCATTTGTCAAACTTTAAGCACAGAGTATTTTGGCAGTGAATTCCATGAGTATCTCAGAGGAGGCCCGAATAAAAACTAAAATCAGCCTGGCAAAAAATGTCAAACCAGTCCCCCTCTAAAATGGGGCCATCCTATGGTCATGGCAGCCCATCCTCCACTGAAAGAAGCCCCTAGTCTGCAGTTTACTGGGAAAATGGCAGAATGGCCAGTACCACCCTGAAATCACTTGTAACCCTGGCAGGGCGGCTGCTTTTGGCTGTCTGTTGTGCTATCACCTTTATCAGTACACAGAAGCTTGGTGATGATCATGTAGGAGGATAGGCTTCTCTGCTCTGCTACTAACGTGAAAACCTGCTCTGATCCAAGCCCCAGACAGCGGAGGGTTCTCCTCCCACTCAATGCCCGTGATAACCAGATGACGACAGCGATAGCGCTAGGCATAGAAGACCTGTGGGAGCCATGCCTCGTAAATGGAAAAGGGCACGTGCCAACTTTCCATGCAGGTCATTCCGTACGACAATCTATTACTTATACTTATGTCACCTGCAAATCAATAAATCAGGTTTGTGGCATCGCATCTCACTGTGTCGAATGGAACTGAGAGGACGTCTAATTTAAGAGGCACATACCTCCGGAGTCCTCACTGTTGTGCGACGGCCCGTACCTTAAACAAAATTGGTTTACAGAGAAGAAACGCGAGATAAAAAAAAAAAAAAAAAGAATGGTTTGTTTCCACTTCCCACGGATGTTGCTAGTGAGGGGTTTACTCCATACCAATTTGCATCCAGAATAAATGCGAAGGTCATTTGGCGCCTTCACAATGGCCGCCCCGCTCACTCCATGCATTACAAGGGCAGGGCCTGGGGTCACCGTGACAAGCTGGGCTGGTTCATGAGACGAAGGCGGCCCGGTGGGGTCACCCATACCCTTATCCACGCATACAGCCCTACCTGGCTGGGCGTACGTGGAACACACACAAAGAAAAACCACTGAGGTGGACTTACCTGAAGGTCCGTGACTCGGGCTGTCTCCATCCCCCTCGATGCTCACACAGCCTCCTGCCCCCAAAACTTTCATGTCAAGTTAACCCCCCCTCACCGCAGGGAATGCACTCTGTCCCCCGATGGGAAGCTCCTGTCAATCACAACTCCATTAGCCTGCTGCGGACATCCACTTCCTGAGACAGTTTATTGGAATCGCCCCTAGAAGCAAACTGCCCCCTCGCCCTTTCATATCACTTCCAAGGCTGGGGAGGGGGTCCGAGGCCTATTGAGAAGGGCTGTGCCTGCCCTCCAGCTCCTGCAGGGCAGCTTTTGTGCCTGCTGTTTACTCATGACATGGAGTTTCCTGTGCTCCTCCCGCCCATCTCTTCTGCCCCGAGTCGCATCAATGTTTGCCAGTTTTTCAATCCCATGTCTCACTTCAGCGGCCCTGTAATAAAATCAACCAGCTGTTTCCATGGTCTGGCAATGGACTCTTTTGTCTTCGGACCATTCATTCCTCCAGGAAGACGCTAACAAAAAGCTTCTGGACAGGAGCGCACGTAATACAAAACAAACATTGGCAAAGCCAACAGGTCTCGCATTTGTGACCTATTGGCTTTAATGAGTTTTTTTCAACACACTGCACAGCATCTGCAATGATGTGCAGCGTGGCTAAAGTTTAAAAATAAAACAAGCAAAACAAAAAAGGCTTTGACACAGCCATCTGTATAATTTTTTAGGCATGCATTCCAGGCATGCACGTTTGGACAGAATGATACTAACTGTGGCACTGGAACCAAGCTATACCAGGCTGACGAGCCCTAATAAGTGTAAAAACAGACCTAAGTTCAGGGTTGGCTCCTCTGCTATGGCAAAGGAGCCCCACCCCTCCCCGCGCCCGCCAGCAGCAGCTGCAAAACGTTTATAGTAAAAACATAATAAACTTTATTGTGTTTTTATTATAAAAGTGGGTATGCCACAGGTGTGACGTGGACAGAGGGGGAGTACACAGCACTCACCCTCAGTGCGCATGTATGTTTGGCCGGCCTTCTCAGGCTGGCCAAACATACATGCGCAGTAGGCTCGGCCCAACCCGGCAACGCAGTGCCAGATTGGAGAGAGCAGGCAGAGGCTCCCACTCTGTCTCAGAGCGCCCTGGCTGGGCACTCCGTCAAATCCTACCGCTGGTTTCAGGTTGCCAGCAGCATGAAAGCAGCGGTAGGATTGGACGCAGGGAAGGCTGGGAGCCTGTGCCTGCAACGACAGAGCAGAGTGGCTGGAGCGGCGCGGAAAAAAGGTACATTTGATTTTATTTATAATTATCATTCCCCCCCAACTGCTCCCCCCCCCCCCCCCCCACGAGCCACGCCTGCCTAAATTGCTTATGTTATGGTTCCGGGAGGACCTGGCTTAGAAGTTTGGGCTTCACTGTTCTCAGTGTGGAGGGGTCAGACTGACTTGCATATGTCTTAGCGCAAACTGAGGTGGCATATTGGATGAAAAACAACGGACTGGGATGCAGCCCCAAGCAACTGCCAGGTTAATTCAAGCATTCTACCCATCACCTTGTTTTTAATATCCTAAGTTTGATGGGTCCATTGCTCACTGTGCTATAGGAACCAAGCTATACTTGGCTGATAAGCCCTAAAAGTGCAAAACCAGTCAGTCGGGTGGGGACCTGGTCTAGCAGTTCCTGCTGAACTGTTCCAACTGGAGCAGGGTGAATACTGATTTGCATGTGGGTGGTTCCAAACTGAGGTGGCAAAAGTGGTTGAAAATAGATGGATTGGGAAGCGGCTCAAGCGATTGCCAGTGGCTCAGATTAATTCAAGCATTCCCTCTATCACCTTGTTTTTGCTGCTAAAGGACACATACTTTTTTTCCTTTGTAGTTACCGATCCGAGTTGGTAACTAAAAATAAAATAAACCACACAAAAGGTTTTTTGTTTTTTTTGTTTTGAAGAGGGGGAACTGCAAAGCAACATGTGAGGAGAATACAAGACTAAAGGGGAGGTTGGAGGTGACCCGAAAGCACCAAGGTAGAGGGCAGGAGTGAAAAAAATACTCGGGTTGGGGGAAGCAACACTGAGGGCACGGGTGGAGGAGGCAATGGGTTGGAGCAAGAAGGAGGGGGTAGGGATAAGCAGTCGGGCAACAGACAGCATCTAGGAGTGCAGGGGAGAGATGTACACAAGGGAGCTTGGACACACTCTAATGACTTCACACAAGAGAAAATAATAGTGCTTGAAAAGCAAGAAGTGAAAGCAGCGTTGCTAAGGAGATTGTAAAGAGGCAATGCTCCATGGGAGGGTCAACCACAAAATTGACGAGCTGGGACACGAATAAGAAGCAGTCATATTAGCGACAAGTGAAGAAAACCAACGGGAGGCAATGGGCAGGCTCCAATCTCCTCTATGTTCTGGGTAAGAAACAACATGCCTAGTAGGCTCAAGCTAACCATGCAGGGTGGGTTCTGAGGAGTAAGCCAAGAGGCAAATACCTAAAACTCTGGTAGTTTTGGAATAGAATCAGTCACATGTCAAGTGTGCCAGACATGCCTTTCTATACTCTTAACCTACTGGCTTGGTGTAGGCATGCCTGGCAGAAACGGACTATGCCTCTGCCATATCCGTTTGCAGGATTTGGTTTATGCTCAATATAAGGAAAGCCCCTGTTGCATGCTTGGGGCGGGGTGGGGGTGGAGCAGGGAGGGCTGAGGGTAAAGGGGCAGTTCTGATGCCCCCTGTCAGTGGCACCCTGCGCAAACACTGAAACTTGTCTTGGAACAAGCCAATGGCCTGTTTGGAAATATTCCAGTTTCCCTATAGGCAGCATCTGCAACCCTCTGTAAACGCTGAAGCTATGAGGAGGTACACAGCACCAGTTTCAGTGACAGAAAGTGTTTTCTTTTATTTCCACAGAGGAGAGTCCGATGAGGCAGTTAGCAACAAACTGAATGCTTTGATAAAGTTGAGCGTAAGTTTAAAGTGCAAGGAGTATGGAAAACGCCATTTAAATAACAATACAATACAGTATGTGTCTAAGCACTGTAGCAAGTAGGACAGAATCGAGCGCATAGCTGTGATAGTAAAAGAGTAGGGGCAGAGAAGCCAGATCGTGAACTCACAGAGTAAAGAGATCAGAGAAGCGAAAACATGGTAAAGTTAGAAAAGAGAGTGGTCAGAATGATGTGATATGAACTTACGCAGGAATAGTGGTAAATGATACTTCTGCCTCTGGCAAGAGTAAATTATCAACCTGTTACAACATGGGAGGTGGTCAGGCTTGAGTTTAAGAATACCCTATATCTCCTAATTTACACGGGGAAAAGGCTTTGTGAATTTGCACTGACTGCCTCAAACTGCTTTTTCAAGGCAGGAAAATCCATATAGAGAATGGGGTATTATTTTGTCATGCTTTGACTTAATTACATTTTAATATTGAATTACTGATAAACTGGATATGGATTATTGTTTCCTCGTTCCGATCAACTTCACTCTGTATTTAACCACCAGCCCATTATCTTCTTAGTGGATAGCTACTCTATGCTCTAAACAGAGAACAAGCATTGGCAAAGCCAATAGACCTAGCTGTGGCAAGCCTGTGATATTTATTTTACAGACGTATGCAATACGTTTTAACAACTTAAAACGAACCAAAACTAAAAATGCCTCCATAGCATGGATAGGTTTGCCAAATAAGGTAAAAATTAAAGCAGAGGTTTGCCCACAATCCTGACAATAAAGCAGACTACTTTTAGGTGAAGGTACACATGCAAGTTGCTCAGTGTGAAGCGAGCAATGGCTTAAGTGGGCTAACCTATGACCCCAAGTACTGGAAAAGACCAATGGATGTAGAGGGCTGACAGAAAGACCTTGTAATATGTGCATGTGTGTCTATATATTTTTATGATTGTTTCGAAACATGAGGCAGGTGAGACAGCTAAAGCTGTTTTTAGGTCAAACCTAAAATAAGGGAATATAATGTTTCTTTTTAGCTCAAACATTACCCATCCACTTAGTGAAGGATGTCTACCAAGAAGAAAGTTCTTCTGAGATTACATTTTACATTTCTCTGAGATTATATTTTACAGACTTGCACGACCTTCTAGATGGTATACTTACTGGGGCCCACTAACCTGTCAGAGGATATTTCGCCCTCGTTGTATATTTCCAGTTTTACAACAAACACCCAAAGACAATGTTTACCCTTTTAAACCTATCTCACATATAGGAGAATATTCACCATCTTACATTGGCCTCTCTCAAAGGGTGTTAATAACTGTTCTCTTGCATGGAAGGCCCGCAGAGGAATAGATTGGCTTCGATTAAAGGGGTTTTACGACGACACTCCTTGCCGAATATTTCGCGGCACACAGATGAGGTTTCCTGCCTTATGCTCACTGAAGGAATTATTTACTTTCATACAATAAGCTCCCTAAAAGGTCGTTTATTACTCCAACTTGACCGTCCTTAGATGAAGTTAGTTGCTCCTTTACACCGACCTCCCTGAGAAAAGGATACCCACTATCTTACATTCTTCTCTAACACAAAACATTTACTGTCGTATGCGGACGTCTTTCCTTTCTTACAGAGAGAGCCTGGAAAAGAAAAAAAATTCCAACATGTTAAGTGTGCTGAGCTCGACTGATCTTGGCTGTTAAGTCTATTACGAGACATCAGTTTAACTTTTAGCCTAAGGAAGAAGAAACAAAACTAAAAACAGAGGAAAGAGAAAGACCTTAAGAAGCTTGTTATCCTCGAGCGCTCTGTGATCTCCAGTCAATGGCAAATTGGGGGACTCGTTAGAGGCAGAGATCCAATCAGGATGAAATTATGCGGTCATGTAAGAAATAATATCTATTAGGCTAATTTAATCAGCGAATACTTTACAGATGAGTTAGAATGCGGCATCCAATTATTTCTAACATTTCGGACAGCCCTGCCTGTCAGTCATGCTTTCTGGGGAGGCGGGGCAAAGACGGGGGAGCAAGAGAGGCGGCGGGGTGCTTGAAACGTGGTGAATGAGAAGCACTCGTAGCAGAGCAGCGTCGTGACAGCCACAATCAGTACTTGGCACCGATCCGTGGCGCACATACGGCACCGAGCTTTGGCAATGCAAGCCCTGCCAGGCTGATGTCCTCAACTGAGTGGTATGGACTGATCCCTCTGCTGCTGTCTACAGCATTTTACCTTCCTTGGCCGACACCTCAATGACAACTCACCCGGAGTAGCCCAATTTCAAATTGGTGAACTGGGGCAGAAATATAATACCAAGGTTTCCTAAGAAAAACTAAAGCCTCTCTCTCCCCGCCCCACCCTCTCACCCTTACCCTTACCCACTGTGACAAAGCAGCAACATCAAAGATAAATAGCCAAGGACATCGTTTTGAAGTGCATTGCATGGGTGCAAGAGCAATATAATGTGTGATTACAGGTTATCAACATATTTACTTTCGGAGTCATGTGGTAGCCTTTCTATATAGAAAGAAAAGAAGGTTCAAGAAATAGGACATGACAGAGAACACCCAGGAGTGATGCAAAAGGCCTAGAATGCTTGGATTCCCTATGCAGAGGAGCTAGGTTGTCCAAAACAGTGATAAAGTTAATTAACTCCTAGGATGTACCCAGATATGTAATCAATACAGCAATCAGTGAATAACTGCTTTTCTTAGTGGGGAGTGGCCAGTGACTGGCACCTTGGTTTGTGATAAATCCCACAGGTTTTGGAGCAGTCCCCTAACTGTGTAGTATCCCTGCCGGCAGGGAATGGGCAAAGCAGAAGGGCACAGAGGTCCTTATTGCCCACCAACGTGCCACTACCAGAGAAAAAGCTGTTGTGTGCACCTACATTAACCAAATGGTTAAGCCAATTTAAAAAGTTACACGTGACGTCTTTCGGGGATGTTTAATGTTTTTGTTCAATTTAATGATTAGGACTCTCAGAGGAAACTGAGAAGTGCTCTCCAGATGAAGCATGGCCTGAATTGCTTAAGAAGATGACATAGAACCAGGAAACTTGAGTTCCAATCCTGGCTTCAAGATGTGTTCCAGTTGTACAATGGGGCAACTTTTCATTTACCTTACCTTCACTTCCCTTACTCACGCAAATTTAACGGTGCTTTAAGAACAGGTTGATGCACAGTATGAAGCACTACACAAAACCCTTATAATTTACAATTGGGAGTTGTTTCTATAGCTGTCCATTAGAAGGGAGGTGTGCAGTGAGACAGAGGTTTGTGGTGTGACATGTGCTGCTCCACCACTGCTGCACTCAAAGGATGTGGCTGACAGTGCTTTCCTGATGTAACACCGCCACTAATCCGCCACTCTGGGGCCAGTGAGCCAAAGGCCTCCACGCGATACGGTCTGCAACCACCATCACCACAAACCTAATTAATGACCCTGCCGGTCACAGCTGGGAAAGCGTAGCTAGGGGTGATTAATTAAATTAGCTGGCAGAGGAAATTACAGAGCAAAAGCCAACGTTTGATTGCTCCATAATTAACTGCAGTGCAAATAACGTGTGCACCCGTAACATGCAGCGCGGAGAGCGGAAGCTGACTGATGTTGTAAATACCCACCAGGGCAAAAGGAGAGGATCTGTTCCCTGTGTATACAGGGGTGCCATGTGATATTTGGATTGACTGACCATGCAGAAGAGGCAGCATCCACAATGAAATAACCACACGACCTACTTTCTTTTAATAGCCATCTTGGGCCAATCCATGGAGGGACTGACATAAAAATGCTTTTGTCTATTGTGCACCTCACCTGCGACAGTGAATCCTTTTTCATATTGATGGTACTGCGTTGAACAACTGCTTTGAGGCACTTCTGTGCATTTCAGGAATCATGGAAAGTGTCACACTGGAATTTGAAGAACCTTGAATCCTCAAACAGGGTGAGTTGGTCTCACTGCACATCAGTGTGCTTCAAACACAGTACTAGAGGAGAGTTTTAGACAATATGTGTCCAACCCGCTGTATTTTTGGTTTAACTACCACAAGGAGAGTCACTGAGTGCCAACAGCAAAGTTGTGTTTTGTGAAGAAGCCATATTGGCCAGGTAAGACATGGGAAGAACATCAGTTGCACTGTTAGAGCTCACCTTCCATACCATTAGATAAATGATAGTGGGGGAATAAAATAGTACCAACATTGTCTGGGATCAAACCATAATTGAGCGAAAGGCTTTTTGGATATGAGCAAACAACAGACACTGGCAATTCCACCCTTCAAATTCAGAATGCTGGCCAGATTGTGCTCTTCACATTCGGTGTAGGAAGGATGAAATGGATAAATCTTCTTGTGGTCATTAACCAGGAGTCACCAAAATACCAAGGTTAGCACAAGTGACAGCACAAAGCTTTGAATTCAAAAGCATAGAAGGCGGTTCACAAAGGGTACCACTCTAAGCCACTCAACAACCTCCTATTTGCTGTTGAGAGGATATAAGGGTGCGAATGAGTGCAACTACAGAAAACAGATATGCCTCTTAGAACTCGGTTTATTCTCTCTACCTGACACACTCTTCAAGTTCACAGAAACTAGAGACAACAAGTATTTGCAATACAGTGGATCTAGCATGTGCTTGAGTTACAGCTATTAGACTGGATAATTCTTGCCACAATAAAATGAAAAGTAAAACAGTTGACATAAGCGAGCCAATTCAAAGCGTGCCATGAGCGAGTGCGCAAAGGCGAAACACAAAAGGAAAAATGTTGCTTGCAGTCAAACATATTGACAAACGTGCAATTATCTGTGTTACACGGTCTATGGCCAAGGCCGTAATAAAACTGTCGTAGGGAGGGACACATGTAAAGCATTTACCAATGATAACAAAGGATTTTGGAAAGTCACGCCCATGAATGAGTGATAGTGATGGGCATGCAGTGGGCATGATTAAAGGCCCACAGATAGATTACAACACGTCAGATCGCTTGCATGCTTGACCTAAAACAGGTATTGACAAGGGCACCAAAAAGTAAGCATGGGGTACAACTACTATCTCAGGCGTCCAAGCTTGTGGATCTATCTTTACACTGTGATCCTCTCAGGTGGCTTCTGTGAGAGGTGCAAGTGGAGAAATAGAAGTGTAATAGATACAATTTATTACATTACTAATCTAAAGAAACAGACCACAGCAGATGTTGCATTCAGAGCCCAGCCACGTCTTGTAAGGATGGAGAACATGGGAGGAAAAAAAGTACAGTTCACAGGAAAGATAAAACCAACACCAGACCCACTCACCAAATCATCTCAACCTACAGCTCTCTTATATTTGAGGAAAGACTATTTTGTGGTTGTCAATTACTGAACAGTCAAAAAGACTGATTCACTGGACCTAAGAGAGGAGGACAGTTTTATAAATAGCAAAATATCTTGTTTTTTTAAATTTTATTTTCAGCATGTTTTACTACTTTCATAGTTTGTTTTTATATCTCTAGGGCGCATATAATTAGTAAGAGTGCGTCCTCAATTAGGGGAGGCGAATTTAGACTGAGGCAGCCACTGGCTTCAGCTAACACACAGACTCTCTGGGTGGGAGGAGAAGCAGAGAGCACTCCAGGCCAAAGTGAAGGGTTGTGTTTCTGGGTATGTGAAACTGGGGTCAGGTCAGATCCAAGGAGCAGAACAGCATAAAAGGTCACGAGCATGGGACTTTTCTTCCTGCTCCGATAAGGACCTGCAACTATTGTGATGTGAAGTTCATTTACATCCCTCCTTTCCGACCTAGAGGTATATTATCCTAACATCAGCAATTATGAAGGTGAGAGGAACATAATAGTTTAGATTGTTAAGTAGAATAGTGCTTGCATACTTAACTGGTCAAATATTACTTAGCTTTAACTGGCCGTATTTGTGATTGGCAAGTTAGCATCTCAGATATAAACAATTGTAGGAAATGTTCCTAGTAATACCAGTTTAGTAACACTGGGGAACTGATTGGGAATTTTTCATTCTATCTCTCCTGTCCCTGGATCATCCCCCAAAGAGGAGACATGAAGCTGGTGTTGCCTGTGTGTGAGTGCACAGAATGGAATTGCCATGCTAATTATTTTGTGTTGTGGTTCAGACACTGACTTCTCCATACTGATGTCCATACAAAAAAATGTGCTGATGATTTCAATAAATAAGGCTCTTGTTAACCGAATAAAGATAGCAGGGTAGGATCTGGGTGCCAATTATTCATCCAAGTGGAAGGGGGGGGGGAGAGGGGCTCCATTGGACGCATCCTAGCATATTGATTAACAGGAGACATGTCAAGTAGATTAAATAAATAAAGATATGACTAAGAAAGAAAGAAATGTGCAGTTTTGTTATCCTGATATCAAATCTTTGGTTGCTTCAATGATACAGCATCATATGTTGCCTTCCACTGCAGTTCAAATGCACGAGCTATTAGCGGCTTGAAGGTTGACCACAGGATGTTTAGCAATACATTATTTCCATCTAGCAACAACAAACGATTTCTCTGGTGTACCCCCAATTAAATTGTATTACTCTCTCTTCAAGAAAAGCTAAAATTAAGATGGCTTCCAAGTCCTGTCTCTGAAACAAGGACTGGAGAACAAATTGACAGGCACCAGCTATAACAAATCATGTGTTATAAGATAACTTTATATTTCTAAGGAAGTTGATAGTGCCAGAGCTTTCAACACATTTGCCCACATACAACTGGTGCTATACCTTTCAAAGTTCTATTTATGAGGTAGGAATATGAAAATGCCAATTTTCTAATACTGCTTAGTTACCAGGTGTCAGTCTGTTTTATTTGCATCTTTTACATATCCAAATAGGGCCATTATTGGACTTACTCAGGGACTCCTTTGCCATTATTTCAATCTCTCTCCCCACCTGCGTCCAAAAAATGAAATATGCCCAGGCAACTCCAGGCCAAATGCAGGAAACTGGCATCCGGGCTGGAACACCTATAGTAATCTGAATTATGCATTATACCATATCTGACCATACAGACAGGGGGATAATACATTTTGCGCAAATATTTATAATGGATTAACCTATATTTGCAGGTGGGAGATACTTCTTCATTTGTTGTGCATTGCTTATCAGTAATTTCACTTCCCAGGTTTTAGGCCCCCTCCAGCTTAGAATGTTTTCCCTTTCACTGAGAGATGTATTATACATACTAGTGATTCATTTCTCGGGGAATTGGCTGGACAGTAACAGAGCCAAGAGTTCTGGTTCATCTGGGAAACATGGAATCACTTCCATCATGTTTCTTAGGTTCCAATAAGTTAATGTTTCTAACACGGGGTTTGCGGATGTCCCCATATAATCATGGAATAGGAGAAATTTCTGACTCAGAAATAGATCCCCCCCTGGTTTGCAAGTGCAGTGGTGCCGGCTCTGTGGTCAATCCCTGCAGCCCACAGCCAAAGGCAGTGCGCAGCCGGGTGTGGTGTACTTCAACAGCAGCTAAATGTAATACAGGTTAATAAAATAAATAAAAAAACAGAAATTAACTGGAGGTTAAAGTGAAGTTGTCACTAGCTTTAAATCTGGTGTGTAAATTACGGCTTCCATGGGTGTTGTGCTAATTATGGACTGCGGAGCTTACTGTAACTTTATAATTTCTGTGTGTGTGGTTGTTTTTTTTGCTTTAATTTGCGAGCATAACTGTCTTTAAACTGTTGTAAGTGAGTGTTTGAGGTTTTTTTTTTTTACCATACGTTAATGCGGTACATTTAAAGCTAGCCATAACTTCACTTTAAGCATGTTACTATTATGTATCTACACACATGTGTAACATATATAATAAAGTACCCCTACTGTAAAGGGCACTGCAAGTTGTCAAGGAGCTCCATGACAGACAGAAGAATGACCACTACGGAGTATGATGTACGCCACTTTAAAAAAGTGTCTAGTTGCGAATCTGTGATAACATGCAGATAAATTGCCACTTTCCTGTCATGAACTCCAGGAATTCAAAACAGACATATTGCCCATTAATGTTACTAGTAATGAGTTTTGGTTTTCAAATAAATGTAGTTCTGAATAGCTTATAAGGTAGCTTTTCCAATGTCATGGTTTAAAAATGTTGTAATGCTGCCCTACGACTTGTCTTTCACATTGGAATGCTGGCTTTGGAAGCAAGTGCTGTGATGTCGCAAATGAACAGAAATAACTTACCAAAGATGTCTAAAAGTGTCAAAACTAGACTGTAATATGTACAGATGTTCGTGCAGCCTTCTATATATTAAAACAAAATACATCAGTGTCACTCTCATTTTGAGTCCCTAGAGAGTTCTATAACAAGGTTTGGCACATTTTGCTGTTCTTTCTTATAGACATTGACCAACAGATGTGCACCTACGATATTTGCAAACCATACTAGCCATTGATATTTCCCCCTTGGAATGTCCTAATATCGCCTTTCTTGGAAAGAGTAAGTACCTGTTATCATGGATGCAGCAGAAGGGGCTTCTGCTTGCCTGCGGTAGATTGACCATATATCTTCAGCAAGGAGAGCCTAGCGCTGCTTCCATGTACCAAAAGACAATCAGTTTAAATACTTCTAGAGGTATTGCCTTCCTGAGTCAGCGTTTAAAACCATGTTTACCTCAGAGACACCTGGGGATCAGGAAAAGCCATCTTTTTGTGTCTCAAAATACAAATAGATAAAATGTGGAGGAAGTGCTTTCTCAGTGTGCACGGCCAAGCTTTGGAACACACCCATTTAGACCCTAAAAGATTATTTAAAAAATCTGATGTTATCTTAAAACTAGTTTGTTCTGGTAAAAATGGATGTTCATTAGACTTTCTGCTTGTACAGACACCCAGCAGACTTTTTAGCAATTTTGCTGTTTTTTTTGTTAGTCTTCTAGCACCAGTAGTGCCAGACAATTTTACAAAAAAAGAGAATGTGACAAAATCGAGCACTATTTTATTGGTGAAAACCCTTTACAGCGTGTAGTGTAAAAATAAAGGAACTCAAAGGGGCACAGGAGGAATTCAGAGATTTCTTACATCGTCAATTGTGTCGTCCCATCTTCAACGTGAAATGTTCACACCTTAAACTCAGTGGTAAAAAACACACCATGGCAATCTGCAGGTCCCGTCACACAAATCTATATGCTGAGGTACAGGGGAAAGCTTTTGTAGATGGCTGTGCTTTCTATCTGGGAAGTGTCTGCAATCAGGTAACCGTGCATGTTGCAACTGGGACAGCTGGGCAAAAAAAACACAATGGGTCCTCCACAGAATGTGGGATGATACAGAAAGACTTCGACCACAGAGACGAATATTGCACAGACATTGAGAGATGGCCTCTTGTCATCCATCATCAGACCAGTTCAAGAGGGATATTTTGATGTCTCTTAAGGTAGTGCCATTTTAACCATATATGGTGGTGATATTTTTATTTTTTTGAGAAGTGTGGACCAAAGCGGTAGAAATGCTAAAGCACTATAAAATAATGAATAACCAGACTTGTCATTTTTCAAACCTTGCCTACATCGCAGACTAGAGGCGCTTGACTCTAAATCCGAGCACGAGGTCAGACTACAACTCTGTACTCCTATAGATGCTTTGGATGAACCATAAAACTGGCAAAGCCTGTTCTACAACAACCTCATTCCGTAGGCCTCATAGCCAGGAGACTATAAATTCACTTTAATGTCAATAAAAGGAAGGGAGGATATTTGGGTTTTAAAGGCTATTGACATCACAAAGGAGCTTCCCGCCTCTGCAGTCAGTAAGGATCCTGAACCGGGAAATTCTGTGCTAGTAAAGAGGAATGAAGAAGCTATGGTGCTGTACTGGATGAATACATGTTTAAAAATAGACACATGGGCAGAAATAAAGGCGTCTGCCTTTTTTTTGATGGAAGAAAGTAAAACATACTCATATTCCACAGAATGAGTGGAATCAATCAGAAGGCCAAGGAAACAACTAATTATATGTCCCACTATTATTCTGGAAACGTACTGGGTTAACGTACATTGTTTTCAGTTTAGAACGCTGCCTTCTTGGCAGAGATGATGGAATATGAAGGTATGCCTGATATTATAGTCTGCAAAATTAAATTGGGTTTGTAGAACGCCAGAGACCTTGGAAATAGATATGGGCACTTTCGAGAGTACAGGAAGCATTACAAGTGCATAAGTATAGCAGACTTACATATGCAATAAAAATTAAAGTAAAACAAAACAAAATTTAAATAGAACAGTATGGGTTTCCCCCTAGTATGAGGATCTTAGAACAACCTCAGAGCAGATACAGAACCTCTTTTAAGTTGTGATGCATGTTACTAGGAAATATGATTTTTACTGGCACAAAATTAGCTTTGAATCACTGAAACCTGGAGATATAGTTTAACATGCCAAGAGAACTACAACGATAAAAAGGATAATGGCTGAAGAAAGAAAAGCATTGACAACGTAATGGCCCAGCAGCTCTGGAACTGAAGGGCACTTGCTTTTAGGCTGAGGTGCACACGTGATCATGCCCAATGCAGTTACCAATAGTGCATGAGAGCCAGTGGCTCAAGTGGGCTGAGGTGGGCAGAAGCAAAATGTGAATGACAACGGAACAGACGAATAAATGAAAAGGGCTGACCAAATAAGGCCAATCAAAAGCTAAAGCTGTCTTTAGGCCACACCTAATGACAACACTGGTCAGTAGGCATATGAAAACGAAGTATTTTGTGCTTAAAAAATGCAAAAAAGAAAACAATTGTAGAATTTGCTTAAAAGCTGAAATTTACACCTGAACTCAGGGTCTGGGAAAAAAAATCGAATAGACAGTCCCTTATTAAAGTAAACTCTGAACTCCTCTGGCAGCTGCTGGGTTTGGCGCAGAGCGCAGCTGTCTGGGCGCGATTGGCAGCGAATGTCATCGTGGCGCTCACGTCCGCTGAGCGCCGGCGGCGTGGCTTGGTCCTTTCGTTGCCATCAGATGCGATCACAGGGCCCGGGCGCGATGCGGAAAACCGGGGATTGGGGTGGGGGACACGTCAACAAGTCTCCGGCCGCGGCGAAGGACTGGGGGGGGAGAGCTTCGCGCGACCCAGGCGACAGTAACTCACGTTGAGTTGCAATTAGTGGCGCTGTCATTTCTGGGCGCTCCTGCCAATTAATTAAGGCTGTCAAACGGAAAAACAGCGACATTCACATGATAATTAATATATGGGGAGACGAGGAGGACGGCAGAGCGGCCGAGCCAAAAGAATTCCCTGGGAGCGGTTACAAGAAAAAGAGAGAGAGCGCGCGAGGGAGAGAGGAGGAAAGTTAAACTGTCCTTGTTGTAATTGTTAACTCTGATCTCGAGAAGGAGATGATGCGCTGATTAAAAACTCCTGATCGGGCCTTGGGCCCAGCACAATCTCCCGGCTGCCGATGATGGAATCACACGAGTTTATTCATACCATTAAGCTCCAGAGAACTTAATTGAAAGCAGAGCCGAGTTGGGACCTTGACAGGCAGGAGGTCACAGTAATTGCTGCCGGACATATTTAACATTAAGATAATCAGGCCATTAATTACCCCTTGGATCATTAAATCAGCCACTTGCAAAATGAAATTTCAGCCTCTATTACTCACTTCAGGGACCACAGGGGTGGCTTTTTAATTTATCAGTGAGCCGGAGTAACAAAGGACTGGGCTGGAAGGGGGGAGATGAGACAGGAAGGGTGGGGGCACAGGAGAGGAGTCTCTGGTAATGGGGGTGTTCGACAGAGGCACGAATATCAATCAGCCATGGTGGGTGATCTTGGCAAATTAAGAAGGTGCGATGTGGCGGGCTCCCCGAGAGAGGCGCAGGGGTGGGGGCAGTGTGTAAATAAATGAGGGCAGACATGGCACATGATGGCCTGCACACCACTTAGCAGGATAATAAAGGAAATCAGCCTTGATTATCCGCGCTAATTTGGACACTGCCGGTAGCTTGTTATGCGTGTTCTGAGTAGCATTTAATTAATTCAATTGCTTGTTAATGGTGAAAGTGACATGAGGGGAGCAGATGTCACCCACTGCAGATGGGCCCTGGTCAGAAAACCGCGGCAAAGCCTCTCTGCCAGCCTTTATTAGTACCCAGGACCGTGGGCAGCCAATCCTCTCACCCCACTTGTCAAAAGCGGGGTACGGCGAGGTGTGTAGAGTGATGAGCCTTCCGCAGAGGGCATCTTGTCTCAGCTCTTCAGGCGCCCACGAGGCTAAAGGAGGAATGCGCAAAGGGCGCGCAGACATGCGGGGACAGTACTGGTGCCGACCAGGAGTGCGTGTCCTGCAGAGGCAGGTCTCCCGGAATATGCACTAATTTCTTCCGCGGGGGGGGGGGGGGGGGGGGGGGGGGGGGCGTGGGTCCCTTTGCCTTTCTCAAGGCTTTAAATGGGACGCAAAAAAAAAGGGGGGGCGCTCTCAAATGAGCGTGGCCTATGCAATTAAGGGCGTGGCTTGTAAACTACATTTCTGTGACTCCCATAGTGCGCCACCGACCAGGATTTTGGCTACCCTGAGCTTTTTGTCATTGTATTCAATTATAGAACACAACAACTGACATAAACCTACACTCACACAAGACTACTGGACTAACTTTTGGACAAACAAGTAAAAATAATGTGGTAAATAATTTTGAAAATGTTTCAAATCTAAAATTCTGAGACTGGTAGGGATCGCAAAATGAAGTAAAACATGAAATACAAATAGGAACTAAAATCAATGACATGGATTACCTTATGGTTTTTAACATTAATTGTTCAGAAATCAATTAGTGTTACCTGCTACTAAAGTTAAGAACATAAATATAGGGCCCTATAGTGACCCTTTTCAATGTCTGTTTTAATCACTACTGGGTCTGTGACCCAGAGGGACCTGGCCCACTTAAAGCACTGGCCTTACTCCATTCTAGGTGGTGCCATTATACCCTCCAGAGGTATGGCCATGCATAGGATATCCAAGCGTTGATGCTTGCCCAGCAATGAAATGAAAGATGTACTGCACAATATCTTATTAGAACAAAAAACAATTTAATACTGTTCAAAAATAGTGTTCGTCTGAATCTTTAAAATTCTTAGACAAGTGGAACTCACTTGTTATATATATTTATTTTTAACAAAAACTCAGAACCTAGGTTTCCATAAACTGATGTGTTAAGCCTCTTTCCTACGATAACAATGAATAAAGTCTGATTGCGTTTTTTCTATAGAATTTTAAAATCATAGGCGGCAATCATAGGTAGCAATATAGTTTTAGTAAGTACAAAATGACATATAAAGTATCACAGGCTATGTCAGTTAAGTAGCAACACTGGCATAAGCCACTTTAAAAGGGGAATAACTGGACACATCTCAAGTGGATTTTCTAATATCCACCAGATTTATGATGTTTATTCTGGTAGCACTGTTTAACTTGTGTGTAGCTTTTCACAGTCCTTTATCGTGAAAGTAATAAAAGTTCATATCCATTCTACAAAAAAGTGATATTACAATTCGTACAATTATGCAGCACTGTTCACTACAGAAATCACAATTTCTGAGCAAATTGTGTTTCGTCATCTATTGGACCGATCATAAAGCAAATATGTATTTTTAAGAAACCCCATATGGATTCACAGAAGGCAGATAAACAGCTCACTGATATGCCACTGTTAAGCTTCTACCAGCTGTTCTAGACACTAAGGTGACCCTTCACAACATACACAGAGGGAAGCTGTACTGGACGCCCCATAGTTTGGGTATGAACAAAGCAACTGTATAACTACATAGTGGGGCTTTGCTAATGTGCAACAATTGCTATGCTAAATGTTTGCCCTATGCAATAATTAAAGCATATGCTGCAAACTTTATGCCGCCTCCAACAATATTTTCACACATCCACCACAGGGACAGATGGAGTCCCAACCTCAAGCTTAAGGCCAAGTGGGTCGAACTGCCCCTCAGCCTGACTTAAGGGCTCATTGCTGCTGAAAAGACAAACACGAGGACTTTTTAGCACCTCTGACAAGTATTACACTGTTGTGTTCAACAATTGCTACCAGTAAAAGGCAAATGGTACCCCATGGAAGCTTTCTGATTTACTTCTGTCAGCCTTTAGCCATTTCTCCACCAACCAGTTTCTCACACAAGTCAGAGGTGGAGTTTGCAGTCAGCCCTTCGTCTGCAGCTCCTCTGAACCCTTAAGCCAGCAGTTCAAAGGTCCAGGCAATGTGATAAGAGGAGCTTCCCGTAGCCACCGTGTTTACAGGATGGCAACTCTAGTTCTTTTAGTTTTGGGACCACAGACTACATTTCAGTGTCCAGATGAAATCTAAACAGATATCAAGAGGAGCATTGGTTTTGGTTTGCTACATTGTGGAGCGTTGCCGTTTAAGAATTTCACGAAAATACCAAGTGTACATTGCTTCATACAACTTACATACATGTAGAATGTTTGGTGATGTTTTTCCTCAACATTTCTTTCAAGTTTGATAATCTAAGCAGGTGGCAGGCGGGAGAGAGGGAGGGGGGTGTTCGGACGATTGGTTCAACACTGAAATAAGTTGAGGCAAATGAATTAATCGAGGACAACCTCTGCAAAAACTCTCTCTTAGAGAAACTATGGTCTTTATTTTCTTTAGCGACCTACTGAGATGGTAACTTTGTCATTGAACCAAATCGCTGCAGCAAACAGGGTTGGTCCCCTTTAGCACAGGTCGGTCCCAGAACCCTACCGCACAGCGGAAACCTTAGAAGACACTCATTTTACAGGCTCTTGCTATGCGCCCGTGACTTTCAGCCTCTTTTTAACAAAGGTTATTTTAAGTCTTCAATCACAATTGTCCATTGAATGCAAGAGTATGTTTGATCCTGCTTGCAGTACTGTGTTTTTTATTTTTTGCAAGCATAGGATCTAATCATTTTAAACCGTTATAAAATATCTGTTTTTTCAAGAGGCGTTATTAGTGTCTTGAAGGGTTGTGAATTGATTTGTTCTGTCTTGCATCTTTCATCACCACTAATAGCATTTCAGTCGGAAGCTACGATCAGATACAAAAGGGTGAGCCAGGGGTACAGTCGGTTACTATGCCAGATAATCAGATGTGCCCTGGCATGGTGGAACCCCAAGTATAGAAAAGTAAGTCATTAGTCTTGACCTCTCTCCCCAAAAGCAGGTTGGAGCTTTCATTTCCCCCCCAAAAAGGAGTCTCCGTTTTACTTCTGCATACTCAGATGAGTGACGTTTACCTACCTCTTATGGACATGTGCTTCCTTACCTTTATGGGTCTGGCCTTCAGAGTAGAATTGGGTTCAATTAGCAGCTAATCGTATTATTGGGTGGGCCCCTGGACAGACATTGGGCTGTCAATTATATTTTCATCCCGCCTCTGCAGTGAGGTAGCACTCTTTGAATGTGAGATAAGAAGGCCCCTGCAAAGTACTGAAGACTCTGAATACAGATAGAGATAGAGATAGAGATAGAGAGAGAGAGAGAGAGAGAGAGAGAGAGAGTGTGTGTGTGTTTGTGTCCCCTCAGATTTTTTAAATTTTTATTCATTGAGATAGGGGCATAGACTCTCTCTCCAATAAAGGTGCAGCCTTCCCTCGCTCTATGCTAATAGACGCTCTCTTTTGGTAAATTTATTATTCTTTTGCCTTGGTTTGCAGTCACATCCAAGCAGCCATCCTGCAAACCAGTCAGCCGAGCTCATCAATGTGCTATGTCTTGGGATGCGTTCAGGAGGTCCTGTCTCTCAATTTTGCTTTCTCAGTTTTTCCTTTTTTCCTTCCTCCCAATGGTACAGTGAATGCTGACCTCTCTCCTTAGGTGTGGTGAACCCTGTCTAACTCAGGGGTGGCTATGATGGTCCATCCCTCATGGGATGCGACTACAGTCAACCCTTCTTTGCGGCTTATATTAATGCTTCCTTTCTTAGGGATGCCAATACTTCCTTCATCCAACCGAGATGCCTCCCGATTCCAGTCAGCTTCCTCCCTTCGCTAAAGCTCTGAGAGTAGACTCCTTTTTTCGGGCCTCCTGATTGTTATCTTTTATTAGGGGATGTAAGCATCTTTTTCTATTCTGCAGGTCTGTGATTCCTGTCTCCCTTCGCTTGAGCTATGATTTTTGTCATCTTTATTTTAGACTGAGTTTTACCTCTTTTCTCTGGATCTATGAATCCTGCCCCCTTACCAGGAACGTGGGTGCATGCTTTCTTTCTCTAGGGTTGTATGTCCTCTCTCCCCTCTTGCAGAGGTGCACCGAGGGTGGCAGTGAGATCCATATGTCTAGATTAGAGTGTGCCTACTTTTCCTCTGAGTAATTAAAGGATACTTTCCTTGTCTAACGATTTCCCTGTTTGGAAACGTGAAGTCAATATTGCTGGAGCAGCAGTCCGCTTTAATTTGTCAATGTGCACCTACAGTTTGACAGATGTGGAGGGAACAGTGGGTAGTATTTAGGCAAAACCAATTACCACCATTCCACTCCGAATCACGGGTCTGTCAACACGAGTCCCAGGTTTCTCACTTGGCAATCTATGTAATTAGAATATTCGTAAACTCCTTTTACACCTTAAACGTGACAAAAGGCTGAGATAACGTTCCTTTATCCATGCACTGTGCAAGCTTCTGTTTCTAACTTTGACCTTGCAGATTAAGACGATGGATTCTACAGAAACACCAAATACTACTTAAAGGTGAAAGTAGAGAAGCCTTCATAGTAGGTGAAATCAGGCTCATCTCCAATACGTTTAACTACCAAACAATTCTCCAAGAAACCAAGGAGACCACTGAGGTTGCCTTGGAAATAGTCTTCTGTGAAGGAAAACGAATGCTCCAGGAAATGAGAATCACTTAGTCCAGAGATGAAGACTACCATCTTAGGAAACTAGTCTTTAGCTCTACAGGTAGGAACGTAGAAGCAGTGACTTTAATAAAGATAGAGAATGAACAGATTCCTGCCTTGCAGGTCTCTAAGGTGGTGGACACACTGGGAAAGTAAAGCAAGGTGGTTTTAAATTCAAAGCAGTAGGAAATCAATCAGCTCCTACCCAGAGGATTCAAAGTTATGTGGTATGGTGCATGCTGGGATCTTTCACAGTGGGGCTTACTAACCTAGCCACAACGTATATAGGTGCAGAGCAGGAGAGACTGAAGAGCACAGCAAAAGAACAACTACAGGGGAAGCGCCACAGTATCCTTACTTATGGAATGAAAGAATGAACAAGCATTATCAAAGCCACTAGGTCTCCACTTTTAAACGTACTGGCTTTGCCAATAAAATCAGGCTACTGCCATAAAGATGATGCTGAACAGCACCTGGCAAAGCCCAACGTGATGCATACCAGTGCTTGCGTCATCATGCATGTACCAGTCCATAGCCATATACCACCCATCACCAACTGACCAGGCTTGGGCTATTTGATGAAAACTTCTACAAGTCTCTGACCAAGAGGACTTGAATTTAGTCAAAGACTGCAGGTCCCAACAAGCTACATACTGTGATCGCTTCTTGACGTCTCACACTATCAGATATTGGTTGATCATTAAGTCTGTTACTGCAGACCTCTCCATTCCTCCCTCAAACCTATGCCTTCCCAGGACTATAAATGTTAAACAAAATATTACAGAAAAAACAACCAAGTGGAGTAACTAACAGAGTGGACTATGAAAAACAAGTTACTCACCTTCGGTAATGCCTTACCTGGTAGAGACATATTCTAGTTGAAGATTCCTTACCTTAGAATTTCCCCCAGGCGTCAGTCTGCATTCGGATATTTTTCTTGAGCGTGTCGTCAGGTGGCGTCTGTTGGCTCTGTGTCCATCATCGTGTGCACCGGACATGACATTGCGGGTCCTATATAGGCGCCACCCTGGCATGCTGTCAGTTTCATTTCATTACTTTCCACGGCAGAAGTGTGGAGCCACGAAGAACGCGGACCACTGGTGTTTCAAAACTAGGGCCCGGAAGGGGAAGTCCCTGTCCCTAGAAATCAGTTAGCAGAGTAGGGCGGATGGGTGGGCTGTGAAGGTATCTGCAACTAGAACATGTCTCTACCAGATAAGGCGTTACAGAAGTTAAGTAACTTGTTCATCTGATAGAGACTTCTAGCTGCAGTTTCTTTACCTTAGAAGAGATACCGAAGCAATACCATCCCCAGAGGTGGGTCTCCGAACCAAGATCATACTATTAAGTCCTGCAGGACTGAACCGGCAAAGTACCCGTCCCTTCGGACCTGACTTTCCAGGCAGTATTGTTTGGTGAACGTGTGCAAGGATGCCCACATTGCTGCCTGGCAGATGTCCAGGACCGGAACTCCACATGCTAACACAGTGGTTGCACCTGTCGCGCTGGAAGAATGAGCGCACAAATCCTCAAGGGGGTTGCTTATTAGCCAACACAAAGTACATTTTTGATGCAGAGAACGACACACCTGCAGATGGTTCTCTTCTGCACTGCCTGACCTTTTTTTTGCACCCACATAACCAATAAAGAGTTGATCATGCACCCGGAACTCTTTGGTACGACCAAGGTAGAACACCAACGCTCTTTTTGGGTCCAGGCAGTGGAGTCTCTCTTCTTCCCTAGAAGGGTGTGGGGGGGTGTAGAAATTAGGCAAGTAGGCATTAAAGGGCTTGACCACCTTTGGCAAAAAGGAAGCCCTAGTGTGAAGCACCACTTTGTTAGGATAGATGGAAAGGTACGGCGGCTTAGATCATAATGCCTGCACCTTACTCACTCAGCGGGCAGAGGTAATTGCCACAAGGATGGCTGCTTTTAATGTCAGAAGCCTGAGAGGACAATTGTGAAGAGGCTCAAAAGGAGCGCACATTAGGAATGTGAGAACGAAATTCAAATCCCATTGGGGTATGATAAATGAGGATGGAGGAAACATATGGGTAAGATCCTTAAGGAACCTTCTATCAACAGGAGACTTAAACAGAGGGTTGGCCTGGTAATGTCAGAAAAGCAGAGATAGCAGACAAATACCTTTTGAGTGTGCTCAAAGCGAGCCCTATGGGTGAAAAAAGTATGAACAAGAGGACCTCAGAATGAGGGACAGAGAGGGGGGCAACAGACGTATCTGTGCACCATGCCACAAATTTGTTCCAACAACAGGCCTATACTGTTATGATGAAGGGAGGCCTGGCTGCCAAGATAACGTTACAGACTTCAGACGGAAGGTCAAAAGCTGTCAACTACCACTGCTCAATCTCCATGCAAGAAGGTGGAGACTGGACAGGTTTGAGTGGAGAACCCTCCCCTGCTGCTGCGACAGAAGAGCCTCCCGATGGGGCAGTCTGATCAGAGGACCTGCTCAACATCTTGGATAACAGACTCTTTGTGCCCAGTCCGGACCCACAAGGATTACTTGGGCCGGTCTTCTTGAACTTCTTGAGAACTCTGGGCAGAAGTGGTATGGGCGAAAAGGCATACAGGAGGTCTGAGCTCCACTTGTGATGAAAAGCTTTGCCAAGCAAGTGCCGCCTTGAAAACTCCAACGAGCAATACTGACAACATTGTGTGTTCTCTGCAAAGGCGAACAGATCACACCTAGGCTCTCCCCAGTGCTGAAAGAGACCTTGCCCCACCTCTGCAAGCAGTCGCCATTCATGAACAACCAGGCATTGTTGGCTGAGTCAGTGAGCTCTGGTGCTCAGAGAGCCTGCCAGTTGGAGAACCAGCAGGGAAATTCCCAAATGTTCCAGCCACGCCCAGAGGTGCAGAACCTCGTGACAAAGTGTCCACAACCCAACCCCCCCTGCTTGTTGCAGTACCACATGGCAATGGTGTTGTCCGTGAACAGCTGCACTACCTTCCCTTTGAGAAAGGGATGCCAGTCTGATCGCCCAAAGCTCCAAAACGTTGATGTGGATTCCAGACTCTGCCGGAGACCAGATGCTTCTGATCTCTGCCTCTTCCAGGTGGCCGCCTCTTCCCTGGAGTAACACATCTGTCACTACAGTCAGATCTGGCTAGGGAAGGGAGAGGGATCTGCCTCTGACCCAATCACTGTTCGTTAGCCATCACTGCAGATCTTGTGCAGTTCCCTTCAGGGGCTCGACCGTGTCAGAGAGATTCCCCTGATGCTGCACCCACTTTAACTGCAAGCACCACTGCAGAGTCCGCATATGCCATCTGACATGATTCACCAACATGCTGCAGGAGGCCCAGCAGTCTCCGAGCCATTTTCACCAAAATCCAGGCTAGAGGATGAAACATCGGTATCACAGCCTGAATATCATGGATAAGCCCAAAACTGCACTGTGTCCAGAACAGTTAAGATGAAATGGAGCGTCTGAGATGGAGTCAGGTGTGACTTCAGCATGTTTATAGTGAAACCCAGCAAATGCAAGAGGACCGCCGTATTCTGAAGGCAGGAGACGACAGCCTGGGGCGAGCCAGCCTTCATCAGCCAGGGGCACTGGTAAGACCAAAGCGGAGCACAGTGAACTGAAAGAGCTCTTGGCCCACTGTGAACCTCAAGTAACATCTGAGGGGAGGGAGGATGGGGATGTGAAAATAAGTGTCCTGCAAGTCCAATGCTACTATCCAGTCTCCTTGGTCCAGGGCAGATAAGACCTGAGCCTGAGTGAGCATTCTGAACTTCTGCTTTCTGAGGAAGAGATTGAGGGACCAAAGGTAAAGGATAGGGTGCAGACCCTTGTCCTTTTTGGGCACCAAAAAGTAGCAAGAATAATGACCATGACCCACTTCTGGCCCAGGGACCCTCTCTATGGCTTCCTTGGCCAAGATAGCAGTAACCTCCTTGCTGAGTAGTGCCAAGTGATCCTCCATTATCTGATCGTTGGATGGTGGCAAGGATGAAGGGGTAGTCTCAAAGGAGAGGGAGCAGCTATTTGCAAAACCCACATGTCTGATGTGATGGATTGCCAGCAGGGCAGGTGATGGTGAATCCTGCCTCCAACTGGTCCCTGGTAGGGAATCCTCAGACTAGGAAGGTTTGGAGGCAGCTGCATGAAAAGAGAGGGGGTCTGTTGGGGGGAGGCAGTGGGAGAAGTGGACTGGCCAGACCGCTGGTTCCCTGATTCCCCGAGGACTGTGGATTTCACGTCCTCGGCCACACAGAGGCTGGGCAGCATGCGCGGCACAGTGGCTGGAGGGGAACGGATGTGACGGGAACGCCCTCACGAAAGGGGTGAAGAGCAGAATGAAGGGGGTGAGGGACAGCTGCGAGGCCCAAGGACCTGGCTGAAGCACAGGAGTCCTTGAAGCGCACAAGCTTCAAGTCTTCTTTGTCTTCGAAGAGATGACTGCCATCAAAGGGTATGTCCAAAAGGGTAGACTGGACATCCCGCAAAAAGCCAGACATCCTCAACCAGGCATGGCTCCTCAAGGCCACCGTTGATGCAAGTCCTGTGCCCAGGGAGTCAGTCGTGTCCAGCCCACAACTGATTGTGAACTTTGCTATGTCTCTCCCATCAGCAACAGCTTAGGAGAGAATGGCCCGGTACTCCTCCAGAACCTGTGGCAGCACTTGGACAACGGTGTCCCATTGAGTATGGGTATAACGGCCCATAAGGCATGCAGTGTTCACGGACCACAATGCCAGGCTGGAGGAAGAGAACATTTTCTTCCCAAGTTGGTCCAGATGCTGGGAAGCCCTATCAGGGGATGCAGAAGGGAAAGTACCCTGGGGCATAGAGGCTTGTATTACCAAGCTCTCAGGGGTGGGGTGTTGCATCAGGAAAACTGGATCCTTTGGAGCAGGACTATGGAGGCGGGCAATTGTCCTGTTCACAGGAGCCCCTTTGCTGGGTTTGGACCTGATACCCAGCAGGACATTTGTAAGGGCTTCATTGAAAGACAAAAGGGGTTCTTAGATTGAAGCCTCAGACTGAAGCACCTCTGTCAGGAGGTTAGTCCTGACTGCCACCAAAGGTAGCTTGAGAACCTTAGCCGCTTTTCGCATCACCACCGAATAGGACACTCCCTCCTCCAAAGCCACAGGACGGGGAGAAACCAGGCCAGAGTCAGGGGAAGAATCTAAACCACTGGCCTCACCTAAGTCTATCCACCAGACCATAAGGTCTTGAAGCTGGGATTCTAAAGGGTACAGTGAATCCCTCCCATATCCTCACTGTGCCCCAACCCATAAGAATAAGGGTCAGGATCCGAACATAGGGGGCAAGGTCCCTGCCGAAGTCTGTGTAGCCAAATCTGGCTCCATGTCAGAGTTGGCAATAAGGATGAGGGCCAACGCAAACCGGGGGCATGGGTGGCTTCGGTAGTTTCAACATCGGAGCCAGCATCGGAGAAGGTTGCAGTGGCACGACCAATGCCGGTTCTGATCCAGAAACAGATATAATGGTCCCCTCTAGAGATGAGGCCGAAACCATCGGTGCTTAACAGAGGGGGGGACCCCTGCTGAGTCCTCGGGCCCGAAGGCACCCCAGAGGAGTCGGACTAACCAAAGATGAGGCGCAAGACCTCATAAAATTCCCTCAGTTGGGCAGGATTCGCTCCGGCTCCCAGAAACTTGGGAGACGCAGAGCCAACCCAGATGCAGGCTTTGAGCAACTACGTTCCCTTTTCTTGTCAGCCAACAGACAGGTAAAGTCGAAGAAAGCAAAGCTTGTTCTTCTCTGACTTCTTCCTGTGCCTCTTATCAAAGGTCCCGAGGACTTGGGGTGGGACGATGAAGAATGAGAGCTCCATGACCATTCTCATGACCTTCCTCTTGACCAAGATCGGGAGCGACGTGGAGCTGAGCGCTGGGTCGCAAAGAGCTTTATGGACTGCTCCCTCAAAGCTTTCGGATTCATGGCCCTAAACTCTGAGCATGACTTATGGTCATGCTCCAAACACCACAAGCACACGAGGTGCAGATCTGTCACGGCATCGCCTAATGACAGGATCTGCAGGTCTTGAACCTGGTCTTACGTGACAACATCCTCAATGCACCAGGGGTGTAGAGACACAAAAGTCTTCTACAAAAAGTCGAAAAAGACCAATCAAAAAGTGACTAAGGGATAGCTCCTACTTGGATCAGCGCTGGTTGATGCGGAAAGAAAAGAACGGATGTCAGCGCCTGGGTGGTGCCTATTTAGGACCCACAATGTCATGTCCAGTGTGCACGACAACTAAGACAGGCACGGAGTCGACCACTGCCACCTGACAGCATGCAGGGCTACTGCTTGAGAAAAATCTCTGGATCCAGACAGACGCCTGCGGGAAATTCTTCGATAAGGAATCTGGAACTAGAAGTCTCTATCAGATAATAAGAAATAATAAAATGGTATCTGCAGAGCTGCTCAAAAGCTGCCAGCTTAATGAAAAACAAACTGCACGTCTAGCTCTCAAATTTCTTCATCACACTGTTGAGTGCCGTGTCCCATAAAATGATTATTGCATCTCAGTGGCCCTCATACTTGGCATGCAAACACTTTCCAGACAAGATCAAAAAGAAGACAACAGCTTTCCAACCACATACCCTACATTGTGTAGCATACTGCCGATGTGAACAAGTGCTTCAGGACCCCACATCAGGGTAGTAAGTGCTATATGAATGTTGCAATACAACACACATATGCACGCAAGATGCTAGGGGAACCAAGCATTACAGCACCATTAGCATGCATGCAGAATAACACACAACCATTTAGTTTTTTACTTAACTTACTAGTCAAAGATGGCAGTAAATTAAAAAAACATAAAAAGTGTGCCAAAGTGCTCTTTTTCTTTTAATGAAGGGTGGCACAGCAACAAATTACAGATGCTGTGCCCTTAAGAAAAATGTGTTTTTTTTTTTTTAAAGAAAAAGACGAGAGGGGTGAACAATGAAGGGGAGGGTGGTAGCAACAGTGGTGGATGGGAGTGGGGTAAACACTGTCGAATGACAGGAGCAGTAGTGGAGGAGTAGCGATGGTAGGGATAGGCAACAGGAGCATTTAAGAAAAAAGTGCCAAATTTTGATGAAGAAAGCAATGGTCAAGCATGGGGGTGAGATTTTAGTCTGGAAGCAGCACAAGAGGGGAGAGCAACCTAAACAGCACTCCCATGGACTGATGACAAATGAAGAAAAATATAATTGAATTTTAGCAATGGAATAAACAAGTCATCCAATCAAAAACAGAGTAAAAAAAAGCTGTGCTCCAGGGGTGGGACAAACACAAGAAGTGGAAGGAAAGCAATCAAATAAGAAGCAAGCAAATGAAAGTGAAAATAAAGCTAGCCAACTGTAAGCAATGGGCTGGCACAAGCCCACTGTACATGCTGGTAGTCTCCACAGCAGGACTTTCATGACATACAGCTAAGAGCAGTCTGTAGGCGAGACCAAAAAATGTCAGGTGAAAGAAGACAGATAATTAAATTAATCGACATTCCACTTGACAGTGTTAAAGATATAACATGTTTTTGTCATGAATGAGGGAGCTTGGTCTAGAGGCAATGATGCTTACGAGTCTGAAGCTGAGAAGGGTAGGAAGAGTGTGTGATAAGATTGGTGAGGGAAGGGGCGGGGTGAATGTGCTCCAATGTCTCAAGCCTTGAAACAGTCTTTTTTTAATTTTTTTTATTGTTGAAGCTGCTCTTATCTGGAATTCATTAAGAATCGACCCCGTTCTTTAGTTATTCAAAAAGGCTGAAACACAGCTAATCAAACTGTATCCGAACTAATCACTAGCTGGTAGTTGGTGTCGAATATAGTAGTTTCCTACATTCAAACATTACCCACAACCGCATTACATTACATTTATAGTTAATGTCTGAATGTTTTCTTACATGAATGTACACTGTTGTTACGACAATACGTTTGCAAATACTGCATATAACAGATGTAAAATAAAAGAGGTTAAATAAATGGAAAGCAACACGTACATAGCGAAGTTAAAGGGAGAGCACCCTTGTTTGGAAGCTGTTCCTAACATTATAGCAAAGCAGATCCATATGTCATAAAATATGAAAAAGGGTCCTCTACTAAGGGTTGGCTCTTAATGCAGTTGTCTCCTGGGGTCAAGGTCACATATATTTTAAAGTGATAATGCTGGTCTAGGAAGTCTTGTAGGACAGATAAGGCGAAGTGCCCATCCTACCTAACCTGGATATCCAGGCAGAAATGTTTAGTGAACGTGAAGAGACACCCCCATTTGGCAACCAGGCAAATGTCCAGAATTGGTGCAATGTGTGCCTGCGCAGTAGTAGTAGCCTTCGTTATGGTGGAATGAATATACAATCCTTCTGTTGGGTACTTCTTGGCTAGCCCATAGTAGATCTTGATAGATAACAATTCATCTGGATATGGTCCTATTTAGCATGGCTTCACCTTTCTAAGCCCCACAGAAATTGGAAAAATGTTGTCGTCTTTGTCTGTACTCCCTGGTTCAGTTCATACAGAAGGTAAGGGCCCTCCTAAAGTCGAGGTTAGGAGCCATTCGCTCTCCTTGAAAGAATGAGGTGAAGCATAAAAAGCCAGTAACGAAATGGATTGCCCTATGTAGAGAGGTGTGACTACTTTGGGCAGGAATGCAGCTTTTGTCTGAAGGACCAATTTACCCAAGAAAAGGGATGTGTATGGAGGAACTACTGACAACACCTACATTTCTAGTTACCTTCCTGGCTGATCTGAAGGTGTTAATGAATGTCATTTTGAATCTGTTAAAAGGGAGTGCACATTAAGTAGATGTAGGAAGCTGGCTCTGTATATACTATATAAAAGTGAGATATAGTGTGCACAGAGTCCAGGAGTTCCCCAGAGGCTTAACAGAGGCTAAAGTAGATAATACTAATGCTCTCTTTTGTGGTAGTGTGGCCGAGCAGTTAGGCTCATCAGAGGGTAGTGTAAAGCATTTGCTGTACACACACAGACAATAGAAGAAGAACACACTCAATGACTTAACTACAGACCAATGGTTTTTATATAGCAAAAATATTTGTTCTTAATTTATTTTTAGAAGCACAAGATTCAAGTTGCAGGTAAGTACTTCAATAGTTTTGTATTTCCCACATATATCAATAGCACTTTGTTTGAAATCGATAAATTATACAGTTTTTGAATTATTGACAATTATCTATTTTAAAAGTTGACAGTGCAATTTTCAGAAACAGTTCTTGGGGGAAAAACAAGTAGGCACGAAACATACACCAGCAGTGGTGCTGGGGTGGCTGGCTGCAGGGTGCAAACAAGGCTTCAGGTCTCCAATGATTCTCTATGAGGGGTGCCCGGGGGTCACTCAGAGGCTGCAGGCGAGGTCCAGGAGTTGTCTTGGGCAAACCACAGGTTGGACAGGGAGGAGGGCCGCCTGCTGAACGTTGCTGCACTGGAGGTCAGGTTCTTCAAGGCCTGGGGGCTGCGGTGCAGTGTGTCTTTAGGCGTCTGATATCTTCGCTCGGCGCTTTCGCAGTCAGGGGTGTCCTCGGGGTTCCCTCTGCAGGCGTCGTCGTGGAGGGGTGGAGAGGTAAACCCAGGGTGGACCCTTGTTCAGAATCACCTGGGGGTTCTCTCTAGCTGGTTGGGCCACCTGGACACGGGCCATGGGCAGAGTGGTCAGGACTCACGCATTCGGAGTGAGGCTGGAGTCCTTGGTTGTTGTTTCTTCTTGGACAGGGCCGCTGTCCACAGGAGTTCTTCACCCTTCTGGATGCAGGGCAGTCCTCTGGAGCTTGGCAGAGGTTGCTTGTCCCGCTGGATACGTCGCTGTTCTTGTGCAGGTTCTTTGAAGCAGGAGACAGGCCAGTAGGGATGGGGCCAAGTCAGTTGTCGTCTTCCTTCTTCTCTGCTGGGGGTTTCATCTATGCAGACCTTCTTCTTGTCAGGTCGCTAGGATGATTCTGGTGAGCTGGGTTCATGTTGGCACTTAAATCCTAGATTTGGAGGCATTTCAGGGATCAGAGGACAGCAGCCAATGGCTACTCTCCCTGAGGGTGGATGCCCCCTCCTTGTGCCCTCTCCCTTTGTGTCGGGGGTGGGGGCAGAAACCTAATCCTATTGGTCTTTGTCCTTCAAACCAAGATGGAGGATTCTGCAGGGAGGGGGTCACCTCAGCTCTGGACACCTTAGGAGTGATCCTGGCTGGGGTGGTCACTCCTCCCTGTTTTCCCTAATTTTCCTGTTGGACTTGCTGCCATAAGTGGGGCTTTGTCTGGGGGGCAGGCAACTCCAATAGCTGGAATGCCCTGGGGCACTGTAATTCGAGGCCTGAGCCTTTGAGGCTCGTCATTAGGAGTTACAGTTCCTCTAGGGGGGGAGGTGTGAAGCACTTCCACCCAGGACAGGCTTTGTTTATGACCACAGAGAGCACAAATACTCTCACCCCATGTGGTCAGAAGCTTGTTTGAAAGTGGCAGGCTGACACAGACAGGTCAGTACTTCACTAGCAGTCTGGCTCACATACAGGGGGCATCTCTAAGATGTCCTCGGGGTGAATTTTTCAATAAATCCCACACTGACTTCAGTGGGTGTTTATTGTGCTGAGAAGTTTTATATCAAACTTCCCAATGTTCAGTAAAGCCAATATGGAGTTGAGGAGTTCGTAATGACAAACTCCCAGACCATTTACTCAATATGGCTACACTGCACTTACAATGTCTAAAAATGGACTTCGACACTGCAGGGGCATATTGCTCATGCAGCTATGCCCTCACCTGTGGTACAGTTCACCCTACCTTAGGGCTCTAAGGTCTGCTAGAGCGGTGTCTTACCTGTACCACAGGCAGTGGTTTGTGGGCATGGCACCCTGAGTGGGGTGCCATGTCGACTGCCTTTTTCTCCCCACCAGCACACTCAAGCTGCAAAGACAGTGTACATGTGCTTGATGAGGGGTTCCCTACGGTGGCATAATACATGCTACAGCCCTTGGGAACCTTCCCTGGCCAGAGGGCACTTAGTACCATGGGTACTTTTTACAAGGGACTTAACTGTCCCAACTGTGGAGAAAAAGGTACAGATTTTGGGAAAGAACACTGGTGCTGGGGCCTGGTTAGCATGATCCCAGTACACTTTCAATCAAAGTTGGCATCAACACTAGGCAAAAAGTGGGGGGTAACCGTGCCAACTGTGGCACTTTCCTACAGTAGATGAATACCAAATTAAGATCCCACAGCGACATCACAGATAGTGGTGGCAGAAACATGGATGAGCGTCCCTTCAAAAAATGCATCACAAAAGTTGACCTGAAGAAGGATGGCTGATCAGGTACGTGTAAGAAGGCGGAAGGAACCGAAAGGTAACCTTTAACTGTTGCCACAGCAAGGGTCTTCGCTAAAGATAGACAAAATAAGAGAACATCTTATAATTGTGCATTCAGGGGTTGGATGTGTTAAAAAGGAACAGCCCAAAAACTTCTTCCAGCATCCTGAGTAAGCAGATTTGGTAAATGTATGCCTGGCAGCCAAGATGACACCATCATTTCAGAAGGAAGGTCACATGCCGTCAGCTGTCTCTGCTCAATCTTCACGCATGTAGGTGTAGGTTGTGCAGGCTCGGGAAGAAGACTCAACCCTGCTGCTGAAACAAAAGTTCCTCCCAAATGGTTGGCCCACTTAGAGAGCATGTGCTCATGGCCAAGAGGTCCGGCTACCACACTTTCGTCACCCAGTCCAGGGCCACTAGGATGACTTGGGTCTGCTCATTCTTGATCTTTTTCAGCACGCTGGACAGGAGAGAGATGGGCGGTAGGGTGTATAGGAGTCCAAATGCCAATGCAGATCTAAGAAGTCTCAGAGACAATTGCCTTAAAAACTCAGATGCGCAAAACACCATCTGCCAACACGCAAGGAAATTGCTATGAAAGTTTTCAGATTCAGTCTGATACCTGGGGAAATTTACAAGGTTTTTGGTGCCCGCCACTAGGCACTGGCAGAACTCACAGGTTGTGAATGGGAGAGAACAGCACATAAGAGTAACTTGGCTATACACTAGGGCTTGGTGGTTTGTCTAATGCTTTGGTCAGGTTTCAACCCGCATGAGGACACCTCCACCACACCGTTTGAGAGAAAGCTTCACAAGACTCTTTGTGAAACATAATTTTATCCGTTTTCAAGTGGGATTGTAAAAAAGACCTTTAATTTTTTATTTTTTTTTAGGAGCCGTAGGAATTTTTTCATCTAGATGATCCTCCCACGTTTGACAAAAGGGGACACTGAAAATCTGACAATATTCTTTTAAAGGTGTGACATATTTCATGTCTAGGCTCATGGCACTTCGAAAGTGAGAAACCAAGACAGCTTTTCTACACTAAGATGATATGGCTGGAATTTTAACACAAATCCCTGTCACAATGTCACTTTCCAGTGCCGTTAAAGGAAGGAAGGTCTGTTGGCCTCAAGGACCCTCTTTCCCTTTACCCTCACACCTAGGTCGAACAAAGAAGTATCCATACATGGTTCAGGAAAGAGATCACTCCCGTAAAAAAGCCCCCTTATGAAAAATGTTTACATTTTATTGTAGTTTAGGAAAGTTTAAGCTATTTGTTCACACCTTCAAGTCAGTTTGCCATGTTCCATTACAGCATACTACAGGGGTGTTTGCTCAGAAAGCCTTCACCGTTTACAGTACACGTGTCATAGCGAGAGACACTCATTGGACTTACCTTGTAGAGTCCGAGGACGGCTTCATGCGTCCCTGACTGCTTCCCTCCCAGATGCTGTTTGCCAGTTCATTGCCAATTGATGACATGACTTTGATCAGCTCCATGGTCCAGTCATCCAGGTCCAGGGAGCGGACACGGGACAGGTGTGTGCCGAGGTTCCGATGGATCCCTGAGCATTCAATGCACATCAGCGCACCCAGGTTCAAACTGGCCCAGTCTGGATCTGAGAGACGAGAGAGGGCATAAGAAGCGAAGTCAGGAATGGATTCAGTTAAAACGAGCCCGAGCAGCTGTGCACTGAGAATCTGTAAAAATCATACGGGTGCACTCGAATCGCACACATCATGGAATATACCACTGTGCTTAGAAGAAGGCAGTGCAACCAGAGGTCAACACCATTTTGATTTATAAAAATAAAAAAAAAGAGTTTCATTGGCATATTTTATTGGCATGCATATTAGCCATGGATGTAGGTGTTGGCCATTCGACTTAAAGGCGAACACAAAACTAAGGTGTACACTCAAAATACATCCATATACAATAACTAATACTGTCTGAAAGAAATATGTGTATTTGGAGAAGGGGATTTTAAATGTACATTTTAAAACAATTCAGATAAAATAATGTTACATATAATCTGTAGTTTATTTCGTGGTCATTTTTTATACTAACCTAAACTAATAGCAACCAATGACTGTGCCTGAAGGGAATTCACCAGGAGTCTCATTGCTTTTGTTTACAAAGGGAACTGGTGACACAATGACGAACACAAAGGACAACAATGTAGAAAAAGTACAGGCAGGTTTTTTTTTTTTTTTTTTTTGCAGATTAAAAAAAAGGTGAATAGTAATCGAAAAAAACAAGACCGACAGTTTCTCAGGGTCTCCTAGCTTTGAAAACTAACAGGTTTTCGGTGGTGATGATACTGTCTGCCTTCATCTTTGTTCCTCACATTCTCGGAGGATCACCCTGACTTCTTCCTCCAACAAGAGGACCCGCTACATTATCTTTCTTTACTGATGTATTTACTTTTCTAAGTTCTCAAACTATCAACTTGTTTTTCTTTCTCTGCCCGTTTTGACCCATCTTCTGTACGCCGATTCACCAATCCTTGTATAGAATACCCCCTCTGGAGCCCAAATCCTCCGCTATGAAAGCCCGAGAATCTTCTATAAACTCTTCTCTCCATTTCCTCGGTCTCAAGCCAGCTGCTATGTATAAACATGTTGTCTCCTTCAGTAGCTCGTTACCAATACTGTATATTACTCAAATTGTAGCTCAGCTTATAGTACTGTTACTATGCCATATGTAGCACTTGCCTTTACCTTATACTCTGGTCTATTTCTTCAGACCTCTTGCTTGAGAGGCCGTGCATGAACTAGAGTGGGCTTGATTGCGTTTTTTGTGGCTATTGTTTGTTCTTAGTGCTTCTGTATTTGAATCCTTGCATGTCTTACAGATCAGTTTCTCCTGGGGAACATTCACGGCAGAAACCTACTAGGCTAAATATTTCCTGTACAGTCTGATCGTGCCTTTGCAATACAGTGATCCAATGCTGCTTTTCCATACCGGCAAGTTTGTGTCCAACACACTGTCAATCTCTTCCTACACAGACCATTCTGACTGGAAACAAGGACCCTCCTTAGTATGTTCTTCCTGGCTTGTTCTGAACTGTTGCGAAATAACAACTTCTATCAACACTATGATTCGTCTGCCTATTTTTTGTGTCGAATCGGAGTGTCTTCCAATTTTAAACTGCTTTCAAATATGCACAGCATAACAAAGCGTCAAAAAACATTACATAGAAAGTATATACAGAGTAAAAATAAATTGTTTAGAAGATAATAATAAGGAAAGGAAAAGTAATACAATATATACCTATGTATTTATAGTTGCAAACATGGACTAGTCCTATTTAAAAACCATACCAAAACCACCCTGAAATAAATGCCAAGGGAGTGAAATGCAACCAGGCAGGGCTCCCTGACAGGAAGCAGGAGTCGAGCAGACATTTTGAAAGTGAGCATAGCACGCCATATCCCACAGGATGCAGCAAAGATCTCTTGGGATTCTTCTTAGGATTTAATTGTCAAGGATAGCTTTAATTAAGAGACAAGGACAAAAATATTAGACCAGTGCAATATAGGAATAGGGATTGTAGAGTTTCAACCGCTAGCCCTTTGGCGGGCCAGTCGAAAAGACGCCACTAACTGTATGTGAACCGAGTTGCGGTTCTGCACAGTAGAAGAGACACTCCAGTTTGTATGGTTTTTAAATTGTGTTTGTTCAGTCCTGCAGACGTTAGGGTGAACCAAGCCTCCACCGAAATGCTGCGTCAATACCATTTGCATTTTTATGAATATTGTGTAAAATTAAGGTTTGATTAGGTTATATGAATTTCATTATTTTTAACCTATGAATTTTATATATGTGCTTATTAATCAATTTCTGTGATTTAATAAATTGGTTTAACTTTAAAAAACTGTTTTACAGGTTGTCTATAGAAGTGACTGGGAGGTATGCAATATTTGTTATGAATTGACGTCAAACCATCAAGTTATGGAGGGGAGTCAATTTGTATATTTCATTTATGACAAAACAATATTGGAGACCACAGTGATTCGTTAAGGCCTGTCACGTGTGAGGAAACATAAAACCCATTTCTGGATTTGGAAATAAAAATAAAAGGTACTGGCCCTTAGATTGTCATACATGTTGGCTTAAGTTTCTAAAATCGACAATAAAACAGGCCAAATCAAATCGGTCACCGAAATCAAGGAGCATACGTGTGGTCCATTCTTCTGTGGTGGACAATATGTTACACCAAACATCTGCTGAGATGTTTATGGTATTGTGGAGCTGACAAATCTCCAATTCGATGGTTTGAAATAGCTGAACCTCTTTCAGATGGCTCAGACTTTAACAGATATTCCTAGCAGTTTTGAAAGTGGGAGATTGGTCAGTTGATGTAACTTGGCAAAGATCTTAGGGTTCAGGATGTTTAAGGCGGGCATCAAACTAGACTTTGCTTGAGTCAAAGAAACATGGGCTTCAGGAATAGTAAGTAATATCCCACAGGGTTAATGCAAAATATTTTCCATATACTTTCTCCCTCCATCACAGCGCTAGACACAATGTAGGTGTCAGGTAACGGAGAAAGAAATTCAAGTGAACCAAAGACTGTAAGCTTTTGAATCAGGATTATTTTGTGGAGTTAAATTGAAAAAGAGCAACATATTTGTCAATGCCAAATATTCTACTAATAGATTTCAGAGCTCAGTTGTATTTCTACTTATTTCTTCTCATGGCAGGGTTTAACACAGCCAGGTGCCACATTCCTAGTTTGGCCTTCTTGGTATCTGGCATTGCAACAGCTCCTCTACCCTATTTGTTGTATAGCCCTTTGTTATGAAATCACTGCAATATCTAAGTACTGTAAATCGCACGTGTTGCACGTAAGTAAGCTAATTGCACACAAATTATCAACTTCACAAGCGAGAAAGGTTGAGTTGGCATTATCGATATTCCGACTACTAACAAACAGGTGAGATGAGATGCCAGCAGCAAACGTTCTACTCACTAAGCATCAAACCTGCTGGGAATATATCTCGCTCTGCAGTACTAAGAGGACATCAAGGTCATAATGTTTGTTGTACACGTCTCATCACGCTCAGAGGTTCGCAAGTGCTTTCAGAGAAAGATGGTATGAGAAAGTATCATCTTTGAGTGAGACAATCCAAACATTTAGGCACCTTGTCTAAGAATTTGCAAACATGGTGATCAATTAGAGCAAGCAACTTCTTGCCAGCATCTACTATCTTCTAAGTAGGCTAGTGCTGCGGGTCGAGGAGGAGGATTTCAGAGCTCCAGGACCATCCCCAAAATTCATGCATGAGAGCCACGCACAGACAAGGGTAACCACAAGTTAAATTTAAGTTAGATTCAGGGCTACTGTCTGGAATCAGCTGTGGCTGATGACTGTAACTTGGTTTACAAATATGCTGATATGTATTATGATATAGAGGGAGTGCAGAATTATTAGGCAAGTTGTATTTTTGAGGATTAATTTTATTATTGAACAACAACCATGTTCTCAATGAACCCAAAAAACTCATTAATATCAAAGCTGAATATTTTTGGAAGTAGTTTTTAGTTTGTTTTTAGTTTTAGCTATGTTAGGGGGATATCTGTGTGTGCAGGTGACTATTACTGTGCATAATTATTAGGCAACTTAACAAAAAAAAAATATATACCCATTTCAATTATTTATTATTACCAGTGAAACCAATATAACATCTCAACATTCACAAATATACATTTCTGACATTCAAAAACAAAACAAAAACAAATCAGTGACCAATATAGCCACCTTTCTTTGCAAGGACACTCAAAAGCCTGCCATCCATGGATTCTGTCAGTGTTTTGATCTGTTCACCATCAACATTGCGTGCAGCAGCAACCACAGCCTCCCAGACACTGTTCAGAGAGGTGTACTGTTTTCCCTCCTTGTAAATCTCACATTTGATGATGGACCACAGGTTCTCAATGGGGTTCAGATCAGGTGAACAAGGAGGCCATGTCATTAGATTTCCTTCTTTTATACCCTTTCTTGCCAGCCACGCTGTGGAGTACTTGGACGCGTGTGATGGAGCATTGTCCTGCATGAAAATCATGTTTTTCTTGAAGGATGCAGACTTCTTCCTGTACCACTGCTTGAAGAAGGTGTCTTCCAGGAACTGGCAGTAGGACTGGGAGTTGAGCTTGACTCCATCCTCAACCCGAAAAGGCCCCACAAGCTCATCTTTGATGATACCAGCCCAAACCAGTACTCCACCTCCACCTTGCTGGCGTCTGAGTCGGACTGGAGCTCTCTGCCCTTTACCAATCCAGCCACGGGCCCATCCATTTGGCCCATCAAGACTCACTCTCATTTCATCAGTCCATAAAACCTTGGAAAAATCAGTCTTGAGATATTTATTGGCCCAGTCTTGACGTTTCAGCTTGTGTGTCTTGTTCAGTGGTGGTCGTCTTTCAGCCTTTCTTACCTTGGCCATGTCTCTGAGTATTGCACACCTTGTGCTTTTGGGCACTCCAGTGATGTTGCAGCTCTGAAATATGGCCAAACTGGTGGCAAGTGGCATCGTGGCAGCTGCACGCTTGACTTTTCTCAGTTCATGGGCAGTTATTTTGCGCCTTGGTTTTTCCACACGCTTCTTGCGACCCTGTTGACTATTTTGAATGAAACGCTTGATTGTTCGATGATCACGCTTCAGAAGCTTTGCAATTTTAAGAGTGCTGCATCCCTCTGCAAGATATCTCACTATTTTTGACTTTTCGGAGCCTGTCAAGTCCTTCTTTTGACCCATTTTGCCAAAGGAAAGGAAGTTGCCTAATAATTATGCACACCTGATATAGGGTGTTGATGTCATTAGACCACACCCCTTCTCATTACAGAGATGCACATCACCTAATATGCTTAATTGGTAGTAGGCTTTCGAGCCTATACAGCTTGGAGTAAGACAACATGCATAAAGAGGATGATGTGGTCAAAATACTCATTTGCCTAATAATTCTGCACTCCCTGTATGTTACAATTGTTTGACTGTAATGAATGCAGCTTTTGATGTTTGAACAGCTGGACTGGATCACAGCTCGCCTGGCTTACCTGAGTAAAGAACCAACAATTACTGTATTGGTCATCTTAAAATTAATAATATTTACAATTAGCAAATACATGGATCCAGTATACGAATTTACTATTAAAAAAATATTTTTATTCAGAGTTCCCCAAGAACAAAAGGTTGATGCAAAACTGCAAATTAACTTCATTTCCCACAATCAGAAAGGCAGAGAGCCAGCATTTAGAAAAGCAACATACGAACATCTTCAGATGGGGACACGCCAAAGCAAAGATGCAGGAAGAGTACAAGAGGAGGACGATATAAACTGACCATGCTTCCACATACGAGTCATGTCTTGTGTCCCAATTTCAGCGTCTCCCTTTTCACCATATACCCCACAGTACAGGCAGCACAAAGCGGGAGTCCACTGCCACGTTCATTACAGGAGCGTACTTACTCTGCATGTCACAGTCTACACACTGATTGTTGCCTCTGATGTTTCGGATCGACTGGAGGGCCAGGGCTTCGTTCTGGCTTGTTATCCGAGACTAAAATAGAAAAAGATGGGAAGTAGAAATGAAAGATCTACAAGAAGATATGAGGGGTTCTCGACACACAAAAAATAAAATGTGGGAAATGTATCATCTTTAGCAATGTCTGATTTAATTTTCTTATTAAAGGCACAATGTGAGTGGGGAGTATGCCTTTACTAAGAAAATGGTGTAATAACTTAGTCACCTGTAACTTCTTAAAGATGATAACTTCTTAAAGATGAGTAATAGAGCACCTCTGTTTCTGCGCCGCTGTTGAGATTTAGGCAGCTCCCTTGCGCCTCTCTTCGTAACCTCACATTGGCAAAGGGAGCACAACAAAGTGCGATCTGTAGAGCCACATACTACTAATCGTGGGCAATATTGCAGTGGTATGCTCATCTCCAGCCTACTGCTAAGCATGCGCCCTGAAAGGTAAGGCTGTGTACTCTGGTCAACCATAGGACTAATTCTGGCCTTTCTTTCGTGGCTAAGGTACTTGTATGTGGTAATTCAAACACACCAAAATGTAAATCAACATCTCTTCGGACTAGCTTACAGATACCGGTGTCCTCTCACTGAGTCACAAAACATAGACAACTTGTGAGTCAAGGAACTAAGAGCAGAAACTGAGGGAGGGGAGCTAAGGCGATTCTACTTTACATGAGACCTTTAACACTGTTGGCCAGAAGGGGCTTTTCTCCAGCTTTGGGACTCAGTTACTGGATAAAGTCATTAACGTCTCGGTGTAGTTTAGGGCATTCTCCGTTTAACTCACTCACTTACAAAACGAAACCTAAAACACTTTGGTATCCTATCTTACAATGAGCAGTGTGCTTCAGAGCGCTGCGCCGCTGGATCAAAAACCATCCTCTTCAGTTTTAGACTTTAACCTGAGTAATCAAAATGAGGTGTAAAACTCTTAAGGGTTGGCAGTGGTATGTCTTTTAATCTAAGAAGCAAAACCTGGAAATGAAAAAACGTTGTTGTTTCCAAAAGCCTGGTGTTTTTTCTCCAGAAATATAACTCTCTACCATTAGCCACTAATCCTTAAAAAATGCAGTATAAGTAACTGAAATCTAACACCGCCTATTGTGTACAGAAAGGTGATCACTTGTTACCCTAGTTCCATGTAGCAGGATGGTCAATGAAGCAAGAAACATTAGAAAAAAGTCCCTACAGCTATAACCACTGTAGTCTGAGGCAATCTGAACTGAATATTAAAAAATCCTGTTTTGTTTTACAAAATTAGCCGAATGTATATCAAAATACTACTCAAACCACACTGCAGCATTACCACCAAACTATGCTGCAGAGTAAAGGAGGACGTATAGAGAAAAAAAATGAACTTCCAGATCCCATCATGCCTTGCTACTAAGAGTTACTTCATAAATTCAGTTTTCTTTTGACTGACTTCAATAAATCGTCCCGTAAAACACAGAAACATTCAAAAATTGAAGCCGGGGAGCGGTGTGGCATATTTATGATTTCTGTTAAGATTTCTACAATGCAGATCCAAGATTACAAGATTACAAGCAAGTAACTTTTCCTTCCACGTGCTAGGATCTTCAATGATAGAAGTAGTGTCTAGTGATAATATGGATGGACCTCCATGCAGAAGTTTTGCATACATCAGGAACAGTTCTCACCCAGGCAGCCTTAGCTGCTTTGCCTCTGATAGTGTGAGCTTTCAGCCTGCCTGGTAGGAGTTTATTGACAAAATGGTATCAGAGATGTAAGCATGACAGAATCCATCAAGATAAGTCTCTTCTAAGTGGAACAGAATTGACAAAAAATGACAACTTACTTATATTTGTAGTTCTCTCAAAACCCATTCTAACGCATAAAGAAATCTTAGTTGGTGAGGGGGTTACCTAAAGAACACTGGCTGAGAAAAGGTCTGGTTCACATGAAAATTAGAGACTGCTTTGGGGAGGAATGAAATATGGGTTCTCAATACTACTTTAGCTTAATGGAATTTAGAAGGAGATTCCTTAGCTGAGACAGTGTGAAGTTTGCCATATCTATGGGAAGGTTATCGGAAATCAAGAAAATGGTCTTCCAAGTACATGGTGGCCATGAAGCTCTTAAGTGTTGCTCAAAAGGAGGAGCCATCAATTTGAAAAAGGTCTACACTAGGGTCCCAAGAGGATCATAACTGATGGGAAAACCTTCTTCAAAATGTCCATGACATCTCTTATAACAAGTACAGCAAACAAAAGACGTCTAAGTCAGACATTTTGAGTGCTTTATTGCTGCTTGAAGAACCTCATCAGAAGCAAACTTTTTTTTCTTTTAATGTGAGAGCGAACTTTAGGCCTGATTTGTCCAGACGTTAGAATTTAGCAACACAGATTCTATCTGGCAAATGATGGAATTGGCATTCTGCTGTTGGCACCAAAAACAAAAATAAATTGTATTTTGCTTGAAGGCATGTGCAGTTCAGGTGGCTGGCCTATTGGCTTATTTCAAAATGTCAATGCTGAATTTGGGTACGTTTATATGCTCATATTGTATGTACTCAAGAGCCATACTGCTAAATTAAATGATGAGAGATTTAGATGGAAATCGTGGCACCTGGGCCTGATTACAAGTATAGGTGCTATTTATCGCACCTCGTTTAGAACGATCCCACAGGATTCATTGTTTGCCACGTGGATAAATAGTGCCTATTAAAAGTTTCTGGGGAATAACATAGATTTTGGTATTTAATGCACCAAAATCTGCATGGTACGGTAAATACTACATGCTTTTCCCTGTTAAACGTAGGCAGGTTTGACCGGCTGAAAAGTAACAAATGTTGAGTTATTTAACGCAACCGATAATTATCAGATGCATTAAACGCCTTCAAAGTTGCAATTCTGATCCATGTATAAACAGGGGTTAAGGCATGGGTCAGAATTTAACAAGCAACTTGTATTCATGACCCAAGACTTACTGGGAAGTCTGGACAGTGAAGTCAGTCAGCATGGTAATAACCTGAGTCGCCTTTTTAAAATCTGAAAAAGGTCCATATATAACTACTGTCTCAGACCTTCTTGAGCAAGGAGGAACATTCTAACCCTGGAATATCTCAGTTTCACAAGTATGATGGTACCAGGAGAACTGGAAAAAACATGCAGAAATTGTGGTGATCTATTCAGCAAAAGACCGTTTCCAACTGATTGTGGCTCTTGATGTGCAAATTGAGCATTTTACTTTTTGTACTGTGGCAAACAAGTCTATTTTCAGAACTCTTCAACTGAAGTTGTCACTGATGGTCTATTTGTGATCTTAATTAGTGAGTCTACTTGAAGCATGTGCAAAGAACATACAACCCCTGAGAGATGCACCATTTGCACTGACAAGTTATTTTGGAGTAGCCACCTACGTATTAACTGGGCTTCCACCAACAGTGTCTTATACTTGGTGGCCACTTGTTTACTTAAGTAGTACATGGTGGTAATCTTTTCAATTTGAATGAGAATCCTGTCTGCTGTCAGGATGGTACAGAGATCCTGAGTGCCTGGTGGACTGCCCTGTAGTCCAGAAGATTATTACTGATGACTTTTGTGGTGCTGTCTTTTGTACACGAGATCCTACACCATCAGAGCCTTCAAGGTATGCCCCTATTTTACTGGGTATACAGCTTGGTAATGTTTGAGTGTGAAGATCTTGAAAAAAGGGCAGCTTCCATGCAAGTGGTTTCTATGCAGGTAGAACCACAGAAGAGATTGTCTTCCTACTTACAGCTGTAGCTTGCCTTTTTAGCCATTCTATCTGGCTCTACTCATTCTTTAACTCTGTAGCAGGGGTCTCATATTCAGTCTGGCATTCAGAATAATGTAAATTGCTAAGAGTTGAGTTAGGAATTGAATGTTCTTTTGATTCTCTACCATTAGATGATCCCATCTGAAGGTATTGCTGATACTGTAGTTCTTACTGCTGGTGTTACAACCAATGAGGGGCTTAAATGCTCCTTTACTATGGCTGAGCATCCCTTTCTTTGTGTTTTTCAAAACTTTTCTTTTTCAGGCTTCAGCATATGAACCTCATTCTTCATCCTTTGCATCCTCTCGTCATTGTGAGGATTAAATAATAAGACTCTAGAAAAGGATTATCATGTTTTTCAGTAGAGCATCATGTTGCAAAGTAGGTATCTGGAGTCAGGAGGAACTTTACAACAGTAGTGCATGGCAATCCTTGAGTATAGGTAGGTCAAGTGAAGCACTGATTACTTGGTTAGAAATTAAATTGCCATATGAAGTACTTCACCAAAATCTTACCTATGTTCCTCTAAAATATCACAAACAAACGTCTTTGTAGATTCCCAGAGGTACCTATCATACGGGCCCAAAATTGCTGCAGTACCGGCTACTTTAAGGGATGTTCCTGTCGCTAAGCAATTTTTTTTCTATTTAACAAATTAAGGCCTTTGCTCTCTTTTGCTGGCGGTACTGAGGTCTTCAGAATGGACGCATGTCTATTCTTCGTTGCTAACTCTAGGATGACTCAAAAGATGTAATTGGTCTCTCCCTTCAAGGTGGAGATGATGTGGGAGTGCTCTTCATCTTTCAATTATTGGGAGGTAACTCGAACGTATGACTGCCACAGCAACCATACCTATTTGGGTGCTGGGCGGAGACAATGATTAAACAAGCAGAAGTAGTGAAAGACTCACAGCAGCCACTCTGGGAGGAGTTGGACTCATTTCCAGAGTAGCTGTTGGGCATAGAGGAGAAACGGACTTGCCTTGGCACTGCTATGTTCCAGTGATTGCAAATGCATCTGCATTGGGTTATCAGCTGGAATCACACTGATTGACGGCGATGGCTGCTCTGGATAATCTTTCAGGATGGAGAGAGATTGGGTTCTTCTTGATGTTGGATATTTGAGCATCAAAGTTTAAGTCCTATGGATTGAAAGTGAGTAATGTGATGTCAACTCATGTGATGCCCAATTGAATGATACCTGCATGTGGCTCGATGTTGATGTGTCCCTTGACCTCTAGTGGAGCTTAGTCTTAAACGTCATTCCTGATGTATGGGTCCTTTACCGCGAGCATGTTGGGACTGTACCTGTGTTAAACGCCAAGGTAATCTAGAGTTTAGGAATCATGATGCTTCTTGGACTATTCCTTTCCTTGAAACTCCATCTATGAGGCCTTGACGGATGACAGCTGTGTCGCAGTAAAATGAGCTACTCACTGCTCTATCGTGCTCTGCCCAAACCTCCTCTATCCTCATTTCTTCCAGTTGTCTTCCGAAGTGACTTTCTTTCTGATTCCTCTGTGTCCTCTTTGACGTTTTGGGACATAATTTATACTTACTGACAATGTGAAAATGGGAGCTGGAGGACAAATGCACCGAGTGTGTCATTTATGTCTGCCTCTGAAGGAGCACATCAACAGTTAAGGCATGATGAATTGATTGTGGGGGAAAAAAAGGTGCCAACAAACCTGTAAAGTTTGTGAAAAATGAAAAGAAACACTAAGATGTCAAAACCGCCAAGCTAAGTCACAAAAGTGGGTACCGAGAAAGAATCCTCATTAAAAAAGGTGATTATTCTGGAGTCTTTGCACAAAAGCCAGTGGAACAGGTTCTAGTACAATTCATGAAGGGTATGAAAGAAGCTGGTTTCTTGAAGGAGCAGCATTTTTTCATCTTACTACAGCCACTGCCTGGCTGGTTGCAGCTGCTTTCAGTTTCAGCACATTTCTTCATTTTTGTGGCCTCCAAAGTAAGCATTGATGTCGCAAGTGGTTGTAAGCATTATTTTGATATCATTGGCTGCATCTTTGTAAAAGGAAATATACAATCTGTACATGTATCCTGGGAGAGGCTACACTGGTAATATCTGCATTTAAAAAGTAGCAGATGTTCAATAGTTAGACACTGGGTGTGCATTTGTAAAGGTGTTCTGGGATCCCTGCATGCAGGCAGAAATACTCAAATATTTATGATAAATGCTAAAGATCGTACGGTGCTGAACTTAAAAACCTAATCCGTACCTCAGACCTCTTTGCCTGCAGACTGAATAACGGTAACTTTATCCATAAAAGGCTTTGAAAAATACGTCGGCGACCAGTGAAGGTGATTCAAACTGAATTAAGCTGGATTTGGGTACCTACTACTTGGACCACCAGACGTCCCTAGCCCACCCAACACATTCCTCATCTCAGTGCATTGACTTTTAAGTTTGAAGATGACAGCCTGCCAAGGTTGCAAAGTCTTCAAGTAAACTTTCTAAAATACCCAACACATTTTAATTTGGGGCTACTGAAGAGCTTACAGTAGCAACAAGAGTTTCCTCATTGAGACTCCAAAGCTGAGAAAGCAACAATCTTGGACCTAATCCCTTTCAGGTAAAAGCTCAAAGCTATGGAACTCTCAAACATAAACTGTGTTGCACTTTACCCACATCCTTTCTTGGAGAGAGCTCAAGTCACTTCTCTTCAAGAAACACCTACATTTTAAGACTGAATAGATCCATCAGACACCCATCATAAATCCTTTAGATTTTACCTATGCTGGTACTGGCCACAATGCACCCCAGAATGCTTTGACCTAGCCTACCTTCTTACCACCCCCTCCCCAGGCTGATCTTCTGCTCCATCATTGCTTTTTGGAATCATTACTGAAGAACTCAAAAAGATGATCAGCCTCACGCCAATGCCACTTCTTCTCGAAATTCATCTTCTAATATTTAAGGCTTCATAGCAAGCATCCCAAACATTTCCCCTTTGCCCTAGTACTTATTAAATACACCTTTTTTGTTTATACTAAAGACTGCATCTGAACCCTTCATTCACATATTCGGAGTACCAGCTTTCTCCTCATTTCCATTACCTCATAAGTTCTTTTCGATTCCCATCACACCTTTTCACTTGCTCCTATCTGCTCTGAAAGATAGTAAAACCTTCTGTAAAAAAAGTCGATATCTCTACCAACAAAAAAATGGTCTTACCATCTTCAAATTCTCAAGAAGATTCATTTTGTTCAGCTCCTTATGCTAGTCCTCTTCTTGTTCAGCTCCTTATGCTAGTCCTCTTCCCTTCTTTTCCTAGTACACACTGCCTATCACCACAGAAGTGATGTGCATGCTCACATGAGTAGTCCAGATGTTTAAAATTGTGGATAGAACGGCGCTGCACACATCCCGTAAAAGCCTTACTCATAAGTAATTAACGTGGTGGGCAAAACAAAAGCCTCAAATGTTACCCGAGAACTTCAAAAACACAATGATTTCAGCACATAGTCATCATTAATGAAAAAATGTGGGGATAAAGAACATAAAGACTGAAAATGACTCACGGCATTTTAAATATATATTGATTGGGGATGTAGATAAAATGCTATATTGATTTACGGTTTTATGTGTTTATACTCCTATAGCCCTGAAGAAGTCCATTAGGATGAAACGCGTTGGCTATGGCTACGGATTATTTATTTTCAACTTGGATGAATAAAGAACAGTGATTTTATAAGACTTAATTCTCGAACAGTGTGATTTGTGAAGATATGGAATATTTATTCTCTGGATATTAATAGATACTTGGATGTGCCGGGTCTTCCTTCCAATGTTTTGAACCATTTTTTGGTTATCTGAGGTCTAGGTGGTTGGTCCTCAAGACCTGTGCACTAACAGTGTCATAAACTATATATATATAACTCAAGAGAAAAGGTGCGGTATTGATCACCTTGACCCCCTTTTGATATTGAAAGAATATACGTGTATATATATATATATATATACACACACACACAAAAGTTATGGGGTGTTATAGTTAGATTCAGATTTTACACACACAAAGCCATAGAAATTCAGCAGTTCTAGTTATCTCAAGTAACTATAACTCATGCCCTAAGGTAACTATCCCGCAATGCATAGTTTTCTCATCAGTAATTTCACGGCAAACTTTGCAGCGATATAATCAATTATGTCATAGATGTCATGAGTGATGAAATATGTGAGGTAACTAGCAGTGCATTGCGAGGGTGCAATTTCTAGTTACCTAAGGGCACGAGTTATAGCTATTTGAGATCACTATAATTGCTTATTTTCCATGGTTTTGTGTGTATAAAAACTGAACCTAACTATAACGTCCCTGTAACCTTTGTTCTTTTTCAGTGATTTTTTTGTTTTACATTTTTGTCCTCCCAATATTGCCTCTGTTACCTTTGTTTTTCAGTGAATTTCTACGTTCTTTTGAAATGCTGTTTCCTAACTATAACGTCCCTGTAACCTGGGTCTGAGTGGGTATGGGACTGGTTGTGTGGGCTTATGAGCGGGTGCGGATGCCTGTGGCTGTGAGTAGGTGTGTGAGTGGCTGTGTAGGTCCGTAAGTGGCTGTGTGAGTGGCTATATGGGTGTGTGAGTGGCTGTGTGGGTCTGAGAGTGGTTGTATGGGTGTGTGTGTGTGGCTGTGTGGGTCTGAGAGTGGTTGTATGGGTGTGTAAGTTGCTGTGTGAGTGGGTGTGTAAGTTGCTGTGTGAGTGGGTGTGTAAGTTGCTGAGTGAGTGGCTGTGTGAGGGTGTGTGAGGGTGTGTGAGTCGCTGTGTGGGTCTATGAGTGGGTGTGTGAGTGGTGAGTGTGTGCAAGTGCTGTGTGGGTCTGTGAATGTGTGTGCTGAATGGTTTTATGAGTCTGTGGGTCTGAATGGCTGTATGGGACTGTGCGTGGGTGTTTAAGTGGTTGTATGGCTGTGTAAGTGAGTCCATGAGTGGTTGTGTGGGATTGTGAGTGGGTGAATGGGTGAGTGTGTAAATGGGTGGGTGTGTGAGTGGATGTGTGGATCTACGAGTGGTTCTTTGGGTGTGAGTGGGTGTGTGAGTGGGTCTGTGAATGGGTGTGTTGAGTGACTTTATGGGTCTGTGGGTGTGTAAGTGGCTGTACGGTTGTGTGAGTGGGTGTATGAGTGGTTGTGTAAGTGGGTGTGTGGGTCTGTGAGTGTGTGAGTGGTTGTGAGGGTGTGTAAGTGGATGTGTGAGTGAGTGTGTCAGTAGGTGTGTAGGTCTGTGAGTGGGTGTATGTGATTTCTTAGGGTGCTGGATTGAGGATCCACCTGAATACATGAGGATCTGCAGATCCACCTGAATCCACGAAGATCTGGGTGGATCTGCAGATTCTCGTGATTTAAAAAAATAAAATGTTTTAGGACAATTTCTTGCCCATGAAGACCCCTACATCAACTCCTATCTATCAAATTTAAACTGTAGTTTCCCTGCTAGGAACCGCTCCAGATTAACAAAATGGGAGCCTCAACTTTCCTCTAAGGTTGCAGCCAGCCAATCACAGCATTGCTGTTAGCGCATAGATCCATGTCTCTAGCTATACACACACATACTTTTACTTTAAAAATAAAAAGCTACTGAACAGATTAACACCAAAGTACAAAAGGATATTTCTGGACCAAGATGTAACCTTCTTTCAAATTTGGTGTAATTCTGTTCAGCGGTTCGGGCTGTAGTCGTGTGTAAAATCCCTATGGGAAATTGCGTTTTGGGACCCTCCTTTTCCTTGGGACCTGCCTGCCTGACAACTTACCTGAAACTTTCCAGACAGCAGCTGAAGTGCAGGACAAACTAGTTTTGAAAATGTAGTGAAGATTCGTCAAACAGCGCCCAAGATATTGCAAAAATGCTTTCCCTACAGAAACTAGCTCCTAACTATAACTACCTACTGGCAGTAATATGAGATCTATCTATCTACACAAACACACACACACACACACACTTATAATTCAGTTTATGAGAAATCTACACTGCATCAACATACCGTGGATGGGAACACGTGTATGCATAATCAACAAACCAAGCCTGATTTAGTGAGCACATGGAAGGCACAGCCCCTTGACAAGAACATCCCCCAGGATGGCCATCTCTGCAGAAAAAAACCTATTATGAACGCTTTCAAGATCAGATAATTAATCCAGAGCCCCATGTCTTCCTCTGAACACACTACTCCAAAATAGTTTGCCTTGTAAACATATTCTTGTAAGAGCACAAAATGCATGTACGTCTGCAGGGGCTGATGGAAGGCCTCACTCACCCAAATCATCTTGTGAGAGGTTAACTAGTTCCTCCTGCCCATGAGCCTGCCCAGTGCCACCAATCACTGCAATGGAGAGGTCTCAGGTGGAAGGTTAACATCAATTACCTTGTTCTTGCTGCTCTCGCAGGACTGCAGGCTGGCTAGGATCTGGCTCTCCACAGAATGGACCCAAGCATCCCGCTCTTCATAGGTGGTGGCTTCAAAGTGCCATGTCTGGCCCGTCAGAGACACGATGATGAACTCAAAGTTTTCTTCTTGTTCTGAAACACAGAGGGGAGTGGATGAAGCCACCAGCCTTAAATATCACCTTACCCATACCCCTTGCTTTCCAGCACAGAGGGAGCTTGTGAAGTGTTGCTTCCCCCACCTGTCATTGCAGACTTTGCTCGCCTGTCCCCATTACAGTCAAAATCGAGGGAATAGGCATTCATCGTAGTGGACTACAAAGAATCCTCTTCACAGAGGTATCAGCTGTAGCCCATTAGCAGGGCCATATCCGTAAGCGAACACAACGAAAAGCTGGATTCACACAAAAAATATTTCAGCCTTTAAGCACACAGCTCCACAAACTCAGAAGCAATGTCAAGATTATAGTAAAATCAAGCAACATATATATTCTATCTACAAATGACATGATTGTTCTGGGCCCAAGAATGCAAGATCCTGCCATAAATAGGTTACGATGGTGCAAACTCCAACCTCTGATTCACGGTTGCTCCTTCCATTCTTTGCAAGATATGTGAAAACCTACCACTGCACTTAACCTACAATATCTAATAGAGGGAACAGGTAGGGGGACACAGTGCCTTACACAGATAGGAGAGAAAGTGTGTGCACGCGCATGCATGTCGGTGTTCTTGCACTGTGCGGGCAGCTCTGACATCTTGCACTTTAATTCCACTTTTGGGCAAAGCAGGTGTCTCACCCCAGTGGACTTATCTGTGAGCGCATTGGAAGTCTTACATGTATTTTGTGTTGCTACACCACCAGAGTATCTGGCTACGCTGGACTGAAGCTGCACCCAAGTGCACACCCTTGCAGGCTACGTAGTCGGTGATACTTGGTGGCAGCTGAGATTTCAGACAGTGTAATAGGCAGTTTTAACAATACCCATGGAAAAGATGTCTATCAATTTTCTCTCTGTAATCTGCCCAGTGTCCCTGTAAGTGTGGTCCTATACTTTATTTACCCGGCAGGAACGTGGCGAGCTGTGGCATGATGCATGAGTGCTTGCAGCAAGTTTCGGAGTCTGTGTGCATATAAGGAGGTTCTCTGAGCGCACACCATGACAGCAGTGCAAGATGGAGGTTCTTCTTTAGAGTACCTTGTGTCCGTAGCAAGGTATGTTGCTTCCTTTGTGTAGCCCAGGTAGCCACTTTGAGAGGGCTGAGAAATCCACATGCGTAAGCTGCCAGCCCCCATTTTCTTTTCGCAAGCAAACAACTAGCCAAATCCGTTTACCTGCCTGGGAAGTTCTTCCACTAGATCTGTCCAGAAAAATCTTATCTCACTTGTGATGTCTACACCGTGGCCCTGTAATATATATTCTTGTTGTTATCCATGTCCCTCGCTTCCCTTGCCCTGTGGCAGGGCTGAAATCACAAAAAACCCAGTTAAGAATGTCACACTCTGTTCCTTGGAATATATGATTGTATGAACAGATAACTGGACTTGACTTCCTAACATATATAGTAGCCATTCATTAAGGAATATTATCTGGATTTGGAAGGAGCTCGGCAACCCCAGTTAGGAGGAGGTCTAAATAGTGCTTTGTGTTGCTCTAACTTTTGAGGTTAGGACCAAACCTGGGAGACTAGAAAATCAACCTTTACTCTCTTGGAAGAGAAAAGGAACTGCCTGGTCATAAGACGAAGAATAAGGCCCAGATCACTGAAGCAAGTATGAAGGACAACTTGAATGAAAGTGCCCGTCAGTGAGCCGTAATGCCATAACAGCTCGCTTGGCCTTATCTGAAAAGCATCTGTTACCATCTTCATCACTAAAGGACTCTTTGCCTCCGAGGATGTCCTCTATCCCCGCTCTCTGATCTTGATACTGTGGGTCCGGAGTCATCCTACGTAGAGCTGTGCAGGACTACAGGGGTTAACCTTCCACCACAGGTGACTGGGGTTGTATAATATTACAACGCGGAAATAAAACTAAGCATGCCTTTACTACGCATTTAAAGTCTATGTAAGGTAAGTATTATTACTGTACGTTTTATGTTATAGTCACTTTACAATCCAAAGGTTACAATGAAGTTGTAGTTAGGTTTCCATTTTTCTCGCACAAAACCATAGAAATTCAGCAGTTAGAGGTATGGTTATCTCAAATTACTGTAACTTGTACCCTAATATAACACGGGCCCATGCCATGCACAGTTTTCTCCTCAAAATTTTACAGCAAATGTTAGTGATATTATCAATTATGTCATAGAAGATGTCAGCAGTGATGTAATTTATGGGGTAATTAACAGTGCATGGTGAGGGCGCGAGTTATAGAGATATTTGAGATAACCATAACTATAACTGCTCAATTCCCATGGTTTTGTGCGAGTAAAATGTGAACCTAACTATTACGTCCCTATAACCTTTGGTTTTTCAAGTGAATTCCTGTTTTTTTTTTATAATTCTATTTCCCAACTATGAAGTCTCTGTAACCTTTGTTTTTTTCAGTGATTTTCTATTTATTTCATGTTTTTAAAAATATTAAGTAATTTTAATTACTTTACTTACTTTAACCGAGCCACAGGGGTTGGCCATAGTGCCTGGCATGTAGCAAGTCCCTGCAGCTTACCCCCTATAAGCTCCCAAACACATGCCACACACGGCCTTCAGCAATAGGGCCTGGCCTGCAGCCAACCACCTATAAGCACCCAACCCCGCGCCATGCACAGCCATCGGCCGGCTTGTGGCCACTCCCCCAGCCAAAACCCCACAAAGCAGCCAACCCCAACGCCACGCACAGCCTTCAGAAAGAAATGACAAGCATTTACAATGCATCGGGTCTCGCGTTTGCTCGTGTTAGAGCCGATCGCGTTGTAAACTCCTAACCCGACTTTTCACCTATCGGGCAAAAGTGCATTTATGCAAGTAACCCGAAAAAGTGAAATCAAGTAGGTAAAGCGCTCGACTTCTGCCAAGCGAGATCGCGCTCGTAAATTAGTTTAAAAAAAAGTCCACCAGCCGGATGGAAAACAGCGAGCCTCGCATGTTTTCTGTACTTGGTCACTGTGCTCGAGGAGGGCTAGCCACCGGAAAAGGCATGACCTATGCGTGCCTTCGACTAATGAAAGCAAGCCGATTTAATTAGGGAAGCCCACGAACCAATAAAAAGCACTGACGTGAAGTTGACAGGGCTCGGAGCCCTTTTCTAAATACTAAAGAGTCTCTCTGCTATACGCATGCGCGAGCGCATGCAAAGCAGGCTCGACCCTAAAAAGGAGGCAGGTTAGGAATTACCTGATCCCCTAGCCCAGGTACTGGGGCGCTAAAGGGACCCCTTCAGGGCAAAATAAAGCATTTTTTAAACATTTTCAGCGAAAGTCAAGGACGATAAGTGAATCTGGTGAAAATTAACAACAAAAAAAACACATAAATAACAATCTTGTTCTCCTGTGCTCGTTAACAATTTAGACCTTGGGTGGGCCAGGTCCCAGGGGCATGCAGTAAAGTAAGAAGGGGGCAGACGCGGCCCCCCTTTCTAGAGCTCTTTTGCGCCCATGGGACCATCACCTCCCAGGTCTTTATCACAATATTGGAGAGGGGCTGCGTTGACCCCCCTGCACTGGCTCTTTTGAGCCCCGGTAACCACCACCTCCCTGGGGCTTTATTTTAACAACGAATGGGTCCGCGTGGACCCCTCCTGGGGCTTTATCACACCCCTGGGACCACCATCTCCCCGGGGCTAAATATAAAAATAAGCAGAGGGCCACGCAGACCACGGGGACCAGGGCCTATAAAAATTATAATACTGGAAGGGGGCCCCAGTCCCCTAGGGCCCAGCCATGTCTACCTGGGATCCCTGGCCCCACCCAAGGCACACAGCTTGCAGTCATGGGTATCGTGGGGGGAGCCTGAAGGCCCCTGCGGTCTAAGCTGGCTCCTTGTCTCCTGTGGGAGCCGGCATTGCTCCTGCACGCTGGGAGCTGCTAAATATACAGGTCCCTGCATGTGGGAGCAATCTTTTATCTGTTTCCCTGCCCAACATAGGTGAAAACTCTGCTCTCAGCAAGGGGGAGCAGTTTTACACTTCCCGATCGCTGGGAGCGGAGTTAGTGCTTGCTCTCACTTGATGGCAGCTGTTACAGCTCCAACCAAGCGGAAGCAGACAGCTATCTCCAGAGAGTGGGCACCTCAGAAGATAGAAGGAGCTGGACCTATGGGATGGTGGTCCCTAGGGCCATTAATGGCTCCAGAAGGGGGGGCTGTATGGCCCACTTCCTTTAATTGACAAGGGCTGGCCCTGGGGAGGTGGCTGTCCCCGGGGCGATATATGGCCTGGGAAGGGGAGTCACATGGTCCACCCTCACAGATTAAATTATGTTTCTGACCCCAGGGAGGTGGTGGCCCCTTGCGGGTCTGCGTAGCCCCCCTTTCACATTTTTAATTTTGCCATGTGGAGGTGGTGGTCCCCGGGGCTGTATATGGCCTGGAAAAGGGGGCGACATGTCCTCCCTTCCAGAATAAATTATGTCACCGGATTTGCCGATCCTTTTAAATTTTCAACCAAATTTTTTAAAAATGCTTTTTTTCCCCTTGACTGGTTCCCATGAGGGCCCCAGCACCAAACCTAGGGGGTCGGGTTATTCCTACCCTGCCCCCTAATCTTATTTTTATCTTTTTGTTTGAGACATGGCTGAGTCTGAGTCACAAAATGGCTGCAACACTTCCTAGTATGGGCAGTCAATCAGATCTCTGCACAAGACGGAGGATTGCAAAGGGTTTGCGGCTCTAGATATTTAATTTTGTTTTTCTTTTAATATATCAAAAACGACTGAATGGATTTACACCAAATAACAAAAAAAGTTCTCTTTCTGGACCAAGAGCTACCTTTCTGCTAAATCTGGTCTAATTCCGGTCAGTGGTTCGGGCTGTAGTTGTGTCTAAAATGCCAATGAGAAACTGCATCAGAAAAAAAAAAATCGCTTTGGGACCCCCCCTTTTCTCAGCTGCGCTTGACAGATCACCCCAGATTTTGCAAGGCAGCAGCTGAACCGACTGTCGTATTAGTTTTGAAAATTTCACGAAGATTCGTCAAGCGGTACCAAAGTTATGGAAAAAACAAAAAATGCTTTTCTATAGAAACTAGGTCCTAACTATAACTACCTACTGGCAACTGCCAGTAGGATACACACATATATATTACCTACGACTGACCTAAAGGCTGTGTGCGGTGGTGGTTGGATTAACGTATAGTAACAAAAGTTACTATATGTTAAAAGCCATAGGGAGACAAGTTATAGTTATTCTTAGGACACAAGTTATAGTTACTTGAGATAACTAACTATAACGGGTGAATGTCAATGACTTTTGTATGTTTAAAATGTAAGCCTAACTATAAAGTCCCTGTAACCTCTGTATTTTTAAGTGAAAATGTCTATAATACATATGTCTATATATACACACACAGCACACACAAGTGTATAAAAAAATATATTTTTTGAGGCCGGGGGGAGGGGGAGGGGGGGAGGACAATCCCTGCCTTTTTAATAACCCTTACAACCCAATACCTCTACCCACCCCAAACCCTAAAAACACAATTACCACCCAACAGCGTTACCCACCCCTACACACTAAAAAAACACCTTTACCCACCTATATGCCTACTCATCTCTAAACCTACAACACCTACCCATTACTAAACCTTAAATATATATATTAAAATATATATTATACACAAAGAAATAAATATATATATATATATATAGGTATAAGCATGGTAAAAACTTCTGTCGTAAAAATGTGTGGTAAAGGCACTGCTTGGTAAAATCGGTGCTGTAAAGGCTGTTCCCGTCATCAGAGTTTATCCACTATCAAAGGCTGCTTGCCTTGATTCTAGAAATATATGAAGCATATCCATACGAAATGCGGCCCAAGAAATATCAGGGTTTAAAGGTGAAGGCAAGACCCTAAATACTGAGCATAAAAGTAAATAGAATTGGGTGTTGTCGGATTAAGAAAATAACTTAGTGTAGATGTTGTTGTCTTGCAAATATCTAGATGTGAGCATTTGTAGATAGGAATGCTAGTTCTCCAATCGGCAATGTTTACAGTAAGGTATCTACAGTATGTAAGCTGTTTATTTACATGAGAGAATGCACAGTACGTGTCGGTTAAAAGTGGTGTCTGACTGCACAAGGTTTTAAACTACCGATATGTCAGTTGGCACAAGAGAATACGAGAGAATGGGTTATACAGAAAGTCTTGACAGTGTATATAAACAAGAATTGCAAAACCAAAGGTTCTTGCCTATGCAACATCTGTTGGCCTCATCAATATTTCCTTTTTTTTTTTACCTTGTGTACAGCACCACAAGTGTACAGCAGGGGCAAAAAAACAGTGCCAAATCCAAATAGCCCCTAAGCTTGTGAGAGCTATTTTGTTTTGTCAATTTTTTTGTGGTGGGATGTGGACAAGCAATGCAGGAATGTTAGATGTGGCAGGCAACAATGAGACTGGGCGCTACAGATGAATTAAAATTAAAAAGAATGTAATATAAAAGATAAAGTTTGCAGGGGGGAACTGCTAGAATGCAGCCAGCGCTGGTCCATGATAGCGCTATTTGGAGGTTGAGGATAGGCCAACACAGACAGCTGGAGGAGGGGGCAAGCAACACAACAGGAGGCGGATGGAGTGTGGGAGGGACGGGCAAAACAACACAACAGGGGAGGGGCTTGGGAGGGAAGGGAAACGCAACACTACACAGGTTGGGGTGGGAGGGACTGTGCACCAACTCAGGAGGACGTGAGGGTCAGGGCAAACAAAGACCATAGACCAAGCAAGGAAAAGAATAGAAAATACCTCTGAAAGAGCAAACAGTGGAAGGACATACAATCAAAAATGGAAGCAGTATTTGGGCAAAGCTCTTGGGGTGGAACAAACACATGTGAGAGAAGTTAAGACAGCAAACTCTGACAACAGAGAAGCAAGGAAATGATAGTTAACATTAAGCCAACCAATGGTAAGCAATAGGTGGTATTCTAATCCCTGTATGCTAACAAAATGTCTCGGAAGCAGCAGTGGTTGTAAGCTTTCACTTTTAGAGAATCTATGTGTGACAGTTTGTACAAGTGAATGTGTGTGCATGAGTGTACAGTGTGTCTGTGTTGAGCTATATAAAGATGCCGGCGTACATGAGGTTTTATAGCATTTACGCTTAACAATTTGTGCCCATGTAAGTGTTGGTCATGGTAAAGGGGTTCCTGTGGGCATACTCATTTGAACTATGTGCCAATTTACATCAGAGAATGTGTGTTCAGACTGTCGGTCTTTGTGTGCTTAAGCTCTTAATCTACGCATGTGCCAGTTGGCTGAAGTGAATGTGGATGCAAAAGCGTACATAATATACCTTTGCCAGTCTCTGCAATAGTCTCCATATGCACGAGGTTGTACACCAGGTATGCATGTCAACTGACTTTAGTGAAAGTGACTACTGAGATGTACAGAGTATTCCTGTGTCGGTCTATGAAAAGGGGTTCCTTGGTGCAATAGATTTTACAGAGCATACCTGGGGTGTCTGCGTATGTGAGTAATCCGTGTAGTCAGTCCTATCACAGGCTGCTTCAGGGCACGTTATAAGCCCCTTGACGTACTGAATAGGCACGCCAGAGAATGATCGTCTATAATAGTATCGCAGTGCAGCTATTCTCCGTTCACATCAACCTGCCCAATTACTCCGCACGACATTAATAACACAGGGGATTACTCTAATTGTGTCCAGTTTCTAAGCAGCCAGAGTCCCAGAGGGCTAATTCGGCATTCCCTGGGACGGGGTGGGGGCAGGATAAGGCCCTCCATACTGATCTGACAAGGAAACCTTCTCATTACCCAAGTCGGGGCTGTCAAACTTCTTCATTTCTTAGTAAAGGTTAATATTCCAATCAGACATCAATTATTCCAGGGGAAGCCCGGCCAGCACAGAGTTAAAGTGCTGTAGGCAGCTGTTACCAGAGGTTGGAGGAACACGCCGTGGTTGTGGTAGGGGGTGTCCTACAACAATATGCTCTTTGTTTAGGCGGCGGAAGCGGGCAGAGTGAGGGGCTCTTACTGGAGTGGGCCAGACCTACGGAGACAGTGACAGAGCAGAAGGGTAATTGGCATCTGATGGAATCCTGATGCTGACAGAAGATGCCACGCGTTTTTTTTTTTTTTAAATCAAAGGGGGCAAGCAAAACCTGATCTCAGATGTTGCCTCCGAGGAAATTGCTGGTAATTGGAAGAGTCTGCTGCATTCGTGCCATGCTCTGTGATCCCCGGCCTTTACTCTGTGTTTGTTTGTTGGAGGGGTGATGGGGTTGAGCAGATCAGAAGATTGTTATTCGCATGGCTAACCTTACCCCACTTTCTTCAAAGGGAGTAAAGTAACCTAAAACAAGACAGGTGACAGATGTTTTTTTTTCCCAGTCACACGAACCCTGCTTGAGTTTCGAGGTCATGGCAAATGTGACCGTGACAGAACTTCCTCCTGCTCGCTGCATTTGTGCTCGTATCGGTGGGTTTAAGTTTGAAGATTTTATACTGTCTCTGCCCATTTAGTTGTACCCATATACCCCAAACCGTAGACAATGCCACCAATAACGTGGGATATGCTGCCACCCAATGCTACGGAGCAGTGGTGCACATGCATTGCTTCCCAAGAAGCCCGCGACATGTGAAACATGACCTGTGACTCACAATGATGTCGCCCTGGAAAATCTGTTGCCGGCCCCGGGAGGCACTTCAGAGGCATAAATCTTAGGCTAAATTCGTCCAGCAGGGCCATGTACCGCCTGCATGGGAAAACCTATGGAGGCCCAGACCTTAAACACAGCGCCCATAAGAAACAAAGCAAGGGACAGAGCTATCGTTAGCGTACCAGGTGCTGTGGCACCGGGGCTCCAGGACGCGAGGGTCTCTCTACACCGTAATTACTCCGATTTACTACCCAACCGAGATTGGGGGCCCATTTCCTTGGCTACATTTATGCCCATGGGACTCTTTCTACGTCCATTATTCTATGCAGAGTGACGAATTAAAGTGCATACGCACAGACAGCATGAGAAGCCACTTTTTTCATTTTTCTTTTTTAGTGGCAGTTTAGCCACTACAGAAGCAGGCACAAACAATTAGCCCTTCAAGTCAGACCAAAGCTCATGGGACTCAAATCCATCAAACACAAATCACCTTGCTAAAGTCAGGCTTTAAACATCAATTGCCAATACTAGGGCGACCAGCACCCGTGAGACCACCTCCTGAAAAACCTATGGGCCACTCGCCTACCTTTCTTAGTAGGCTGTGTGCTAATGAAGGGCTGGAGATCAGTTCTGAATGGACCCCATATGGCTTTCAGCCCCCTACCAGCGAGCGGCCCCACCTGACATTAAAGCAGTTAAGGTGCGGCCGCTAGAGAAACAGAGAGGAAAACAACAGCATGCGTAAAGGTACCAGAGATTATTTTTGTACTTTGATGGGTGTACTAATCTGTTACAGAGCAAAAAACATAAAATTCTGTAGGATTCTTAGAATCCATTAACAATCATTTAAACAGGCAGATATTCTGTTTGTGAACTCGTCTGAATGCCTGTGAGTTTAAGCGTGGAGGCCTTTAGAAGAGAGGACCCATCGAATCCTGCCTTTGCAGACATCATGGCAGCCTGTGTCCCTTTTAGAACAGGAGCTGCCATGTACAAAAATATGGCACCCGTCAAGTGAAAGGATTTCACATTTTTATTGTACTCCTGTCTGGTTCCCCAGAAGAGATGCTGTCTCTAATAGGCAGAAACCTACTACTCTGTCGTATAGGTCTGTTAACATGTCAAACATAGCCTGTCAAAGAGTTACAGCTTCAACCACATTTGGAAAGCAATGTCTCCCAAGGGAAAGCATCTTGACAACGTTTGCTTTAATGCAGTCCTGTATCTTCTCTAACAAGCTGTACACCTAGCTCTCTACAGCAGACTGAACCCTGTGTTAGTAGCTGTGATGCTATTAATTGTGTTTGACCAATGACTTTGTGTTTCACCATTGCACATATTAGTTGCTCAATGTTCACCAGTAGCACATTACATGTTATATTCAGTTTAACTGCCTATTGGCTTTAACATGGAGTTAGCCATTACATTCTGTATTCAGGTCAGTTGCCTATTGGCTTTAACATGGCATTAGCCATTACATTTTGTATTCAGTTTAGCTGCCTATTGGCTTTGACATGGCATTAGACATTACATTCTGTATTCAGTTTAGTTGCCTATTGGCTTTGACATGGCATTAGCCATTACATTCTGTATTCAGTTTAGCTGCCTATTGGCTTTGACATGACATTAGACATTACATTTAGGTTAGCAGCCTATTGGCTTTAACGTGGGGCTAGATATTGCAGATGAGCTGTGTTTTTCCAAGCTGTGTTTTTCCACATGATAGACCAAGCAGTGTTGTTCACACCAGACCTTAGCTAATAAGAGCAAGTAAATTTTGTGTTTACCTCGCAATCCAGTCTGAGAGCGAGGGAGCTCGGGAGAATTGGCCACTCTCCAGGGTCCTTCGGTTCTCACACTGAGTTTGCTTTTAAGGATGACTCTGGGCTACAGCAGGGTAGATTGAATCTGCTTTGACTTCAGACAGGAGCTAGACTTTGGTTGCCTGTCTCCCATTTGGGTAGAAAATCTCTTTCTCGCAATTGACTGGAGTCATCAACTTGCAGACCCCAGAAAGATGAAGCTGACCTATAGGCCCTGCGGTGATGAATTTTGACTTTTATGCTTTGCTTTGAAGTTATGCTATAATATAATCACATACATTGCAACTGAGAAGTACTTTGATATATTTTGCTTTCATTGCTGCGACTACTTTTGAACGTGTGCTTCCAATCTACTAATTTCATCTCTCAGGAACCTCGTGGTGGAGAATTAATAACAATAAATGTCTTCTTTAAACTCAGAAGTGCATTCCAGAGAGGTTCTGTAAGCTCGTTTATGAGATAAGAGGGAAAGCAGAACAGTAGCATGGGGACACTCCAGTCTGCTCAAGGTTTAAGGAACTCAGGAGTGGGAATGGACTCAACACTAGTGGTCTGCATGGTGGGCAAGACCTGATGTGATGATAACTCCCACTGGAATCATTCAATTTCGAATCACAGAGTAGGTTGGGCAGGAGGTCTCTTTCCTCAAACTGGTGAATGGCCACCGATAATTGTTTTTCAATCAGGCCTTCTACAATAGTTGTAAGTAATGCTGAAGTCCTGCATTTGTCAAATGCACGAGCCAAGGCTGGATGACCAAACACCACATTTAAGGGACTAAGACTTACATATATCAAAAGTAGACAGCAAGGCCTTTGGAATTTAAATCCATAACATTAATTCAAGGATGCACCTGTGCTTCATTCAGGGCTTCTGTGTAAACTTTCAGCATGTTTATGACCCCAGTTCCAAGAATTTGTCAGACTCATCACTTAGCTTATCAATGATAGGTTTTTCCACATGCGATAATCTAGAGAACGCCATTCTAAAAGCTCATTGGAAAGGGTTGTTCAGTGCACTCCCATGTGGGAAACTGCATATGGAATTTTACCCCATGTCCTTAAAAGGAGGAGGACCTTACTGGAAACGGCTATCGATACAATCTTTGGAACAATTAAGTGTGTTATCCCAAACTCTATTAGTGCGCTGTGATAGGTTTGGCAGGCACTAAGCATGGTGTAAATGAGCTGGCTAAACTGTCTAATGAACCAGTGAAAACTCCTTTGGATTCATAAATTATTGGTTGATCATGACACAAGCCTGGGAGTAAGGGTTTTCACCACTGTAGAGTTTTCACCACTGTGTGCTATTTGAACTGTTTGATTTTGCCAATGACAAATTCCTCTGCTTAGGCGGGAGTGTTAATTATGTGTAGTAATTATGGAGTGATATTTTATTGGAAGTTCAAACCAGTAGAAATTTCATAAAGGAAGTAAAACTACTCAACCACAGCTCCTAATGGAGAGTTAATGAAACTGAGTGGGCCACAGCTAATATTTACAAGCAACAGTATACAGGGCCATTTGACAACCGTAAGGAGAAATGCCAATACAAAATCCACATACTGCCCATGAACATCTACCTGCCTAATGACCAGTAGAACAGGCTTGACAGTTTCATCATGCCTCACTGAGTAACAAACCGAGGTTGCAGTTACTGCCTTCCATGCAACCCATACTCAGGCATAAGCTTTTTATAACATTAAAGGAATCAGTTACAGTACATTTCTTTAGGAAGGTGCTTGCTAGCGACGTTTGCTATGCCAAGGGTTTAAAAACCTCTGAAGTGCCAGTCAGAAAGTCATGAATACCTGTAAGGTGCTGCTGATATCAATGGTGAGCAACTCCCACCCTGTTGCCACAAACAACCTCATAAACCCTACATTACATCGTAGCTATGCCTTCTCTCCTTCAACCATCATTTACCTACTCAAAAGTAAAACATTTCAATTGCGGATTCTTTTTGGGTAACAATATCCTGGATTTCATTACTTTTACCTTAGGGTCATTAATACCTTCCAGAAATGAGAGGTTTTCCTAACACACTGTCATACCCTCATTCTTAAAAAGAAAACCGTTTGGTTGAGCTCTTTCTTTGGGGTTTAGACCAACTGTGAAAGCAAAACACAAACACAGTCATGCCCAACTACAAGACAGGCCATCTAGATTATCACTATTCAGTTTTTAGGACAAATCAATTCCATTACATTTTCTCTGGGAAGCAGACTCGGGCAACATCTCCTGGTTATGCCTCCTTGCTCTTTCAGCAACGTTGAACACTGTAGACTATGAAATACTTTTGGGCAGCTGCAATCCAGTATCTGAAGTTTTTGAAGTGGTTCTACAGTGCATTACTCATGCCCTGTTGCAAAGACTCCACCACAATTACATTGTGTCGTTCTCTTCCATTACCTGGGCATCTTTTGAGGGTCAAACTGCCTCACTATTCCTTAATGTCTGTCTCCACAATAATCCAATCTCGCGTGTCCCATTCCAGTCATAAGTAAATGACATGGCTTTTTACCCTTTCATTTCTGTACCCTGCAGCACCTGAAACCTAGCACTGGCTGCAATCCATCAAACCTTGATGGTACAGGCGGTTTGAAGTTCTCCAAGGAGAACATAGAGGTCACGTTCTTGAAACTGAAAGCAAGCCTAGCTAAACTCACCAAATATCCTCAGTTGATAGCCATGATCACCTTAGAATAGGTCTTTAAAAGTCCGATTTGTAACCCATGTCTTATATTTGGCTCCAAGCAATCCTGATCATTAACATGAATAGAGCATTTAGGTTTCTACCAACTCTCTCATATAATATTTCACTTTCTACCAAATACAAAGTCACAGTGACACGTCATTTGGTATATATTCCTAATAGTTTGCAGCAGACTGCACCAAAAACTACTCAACACTGCCTTTTAATATTTCTGAAAGCTGCAAGCGTATTCTTATTTTTTAAATACGAAAAAAGTAATCAGTTCCAGCTCTGAACGTCATGCTCTGCATTGACCCCCTATCCCGGATCCCATCAGGTTTTATTACTTTAAAAATAGTAAACCGGTGCATTTGGGGGAAAAGCCCCTCTCTATACGACCAGTACCATTTATTTTGATACTCCTATCCCCAACACTCAGCGCAGTATAAAAAAAGTCAGATTTATTTTAGTTTGGTTAACCAAGCTCAACAAACTCCATGCCCACATCTTGGCTCCTAAGAGACCATCACATCCTACAGACACATCGGCAGCCCTATCTTCTGACACAGACACAGGAGGCAGTACCACAATGTATACTATGCAAATAACCACTATCAATTGCGTTTGTTTTTACCTCTATCCATTTTTTAAACCCAAGAAAAAATCCTGAAAACCCACTATTTAGAAAATCAATACTTGACCAACAACCATCAACATCATCAAAACATCAAGAAATTGCCCCCTGGACATCACACACTGTCAAATTTGGGCTAAGCTATCCCACGTACTTACAAAAATTGAGTAAGGTAGAAAGTTAATGAAGAGAGCAACTGGATACAAAACACAATCTTGTTTATTTTCTATACACAAAGGAAACAGATTCATGGTGCTGCATGAAAAAAAAAACTATATGTGCCTCCAGCAAAGGAATCACAGAAACCACATCAAACATCCCTCTAAAACACATACACTCAGCCAATACACTCAACCAGTCATACAAATTTCTTAATTAAAAAAAAATGAAAAAAAAAATAGGAAAAACACAGGAGGGAAATAAGATTGAGGGCCTAGGGTGCATAGCTAACGAGGAAATACACCCTCCTTATACTTAGGAATGATGAACCTTTCCACTTTTGATAACAATAAGAATGTCCTGCAGATCGTTGTATCTGTTGACGTTTTCGTGTCACTCCTATAATTTCTAAAGACCATCCTCATGTCAATGCTGGTTGTACATTCATAGGGTACTGCAATAGTCAGTGATGGTTTTTTTCCAAGACCAATGCAATTGGTTAAATATGGTGCATAACTGAAACTATCGTACACTGTCAACCAGGGTAATGCTAAATTCTGGCAGCCTCCATCCAAACCCATATTCTTATGGCTTACTGTAACTGACGCTCTTCGTCTTTGGAAGACACAAGCCCCAATACTGAGATCGTTCAGCCACTCAAAACAGCATTAATCAATAACAGCTGTCCATGATCATGTCCCCACAATCCGAACAAAAACTGCACTCGAACTAATAGAAGCCTTGTGTTTTCAGATAATTGTAATAAGGTGTCTTCGTATTTAAAAACCCGGGCCCCCACTTCAACATCTTCTACCCACGCCTATTCAAAAGTCATTCAGTTACATAATCATTTCCACAACGTTTAGTAATGAAAAAACCGCACTCAATCAATTCCTATTTTTTCTACGTGTATCTATTTTTTAACCCCCCACACCACATGTGTTTAATATTAGCGTGGGCCTTCCTAATGGTGGTGACATGATTTGCTTTTCAAGACTAGAAATGTCTAGGTCTGATAAAGGCAGTATCCAAAGTCGGAGCCTTGTCCATCTAATGGTATAAAGATTTAGGAGATGGAGGGATAAGAAGCACATCGTGCAATCAAACCATCTAGAACAGAGAATCAACAGTAGGTAACGTTCATGGAGATTTCAATGCACAACGAATGCTCAGTGTATCTGGTGGTTGGATGATCTACGATATAAACCTAGGCAGAGGAGCAAAATATGCTACTAAAATCGTTTGTGAGAAAAGCAATACTGGACCTTGTCTGGCTAAGGCTAACTCTAACCAAACTCCAAACATTATACGAACTATTCAGATTTGAGGAAAGCAAGGTCTCTTCACAACGAAGGAACACGACTTAAAAGGCTTAAGGATGTGACTGACAACTTACTTTCAATAGCTTTGTAAGCTAAATCAGATCTACATACTACTATCGAGGGATATAAATACACACTTGAGGCTCTCTGATACCACTAAAGCAGAAGGTGAGATGTCAGGAGACTCATCACATTTCAGTCTAGAACGAATCTTCTTAGAGTTAAAGCCATGTCTAATTAAAGAGGCAATGCCTAAGAGGAAGAAAATCATTTTTTGGCATACACATACCCAATGAATACAGTCCCTATCTATAGAAGGGTCACCAATGTCATATTGGAAAGAACCCTAACTAGGAAAGTTCTGCCCATCATTCAACCCCCATTCTAAAAGGGTTTGGTAAATCTGCCTTGGCTCGTCTACCTTTTGTAAACAGATCTTAGGAATCTTAAGTTGTAGCATATATAAAAGAAACATTCAGGAAATTAATGCATTAACGACAGTCTATTCAGACATCACACACTGACCACTGTGGGGTTCTCTGTAAGTTAAATGGTCTGTCCATTTGTGGCTCATTTTTAAATTATAAAGGCGGCAGTAATTAAAAATAGCTTTCTTACTCACTTTCAGAAAAGAAAAGCCACAAAGACATAGAAAAATATTGCAGGTCTGCATTTCGCATAGGTGCCGTTAAATGAGCTGGAGATATCTGAATCAAGTTGAAGATTGCAACATAAGCTTACCTTTATAAGATGGGGAGCATATGGTTGGCTTTTGGAGATGTGAATTTATCTAGGACGTTGAACCACTGGGGTAGGAAAAATCTATACATGATGGGTGAACAAATCAAGATTTGAAAAACAGGTGTGTTCATTTTTTTGTTATCCATGGTATTATCAAATAATGAGTGTACAAGTTCTTCATGGGGAGATGCAAGTGGAAAAACAAGTCTGTTCATATCATCACGGGGGTGGGGGGGGTTGTAGAGGGCCTGGAGAGGTAGGATCTAATGAAATAACATTTTAAGTGTGTCTGTTTGTTGGTAATAAAGAGAGGCGTGTTAGCAGTTTCCTCCAGGGGTATGTAGTGTTTAGCATATGGTGAGGTTTTAGGTAATTGGGGTAAGATGAGTCTGCAGCTATTTCAAAGAAGTCAAATATGAAGAATGGTAGATGAAAGGCTGCCCAGAATTCTTGAAAAAATGACTATCTGTGGCACAATGGTTCTTATAGGAGTGGTGAGGAAAAAAAGATTTTATGCTGGTAGGACATGTAACTTACCTTCAGTAATACTCTGTCCGGAGGATACTAACCACAGATTACTGACCTTTTGAATATTCACCAGGCATCAGACTGGATCCTGGAATTTTCTAGCAGTACCCCTGCTTGCGAGTAGGCAGCAGAGTGTGGTTCCACACCAATGTAGTTCTGCTCCGGAAGCGACATGTGTATATGGGTCACCCATGCGTGCCGACATAAGCTGCTTTCTAGGAGATCTGTGCCCCCAGATGCAGAACCCAACAGCAGATAGGTCCTGACCAGTGTGCATATTTCTCAACTTGGGATATTTTTAAATGTTAGAGAGTCAAGTTCATAGAACAGGGTGATGGAAGGGTCAGCGTGAAACCTGTTGTTAGAGCATCCATCAGCTACAGCATTACCGAAGATAACCTGTTCTTTTGATGGATAGTTCTAACCGTAGGTTTCTCACCTTTGGATCAATTCAAAAGCAGTATGTTCCAGGTTGTGGGCCTGTGAACTGGCTCAAACCAAAAAGTCCTGCAGGACCGAGCACGAAAAGTGCCTCTCTTGTTGGATCTTGCAGTCCAGATCGTAGTACTTCACGAATGTATGAAGTCACAACCATGTAGCAGCCAGGCAAATATCCAGATTAGGCACTCCGCATACCAGGGCAGTGGAAGAAGCTTTGGCTCTGGAGGAATTGGACCGGAAGCCCGTTGGAGGCTATACAGCCTTAGCCAGTGTATAGCAGATTTTGATGCAGAGAACAAACCAGTGAGAAATAGTCCTTTTCCACACTGTCCTGCCCTTCTTCACTCCAGTGAATCCAATGCAGAGCTGATTGTCTGCATGATATTCCCTGATATGATCACTGTAGAATCTGGCAGCTCTTTTGGGATCCAGCTGATGGAGTCTCTTCTCTTCTTTAGAAGGGTGAGGTGGAGTGAACCATGCCGGTGATGTTTTGTCCAACATGAAAAGGAGTTACCACTTTGGGGAGAAAGGATGCTCAGTCAGGATCTCAACACCAGTTTGCCTGGAAATAATTCTGTGTATGGCAGACTGACAGAGACAGCTTGTAGTTCACTCATCCGCAGCATCAATGTTTTAGCAGTGTGGAAAACTTTCTTTAGAGTGAGGCGCTGCAAATGACAGCTGTGCAACGGTTCAAATGGAGTACACATTAGGAATGTGAGGACTATGTTTATGTCTCACTCAGGCACGATGTAAGGTGTAGGCAGAAACAAATGCTACAGACCTTTCAAGAAACATGCACCACAATCGATGACTTGAATAAAGAAAGCTAGTCCCAGCAAAAGCAAAAAACCTCCTTGACCAATATGGAGCCACTAGGATAACTTGGGCCCGGTTGGTCCTGATCTTCTGCAGAACTTGAGACAGGAGAGGTAGCATTGGGAAGACGTGTCCCAAGCTCCACTCTAGGCAAGAGTAAGAGCAGCCTTGGGAATGCCACATGCTGGCATTACTTGTTTTCATCACAGACAAATAGACTGAGCCAAGGTTCTTTCCATTATCAGAAGATACCCTGGGCCACGTCCAGATGTAGGTGCCATTCATGATCTGCTAGGCATTAGGGGCTGAGTTTGTCTGCCCTGCAGTTTAGAAATCAATCCCCTAAGGTAGTGTGCCACCAGGAAAATCACCAGGTGATCCAGCCACTTCCAGAGGCCTAGTGCTTCCAAGGGTCCACAAACCCAACCAGTCCTCCTTACTGTAGTACCACATTGTGGTGGTGTTGTCCAAGAGCACCTGTACTAGCCTCCCTTGAATGGATGGTAGGAAGGCCTCCAATGTCAAATGGATGGCCTACATCTCCAACAAGCTTAGGTGGAGTTGGCCTCTGCTGGAGTCCAGTTGCCTTTGATATCTACCTCTCCTAAATGGCCTCTCCAACGCAGAAGGGAGGGATCTGCCCTCACTGAAACTCTGAAGTAAGAGAGGATTTGCTGCCAACCCAATCTCAGTCCCACAGTCACCACAGCAGTTTTTTTGCAGTCTCTTCCGAATTGTGGGCATAATCAGACAGATCCCCCTGATGCTATGTCACCTGGGACCTAGATTCCAATGCAGAGAGCACATATGCTGTCTGTCATGCTTGGCTAGAAGGATGCAAGCAGCCAACAATCCTAGTGGTGTCAGAAGCATTCCCACTGAGATTCGGGACAGAGCTGAAACATAAGGGTCACAGCCCAAATGTCCTGGTCACTCCACTCAGGGAGGTGAATGAGCCACAGTAAAAGCCCATAGGCATGCAGGAAGGGGATGTGAAAAGGTGTCCCGAAGGTCCAATGCTACCATTCAGTCTCCAAGGTCAAGGGCAGACAAGAGCTGGGCCCAGGTGAGCATCTTGAATTTTCCCTTCCACCGAAAGATAGTGAGAAGATGAAGATCTAGCTCAGGACAAAGGCCTTCTTTGGCACCAGAGAGTAGCAGGAATAACAACATGTTCCCAGTTCCGATGCCTTCACCTTCTCTATGACCCCGTTAGCCAAAAGGTCCTGCTTTACCTGCTGCAAAAGTGGCAGAGGGTCCTCCATCAGCCACTCTAGTACTGGGGGAAAATGCATGGGGCAGAAAGACACTGAAGGGCTTAGCCAAGCAGCACAATTTGCAGAACCCACTTGTCTGAAGTGATTGCTTGCCATCCTGGGAGAAAATGCCAAATCTCGCCTCCAAAAGGGTGACTACATTATAAAGGGGTTTTGTGGTCAAGGCACCTGAAGGAGTGGACAACTCTGCTGCATGCTTCCCCCTGTTGTCCCTTAGATCCATGCCTCGGCCACCAATTGGCTGTGGGGTTTAATGAACTGGCTGCATAGGTTTTTAGTGGTGGAACTGGAAGCCCCTACCATCGCCACCAAGGGTAGGAAACTGATGTTAGAACTGTTGTTCGGGGCAGGCAGGTGCACAATGCAAGCCATGTCACTGCTCATTAGATCGCTCAAGAGTAGAGTTTCCTTTTCACCAAAAAAGCAAGATACTTCAAAGTGCATGGCCATCAGAGAAGACTATGTCCCCTGAGAAGCCTGAGAACCTCATCCATACGTGATGCCTGAACACCACATTAGTGCCAATCACTGGCTTCTTCAGTCTGTAGTATCCAGCCCGCAACTCTGCTATCCTGAATGGCCTGTGAGATGACAGGATGCAAGTCCTTGGGTACAGCAGGTGAAACCTGGGCAGTGGAGTCCCAAAGTACGTATAAGTACCAGCAAAGAAAACAACCGGCGTTGACACAGAGAAAAGCAAGGCTGTTGAAGGTGAACAAGTACTTATCGAATGTTTTTGTGTGCTTAGATTCATGGTCTGGTGGATAGTAGAGAAAGTATTAGGGCTGACTGGTGGTGAATGCCTGAATCACCAAACTTTCTGTTGTCGGCTGTTGCATTCGCCCATGCCCCAAGCAGTGCATCCATGAAGGCTTCATTCAAAGGCACAAGAGGCGCTGTATTTTTCTATGTTGGAGAACAGTGAAGACATTGTTTTTTACCTTAATTTTGGCCAATTGGAGATCCAGTACTTCAGCCATCCTCTACATCACCATTGTGAAGGAGGTGGTGTCCTTCATGGCCGGCCAGGGTGGGAGACTAGGCCTGCGTCTGGAGCAGTATATAAGCCACTAGCATCTTGTAGGCCCTCATATCAGTTGTCATTTGTGTACTGGGGCACTAGTTCACCTCCTTTATTATAAAGGTAATTGTCTGAATCAGTGCCAAAAAAGTTGTGGAGGACCAGAGCCTTTCCTCGAGGCAAGGACAATGTGTCAGAGTCCGATGGTTGCTGGAATGCTGCAGCCCGTTGTGATCAGGTTTGGCCTCGTCGAGGTTGAAGCGAGGTAGGCTCAGAGTCAAGAGAGCACTATTGGTTGTGCTTCGTCCTTTGATGGCATTATTGCTCTGGCGCAGGTCTTGCCACTGGGATCAAAGTCAGCGCCGAACCCAATGCAGGGCAAGTTTCAGGTCCGGAAGTTCCAGCTGAGGCTGAGGGCAGAGCCACCATCAGACCAGGGGGACCTCTCTCTTCCTTGGGGCCTAGACGTGCGCCAGAGGGCACTATTAGAATGACAAAAAGATGCAGAATGTTCTCATGAAATTCTCCGATTTGCTGCAGTATCACAGAGGGAGTACTTGGGGTCAAGATTCAGAACTGGCTCCAAAGAAGATCAAGTTCAAAAGCAAGACTAAGGAGCAAACTGATGCTCTCGCACCTTCTCTAGATTTCGAGTGGTGGGAAGAGGCATAATCTCACTTGGACTTCTTGGACATCTTTTTAGATTTACCAGAGGACTTTGACCATAATGAAGATCTGCCGTGGGAAACAATTTTGGAAGCAGCAATAGAACCTTTCTTTTGTCCGTGACCAATAACGGCGTGAAGTCTTCAGGTGCTTGGCAACAAATAACTTCGCTTAACGAGCCCGGATGGCTTTCAGATTCATCTAGGCACACTCACTACAGGCCTTGTAGACATGCTCTGACCTCAAGCACCATAGGCAGACATGATCGGGTGTTCTGTCACACACATTTGCTTGCAACAGCCCTACAAAGTTTGAACCCTGTAGATTTAGAAGCTGACATTACACTTCCAAGATGATATTTTATGCTACTTTGAAGAGACCAGCCATAAGAAGAGGGGATGGATAGCTCCGGATTCGTGTCTGGTGGCTCAGAAAGAAAGCGACTGTTGTCACTGCACATGTGTGGTATCTATTTCAATTCTACACGTCAATTCTGGAAAAGAACAATGTTGTTTCGGAGATGCACAAGGCCACCTACCATCATACAGGAGTATGACTTGAAATTTTCGAAATCCAGACTGAAGCCTGGGGAATATTACAAAGGTGAGAAGTCTGTGGTTAGAAGAATACAGCAGAAAGTAAAATATTGATATTATAGATGTCATACGCGTTGAACAAGTTACTTACCTTCAGTAACGCCTTATCTGGTAGACACAATATTCAGTTGCAGATTCCTTATCATATAAGTTCCCCTGGGCATCAGTCTGGATCCAGAGATTTTTCTTGAGTAGTACACCTCTGTGGCGTTAGGTGGCGTTGATCAGCTGTATGTCCATCGTCAGCACGCCGGCATCCACGCTAGAAGCTTAGAGCCAGTAAGAACAGCGATTACTGGTGCGTCAAAACTAGGGCCCTAAAAGGAGAGTCCCTGACCTTATAAATCACTTTGCAGAGCGGGAAGCACAGGTGGGTCGGTAAGGAATCTGCAACTAGTTATTGCCTCTCCCAGATAAGGCGTTACAAAGGTAAGTAACTAGTTCATCTGATAGAGCCATCTAGTTGCAGATTCCTTACCTTAGAAAAGATAACCAAGCAATACAATCCCCAGAGCAGGGTCTGCAAACTCAAATCAAACCAAAAAGTCTTGAACGGACAAAGTGCACATCCCTACGGACCGAAGTGTCCAGGCAGTAGCGTTTGGTAAACGTGTAGAGATGCCCATGTTGCGCCTGACAGATGCCCAGGACAGAACCTCTGGGTGCTAACGCAGTGGTTTCAGCTTTAGCTCTGGTAGATGAGAATGCAAGCCCTCAAGGGTTTGCTTCTTAGCCAATGCATAGCACATTTTATTACAGAGTACGACCCATCAGGAGACTGTTCCCTTCTGCACTGCCAGACCTTTCTTCGTACCCATATAACCAAGAGTTCATCATCCACCCGGAACTCTTTGGCACGATCAAGGTAGAACTCCAACGCAGTCGCTCCTCTTCCATAGAAGGATGTGTAGGTGTGGAAAAAGTAGACAAGGTGATGGATTGGCCTACATGAAAGAGCGTATCCACTTTCAGAAGAAAGGAGACCCGTGTGCTAAGCACCACTTTGCCACGATAGATGGAAAAGTAGGGTGGCTTAGATGACAATGCTTGCAGTTAACTCACCCTGTGGGCAGATGTAATGGCCACAAGGAAGACTGTTTTCAAAGTGAGAAGCCTGAGAGGAGAATTGGGAAGGGGCTCGAAAGGAGTGCACATAAGAAACATCAGAACCAAATTCAAATCCCATTGGGGCATAATGAATGGGGAAGGAGGAAACATATGAGTAAGGCCTTCAAGGAACCTATTTACAATAGGAGATTTAAACAAAGAAGGCTAATCAGGCAGCCGTAAGAAATCCAAGATTGCAGACAAATAACCTTTGAGAGTGCTCAAAGCAGAGCCCTGCTGCGTCAACGAAAGTGTAAACAATAGAACCTCAGAGAGAGGATCAACAGACTTTTATGTGCACCATGCCACAAATTTCTTCCAATTTTGGTGGCGGGACACCTAGCTGTCAAGTTAATGTTACAGACTTCGGGCGTGGCAACAGAAGATTCCCCCAAAAGGGGCAGTTTGATCGGAGGATCGATTTCCATGCTCAATAACGCGGGATACCAAACTCTTTGTGCCAACCCTGGAGCCACAAGCATTACTTGAGCACAGTCGTTCTTGAGAAGTCTGGGCATTAGTGGTATGGGCGGAAAGGTGTACAGGAGGCCTGAGCTCCACTGGAGACAGACAGCGTTGGCGAACGAGTGCTGTCTTGGAAACTCCAACACGCAAAACTGCTGACATTTCATGTTCTCTGTGGAAGCAAAAAGATCTAACCAAGGCTCTCCTCACTACTGAAAGAGACATTACAGCACCTCCGGATGGAGACACCATTTGTGATCGACCAAGCATTGTTGGGCGAGTTTGTCCGCTATGGCATTCAGTAAGTCCACCAGCTGCTGAACCACCAGGGATAGGCCTTGCTCTTCCAGCCATGTCCAAAGGCGGAGAGCCTCCTGACAAAGGGTCCACAATGCCCCTCGCTTGTTGCAGTACCACATGGTGGTGGTGTTGTATGTAAAGACCTGCACCACCTCTTCCCTTTGAGAGTGGGAAGAAATGCTTTCAATGCTAGTCTGATCGCCCAGAGCGCAAATAGGTTGATGTGGAGTCTGGACATCTGCTGTAGACCAGATGCCTCTAACCTCTGCCTCTTTCAAGTGGCCACCCCATCCCAGGAGTGACTAGTCACTACTGTCAGATCTGGTTGGGGAAGGGAGAGGGAACTGCCTCTCTGACCCAATTACAGTTCATTAGTCACCATTAAAGATCTCATGCAGTTCCCTTCGAGATCTAGACCATGTTGGAGAGATTCCCGGGATGGTGCATCCACTGGAACTTCAGGTCCCACTGCAGAGACCGCAAATGCCATCTGGCATGTGTCACTAGCACAATGCAGGAGCGCATGGAGCCCGCCTTCAACAGCCAGTTGTCGAGAAAGGGAAAGACTGAAATCCCTGACCTGCGCTGATGAGCTGTAAACACCGCCATCACCTTGGTGAACACCTGAGGGGCGCTGATAAGGCCAAAAGGGAGCACAGTGAAGTGAAAGTGCTCATGGCTGACAGTGAACCGCAAGGAACTTCCATGGGCAGGCAGGATGGGGATATGAAAATACGCATCCTGCTAGTCCAACACTACCATCCCGTCTCCTGGGTCCAGAGCAGATAAAACCAGAGTCAGTGTGAGCATTCTCAACTTCTTCTTGAAGAAGAGATTGAGGGACCGAAGGCCTTTGTCCTTTCTGGGCACCAGAAAGTAGCTTGAATAACAACCACAACCTACTTGTGGCACAGGGACCCTCTCTACGGCTCCCTTTGCCAAGAGAGCCATAACCACCTCATGGAGAAGTGGCAAGTAATCCTCTGTCAACCGGTCGTCGGATGGTGGCATGGATGGAGGGGTAGTCTCGAAGGGGAGGTAGTAGCGCCCCCTTTGGATTATCTGCAAAACCCACATGCATAATATGATGGACTGCCAGCAGAGCAGGTGACTGCGGATCCTGGCTCCAACTGGTACCTCGTGGGGAATCGTCAGACTAGAATTTTTGGAGGCAGCTGCAGAGGAGGTGCGGGGGGACTAGCTGGACTGCTGGCTCCCTGATCCACAAGGGTGTTGCATCCCATGACCCCGTCCACACAGAGGCTGGGCAGCATGCGCAGCATAGCGCTGGTGGAGCATCCCTACCATAGCCAAGAAAGGGGTGAAAAGCAGACTGAAGGGGATGAAGGGCAGCTGCGAGGCCCAAAGACCAGGCCATAGAATGAGAATCCTTGAAACGCTTGAGCGCCGAGTCTGCTTTGTCTCCGAAGAGACAGGTGCCACTAAAGGGCATGTCCATAAGGGTAGATTGGACATCCCCCGAAAAGCCCGATGTCCTCAACAAGACGTGGCATCTCAGGGCCACCGCCGATGCAACCGCTCTACCCAGTGAGTCGGTCGTATCCAGTCCACATCTGATCATGAACTTTGCTGCTTCCCTCCCATCAACACCAGCCTAAGAGAGTACAGTCCCGGCCTAGTACCGAGACCTGTGGCAGCATTTGCTTAATCGTGTTCCATAGGGAATGGGTATAATGGCCCAAAAGGCATGCGGTGTTCACGGACCGCAATGCCAGGCTAGAGGAACAAAACATCTTCTTTCCAAGATGGTCAAGCCGCCTGGATTCCTTATCCGGAGAAGAAGGATGGAACGAACCTTGGGAGGTGTAGGCTTGGATAACTAAGCTATCAGGGATGGGATGTCACGTCAGGAAACCTAGGTCACCTGGTGCAGGGGAATGGTGGTCGGCAATAGCCCTGTTCACAATAGCACCTGTGCTGCGTTTGGACAAGGTACCCAGCAGGACATCGATAAGGGATTCATTGAAGGGCAAAAGGGGTTCAGAGGATGAAGCCCTGGGTTGAAGCACCTTTGTCCGAAGGTTAGTCCTGACTGCCACCAAAGGCAGTTCGAGGCCCAGGACCTCAGCTGCTCTTCGCACCACCATGGAATAAGTCACTGCCTCCTCCATAGTGGTAGTAGGGGGAGAAAGCATGCCAGTGTCTGGGGAAGTATCCAGACCACTGGCTTCACCCAGGTCCATCCGCCGGTCCATATGATCTTGGAGCTGGTATTCTAAAGGGGCCAGCAACCCCTCCCATTCCTCACTGTACCCCAACCCAAGAGAATAAGGGTCAGGATCCAACACAGGGTACAAGGCACCTGCGGAAGTCGGAGTTGTGCAACACCACTGAGGCTCAGTGACAGAGTTGGTATTGAGGATGGGGTCGGCGCCACCCGGGGGCACTGGCGGTGTCTGGAGCGTTGAGGTCAGAACTGGCATCAGGGAAGGTCGCGATAGTACGACCAATGCTGGTTCGGATCCAGGAATGGATCAATGGGTGCACTCTGTAGGCTGAAGCTGCCAGAGCAGAACCTGAGGGGGCCCCTTCTGAACCCGCAGGGCCCAAGGGTGCTCTAGCGGGGGTTATACTATCCAAAAATGAGGAGCATAGCCTCATAAAACTCTATGAGTGAGGCAGGGGTCGCTTTGGCTTCTGAAAAGTTGAGGAGGCGGGGAGCTGACCAGACACAGGCTCCGAGGATTGAGGCCTAGAGCCATGGCGCTCCCTTTCCCTTGTCTCATCGGCCAACGGACGGGATGGTGTCTTAGAACATTTTTTCTTCTTCAACAACTTCTTGTGCTTTTGCTTACCCGAGGATCCTGAGGACTTGAAGTGGGATGACGAAGAGGGAGGGCTCCGTGCTGATCCCGGGACCTTCCTCTTGACCGAGATCGGGACCTGTTCAGAGCCCAGCGCTGGGCCGCAAGAAGCTTTAGGGTCCGCTCCCTCAAAGCCTTCGGATTCATGGCCCACACTCGGACCACGACTTCGGGTCATGGTCGCGCTACAGACACTACAAGCACACGAGGTGCGGATTATTCCCAGACATCGCCCAATGACACAACCTGCAAGGCTTGAACCTGGTCTTACGTGAAGACACCCTCAGGGCACTAGGAGTATAGACACTCAAAAATCTTTGACAAAAAGTAAACAAAGACCAGTCTAAAAGTGACTTCTTCTTCTTCTGATCAGCGCTGGTGGGCGTGGAAAGAAAAGAACTGACGTCAGCCCGCAAGGGTCACTCCTATATAGGACCCACAACATCATGTCTTGTGCTGATGACGCTGACAACGGACGCAGAGCCAATCAATGCCACCTAACAGCACGCAGGGGTACTGCTCAAGAAAAATCTCAGGATCCAGACTGACACCTGGGGGAAATTCTAAGGTAAGGAATCTGAAACTAGATGTCTCTATCAGATACTAGGAGTACTTGGCAGATCGTGTTTGCATTGGTGGAGATCTCTCAAGAGGAATTGAATACAGTAGAATTTTCATGTGGGATAACAGTGTTCTGTTATGAAAGATGCTAGGAAGAAGTATGAGATTTTGCAATCTGGTGAGGCGGGCAAGTGCAGCTGGCAGATTTTCTGTGAATACTTTGAACTCATCTCCATGACCATGTCCATGACACTGTACAGTGTTCAGAGGGAAGGAGAAGGATAATGGTGCTGATGTACTATTGTGATCATAACCAAAGGGGGAAAATTGGGTGTGCGACTGTATACACAAGATAAGATATCTGTGTAATATGTTTCTGTGTCAGCAATGGGAGAAACAGTTGAACAAAGCAAATGGTTGAGCTGGTTTTAATAGTAAAGAACATACCAATAATCAAGCTGTGAATAGGGGTGTCTGGATGTCTTAAGGTTCACAGTGGCAAGCTTTAAGTATGGTAGCGAGTGAGGCGGATTGGGCTTTAAGGACAGAAGAGAACTGTTCCACTAAAGAGCAAAATAATGGGCCACTAAGAGCATATAATGAGGGAGTAGGGTGATTTTCATAGCAAGTTTCTTTTTTTTTATTAAGAATCAAATTAGTGTTTCAAGATGAGTGGGATATAAACCATGCCTAATTTAAATTCAGTCATATGCTAACCAGTTTCTATCAAAACTGGGATGTTATTGAACATTTTAGAAACAACTACCTGACGTACGGTAACGCAGCAAATGTGTAGTGCACAAATGCAGTGAGAGTGATAGCAACAGTGAAATGTAGAGAGAACAAAGCAGGAGAAAAAACGGTAACACTTCGGTAACGCTGTTTCAGGTGGATAGTCCATCTAACCGCAGATCCCTCTCGTTAGATTATGCCCCAGGCACCAGACTGGATCTAAAAACAATTTCATAGCAGTGTTGCTGCGTGCTGCTAGGTGGCATCATGTGACTCCATGTTGCCTCCACACTGCCGTGGAATTGACAGAAAGAAGACTCATAAGGGCCAGCCCTGCACGCTGTCATCAGTTTCTTATCTTTTCACTTTCTATGCCATCATAGATGGAGTGTTAACAATTTTTGGTAACAGTTTGCAGAATATTAACTTGGGACCTTTTTGAAAGTTAAAAAGAGGTCACTCCAGAGAACTGGGAGGGCAGTGAGGCATCTGCAGTTAGAGTATCCACTAGAAAGAGCATTATTGAAGGTAAGTAACTTATTCTTCTGATGAATAATTCTATACGCATATTTCTCACCTTAGAATAGATACCAAAGCAGTACCTCCTCAAGGTGGAGTGTCTGTGAAGTGGTCCCAGATTACAACGTCTTGCAAAAACTGAGGGGATGAAAAGTCATTCTCGCTGGACCTAGCTGTCAGGACAGTAGTGCTTTGTGCGTATGCACTGACACCCACTTTGCAAACTGGCAAATGTCAAAGACAGACACTCAAAGTGCCAACGCAGTGGTAGCAGCCTTAGCCCTAGTAAAATCAGCTTCTCAGATGTTCCAGAGCGAGTTTATTGGCCAGTGCATAGCAAAGCTTAATGTAGAAAATATCCAAACTGAAAAGGTCAGATTCTGCACTGCCTTTCCTTGTCATTTTCAGAGAGCCCCATAAAAAGCTGACCCATTCGATGGTTCTTGGTAAGATCAATGTAAAAGCTTAAAGCCCCTTTTGGGGTCACACTGAGGGAGCCTCCCATCCTCTTTCGAGGGGAAATGGGAAGCAAAGAATAATGGTAGAGTGATGGACTGCCCTTTGTGAAAGAGCATCAGCACTTTTGGTAAGAAGGCAACCTGAGTCTTCAGCACCAATTTTTCCAGGAAAAAGGTGGTGTAAGGTGGGTACCCAGAAGTGCCTGCAATTCACTTATGTGACAAACTGACATAATCACAGTGGGGAGGATGGTTTTCAAGATCAAGAGATGCAGGGAGCAGCTATGCATCGGCTCGAAGGGCATGCACACAAGAAACATCAAGAACAGATTAATGTTCCACTGTGACACTACAAACAATGTGAGAGGACATGATGTGAACAAAAACGGTTGGTCGGGCAAATGTAGAAAAGCCGAAAGAGCCAACAAATAACCTTTTATATTGCCTGTAAGAAACTGGTTCCTCTCTTTTAATCTCTTGCCATTATATATATATATATATATATATATATATATATATATATATATATATATATATATATATATTCGTCCACTGAAATGTATTACTTAATTGTGAGTAATAAAGTACTTTTCTTTATTATAAGTAAACTTACATACTGGACAATGATTTACTGGGTGTTTGTTGTGTGCCAATGGACTGGAGAACTAACACATACACTCACCACACCAGTTTAACATTTTTTTCCAGTGCCCCGAATAAATGATTTTGTGGAGGGGTGCCACACATCAAGAATGACATTTACCACTTCAGGCAGAAATCCAATGCAGAGAGTTGCTGCTGCTAATCCTCCATGCGTGGAGGTGGAGATTGTGCAGATTAAGATGGAGGATCCTTTTCTTTTGCTGACACATGAGGTTCTCACTGAGTAGCAGTCTGATCAGAGGGCAGATGCTTATTCCCAGGATCTCCTGCACCACTCTCTACTAGCCCAGTCTGGGGCCACTAGGATGGCTTGAGCCCAGCTATTATTTATCTTTTTTTAAACTCCGGGCAGGAGAGGAAGAGCCAGAAGGCTCACTGGGGTCCCTTGTTCTATTTCAGACCACATGAGTTTCCTAATGAGTGTTTCTAAAGGAAAATCCAGTTAAACTTTTTGACATTGCGTGTTCTCCACTGTGGCAAAAATATCAGACAGGGTTCTCCTTACTGTTGTGCCACGTGCCACCTCATGATGCAGACACCAGTTATAATTTGACAGACGATGTATGATCAGATTGTTCACCTTGGAATTCACAGTACCCTGTTAGATGATTGGGAAAATGGTCTGACGTTCCAACCACTTCCAGAAAAGTGTAAAGCCTTTTGGCAGAGGCCCTACGACCCCACTTCACCCTGATAGCTGTAGTATCACATGGCAGTTGTGTTGTCAGGAAAACATGCATCAGCCTCCCCCCCTTGATGGATGGCAGAAGTGCCTTAAAAGCTAGATCACCGCTAAATAGCCCACAGCTTCAGCAGATTATTGTGGAGCCAGACCTCCGCTGGAGCCGAAAGTCCTCTGATCCCCACCTCCCTCAGAGGTCCTCCTCAGCCCAGCAATTAGTTGTCTATCACCACCGTCAGTTCAGGCTAGGTAGTGGAAAGGGGCTTGCTACTGGACCAGTTGTGTTTAAGCAGCCACCACTGCAGAGCTTCAGCTGTCTCCTCTGAGACCTGAATAGTGACAGACATTCTGCCTTGATGCTGGGCCCGCTGGAACTTCAAGTTCCACTGCAGACCTTTCCTGTGACACTTGACATAGTAGATGAGGAGGATGCATGAATCCAAAAAGCTTTCAAGCTACTCACACCATGATCCAGGAGAAAGATAGAAACATCAGGATCATAACTAACATTTTCTGGACTAAATGCTGCAAAGGAAAATACCTTAACGCCATCGTGACCAGGACTGCCCAATGAATGGAAGCCTCTGACAAGGTATTAGGGGGGTACTTGAACTTATTTATGGTGAAACCCAACATTGTCAAGAGTTCCACCGTTTTCTGGAAGTGGTCCATGGCTGACTGCAGAAAGCCTACCTTCAGCAGCCTGTCCTCGAGGTAAGAGAATACAGGGCCTCCCGACTGCCAAAGATGGGTAGTGAATTTTTTAAAGACCCGAATGGTGCTGGTGAGGCGGAAGGGGAACATGGAAAATGTTCCTGGCACACCCTGACTACACCTAGAAGTTCAAACAAACACACTATCCACTTACCGGGGTCTAGAGCAGACTGGACCTGAGCCAGCGTGAGCATTCAGAGTCTGTCCTTCCACAGGAAGTCATTCAAGGAACGATGGACCAGGATCAGCCTGAGGCCCCGGTTCTTTTTCAGGAAGAGGAAATAGTGAGAATACTAATTCCCTCTCTTTCAGAGTTCGGTACCTTTCTTAGTGGCACCATAGGAGGGAGCCACAGGTGCACCTCATGTAGGATGTTGCAAAGATACTGCTCCAAAATTCCAAAAGTCGTGGATCGCCAACTAGGGGAAAACCCACCAGACTGGAGCATGTGCCACTATGGGGAAAGTAAAGCAGTTTGTTATACAATGTAGCAGGGGAGTAGGAGTGGATGCCCCCTGCTGGCCGTCAAGCTGCATGCCAGATCTTTGCCCTTACCTCAAAAGGAGTGGATTGCGTGCTGCATCACTAGCTGGGAGAGCACAGTCTATATGCCAGCTCCCTGGAATAGCTTCTGAATGTCCGGAGCTGATGCAGGAACTGTTCTTCAGGGGTCAACAGCCCCAAGAAAAGCACTGCAGCTCTGCTATCTTTTGAAAGTTTCAAAGCAAAATCTACCTTCTCTATGAGAAGGTCTTACCCCATTTGACAGCATGTCCATTAGGAAGATCTGTATGTTGCTAGAGAATCCAGTGGACTTCATTCAGGTGTGTGTCCAAAGGACAACACTGGTACGGACTGCTTTGCCCATGCAATCTGTGGTATTTATACCTGTGCGGATAACAAATTTGATCACACCCTGCCCATCAGATATCGTCTGGGCGAAAGAGGCCATAAAGTTCTTCCAGTCCACCGGCGAGATCTCACTGGCTGGCCATGTCCTAAAGGGCATGCGTGTAATGACCTAAAAGGCAGACTGCAATCACAAATCGCTGTGCCAGATTGGTTAAACAAAACATGTGCTTGCCAAAATCAAGAATCCTCTTGGATTTCCTATCTGGAGGAGTGGTTGTAGATGAGTTTCGGTTCACTTTACTGGTTAAAGCCTACACAATAAACCTTTCTGGAGTGGCATGCTTCCTGAGAAAGTCCAGATCACTGGACTTTCACAAAGTGGGGTCCACAAAGCCTGCCCACCTGCCCGGGTGGGAAGTCAAGCTCTGCCTCAGGAGAGGTATCTTGTCTGCTGGCATCCTATAACTCAAGATGTAAGGCCTCAGCAGTGTAATGAGGGAGGAGCAAGTCATCCCCTTCATCATTATGATCATCAAAAGGTGCACGCTGCCATGACACAGGATCAGAATCCAAGCCAGATTGATAATGGAGCCTCCGCTGGGAGTTGCGAGTTGTAGAGAAACAGGGTTGGAGTCTGGCTGCATGATGATCTGTTGCACTTTCATAATTTCAGACAGGAACATCAGTAAAGCATTGTAGTATAGCACTGGTTCAGAATCTGATATTCACATTGGCGCTGGGGTGCCGGGAAACAGAGGATCATGGGCCTGAAGCTCAAGTCTGTACCAGAGTCAGTACAGGCCCACAAAGAGTTCCAAAGGAGACTGTTGGTGCCAGGAAAGTACCTGCCAGCAGCAAACCGTCTGGGGGTCCAAACCGTTCCGTGGGGCCCAAAGGTGTGCCAGTGGTAACTAGCAGAGCACTGAAAAAGGCCTCTCTTTGTTGTTTAGTCGATGGCAGCCCAGGAAATTGAGGGCATGTCAGGACCAACTGAGGTACTGGTTACATCGGGACGAACTAAGGCAAGGGTTACATAATGACGTCCTTGTGCCTTCTCTTTGGAGCAAGAGTAGCTGAAGGGGGTTGAGTACTGCTTCTCTTTCTTATACTTGCATTTGTTACTTGCAATGTTACGGGAGCAGCCTCTGGACTTTGTCGGCCATTTGGAGCAGGACCTACACAAAGGCTGCAACTTCTTGTGCCCTGTGACATACAACTTCGCCTCCCACACACAGATCAGTTTTAAGTGCGTTAGGGGACACTTATCACACAACTAGGAGTTGTGCCTTAAGCCCAGATACCAAAGACACTCATGTAGGGTCTGTGATCGACATCTATTCCCTGCATTTGCAGAATGGCTTGAAACCGGTTGTTTTTGGTGAGGACATCATTTCCTAGCACACTGTGAAACTATTTTGGAAGTTATCAGAAAATCAGCAAAATTGTCAGCAGAGCTCCAGATCCACGCCAGAAGGCATCAAAAGAAACAAACTGAGGTAAATGCACAGAGATGGTGCTTAAATGTGGCTTGCTCAGTCACTGTTGGAGCGGTGTGGGGAAAACAAAGCCATACAATGTCATCTAGCAGCGCATGGGAAAACTGCTATGGAAAAAGCACCACATCCGTTCCGGCACCTGGGGACTATTCAAAAGTAAGGAATCTGCAGTTAGCATCCATCAGGACAAATCAAATAGATTAAAGGGCCATGTAGTAGAGATAACACGTTCTGTTTAGCCAATCCTACATCACTGACAATTACCAGCAATAGGCATTTTAGAACATTGCTTTGTTTGATGATGCCTGTTTGGGTTTTGAGATGCACTGTGGCATCATTCACTCGATGGTCCCTTAAAGTGCTCTAGAGACAGAAAGTAGACTGTACTTCTGGTACTTCTAAAAGTGTGGGGCTATTTGTATGGAATAACAGGCAAGGATGAAAGTAAACAGGAGTGAGATTTTACTGTTGAATGAACAAAAGGAAAGAGCATTTTGCATCACAGGAGGGGAGCCCTCAAGTGGCAGTCTAATAGAAAAGTCCTTGTGTGATTTGAGACTTGCACTGTAAGCACCAGGAGTGGCACTTCTAAGGTTTCCAAAGAGTACAAAGGCAACAAGCTTGCACGTCACTCTGCAGCCACAATGTTGATGTCACTGAAGCCTTAGGCCTCTGAGCAGAAAGGCAGTACTTCTGCGGGCTAGGCACCAGTAAGCTTTAGTCGGATCCTACTATGGATGATGCCAGACCTAACAATGGCTGTCAGTCGCTGTAAATGTCCTTTGGGAGAGGGAGAGCAGCACAAATGAACTCGCAGGCAAGACTATCTTGATGCTGATGAAGCACGATGGCAAGAAAATGGAGTGCTTAAGAGCTCAAAGGCTATTTTGTAGAGACCTTGGAATGAGAGGGCAGATCTTCTAGAAGCCAGTGAGTGAGCAGGGGAGCCTAGAGTCCGATTATGTTGTGGATGTTTTGTGTCTGTTTAGTGGCTTAGTGGCTGATGGTTATTGAAGGAGTCAATTGAAGGAAAGGGGAAATTAGCCCCATGCTTGACCTTTTGGGATAGCCCCCCACCTCCGCACAACCTTGAGGAAGGCACTGAATTTGATCAAGAAAATAAAGTTTTTGGTTCAGGTTGCGCCAAATAAAATTGTGGTGATTTGGTAAGTGGGAAACTATCTAGTGACTCTTGAAACAAAAGTGGTGTAGGTACCTAGTGACAACCATGATAATGACTTAGGGACTGCTTAGGAGTTTGGCAGTCCGAGCAAGCCAGCAGCCTCCAGACCGCTGTATTATGAACTTCCTGCTGGGCTGGCCGGCTGAAACAATGTGGCGGGCATTTGCTTCAGCTCTCAGGGAGAGCGGAGGCCAATGCCACTGCACTGTTGGTGGGGACAGCATGGAAGACAGGGCACATTCCGAGTGTGCTGACAGGGGGGCCTCTGCACTGCCCACGACATAGGCAGTGCAGAGGCCCCCCCCTGTGGCCCCGTCTCTACCTTTCTGCCAGCCTGCTCATGGCGGGATCCCACCACGGGAAAGGCAGGTCGTTATCAGCACAGCGGTGCCGACGCAGGCACAGCCGTGTTAGGCCACGACTTGCACTGCCGCCAAATATGTCTGGATGCATGATCCTGGCAGTGGCACCAGTCTTGTGGCGGTCTGACCACCAGCATTCTAATCTGGAGGTCTGACCACCACCGCAGGAACATGCTCGTAATCAGGCCCTAAATGCCGAATTAGCTCAACTGAAGAGAACACCCTGAAGAAATGCTAAGCTTAAGTGGTGATTAACTTACAGAAGTATAATGCTACACTTCTACAAATCTGGTAATAAGAATTATAAGCCCTTGTGGAAGCCAAACACTGAATGCTTTCGGAGACAATTGCTGACTCCACAAACAAACCAAAAAGGTTTGTAGGAAAGCTCCTTTTTAAAGCCATCTGATCATTCCCTTCAAACAAACATGTAACAAGCTTTGCATTTTTTTCGATTCGAAAGTTGAGACTATTTGAAACAACGTTAGGGTTTCTACTTTTCTTCACTTGTTAATATCACTGTCAAGAAACTTTGATATTTTCCAGAACATGAAACCTGGATCACCCAATCACCCAGAGTTGCTCCCATCTTGCAGAAAATTCTGCTTTTCGGTGTACTAGTCTTTCAAAGTGTGGTGAGAAACTTCTGTAATAAGTACAAAACACATAGAACAGTTGTACTTTTTACAGCAAGTACCACATTTCAGACAATCCCCCAAGTATTTCGCTGAATTTCTGGGGAGATTTTATATGCATAGTCAGTCTTACTGTCTGCTTTCAATAATCTTAGAATGGTAATGTTTGACTGTGGTTTGCCAGCTTTGTCTCATACTGTTGACCATTCCAATTTGTTGTTACCTACCGGATGAGCATCTATCTCAGTGCATGCACGCACGTTGTTTCTTCTATCTCCTGAAATACTAACTTAAGTTTTAGGGGTTTTTCTTCGGGATTCTCCTCATTCACCCATCTTCTTCAATGTTCAAAGGCAGCTTTCCACTTACATAGCACAGCGATCATTTTTTATATATATATATATATATATATATATATATATATATATATATATATATATATATATATATATATATATATATATATATATATAAATAACTGCCAGATCCTTCTCAAATAGAGGGGTGATCTGGGGGAGTTTCAGAATCGTTTACAAACATGTATGTTGGCCATTTGTGAGAGGATGGTTAACAGTGATTAAAGAAGAAATATGCTACAGTTGTCAGCAATAAGCTCTTGCAGCCTGGGAGACGATCATTGCTGTTTTGGAGTTCTGTTTGTTTGCGACATGGCCATTATAGGAAATTGTGCTTTACTGTATTTCCTCAAATCAGTACCACTGTATTAACCTGCATCATTCAGATACACATTGTTATCTCTTGCCTGTTCATACATTGGAGGCACAATCACCATAGTAGCCCTTGCTATTTCTCATTTTACCACTGTGAACTTGTTATATGAACACAAAATTACAGAAAAGTCATACTGAAGCAAACAGAACTATTGTAGTGATCAGAAACTTCGCTCACACTTCAGCTTGCCTTTGTCAACTTTACTGGTTTCAGTGAAACAGTGTATTACCATCAATAACATTAGAAATGTCCCCCTTTCTCCCATTTATGACAAATCACATGTTTTTCTCTAAGATAAAACATCACTCTGTCTTGCTCCACCTCTTAGAAGTGCCCCTGTTTTCCTTGGCATATAATTCATAAACTCTTGCATGAAGCTTGTATGTTATCAACGATCTGTTGGTAGGGTGTTTTCTAATCAGGTCCCATATTATATTCCTTTTGGAGAGAATATTCATTGACAGCATTTACAAAGAGGTTTAAGTCTTTATTTTCAAGGTAATCTCATGCGTCATGTTCTTCTAGTCCTCCATCCGCAGGAAAAATCCACAGTAACCTGTGTTTGCTACAAAATAGAAAACCCAAATACCATGGAACTGTTGTGTTCTTTGTGGACGTAGATTGTTTTAATACCTATCCAGTCAGACACAGATGTAGAGAAGGAAAAAAATAATTAAACAAAATAAATGAAAACACTTAATGAACATTACAACCTAAATAAAAGTGCAAAGGCACACATTTTATGCCAGACAGACCGTTCATATAAGCTTGATGATAATTACATGACATTTTGGGGCTGCTGACAATATAGTATAACTTCCGTTTGTTTTTCAGTCTGGGACGATTAGGGATAGGATTAATTTATACAGAAAAAAAAAACAATATCTAAACAAAAGTGAGATTATTACTTTTAAAAAATTCCACACTTAAATGGGTTAACAGAGCTTTATGAGCACAGCACACCTTGGAGCACAAGATATTACATCTGAGCTGCAAATAAAGAAGGGGCAGAAAAAAAATTAAAAAAAAGGGCAATCAGTGTTTTAGGAAGCAAGGGATAAACCTGCCATTTTACTGTTGTGATTTGTGATGATGAAAGGCATTTTGGAAATGTCAAATTATGCATGGAAACATTGCACGTTTGTAGAAGGTACAAATAACAAACAGATCAGGGGTGTGGAATTTATTAAAATATCTACTTGTCCACGGGACAGGTTGCTTCTCAAATCTACTTGTCCTGTAAAAAGATCTACTTGTCCCTTTGGTGCCATGTAGTGTGGCGCCTAATTATGGCAGCAATCTCGTTATGTAAGAGCTCTGATAATAGCCTCTCTGATTATGCCAGGGCTACTACCATAGTAGGGCTTGAATACTTGCAGTTTCAATCCCTACTGTAGCAATTTCCTTATTTTTCCACCTTTCTGCAGATCTGCATACTGGGGCTGGAGGAAGCAGTAAGCAATAGTTCCAGGGCTGGAATGCCTTTGAGTCTGCAGACCTACTAACCTGCATGTTTTAAAGATCTTCACCAGCTTCTCTCTAATATTTTCCCATAATAAGAAAGGTTGGACATTTACTCCTGACAATGGCAGAATTAGAACTTCTTCCAGGATTGGGAAGAAAGTGGCTGGAGGGAAAATGAACTTGCAAATGCTCAATAGATTTTCACATAAGCAAATCTACACATGCGTATTTACCCATGCTAAAATACAGTTCACAAATATTTTATAGGGGTACGACATATACCATGGGTGCACTTTTGTGACTTTCTTTAAGAATTTGGGGCCACATGTAGGTAGGTTCAGATTTGCGACCCGCAAATTGCGAGTCGCAAATCCGAATGTAGGATGGTGTCCTTGACACCATCTGTGATTCGCAAGGGCTTCGCAAATGCACACCTCATGAATAATCATGAGGTGGGTCGCAATTTGCGACCCCCTCGCGAATGGCGGCCTCACAGGGATGGTGGCCTGCTGGAGACAGCAGACCACCATGTCTGTGACTGCTTTGCAATAAAGTAGTTTTTTTTTTTTTTTTTTTTTTTAATGCAGCCCGTTTTCCTTAAAGGAAAACGAGATGCATTACAAAAACGAAAAATGAAACGTTTTCGTTTCATTTTTTCAGAGCAGGCAGTGGTCCTGCGGACCACTGCCTGCTCTGAAAAAATGTTTACAGTGACATTCACAATGGGGAAGGGGTCCCAGGGGGACCCCTTCCCTTTTGTGAAAGTGTTAGCACCCATTTGAAATGGGTGCAAACTGCGATTGGTTTGCGCCCGCGTTCGCAAAACAATCCTACATTGCACTGCGAGTTGCAATTAAGAAGGGAACACCCCTTCCTAATTGCGAGTCGCAAACCCGTTTTGCGATTCGGTAACCAGGTTACCGAATCGCAAAACTGGGTTTGTGCACCGCAATGTGCTTTTTGCACGTCGCAAACAGCGAAAGTCAGTGTTTGCGACATGCAAAAAGCTACCTACATGTGGGTCTTGGTCTCTAATTAGGTCTGGTGTTAAAGACATTTTGTTTTTATTAAACTTCTATTTCTCTCTCTTTCGGCTGGCTTTACTGTGAGTGATCGCATTTCTACTCTTCCACAAGGAGCATATTGGCACACAAAGTAGTTTTGTTCAGTGTCAGGAACTACAGTGGCAATCAGTGACGTAACGAAACTGGAGGGTGCCCCTTTGCAAAGAACATGGAGGAGCCCCCTCTCCAGACCTTTGTTATGCCACTGGTGGCAACGTGCGCTTTTAGAGTTCAAAAACGTTTTGGTTTTTTTTTGCCAGTATTTGTTACAATGTTGAGGGCCTGGTAGCTCCCACAACAATAAAGTGTTACAAAAGCCATGTCAAAACAAGACATGCATTGATGAAACTAAAAGACTTATAAAAATATGTCAGATCAGTTGGCTTTGTCAGTGTTTGTTTATTTTCATGCTTCCCATAATCATGTTGAAAATGGTTACACTGATTTTCCATTAGAAATATTTTTGGGAAATACTAGCATGCATCAAAACATTTTACTAAATGACACCTCATTTGCATCTAATCAGAGAGCATTCTGGGAGCATTATACTTAGCCTAAACTTTTCAAACATGTGTATACACGTTTTTTTTATTTGTACTGGAACCAACGTCAGTAGTGAAGTGTGACCTTAAAACATTTATTTACAGCACTCACCCTAATAATGAAGGTTTTCAAATAATGAACCATAAATACAAGTTCGAACAGCATTATCTTTTGGAAACACATTACCTCAACTGTAGAGAGTTCCACTCTCTGTAAACAGGCAGCCAAAGGGTTTGTGCTGCAGAGGGTTGGGCCTACTTGTCCCAAGGACAAAGTAAACATAAAAACTTGTTGTCCTTGACCCCAAACAAGATGTACTTGACCAAAAATTGTAAGGCACATATAGGTGGTCTTTAAAAGCGTGATCAACTTCTGGGACTCCCTGAATGACACTGTTTTTCTTGTAAAGAGTTAAAGATAAGGACCACCTCACTTTGAGGTGAAAGCATGGGGTGTGGATTTTGTATGGCTTACTTTGGCTCATTGTATACCCTAATTAATAATCTGTTTTTCACTGGCATCCCAGGGTAGACCTATTGGTGGCTGGCTGTCACCCGGAAACTTATGCTGGTTTCCAATACACATTTTAAGTGTATTTGTGATTAGGGGTAACACTAGATTCTACACTCCTATGAAAGCAGCTCCTCTATCCCTATGCACGTGGAAAGGAAGACATCCTGCATAATCAATGTCCACAGTATCAGTGAGGTATCTAGTTCTTGCTGCCCTTGCTATATCCAGGTGAGTGCACACTCTGGTGACAGAGAAAGATGTAGGAAGTGAGAGAGTTAAAACAAATGTGATTTCAAAGGCAGAAAATTAACCACACAACACCCTCCACTGTTTTAACTGCCTGTTCAGGGTGTTTATGCAAACATAAAAAATAAATAAAATCTTAACTATTTAAAAAAGAAAGAAAAGAAAAACAATCAAGCAGATAAAAAAAAAAAATCACAAAAAATGTTCTTTGATTAAAATAAAACAAAACGCTTTACTGAACATCTTGAACAGATACTTAATACAGAGGAAGGTTTTGCTTTGTAACCTAAGAGAAATTTGCAGAACTGTGACTGTGTGCATGGTTTGTGAATGACATATTTTACTTTGTGGTGGTATACAAATACTTCTTTTTTTAATAAAAGCAAGTACTCAACTAGAAAATAATTTACTGCTGCTGCTACGCCTTTACGGAGTTGTGAGCCTGGTTCTGTTACGACTCGGTCGTACCATCTCTTGGTGGGCGCTGTACGGGGACTGTCGGAAGCCTAGGAATCACCTTGAACAGTTATCTAGAGTACCTTGCTGACTCCGGTTTGTTTCTCTTTTGGCCATGGTATACTTTTCTAGCACTACTTTTGCTTCCTGGGACTGCAAATCCCATAATGCACAGCCTGGTAGTCAGGAAAGCCTGTATTCTGTTTCCCATTGTTTTCTATGGGAGAAGTCCAGTTGCTCCTTTTCACCAGATCCTCTCCTCCAGGACTTGCAAGTGTCTGAAACTACACACACCTGCGACCTCTCCTGTGCAGCCAAGCTTGGAACTGCGTATAAGCAGCCATTTCCTCAAGATCCTTTGTCGTGCATAGGAGTTCGATTCCTTTGTGTTACAGACCCCTTATCGGATGGTGTTCCAGTTTTGTTCCTGTTCTGTTCCAGCTTGATCCTGTTTCCTGTTTCTCTGCCCTGCTCCTGATTGTTCCAGCCAGAGTTTGCTCCCTATCTCTTAGCCTTGTACCTGTTTGTTGCTTCCAGAGCCTGCTCCCTGTTTCTCTGTTCTGCTCCTGCCTTGTTACAGCCTGAACCTGCTCTCTGTTTCCCAGTCCTTTTTTCAGCTTATTCCTACACCCTGTATTCCAGCCCTGTCCTTGCCTTTTCCAGCCAGAGCCTGCTCTCAGTTTCCCAGTCCTATCTCTGTTTGTTCCAGCCAGAAGTTTGCACCCTGTTTTCAAGTCCTAGTCCTGCCTTTGCTTCAGCCTGAGCCTGTTCCCAGTTCTTGCCTCTGTCTCTTAGGTTGTTCCCTTCTGTTCCTATTTCTTCTTGGTTATTTGTGTCTGGTAAGTGTTCTATCAGTCTTCACCAGTGTTTAAGTGTCCTCCTTTGTACTGGGGTTGGCTCCTGGCTTCCAGGAGGCAATTCCAGCCCCCATCCTTGTCTAGTGTTATATGTTGTCTTTTGTGCCTAACAGTGACAGTGTGCTATTGCTGTTTTCTCAGGAATCGCCACTGTGTTTCCAGCTGGACCCATAAGAGCGTGTCTTGTGTATGTAAGTACTTTCCTTGTTTGTGCTCTAGGGTCCAGAGACAGAATCACTTCTGCTGCCTCCTTTCTAAGGGGCTGGCAGGGTGACTATCTGTAAGAGCAAACTGCACAGAGGCATTGACATGCCCTGTCACTGTGGGAGGTTCTGCGCCTTACTCTGTGTACAACCCCAGAATGTTTGTCCATTGGAAATCTGTTTGTTTGTTCACACAAGGGTTGCTCTGCTTTTACTTTCCTGTGCCTGTCCATAGCTGTCCTTTCCGTGTATGCCGTTAGTTGTTCTTCTGCCCCAGTATACTACCTCTTTAGGATATTTGGTGACCTCAAGGGGTGTCCCAACCAAAGTCCTGATCAGACCCGCCCAAAACTGTGACAGGTTCACTGCCCTGTGTCTACCTCCCAAACCCTCCGAGAATCCATGGACTGCCCAACTTGTGCTACCATTGAAACTCAAGTGCTGAAGGGTTACTTGGCCCAGTTGCTCACAACCCACAGGAGTTCGGGTCCCAGGATATCAGGAGTTCAAGTCCTCAACACCCAGAGTTTGGCCCAGTAGTTCCTACTTGCCCCAAGGCCCTCTGAACAGGGCTCTGACAGCAGACTTACATGTAATTCTGCCATAATTTCATGTAAGTACATGAAAGTAAATTACTCTAATTTTACAGCACCCCCCCCCGTACAGAGGCTTGTCTTTATTGGCTCTAGAATTAACATAATTTTCATCATTGAGCAATGTTTGCTGTGCACAAAAGGGCATTTGGCATTAGATGTAGGAAAGAGTACCCCAAATCATCAAAGCATATGTAGAAGAGCAGGAAGATCACACCAACAGTCTATGAGCGTCAACTCTTCAGCTGGGCACATTTATTAGGAGAGGTTGAGTTCAGAAAAGGTTTGTTTTAATAATCAATTAAAAGGGCACATTAAAAGCTGAGTCGTGATATTATTCATGCCTGGGATCGAGAGTTACATAAAGGAAGACTTTAAATGGAATAAGACACACTAAAAATACAAAGGGAGCGACCGTGAAATAATGACCTGTGGAACCTGGAGTCCTTCATTCTCATCCCGTTTCCCCCATTAGTAAATTGTGTGATCACGGGAAACCCCCTCTATCCCTATTTGCCTCAAATCAAATCAGTATCTCAATGTGTACCAATTCCCTGGTCTAACAGCAGCATTAAGCACTTGAAAGGCAGTTAGAAGTGTACCTCCCTTACATTTGAAGAGGAACAATTCAGGCATCCATAAGAGCCCTACTTATACTTTTATTTCAAGAAAACACCTTAATTTAAACTAACATTTATGTACTATTGGGGGGTGATAAGTTTTGCATTGATCACAAGACGGCCTTTCCTACTGTCGTGATTGCCACGCAAGTGCGTTTAAATACTAAGGTGGGCTGGGATTATAAATCATAAAAGGTTAATGACGGGGATGTGCGCGAGGGACTTGTTTACAGAAACAGCCCAGCAATTTAAAATTTACAACAGATTTAATGCCAGTGGCTGGCAAATCGCTAAAACCAACAGCCCAGAACACGGTGACATTAAGAAAATATTATTCGGTGTAACCATTCCAAAATAAGTCAATTAGCGTCAGGGCAAAAGCTTGCACCAGCTGACCCCCTCAGCGCTCTCCACAGCACGCGCTCACTCCCTCGTGGAGTAAGTAGTGAAGTTTAACCTGCTCTGCATTGCACTGACGCTGCTGAGCCGTGGCAGACCCCCTCCCTCGGCCACCCTAAACGCTGGAGGTTGAATGAGGGACCCCCCTCCGCCCCGCTCTTCAGTATAATAGCGATCGGTGCCATTTGCAATAATAGGACAAGCAAAAAGGCAGCTTATAATTGTGTTGTTCAAATGAAAAGTGAAAGGGCGAGAGGGAAAAACCGAGGGAGATGGGGAGGGGGACATGGTCACAAAATAAGTACACATAAAATGCAATCTGAGCTTATACAAAAGGCGCTGCGTTCCTGCGAAAAAAGGCAAATGTGCAGTCAATTTGTGAACTCTGAACCTCTGCGACCTTTTAGAAGCAACGCAACAGCCCCTCGCATTTACAAGCAAGAACAGCACATGCAAATAAATGCCTCCACGCCCGCCAGCTCCCCCACCACCCATCAACTCCCCCTCACCGCCCGCCACCCCCTTGGCTCTCGCGCGGGCTGACTCCGGGAAACCATTATGGAGAACGCGTTCTCAAAAAAACCAAATTAAAAGGCTGTTACTTAAATGTCAAAGCACACCATTGTGTTCGGCTACAGATCATTACACCTGATACGAACACTTTATAAGGAGAAAAAAACGCCTGTAATAACTCGGAAAATATTACACTGAATGCCCACATGTATAAGGGGTTTTAAAAAAACACACAGGAAAGAGAGAAAGGTTTTCTCCTCGAGTAATTTAAACATCACCAGTCTACGGCTAAAGGGAAAAGGTCAAAATTTAAGTAAGCCGAGAAGAACATGGATGGGAAATAAACAGGATGCAGGTGGAAATGGAGGGCGCGGAGGCTGGCATGAGATGAAGCATGCTGCAGGCGGGAGTCCTCCCAGCACCGCGGTTTTTGGGCGCGAGGCGGAGGAAGCGGAAATGGCAGGTGAAGATGCGTGGCTGTCAATGCGTTACCTTCAGTGTTGGTGCCGGTGCCGCTGTATATATTTCGCAGGCTACCAACACGGTTAAGTTTCCATGCTTTGCGCTTGGCTGCATCCAGGGAGCGGAAGGCGGGAGAAAGAGAAAAAGAAGGGGGGAACCAGGAGATAAACAAAGAGTTGAACAAAAGGAAATGGGGAGAAAAGAAAATGTACAAAAACGGAGCATATGCCGGTCACACACAAGTACAGGCCAGTTCGGTGCAAGGGCCTCACACATACACACTGAAGGCAGCGCCAGTCCTTTGTTCGCCTGTGCTGGAGTCTACCACGATGAAACTGAAAGTGCTGATATATGGAAAATAACGTGATAGAACGACACCACCGCTTAAATCCCTTATGTTTTCATTTCATGTCAGTGTTTAAACTGGACTAAGGGAACCAAGAAATACGGTAATTCCATTATGCAATAGACCCGGCCACTTTATGGGGGAATGGAGTGCCAGATGCCACTGCACAACTCAACGAATGTCTCTCTTGATATTTAAGAGCATCCTTAATGGACCACCACTCCGAAATTATAAGGCAGGCCACATTTCAGATTTATTTAACATTTGGTGTCACTTTAATGGTCGGTAAGGGATTTGCTCGGTAGTCTATTCACTGTTAGGTGACAAGCTTATTCTCCTGATCTTGCTAGTTTCAGGGATCAATTAGCAGGTTCAGAGGTAATACTGTACTATTTTCCCACTGGATCAGAACTTCATAGCTTCTTTAACTCTCCAGCTGTAGCTCTGGTGGAGCAGCCAATGCCTAGCTCTATATATAGGAGATGTAGTGAAGGCTGGTAAACATGATGACATAGTATTATTATGGCCAATAACAGCATCTCAGCAGAGGTATTACTTTCAAATTAAATAGCTCTTTGGCACGAATTAAGAACTGTAGCACAAGTGCAACCAAGCCCCTTAAAGTCCAAAGTTATGACCAGAAAGGGCCTGATTTACAGTTTGGTGTATGGGTACTCCACCACAAATGTGAAGCACACCCCATCCACTTTATTACAAATGCATCAGGATATAATGACCTTGTAATAAGGTGGACAGGATATCAGTTACATTTGTGACAGAGTGCCCATCCGCCAAACTCTAAATCAGGACAAAGATTTTTAACACAAAATCAAGACTACCATGTTAGAAGTCAGGAATAGCAGGGAAACATATGAACTGCTCTAGTTTGTGTTAGCCTTAATGAGAAATTGGAGATGGCTGTCCTGGATCTTTGGAGTTACTGGAATGCAGAGAGTGACAACTTCTCAAGATTCCAGTCCCTCTGGGAACTAGATTTGGGAGTCAACACTGTGGCAAAGTACAGTGGGGATGCATAAGCACAACACACAGGATGGAGTCACAAGCCCAGACTAGATGCCACAAAGCAGTGACCACACAACATGTGATGGGAGGAATGCTTTCATTAAGTTTAACTACTGCCAATCACTTGAGGTAGTATTCCAATCCATTGCTCTTTTGCCCACCAGGCCTCCTCAGCTTGGACCCTGCCATATGCAAATCAGCCTTGATCGTATCCCATAGGAAAATACCTTTCCATCTGACAGACCAGATCCTCCCTGAACTGGAACACAAGCAACCAGAGACTGGTTTCGCCCTGCCTGGGATCATCTTTCAGACGTAACTTGGACCCAGTGGTACAGTGAGCACAGAACCGCAACTGGATACTTACGGAGTCACAGTTACACAAAAGGTGATCAGAGAAATTTTTGCAATACGTCTAATCACTAGCAATCACTTAAGGTGGCATTCCAATCCATTGTTCTTTTGCCCAACATGCCACCTCAGTTTGGACCCACCATTGCTCTTTTGTCCAACAGCCCACCTCAGTTTGGATCCAATAATATGTAAATCAGTGCTGACACTGCTATAATAGGCACAATCGCGCACAACCAGAACTGTCAGGACCGGCCCTGCCTGTCCTGGAGTACAAGCAACCCAAGACCAGTTTCACCTTGACTGGGGCTCGTCAGTTGGGAGTAGTTTGGTTCCAGAGGCACAGTGATCAAGGGATCCACATCTGGGCATACTCAGTCTTGTGTTGCTTGTGTTCTGGTTGAGGTGGGACCTGGCCTGGCATGGTAGAAAAAAAGAACAATGGACTGAATACTGCCCGAACGACTGCAAGTGGTTAAACTTACTGCAAGCATCTTCCCATCACCTTTTGTGGGCTTGTGACAGGGCAAAGACCATTATGTTCCTGTGAGGCATATCTACAATGGGGATGTTCTACCAGGCTCACAGAAATGAAATTTTGACATTCCAGAACTGCTACCACAAGGTTGAGTCACTACCACTGGATGAAAATACAAGAAGGTCAGTCACTAAAGGTGAGCCACATGGGAGGTCTCCATAAAGTTGTATCCCAGCAACTGAGGGATGCTTCACAGTCATCCATTCTCCTCCATGGCATGGCATGGCTGACTATGTGGGTGAACAACTCTGCATATCTCTTATTTGGGAAGACGGCTCCTGCTGGTCTTGGTTGGTTGCAAATTCATTGGGGCTGCATATTAGATGGCACGCATAAGGTGTTCTAGAAGGAGGGCTCATCCTAACATTAACATTTGTCGGAAAGAATTAAGCACTACACTGGAAGAGTCTGATTACATTGACTTCTCAAAGTGATTTAAAATACTGGCAGGAGAGTCTCAGTACTTACACAGATTTGGAAAGCTGTGGAGGAGTTCAAGGCTCACGATGGAGAATGAACATTGTGGTAATTTGAATGCAACCTGAGCTGCCACAGAAGGGAACATCTTTTAATAGGGATGCCTGGAGTGTAGGAAGGGAAGCATGCATATGCAGATCGTTTCAAGGCTCCGCAGAGTTGTGCTTTTTGAACTGCACTTGCAGACCTCCCAGAAAATGGATATCAGTGTCATACATTCATTGTAGTGTTTACACAGTAGGGGTAAGAAAAAGTAGACTGTGGGAGATTGCACTTATTTTATACAGAGGTTGGTACGTATTACCCCTAAAATTGTGGCAGACTACCACCTATCAGATAGCTGGGCAAGTTTACTCAGCTCAAATAAATGGGGACATTTTTAGGTCCAAAGGGGCACCTTGGTGTCACCATCTGCCCCAAAAGCAGCACAGCTGGGCACCATCAGAGCTCATAGCCAGACAGGTATATGGGAATCAGAGCACACAAGGTGAGATTGAGCAGTCCAACAGAAAGGTGAAAATTTGAGGGAAAAAAACACTGTGAGAAGCTGCGAGCTATTCGCCAATGAGTATGTTTGTTGCAACAGTGCCTCTCAGGAAATAAGCAACGAATGAGTCTCATTGAATGCATGGTGGCTGGATGGATCAGTAAGGAACAAAATCACTTTACAGGCCCTTTCAATGTTTAGTGTGTTAGACTACATTAAAGCAACACACAAGTTTCCATAAGGAGGGCCTTCATCCCTTGGAGCAGAGCACAGACTCTCAGGCAGAGGTCAGAGCAGGGCCATTAGTTGGTGACTACCAGCTTAAACCAGATTGGAAGTGATTACTTTGCATGAGATGGAGGGTTATTCCAGTTCATTTAGACATCTGCCATCGCTGCCCGTCTTCTAAATTAAAAGGGTGCAGTGATGTGCACTGACAGTGCGACCTGGAGGGGACATAAGAGCTAAACAACCCAGGGGCCAAACTTGAATCCCATATCCATACTGCTAAAAAGACCGTGACAGGAAGTAAACTGTTTTTCCTGACCTCTAATTTGCCAATTGTGAACCCCGCACAGCTGCATCAGAGTACACACCCGCGCATCCTAAAGGGAGGCACACTACCTAGAGGGGAAACATTTTCGGTGAAAGATACGACAACGTCATGCTGAGCAGAAAGGGCAGATAAAAAGAGGTGGCGGCAACGACCTGGCTCCCACTTTACAGCCTCAAACTGTTACACACCATGTTTGGTAGTGGTCGCTTGGTAAACCAGTGTGTGCAAAGTCACTGCATTGTTTTATGACGAGGCACATCAAGCTACCATAGTCACAGAAGAAAATGCAGCCACAGCACTGCTCTCCTTGGCTGCCAAGCCAAAAACAGAGCTGTGAAACTCAGCAGTAATACATGAAACCATATTCTGGGAGGTGGGCGTTCAGTGCTGCTTAAGTGATCACGGTTAAGAAATATCATATTAGAGCAAAACTAGCAAGCAGGAAATCAGGATAACAAGTGCAACCACGTTTAAAATGTGTATATGCGAGAGGCTGCACCCTGCCTTCCAGGACATGATTCCCTTTGAGATATTTCGCCTGGGCTTCCGAAAGGTTTTGATGCTACACAGGCTGCCAGATGCAAAGGCACAGAGTGAAGTGGTCAGTGCATCAGCCCCAATATGGTGCACAGAGTGGGCAGGGTCCAGACCCGTTTCAGTTATGGAGACGCTAGTCTGGAGGAAGTCGAGGGACCCACTTGCTGGGAACCAGTGCTCATTTCTGCTTATTGCGTTGCAGGCTACTGGGAGTTGAGCTTGGCATAACCACTTGGGCTAGGATGCAATATTCAGGTGGGGCCAGTGGAGGTTCCATGGGGTACAGCTGTAATAGTTTGTCATTCCTTCTGTTCTTCTATGCTTCAGCCTCAGGCCCCATTGTCTCTAGGTGCTGATAACCTCCAGTAATCCCAATGGACTCAGTATTCTACACCATGGCATGCTTTTCACCGTTTTTATTAAGTTTTTCACTATCACCATGTCTTACTTATGAGCACTGTGCCCCATGGACAGCTTCTCACACCGGTCTGTCTACTGCTTGCTTCGCCCCTGCATTTCTTGCATGCCATCGGGGTTTAAATGGAACAAGGAGAAGAGGTAGAATTTATCATCCCACGGCAGGTCTGGGTTTAGACTGGTAGCGCTGGTGTGTGTTGTAGAAGAGATGTTTTTGTTCTGGCAGTTCCCTTTTCTTTTTTAAACTTCTATAAGCCACCCTGTTCTCCAATGTGTAAATCCCACTGTTCACTCAAAGGCTTCTTCGGCTCTTTATCGATGAGTATATCTAAACCTTAATTAAACATCAGACTACACTATGGGGTCTACGCTATATACATCACTGGACAAAACTTTGGCAACAAGCTTCGGCAAAAGTAAGTTCAGGAGCAAGATAGAGTCCAATCCCTTTTTATACTTACTTCTGATGCTTTCTGATGACTGAGTCTTTTCCTAAATCAAATGACAGCCTGGACAAGTCAGGATATACAGATTAAGAGAAGTGGCAATGAGAAGTAGAATCATGTGGGTGCCCTGTCCTACAGCTATTGCTTTAGGACATTGAGTCACTGGTTTTCCATGAGATGACCACTTTCTGTAATGGAGTGTTCCAGACTGACGATACAGACTTCTCACTGACTTTCTACTGAAATCCACTTATCATTTCTGTCCCTTCTGATTTTACCAGAGGGCTGTGTGCTACTTTCGACTCCACTTTAGTTGATGCTGTGCAACTGCTTGATGTTGTTTCCATGCAAACCCCACAATTTTGCTTTGGGACTGTTTCAGGTGTATATTGTTATACAGCACAACAAAATCCCATGTGAGGTCACATTCTTTTATATTTTTACTGACTCCTGTTACAGTGGGCCAAAATACACAGTCCTGGTCTTCATTTTTCACATCTAAGCGAGTTGACCAATAAAAAGCTATGGGCTATATTCATAAAGATTTTGTTGTGACTTACTCTTTTAGTAGGTCTACCTAGGAGTACTACAATAAATCTTCTATAATAACCTTGTGATATTTCTCTTGCCTGTCAGGATGGCAATGCTATTTCATGAGTTTGCTTTCCCTACTGAGCAACACATTCAAAGGGTACATCCAACAATCACTCAAGTGTTTATATGCCTATTGTGATGTGTTTCACATGATCAATGGCACATGATGTAAAAAAAAAAAAAAAAGAAAACAGAGAATGCAGACATATCGATGTCAGCAACACAACAAAATCTAAATTTTGCAATATAGCGGAATTTGAAAAATACATTTTCTTTAGCCTCTTCCTTGCTATGCTTTACAAAACAATTCATCAATGTGTATTTAGACATGAGATCTCCTCAGTATATAGTCTAGCGCAAACAGAGATCAAAGGTACACTATAAAACAAGTGTGGTCCAATCAAGTGGTACTTTAAAGCGAATGGCGAGATAATTCAATTTCAGGTTTGGTGATTTTAGGCAAGATTGTTGTTTAAGTCAAACGGTACACTTATCAAGACAGGTGAGCTGGTCTGCTTGCGTTACTTTTCTCTGACTTTCTTCCCATCTCTCTGCATTACACACCTTCTAGTTTCTAAACCTTTTTTGAAAGTCACTAATCAAATCCGATTTGTACTTCTTTACAATAAGGAAGACAAATCCACTACTTAAAACGGTAGCTGCTGATGCTGCAACGTTACGTTCTATTACGTTGATTCGTATAGCTCACTAATCCCCCTCGAGGGTATCCAGGTGATCACAGTTTGATTCGTGAATTACAAAGATTTCTATATTTTTCCAGGTATATAATTTGAGTTTTCCACAACTCTTGGTCCCTCAATTACTGCCCTGTAGTCGGACACCGGTCAAAGTGCCTCCCCTTTCCTGTGGACACATTTTCCCACAGCACGAAAGTCCCAGATCTTTTTTGATTCATGAATTTCCTGATATCAAAAAAGGAAGAAACAAAATCCACAGAACCCTTCAGCAGGCAATCCCATCTGTCTACAAATTCAAATATCATTGACAGGTTTTGTGAATCACTGAACATTAAACAGAAGAAATATGCAAAAGTGTTACCCTTTCAAGCCCTCCTGGCATCTTTTTCAAAGGCTTATTCCTTTAGCATTTTCCCCAATACAACAAAAACATGCTGAGTAAAGTTCTATTTTTTACCAAATATGGTGTCAATCCATTCAGCCATTTTTTTTTCTCATAGAAAACATATTCCCCTGCTCACTTCACGCGATTTATATTTTCATATATATACACATACAAATGTTCAGTGTAATGTACAATTTATTACAACTGTTGAGTGTGTGGAAAGAGCATCACGCAAACAAGAGTTTAAACCGACAGTGGGTAATGATGCTTCTGACCTCCCTCACAATTGGTCATAACTACTGACACTGTAGCTCATGCCATGCAGTTTTGTTATATGGAGGAGTTATAAACACTTTTATTAAACCACGGCTACGTTACAAAGGGGGCAACACTGAATGCTCCTCGTGACTGCTAGAATAGTTGACTGCTCTTCAAAATCACTGTTACAAGCATACTGTGAGAGCAAGTTTTGTTTTCTCACATCAGTTAAGCCACAATATAGTAATAACATGGATTTGACTTTTGCACTGCTGTAACAAAAATGCGATTATCAGTACACTTGCTCTAAATAACATGTTGCTGGCACACGCACTGCCATTGGCAACTCGCACACAAACACAGCGATATTTGACAGAACCCCGAACTGCCAATAGTAGAGGAAAAAATGGGCTACATGAATAGTCCTGACTGTCCTTGCTTATTAGCCAATTCCATTAAATATTCACACTTAGAGGCAAAATTATGCTGTCTCCATGGAACCACTGTAGAGAAACAAAGGTAGAAATGGAAGGAATTCAATAAGATCTAAAGAAAAACTTCTATTTTAGACCAACAATAAAAGTGTCTTCAAAGTCCATTTTTGAGAGCTGTATCTTAATTAATTTTACCACCTAGTAGCTCATCAGAGTGGTCTTTCTGTGCCATTGTTAATCTTGCAGACGTCACTATCTAAAGGTTGGGTCATGTTGGGTGATTGGCAGGGTCCCGAGCCTCGTATGTTTTCAGTACTTGGTCGCTGTGCTCAAGGAGGGCTAACCACCAGAAAAGGCATGACGTATGCATGCCTTCCACTAATGAAAGCGAGCAGATTTGAAAAGGCGAGCCCACGAACCAATGAAAGACACTGACACTCTGAGCCCTTTTCTAACTACTACAGCGTCTCGCAAGCGATACGCATGTGCAAGCGCATGCTATGCAGGCTCGACCCTAAAAAGAGCCATAGGCACGTGGACCCATCAAAAAAGGGCAACTTTCTTTTAAGGAATTTGGACTAGTGATTACACACAAGGCAAGACTTCTCGAAATATCGGAGAACCACCTGACAAAAGACTCATCTTTGTTCCGTAGGTGAGGCAAAGTAGGCATTCTAAAGAAAGATATGGAGAAGGTGGCGGTTTCATGTGCCCAGTGCGCTAATATTACAAGCAATCCTAATATTACAAGCAATCCTAATATTACAAGCAATCGTACACCAAGCCATTTCCAGATTGCCATCAGTGATGAGGCTAATCATTTCCCAAAAAGCTGGTTTGCAATTTTACTGACATTGGAGCCGCTTCCCATTCAGTTCATATCTTAATGTAGATGGCACACTGGCTAAGCAAGGATTCTCTATCAAAGCATCGCTCTCTGAAAGTGAAGAGACTATTCTCTCTCATTTTTGGGGACCGCGCTTATGTTGATTCATCATACTTGGACCCAGAGCAAGAAAGTGCAAAACACACAAGGGGGGGGGGGAAGAAAGAGGAACAGAAAGACAGAATAACTTTGACAAATGGATAAAGCTACAACCTGCACGCCAGATACAAAGGGGCTGGGGGAGTGTCTAAGGGGGATAAAACAGGCATGTAGTGGAATCAAGTGACAGCAGCCTTGGTAAATGGCAAGCTGACATTCAATAGCACAAGTCGTGGGCTTCTGAGCAAAATATTGGGTACCAGCACTTATTCTTTTACAATGATATAGGACAATCCTGTGAGAACTTTACAGAGCTATGACCACTAGTGCACTTCAAACTAGACTTGGATATATCTCCTTTTATGGAGAAAACAAAATATGAAACAAGCATTGGCAGAAGCAATAAACCTCACCTTTACAAGAGCTATTTGCTTTGGCAATGTGTTTTAGCCATATTGTACACCAGTGTGGCTGCTGTTCAGCATGGCTTAAGGTTAGTGGTGCGGAGTGTCAGAGTGGAGTAGGAGAGTTGAGTATGGTAAGTGGATTTGTTGGAGTGTCCTAGAGTGGAGTAGGAGGATTAGAGCATCATAGAGGCGAGCAGAGTTCAGTGGCAGAGAATGTCAGAGTGCAGTTGCGTAGAGTGGGGTGGCGTGGGGTGGAATAGGGCAGTCGGTGGAATAGATTAAGGTAGGTAGGTGGAGTGGATTAGGGTGGATTGGGTAGAGTGTAGTGGATGGATTGGATGGGTTGGACTGGAGAGGGTGGATTGAAATGGGGTTAACTGGATTGGAGTGGAGTGGATTAGAATGGGCTGAGGTGGATGGATTGGATTGGAGTGGATTAGAATGGGCTGAGGTGGGTGGATTGGATTGGAGGGATAGGACTGGGGAGGGTGGAGTGAATTGGGGTGGGCTGGCCGGAGTGGAGTGGGGTGAAATGGAGTCAGGTAAAGTGCATAGAGTGGGATGGATTCGATTGTATTGGAGTGGACTGGATACAAGTGCGGTGGATTGGACAAGAGAGGGGTGGGCTGACTAGAGTGGGATGGGCTGACTGGAGAGGGGTAGATTGGACTGAAGTGGGGTGGATTCTATTGGACTTGGCGGATTAGATTGGAGTGGGGTGGACTGGAGCAGGGTGGATAGGACATGAGTGGGGTGAAGTGGACTGGAGTGGGTAGACCAGAGTAGTTGGGTAGATTGGAGTCGTCTGGATTGATCTGGGGTGGTGTGGACTGGACTGAGGTAGAGTTGGGTGGATTGGAGTTGAGTGGGGTGGATAAATAGGGTGGAATGGATTTGATTGAGTTGGGTGGATTTGATTGGGGTGGACTAGAGTAAGGTGGACTGAACTGGGGTGGGAGGTTTGAAGTGGGGTGGAGTGGGTTTGAGTGGGTTGGGTGGTTCGAAGTAGGGTGTACTGCACTGAGGTAGGGTGGACTGGATTGGGTGAGGTGGACTAGATGGCATTGATTGGACTGGGGTCGGTTGGATTGGAGTGGGGTGGACTGGACTGTAGTGGAGTGAATTAGGATCGAGTGGGGTGGATTGGAGTGGGGTTGATTGGGCTGGATTGGACTGGAGTAGCATGGACTGGATTCGAGTAGGTTGGATGGGAGTGTGGGCGGATTGGTGTGGGGATGAGGTTGTATTAGGGTGGATTGGACTGGGGTGGGTTAGAGTGTGGCGGACTGGAATGGATTGGATTGTGGTGAGTGGACTGGATTGGTGTAGGGTGAAGTGGGGTGGACTGGATTGGTGTAGGGTGAAGTGGGGTGGACTTAGGTGGGGCGGTTTGGGCTGAAGGATTGGACCACCACAGGCTGAGTTATGGGCAAAAATGTGTTGTAAAAGGAATGCCCGCAAAGTATTATGGGGCGTGTTTCCTGAGTCCAGTGAATATTGTAGTACTAGCTCTCCCACTGTGCGGGGAGAGCTGCATTGAGGGTTTCCCCTTGTGTTTTCTCTATTTAAAAGGCACCAGTTTCTATATTTTTCAAGTGCTAAACTTGGGAAGAATTTAGGAATGGAGCTGTAGATTTAACCGGTGCTCATGTAACGCGTTCCAATCTTTTGGTCGAGTTTGCCCTATAAAAATAAATACAAAATAATCCCCCTCCAGCTTGTAGCCTTTGCCGGGTGCAGACACTCAAAGAAACAGCAAGATGCCAGAGGAAGAAACAACATACGCCACCAGCGTGAAGCAGAGAGGCGAAAGAAAAAAGTAGTGTGCCGACACTAAAGTATATGGCAATAATCCATGTAAAAGGGTCATTCTCCAAGGCTGTAACAAAACAGCCTCATGGCAGGACAAACCTAAAGCATTTACCTAACAAACACAAGAAATTTTGAAAGGCATGCCAAGGAACGAATGAAAGTGATGGGCGTGTGATGGGCCTGGTGAAAGCCCACAGAATAAATTACAGCATGTTGAGAGACAGCGCATGCGCGCTGCCTAGGCTCAACCTAAAAAGAGAATGGGAAGGGACTGGGGTGAATGGGAGAATGTGGGGAGGGATGAAAAAGGGGCTGGGTGGATAGAAAAGCACTGCAGTGGGTGTGAAAGGCCCGGTGGGGGTAGGAAAGGGTAGATGCTGGTAGATGAAAAGTGCTGGAGGCTGATGGATAGAGGAAATAAGGTATGGCAGGAGGAAAGATGGAAAGGCAGGTCAGGAGTACGTGCTACGGAATGCTTCTATGCCTTCACTCACTTGGTGACAACAAAATAATCGCCACTGCTTTACAGATTCATCTGTTAAAAACTGCAGTTGTAGATAACCGCACATTAAGATTCTACAAAAGCATCAATACATTTACGATGAGGAGCAACTTGTGCTGACATAGACTTCCTTTGACAAGCCCAAATACATAGCATATCTGCACCGATGCAGGAAGAAACTCCCCATGCTCGGTAAGCAATAATTGAGTCACGTTCATTCCAATAATGAAATCTACTGAGGCGGACATTTGCAGGTCTCATAAACACATATTTAAAAAATCACTGCCCCACCTCCGACAGCCCAGGAACAGAAAAAATGTCTTTAATAAAAGGTCTAACTTGTGCGATCAGATTTCAAAGACACTGACTGGTTCAAGAAGGCTAATCAAAGAGGTAATTATTTAACGACCAGCGCTCATGCTACTCAACAAGGCCATAATTGTCTGGCTGTGATCGCCGGAGCAGTGCTCTGCACGGTGGAACATACAGCCATTACCACAAGCTTTTGATGTGACACGCGCAGGCGGTGTGCGGCCGTAGGTGCGGTGCGGGGCACTGGGTGGAGTACATGGGATGGCGCTTCTCTATTTTGTGACAGTTCCCGTGCCCAATATACCCTAAGAACATGACCAAAGCACTCACGTTGAAAAAAATGGCTTCGGGTCGGTGCACATGTGGACCAGAAGACTACAAATCTGGTGGTCTACCATTCTTGGAGGCCACGGAAAAGTGCTCAGTCAGCAGGAATAGGAGGTGAGTGAGGTGCAAGACGGGAAACCCAAGGCCAAGCCTGTGGCCTCTTAAACAAATCCACTCAACAGTCATTGCGTGGTTGTTTTTAAGAAGAAAAAACAGAGAAGCCTGTTCAAGTGCTCAAACCCAGTCAATAACAGGACCCAAAGACTACTGCCCCGTGGAGAAGTGGCAGGGACTTGTAAGAAGGAAAATATTAAACGGATTCTAACAGGAACAGCAAGGGCTGGTGGTGAAGGAGTAGAGACTGCGAAGGGATAGTACCTGCATAAAAACCCTTAATGATCACAGTTTGTGAGATCTTCATATGAAGATCCCAACAGAGCTTATTATAGATAGCAGGAAAGCATATTTTCCAGGTACACAAAAGCTTATATCAGTGCAAGGTTAACATACACCTGCAGAAAAAGAAAAGACACAAAGATCACAAATGCAGGGAGGAACTGACATAGGGAATAAAGTGTCAGCTAACCCAGCAGCAGAGTTAGGATATGTGGCCAGTGTATACAATAATGCTTGCACTCTGTTTCATTAGTGGTATTCCACATTGTGGAAGGAGAAACAAAAAGTACCTTAGTAACTCATATGAAATTCAGAGTCCAGAGGATGTGTAGTGCAAATCCGAAAACTAACTAAATGCTCTACAATATGATGACTGGTAAATAAATATGAACTCCTGCCAGTCTGAGATGTATGGACACTACTGCTAGCAATTTAGAGGACCCTCTCAAACTGCAATGTGTGGCAACTCCTTGTCATACCAAAAAAATCCACCCAGTGCTTAATTTAGGCAGGTGCTTTCCAGGGCTTGACACCAGCACTTATTTGTCAACACTGGCACTTATGAGAGACCTCCACATTGTGGCACTGTTTGTGTAATTTAGAAATGAGCATAACAACAGTTGCTTATTATTCCAATATACATTATAAAATTACTAATAGTTGCTGCCCAAGCAATTATTATAGCTCTGGAGGCATGGAATAGTCTTACCTGTCACACCTGTAGGACAGTAGGAGTGTGACAGTCAGTAGTTGTGCTGGTAATGTCACTGGCAGTGCTGGCAGGGGCAATAGGTGGTGCTAGCTAGTGGCCTCCTCACGAGGGCCCTGGCACTTATTTTCTATTGCATTTTATTTATATATTTTTACAGATTAAGCACTGACAACAACACTTTTTAAAGACCACAGGACAACACTGATAATAGTAAACTCTGAAACGTGAAGAAATAGGTTATATTTCTGGAGCCAGGGAAAGACCAAGGATACTTTGGGTAAGTAAGGAAAGAGTCTGGGGCCATGTACACAATATGCATGGCTGGGCTTCGCCCACACAAGCTTACACAACCGTGCAGCAAAGCTCCAGCATCAGAGGCACAACTGAACCACAATATAGAAAGCCGACACAAAGAAATGCCCAGTAAATGCGTCACTGCTCTATTGACGTCTGTAATCTTCTGCCCTTACCTTCAACTACAATGTTTTCTACTAATGTTTCTAAAACAAGGGCCATCAGATACAACCGACAGCCAGACTAAGAGAAAAACTGGATTTTCAAAGAGGTAAAGGAACAACAAATAGTCAAGTAGGCACTTGCAGATAATGTCACACTGCTCTACTAACTCAAGACCACTTGCACCCAACCTGCAAGCACAACGAAGATCAACACGCTCTGACAAAACTTCCACAACTACACAGAGTTTTCAGAAGGTGAAGAACCAGACCTCAGCTCGAGATGTTAGCCGAGAAAACTGAAGTACTGACAGTGAAATAGAACTGAGCGCTAAATAGTGGAGCAGTCGAACAGGGACACACCAGTATTAGAGTGAAAAAGGTAAACTCAAAGGAAAGTAACGGTGATAAGTTAGAAACATGCAACGCAAGATGCCAGGACGTTTACGTCAGGCAAGGTAAAAACACCCACATAACTTTTGTGAAGGGTCAAAACAAGACAGGCCTTTGTCTCGAGGCAGAGCATCAGGCACTTTGCCCACTACCATGGACATCTAAACCTCACTAAAGAATTAACTGGGGAAGAGATCTCATTATCAAAAAGATATATGTCATTCACAGAATAAGGAAAGTTCTATTTTTGTGGCAATGCCAGAGCATGCAGTATCCTCATAAATATGCTGATTTGATGTAGGACATAATTGTAGATGTGCACTGGTGGGTAAAAGGATTAAAACTGCAGACAGACATGGCTGGGTCACACATTTGCACGTGCATACATTCAAAATCACAGTGGCGTTCTCTACTGTGTAATTATAGTTAACACTGTGCTTTCTTCAAAATGGCATTTTCTTGATTTGCCTATAATTTTTGGCCCGTGGAATGATTTGTGCAAAACATGACCATTTGATTGCAAAGTCAGCTAAGTTTCAGCCTGCCAAGTTTTGTGAAGGTCCATCCACGGGAAAAAAAAGTAAGGGGCCTGGACTGACCATAGTCAGATGCTTGTAAAATTAAACAAATGCAGTGTAAAAGTGCATAAAGCAACATGCGACTCACAAGTTAGAGCTGACTCACGTGCTCTTCATCGACAATTTTAGGTGCTGGATTCCACCATCATTTTGTGCCCGATTCCCGCTCTGCAACACCTGCTGGAGGTTGGCCACTGCAGGGTTGGAGACAGCCAGGCCTTGCCTCAAATACACATGGCACACAGCCAAAGGCTGGCCGAAGCAGGGAGTGGAAATCAGGTACATCATAAACTAACCAATGAAGCTCACTGAAAAAAAACAGTTGGGTTCATGGCAACATTTGTGCAGATCTGTCAAGCAGGTGCCGAGGAGGAGGAGTCTCAAAGGCGTAATTTCCCACTTGAATTCCCATAGGATTTTTTGCTCATCATTACGAAAAACAGCAGAATGGAATTATACCAGATTAGTCATTAGAGTAGAACTTTACTTCGGGACGTGGCTTTGTTTACATTCGCTAGGTCCGTTCAATAGCTTTTAAGAAATTAGAGCTTAAAGAGGTGGTCAGGTGGGGTATGAAGAAGTAATATTTTAGCAATATCTGGACTATTAATTCACTCATCCTCTCTAGATTCTCGAATCCACGGAGTACTGCAACACTAACTAAAAAACATAAAGGCATCCCACTGAACAAGGGAGCTATTTCTCTTCTAGCTCACTGCGGATTTGCGAATCCGGCAGTGGATTCACAAATGTGCCACATTTTAATTGACTGATCATCACAGAAACATTTTTTGGTGGCCAACATTACCCAACAGGAACACTACACACTATGGTGGGAAAAAGGAAAAGGGCATAAGGGTGCAAGGGAAAACTACCCAAGCCCCCAGGACCATGTGGGGCTCAAAGCAACCCCTTAAGCAGTAATAAAAAAAAAAAACCAAAACCAATATTTTTACTACAACATTCTCTATTTCTATGCTGGACATGTGAATCCTGGATGCTCCCGGGCCTCAGAATTTGCAAATTTATTATAGGATGTGTTTAATGTAGGATGTATTATAGCATACTGTAACAAAATTGAAGAAAAGTTATTGTCAATGGCCACACGAGAGGATCTTCCACATGTTGGGCAATGAGTGAAGTGCTCGGCCAGAGGCCGTAAAGATCAGGTGTTGGCTGACAGTGGTTTTAGGCATAGGACCTAGAGGCTAGGTCCTGTGGAAAATCCTGCTGTAAACAGCCAAAGGTTGTGCATAGTGGGGGGTTGGCCACCCATGAGAGGTTGGGTAAAGGGGCCTGACCGGAAGCCATGCAGTGCATGTCTGAAGGTATTGCACAGATTAGTTTGGCCACTCTGTATATATGGCCTGGACAGCTCCCTAGAGCCCTGTTATTGTTAGGTGGCAAACGCTTGTTGCTCTTGGCAGAAGGCCGAGTGCTAAGGTCAGGCTTTACGGCAAACCCCTGTTGCACAACAGACATGCAAATCATAACTCGCATACCAAATGCAATCTTATGGCCTCACAATATGTATACCAATAAAACACACAGAAAAGCTAAATGTAGTTAAGCAACAAGATTTAATTAAACCAGCTAACGATACTGCTTTCATAATGGGTCTCTGCCAAAAGTGGAGAGGGTAATGTGCTATGTAATATTATGATGATTTACATTTGTACTTGCTTAGGTTTCATTAATGGTGAGGTCTTGTCCATAGCATTTGGTGTGCAAGTTATGGTTTGCATTGCTGCTGTGCATGTTATGAATTGTGCGCCCAACCATAACTTGTGAATGTCAATGTTTAGTTGGTTTTAATTTGCTACCATAATTACACTTCAAATGTGTTTTTAGGTGAATTTCTGAGTTTTCTTCAATATACTTTAAGGTGTTAGCACCAAAAGAGAATCATATGTCGTGGTCCTTCCCAGATCCTTCTCTGGGCGAGCTGCTATCACCATGATGCTTGGTATAGAGGCTTTCGGTAGACAAGTGATCTTCGTCATATTGGTGGTCCCCCAGTAGGGTTTTGGGGGAGAAATGAAGTGGTGAATACGGGGTTGTGGTAAGGGGAACTATAGCTTCTGCAGCAATTTCACAAGTGCTTCTAAAACACAAGTGTTCTGCCCATGTGCTTGGCAAAATGTGCTTTAAAAAGCCAAAATTGATCATCATCTTTGCAAGGTGTGAAATATTAAATATGATATTATGAAATAAGGAAAGGTAAAAATGACAACCAAGCTGTGTTAGACCGACAAGTCGCACTGACCTCCAAAAAGCTCTGCAGAAGTTTTGTTTGATCATCCGCCTCTCCTGCTATTCAAACTGGATATAAAAATAGCAAAGAATAGCAATATTTTTTTTATTTTCTTTTAAGATCTCTTCTTCAACTACACTTTAAAATGTTTGGCTTGGTTGTCAATGTTTTATGTTACGTATATACCCGATGATAAATTAAAAGGAACTACTGAATATTGTTTTATGTCTATACTGCTTAAGGAAAAGCCCAAAGTTGCAGGTCAATGTTTTTGATTTCGAGGTCTGTGAGAAAATATTACTTTTCACTTTGAGTAACTGCAACCAATTTTTTTTAGTGAGATATAAAATGTTTTTACGTTCTGGCTCTAGTGCGTCAAACCAAAAGAGTGTATGAACCTAACTGCTGGACTTGAATCTCAAAAAAGCACCCTCGCTTAGTGCTTCATATTTATCCCTATTTCTTATTCCAAGCGTGCAAAACTTTAACATTACTCTTATTCCTAGTGTGCAAAGCTCAAAGAAGCATCTTGACATTAAAGGAGATAAGGTTTCCGACAATAATCGGTTTGCACAGAAGGGAGAGAAAATAGAAATGTAATAGCTAACTAACCATACTATATAAGAGGAATTTGCTGGTGAAGGACTGATTTTCACCTGTACCCAGTTGGATCGAAAAGGTGTCCCACAGTTTAAGGACTAGTCACCCGAAGTATCTTCTTTCTGCTCAACTACTTTAGTGCAAGCACAAGAGGGAAACAGCAAAGAGTTAAGAAGAGTTCTTCCTGAGGAATGCTTGGTAACTCTTTTTAAACTACACAAATTTTACATGTCATTGTAGATTTTGTGCAATTAGTATGCAGTCCAATTCATGACCGACTTCGTTTCAAACGTCCTGTTTGTCTGGCTTTTATAATATGGTCAACTTTTCTCAGTCCTTTTCCTTTCCTAGTGGGAAAATATTTAACATCCTATAATCTGTCATAGAAAAAAAGCACAAAAAAGCTGGCGTATGAGAAGAGAACTGAAAGTATGCAGCAGTAAACTCAGGGCCTAATTTGTGTAAAAAAAATAAAATAAAAAAAACAGGGTTCTTCTTAGGAGGCAGCTTACATCACCAATTTTCACTATCAGAGCCACCAAAGAAAGTACCAACACAACGAAAAAGCATTGCTCTCCTGCAAGGGTGACAATTCAGACTCTTTCAGGCCACCCAAAGCTATAAGAAAGGCATGGGTAGCAAGAAATAGTCATTTTGTTCATGTATATTGAATTATTAAACAATGCTGATGTGGTCATCGTAAAATTAGACAGACAGTGCCACCATGTTGTGGACAATCATTAGTGTTGGGAATTTAATGTCGGTGCCGAGCACCAAAAACAACCAGTTCACGTTAAGCACTGAGTTAACTTGAAATCTCTAAATCCCTATTTCCCATCCCCCGCAAGTTTAACACCTGTCATGATTTTGTCAGCATCAAAAGTTGACTGAGAGGTAAAAAACAATCTCCCCATGATGTATAAGCAGTGGTTCTTGTTTTCATTACAGCATTTTTTCTCCACTAGAAAGACAATGATTTCAGTATTTTATTCATCACTAATGGGAGCTTGATGGTGGATGCACTGTAAAGTAGCCTAAATCACGAAGATCCAAAGGCCTCGTACATCTTTTCGATTCTTTTGTTTTTAATTTCTGACCGGATTACCTTCTTTAGGACTTCGACAGCCCCAATGATTTTTAGTGAATTTCTAATAGCCTGTAAACGGATGGAATACAACAGGACTTAAAATAAATCCTAAAGTGTTGCCCTTTTCTTTAGCTTCAGTGTTTTCAATCGAAAATGTATATTTTTTCATTTATTCTATGGCAGTGGTTCCCAGCCTTTAGATTTCTATGGACCCCCACTTTAACATTAATGGAACCCAGGGACCCCCACTGAATCATCATGGGAATCCAGGGACCCCCGCCTGGGTCATTACTGGAAGCTGGGGACCTAACTTGCCAATATTTGTTAATATTTTTTAATTTTCTAGGCTCTCACAGACCCCCTGAGAAGGCTTCGCGGACTCCCAGGCGTCCCCGGACCACAGGTTGGGATCCACTGTTCTATGGCTTTAACATTTATAGATACCTATTTGACTTTTAGATGTACCACATAGCTATTTTCTCTTTTTGATGTTTGATATGTTTTACAAACTAAATCTCGTTAATTATCTTCTGCGTTATCTTGTAATGTTGTTGACAAATCAAACTCCTGAGCAGCCAAAGTGTGTAAATAAAATCTTGGAATATTAGCTTCCCGCGTGTATAATTCCTCAGCACTGAATGGGCTCTATATCAGAGCCATGTCTCTTGAATCGCGAGTGCCAACTTCACACCGAGTGCTCCAGCAAAACCATAATTCAACCAGAAGCTGAAGATATTGACTAACACTTAAGGTGAATCAAAGGGTATGGATGTAGGAATCAGAGAAGAGTGGATGGAGAGATGGGCAATAGTCTCCATAGGAGAAGTGCCATTTTCTTCCGAAGTGATTGAGGTAGAAATAGCCTCCTTCATAGACAGTTATTTAGAAAATGATGGAGCAGCAATAGCACACAACCATCTTGCAGCAGCATGAAGAATGAAGGAGGCTCCCGTGGCCACACAAAGCTGCATAAAATAGGCTTCGCACCCTTACACATTAAAAAAAAAACCATTCGTAAGTATTTTTCCAAAAAGAGAAAAAACATTTCATTAAACACAAAAAAAATCAAAACAACCCCCTTCAATAATGATGAAAATTTGTGGATGAGGAGCAGTCTTGCCGTGATTCTTGGCATAGCGCAAACATGCACTAAAGTTGCTCCCTTCATTGTGTAAGTTTCTTGTTTCAACACTTTAAAATACTTTAAAGAGAGCCATACCCGTGCATCTGGTTCTTAATATTTTGCTAGGGGGAAAAAAAAGAAGTGTTTAGGCTATGGATTATTAGAGCAGCTTGATCTGGAAAAGTATTTTCCCTTTGGAGGAAAGAATAAAATATGGCACTGTCAGGACTAATTTGTCAGAGCATCTCGGCATATACAAGGAATGTCAGGTGTGACTTAAGATGTGCGATAAGTAGGTTGATGCCTTGATGGAATTTAAAGGCTAGCCTAACAATCGTAGCGAATCTTGTCGTCACGGAAATTCAGTGCGTTAGTTATATACCTCTCATAACAATAAATTATTTATTTTTCTAAATCTGAATATCACATTTCTGTTACCTCGAAGCACCATAAACAACAAATGTTACTAATACCTAATTAAATGTGTGCACTTTACCCACCGTGGAGGATAGCAGGCTGAGCCTGCATGGCCAGGATTTGAACCCTTAAAGATTGCATATTTCAGTGGTGAGGTGCAGCTACATGGTTGCCAATGGATGGACCCTTTTTCTCAGTCCATAACCATTTTTAACTAATTAACGCCTATTTACCAGAGTTTCTGGAAGGACAGAGAAGGGATTTGGCATAATCAAAGTGAGGGTTGACTGTGGCACCCACTTGGAGGCCCTTGTGCTTAGAAGACTGTAACAGCTAGATTTTCTTGAAGTTATGAAGCTAGAAGATAAGCCTGCTCATTATGGAGCTGACTTGATGTTCAAGAGTAATGGCGTACTCATCAAGGGAGAGTTGCAGCAATTAGTGTAGGGAATTAGGTAGATGGAAGATAAAAAAAAATCTAAAATATAGGGAAATAGATTAGGTTTGAAAGTGATTTAGCTGTAAAAAAATGCATTTGCATCCTAACAAGTTGTCCTAAGGCATTTCCAAAGTCATAAAAAATATTGGTCAGAACCACTTAGGTTGAAATACAAATGCATCATAATTTGCATCAGAGTATCCAGAAATCAGAAACATTTACAGGACGGTGTAAAGAGGGTTCACGTAGCCATTAAGTAAGAGTGGGAATAGCGAGGACTCTTGGGCAGCTCCAGGAGAGTGAAAGTCTCATTCATAAAGAAACCTATTTTAAAGAAATGACATGAACATGCGTGTGTCATTGAAGAGGGCATTGGACAGCTTCTTCATAAGGAAAGAATGACCCACAGCACAGTTATATCGCAAGTGGGACCCCAGTACCTAAGAACCAGGGCTTCATCTTGGAAGCGGATGAAGATGATACTGGATCATTGATGATCTGTCCAGTGTCATCTACGTGCACAAAGGATTCCTTAGTCTTCATAAGCAAAGTTCAAGATTTATGTAGAACAAGGGTGTCTAACTGGGGTCCATAACCTTCAGAGCCATAACAGATTTTGACAGTTAACAAGGACTCTTAGTGATTCTAATTTAGATGTCCTTTAGATAATTTGATCATTGCCATCTTGAATATAGGCCCTGGTGCCTGCCCTTATAATCCAACGTTGGGCCTCACAACTGAAAGTCAAGCCAGAGGTGGGCAAAGGGGATGAGACACAATTTGTCACGGACATCATGGCAGCAGCTGCATTCTGTCCTCTATTCACTAAGTGGTGCAGGCCCTACCCTGGTGAGCAGCACAGATGCAATATTACAAACTCCTGCGGCTGGCATCCTCCTCTGCTCCTGCACTGTGCTCAAGCAGAGAGTTGACGTGAGGCTGAGGTGTCCTAGGGGAGAGCGAGCAGCGAGCGCAGGCAGAGTGCAGCTGGGTGACAGGGCGCAGCACTTTGGAAATGAGGTGCCTGGCATCGCCCGCCTTATTGTTCGCAATCTCGCACCGAGGCCGCCGGTAATTGACTATCATCAAACTCCACTGCATTTCGCCGAGACAGATAGATATTAAAACTTCGTCTTAGCGTCAGGAGCATGTGTCAGGGAATTGTTTCCCTCTGGTTCTTTTTCTCCCCCCTGAGACTTGGAGTTTGGAGGGAGGGAGGGAGAGCGGGGCTGGGCTTTGAGCAGATAAATGGCTTAAACAGCACTGGCTGTTACTAATCGCCTCCTGAATAATGAACCTGACACAGCTGATAAAAAGGATTCAGTCCGCGGGAGGAGGCAGCACAGAGACGGATGGATGCCTCGCTGCCGGTAGGCACTTGAGTGATGCCGCAGCTGGAGCCCGGTTCATCTCGCCGCACCTTCCAGCCTCACGGGCCCTCATCAGAGACGACGAAGCGGGCTTCTGGCACTGTGGCCCCAACTCTGGGGGAAATTTCAAAGGAAACAAAATCGGAGCAGGCGCATTGACCCTTCCATGTATAAGAGTGACTTGTGCTACTGTGAGTCACTTAGGCCGCTCACCCAAGGGAGCGGCGCCCATCGCACGCGCCGCGTCACCGGAAACTCTGCCGGAACCTCGGTTCACCCGTGTTTTTTTAATAACATGACACACCTACATCGCTGCGCGACAGTGATACCATAGGCACTGTGCGGGGCTCGCATTTATGAATGGATGGGAAAAATCATGTAATTTAATTAAACGTCTTTAAAAAAAAATCGAAATTATGATTTCCGAGTTAAATTTAGAGTGAAAAGTATGTCTGCATCTTGTGAGCATGAACTTCGGGTAAAAACAAGTCTCGCAAGATACAGACAAGAGACTCGTTCAAGCGAAAAACGTCTCGTGGCGAGATATTTTCTGCACGAACACGTTTTGTGTGTGCCATACTTATGTAAAATTGCATATTGCAAAATGTCCAGGAATTTCAGAAATAATGTGAATTTCGGCGGCGTAATTAAAATATCTCCCAGGCATACTCGTGGCCTGTGCCTCGTCACTGTATGTTCTTCCGAGAGCCGTCACTCACTCCCTGTACCTTTAAATGCTTGAGTTACTGGAAGCTCTGAAGGGAACTCCATCATACCACTTTTCCCTATTAGCAGAACTGCAGCGTGCTGCTATCTTTAACATTCTTAAGTTCTATACTATACGGAGTATACTGTTGGAGCTATCGTCTGGGATTTCTGGGCCAATCTGCACTGCTACCCGAGATGTCAGGCACAGGACAGACAGAGGCCTTATCGAAAAGTCACTATTATGTCACAGCAGCACAATGTTGGGGTGAATGGACCAGAGCATGAGCCAATAATGGACATCAGGAGAGCTGAGACAGGAGGAGTAATTGATGATTCAGGCTGAGACTAGGTATACTTGCTATGCTTCTGTAGGGCATGTTACACACTAGTGTCTGGTGGCTGACTACGCAACTCAATAGAGCCCATTTCATTCACCTTAAAAGGATTAGAGGAGGAGTGGAGGTACATAAATTCAAAACTCGAACTACATGAAAATATATGAAGTATAGGCTTGGGTTTATTGACTTATCTTTTCCACTGGTGTGGTGACACTGAGGCGGACCATGACACTCTGAAAAGCATTCCAACCAGAAATACTGCATAGCAGTTAGAACCGGGATATGCAGTCTTTGTATCAAAGATGAGTACTGCTCCTTCCCCAAGGAAAGGAATAAAAAATGGCAAAGCCCGAGATGTAGTAGAGAGGTGGTTGAAATTATTACTTCAGCTGGAGAGGGCAGATAATTGACAAAATCCCTAAGGCATAGATTCTGATGTCCAGATTAGTGATGTCGGAGGTGCAGACTACATCTTCATTAGAATAAACAGAAGCTGAACGATCGACAATCTGGAAAAAAATGTTAGGTAAATAACTCGGTTTTATTTGGAAGAGGAGCCTGAAAAAAGAAGTCCCTGGTGTTTCAAAGTTCCACAAGAGTATAAATAACTATCAGCCTTCGCAGCCAATGCATAATGACTTCACCCATCTGGATTCATCTGTCAACATTTTCATCACAGAAATTACAACTCAAGTCCCAGTGAGGTTCACAAATCAAGGACTTCTCTGAGTAACAAACAATATAGGCCCAACATTCGGATTTTACAGCCAGATCGTGGACCACGATGACTCAAGCCTCTCCTGCGCCGCACTTCACAGTTCAGGGAATTAAAATAATTGCCCTGCAGCAGGATAAAATTAGTTTTCTGCAAGAGCATTGTTTAAACACAAGAAAAACTGCTATAGGTAACAGACACAGGAGTCAGATAAAGGATTTCTTTTTACCATCCTCCAAACCATTCTACCAGAAGACCTATGTCAAACGGCCCAATACAATTGTCAGAAACCTTCATATTTCTGACCCATGAAAGACATTCATGCTTTTTCTTCAACTGTCTTCAGGCCCTTATAAGTGGATTGAAACATACTAAAACCTAAAACTCATTACCTGGTAACCTCACTAACTTTATTCTCTCCATGGCCTTTACCATGTAATTCTAGTTTTATTAGAGTGAAATTTCTATAATATCCTGTGTGGTGTCTCAGCCATGCCTGGGAAAATATTTCCTAATCCACCCTTCCCAACTCAGAACCAATTATTTTGGAGCCCACATCATGGTTCCTTCCCTCCCATCTTCCTTGCACATGTGAGGCCTGAAGGATACCCGAGAGGTTTCCTTCACACACTAACCAGGTACATTCAGGAGGTTATTAGTGGCAAAGCTCTCCACTAACCACCATATTGTGAACACAATTAAACACAACTTTTTAACTGCCACTGCCCTGTACCGCCACAAGATCATTAAATCATTCTTGCCACTCAAACAAGGGAACGGCAAAGCACTTAAATCCGGACCTAAAGTGCTTCCAAATATGTTACTACTGGGGTCCACACACAGCTGGGCCAGTGCACTGCAGTGCTGATCAACATCACCCTAAGCTAAAGCAATACCAGGAGCCACAAAGAGCTCAATAAATGCACCTCATTCCAGGTCTGTAACATCATGTGCAACTACAGTATTAAAAAGAGAAACCACCGCTTTAAAAGTGTGGACTTGCTATCACACACTCACACTGCTATTCGAAACCTCCACAGGTAGGGTCTGTGCATCCGAAGGCAGCGTAGCGACTCCGTTTGATTTAACATGATTAATTCTATGACACCCAAAGGGAGGGTGGAGATTTTTTAAAGGGATAAAAATGGAAGAAAGGAAAAGAACAAGAAGGGAATAGCAGTCTGGTCAAAAGAAATGGAAATAGTAGAAAAAGAGCCAGGCAAGGTGGGCGTTAAGAAGAAGAGAAACGGGGATGAAGAAAGAAAATATTAAATAAAAAGGCAGGCAAAAGCAGACCGGAAGAGGAGCGAAATGGAGAGTGAGCGTAAAGAGACAGATGAGAAGCGATGAGTTAGGACAGAAAAGTAAAAGTGTGAAAAGGATTATAGGGTGGAATTAAGAAAGAGGGGAGAAAAGGTGTATAGAACACAGTGGCGTGGAAGTGAAGAAAAGGGAACTTGTCAAAAAAGGAGAGAATGAGAATTGGGAAAGGGAGGGAGAGAGCCAAAAGAGTAAGACAGGAAGGGGTGCAAAAGGGAGACGGAGGCAAGGGAGGGTGAGAGAGGCAGGGAGAAAGGCAAGGGAGAGGATGAAGGGACGATGACGAACAGTCCCTACTCGACAAGGGCTGAACATGTAGGCTCAGCAGTCGCCGAAATGATTCATCTTAAATATTATCAAACGCCACACCATTAAATACAGATTAGATGGAAACAGGGCAGGCAAAAAAATCGACTAGGAGTTCAGATCCACTCAGTGGCTAATGCCTTCATCCCTCACCTCCGGCCCTCGCCAACGCCGTGTCGCTATTAAGCAAAAGAGGGGGAAAAAAGCCCACCGAAAGGTAATCAATTCCAACTAAAAAGCACTTATCCCAGAACGACTGCGCAGAAAGACACTTCAGAAGCACTGGGCTGTCAGCCAAAGCCCAGACGACAGCCCGGAATGTTCCCCAGGCTCGCGGGAGCACGGCAGGGCACGCATAATTGACTGGAAGATGGCCTAAAACTGTGCCCAATCAGTGCGTGCCACAAACGCGCGGAAGATTTGGCGCCCCTTGATTACACGGCGGCCCGGTCTGCGCACATCACTCCTGCCGGCTCCTCACGGTCCAGAGTACCCTAATAAGAGAATGACTGTCAAGCGCTGCAGAAGGACCTCAAGTCCCAACGGGGGTGCCATGGTCCATTGGTAGGCACTCCAATGGCCTATTCCTCGCAGCAGGTGGAGAACGAACGGACACCGGCGAGCGGAAGGCTGAGGCAGGGATGGGAACCGATAATAGTTGTGAAGAAAATAAAATAAAAATGTTGAGCGGGGGCAGAGGACAGAAACAAACACAAAACTATTCCCTTCTCTGCACGTCGCCTTCAAGCTATGAAAAAAAGCAGTGAGACTCAATGCCCCGGAATGAAATCACTTGATGAATTTCCATATTACCATGAAGTCCATTACCTTCAGATAAATGTGCACATTTCCTCAGCTTCCACACACAGAGAGCACTGCTTTCTCTGACGTCTTGCAGGAAAAAGAAAGAGTGCTCTGAGCTACTGCCAAATGTTTCACTTTAACTTGGCCGACAGTACCGTCCAAAGTCCCATAGCTCCACAAGTCCTCCATCAGTTGAATTTTAGGGGCTATTTTCAGACGTCTTGAGAAGCTTAGCACTTATCAGTAGAGTTACACAATTTTCCATTGAAGAAGGCCAAAACCATGGCATCTCGAAGCATATCACAGCTGCGCCCACCCCTCACAGCTCTAGTATATGGTCTCTCTTTATTTTCTCTGTTCCCATTCTTTCAGCTTCCTGGTCAACAAAACTTGTGTCCACCATACAGAAAAAGTTCACTTCAGGTTTTCAGAGTAAACCTTAAGGGAACTGAGGGCTGAGGAAACTTTCAGAACTCCTCATATTTAGCAAACTTAGCAAACTTCAGGAAGATCCGGAACTTATATTTGAAACCGAGCCACAAAGTACTCCCATGGGGCAAATCCACGGGGCCGTGTATCTTGGTTTGATGGACATGTATTTCTCCTTGTAGAAAGTAATGAGTCACTCTCAGTCTTTTCCGATAATGACAGACTGTGAATGGTGACGGCATCTGTATTCTGGTGTTAGACCTGTCACCATCATCACCATCATCTGACATTCAACATCGGCTACTTTATCTGCAAGTGAGGAGTGCTAGGGATCGTGGCCCGAGCTGGGTTATTTTCTTCCTTTCTAAGGAGGTGCACTAGGTCCAATTGCATATAGGCAAATCAAGTATCCAGCGAGTGAGATTAGAAATACGGACTTGACAGCTATAAATTCACAAAAACTCTTCAAATTACATTAAAAAACTGTTTTTCTATTGTAGAGTTTAATTTCCAAATATGCCAGTCAAACAGTTCAATATATGCCTCCAACAGTGATGTGAGCTTCTCCACTCTTTCTCTCTCAAAAATGTAGTGTCTTTAGGAGATAGGATAGGCTGATGGATGAACAGCAGCTTTCTTAAGTGAAATTCAATCAAGAGTTAATATGATTAATGGGGATCAGTTACAAAGGCCAATAAGATCTCTGATCGACTGCGCTCATTGTATGGCTAGACACTGTCTTGAGTTTGCAAACAGTTCAAGATATGCCTCCAACAGTGATGTGAGCTTCTCCACTCTTTGTCTCTCAAAAATGTAGTGTCTTTAGGAGATAGGATAGGCTGATGGATGAACAGCAGCTTTCTTAAGTGAACTTCAATCAAGAGTTAATATGATTAATGGGGATCAGTTACAAAGGCCAATAAGATCTCTGATCGACTGTGCTCATTGTATGGCTAGACACTGTCTTGAGTTTGTTACCTATCTGGAAGAAGTTTGTTGCTTGCCCTACCCACAAAAAGGAAGGTGTGAGTGTGCCTTTGAGATATATACGAGTAGGTCATCTTAGGATCCTTTCCTCCTGGCCTCTCACTGTCCGGTCAACATAAGCAACACTGCTTCTGCTAATTGGGCTTACTGAAAAAAGCTGGGTCTGTCAAATGTTCTCATAAACTAATTCCTATGGTTTACCTTTGATGAAAGTCTGCCTGGAGTACTTGACTTCCACTGCTGTTAGACTTGCACTGCCTTTGGATGCAAAGAGATGGGTTCAAGAGCCTGCCTATAGTCTCTCTTAACATAAAAATAAAACAAATTGCTCACTTCAGAAACGAAATAGGCAATTACGATACATCAATGTATAGTTGAACCTACAGCTATTTAACCTGCAAACAGAAATCAAATCGCTTGTACACACAAATGCTTACAACACCCACATATACAGCCAAAAACAAGTGAATTAGTTAACTAAGGCTAAACTATCCTCAACGCAGCACCCACCCGAGCCATGACCACAGACCCATTCAGACGTCTGCTTTCCCTCTTCAGAAACTAGTTTTATAGAGATATATGGACTTCACTTTTGTCCCTGAGCATGAGACACTGTTTAAGTGTTCATTTATTTCCTTGTATTCTACAGCTTTTATTTCCCCAGAGACTTCGATCGCTTTGCATTACTTCCCTCCTTGCATTGCCGGTTGCCCCTATCTCACCAGTGATTTAATGTTGTACGGCCACAGAGGAAAAAAAAAAAAAACATACGAGAGACCTTCAGAATTAAAAGTAAGACACCCATCCTTCATGCATTGCCTTGGCATGAGGACTCGGCATGTATTCTACAGCTAAGCACAGTCAATAGATTAGTTTGGAAACACCCTTAGTGAAGCAGCTCTAAGGTGCGTAGCAGAATGTCCTTCACACCCTCAATGGTTGTACACAAGGACCTACGAGACCACCCAACCCATCTAAAGCAGTCAAGCAGACATACGCATGGGAAAACACAACCTCAACAACACTGCTTGCACACAAACTCACTGGAAAAGATGCTTCCCTACAGCAATCCTTGGACATACAGAGCCAAAAGAGAATGTCCTCTTCAGAGCAGCAATTGACGGCATGAAGCATTAGAAGAATATTCTTACCTTCAGCTGCACCAGAGACACCATCCGCTTTGAAATTGCTGGTGCTTTTCTTCCTTCTGTGCTTCTTTCTGTTGGCGTGAGGGGAGGGAGGGGGATCCAATTTGGGGCTGGCCGTACTCGAAATACTGGGGCTCGAGCACACAGAATCCCCCAAACCGGTATCTGCAATTTAACACAAAATAACGTTAACCCCTTCATTTTGCAACCATTGGAGATGAAGCATTATTAGTGTTCACACAACTATTAACACACTGCAGCATTCACTCGTCAGATAGTTTCATACACTTCTATTCATTCCTAAAGACTACCAGGATGTTAGTACATACAGAGCAATACATGTATAGTGACACACCTAAATACTCATTGCGAGTCTGTCACAATAGGGTGGGCTATTTACCACACATGGGAAGTACCATTACAACAGGATAAGATATTTACCAGATATGGCAAATACCTCCTTATTGTTGTTTTTAAATGAAAATGGAGCACAACATGTGTAATCGTTTTTTAACACACCAAACTTCATCTTTTGCTTTTTTCCCAATAAATTTAGGTAGGTTTGACCTGCCAGAATTTATCAGAAGACAACTGAGAGGGTTTGGCAATTATCAAACAGATCATAATTCCGGTCCATGTCACATGTTTGCACAGGGACGATAATTTTCCCTTAACTCGTAATTTGGGTCCAAGAGTATCCAGAAATTCACACACTTAACAATTTGGGGGTTGTGGAAAAATCGAATACATGGTTAGATAAGACTCCAGAAGAACAAGTTACTTACCTTCAGTGAAATCTTGTCTGGTAAGAACCCAATCTAGCTGCATATTCCTTACCTTAGAACATTCCCCTGAAGTCAGACTAGATCTGGAGATTTTTGAGCAGCAGCCCTGCACCTCTGTAGGTGGTGATTCTCTTTTCTGTATCTGCATCATAGGCTGCCACCTCTGTCTGCTGAAGCCAGTTGCTTTTTCCACACCAGGAGCACGGAGCTTCAAGGAACACTGACAACTAGTGTGAATTGCTAAGGTCCTTAGAAAGGGGAATCGCTACACGGTAATCAGTTCACAGAGTGGGAAGGATATGAGCGTCGGTGAGGAATCTGCAGCTAGATAAGAGTATAAGAAAAGGTGTATCCTAAGGTAAGTAACTTGTTTATCTGATGGAGACTTCTAGCCATAGGGTTTCTTATTATAGAATAGATACCCAAGCAATGCTTCCCTGGAGGCAAGTCTGAAAAATCGGTTAAAACCAAAAGGTCCTGCAGGACCGAATGGGCAAAGTCCAATTATGATGGACCTGACTGTCTAGGCAGCATGTGTTTGGTTAACCTGAGCAGAGATGCCCATGCAGCTGCCTGACAGACGTCCAGGACAGGGACTCCACGAGCTAATGCAGTGGTTGTCACCTTGGCTCTGTTAGAATGAGCACGCAAGCCCTCAGGGAGTTGCTTTTTGACCAGTGCCTAGTAGATCTTTCTGGAGAGTACTATTCATCATGAGATGGCCTGTTTCTACATAGCTTAGCTCTTCTTAGCTCTCAAATATCCAACGAAGTGTTGATTATCCACCCGGAACTCATTGGTATGATCAAGGTAGAACAACAACGTTCTTTTTGGGTCCAGGTGGTGGAGTCTCTCCTTCTCTTTAGAAGGATGAGGTGGAGCAAAGAAGGTAGGCGAGGTGATATTTTGGCCTACATGAAAGAGTGTCACTATCTTCGGAAGGCAGGAGGCACCTGTTCGAAGGACCACCTTGTCTGGGTAAAAGGTCATAGAAAGAGGGTGCACATACAGTGCTTGCAGTTCGCGTACACTCCTGGCCGATATGAACTCCAGGATAGAGGCTGAAACATCAGTATTGTTGCCTGAATACCCTGGACTCACCACTCTGGGGTATAGGCCCCAAACTGTACTGTGTCCAGAACAGCTTGGATGAAAAGGACTGTCTGAGAGAAAGTTAGGTGTGACTTCTGTATGTTTATAGTGAAACCCAATGAATGCAGGAAGTCTGTGCTGTAGACCGGAGGTGGGAGATAACTGCCTGGAGTGAGCCTGAGTTCAACAGCCAATCATTGAGGTAGGGGAAGAATGAATCCTCGGTTCCCAAAACTGATGGCAGTGGTTGCAGCATACCTGCAGAAGTCAACCTTCCGGCACTGATGAGGCCCAATGGGAGCACAATAAACCAGAAGTGCTCTTGGCTTACTGTGAACCACAGGTAACACCTGTGGGCGAACAGGACGGGGATGTGAAAGTATGCGTCCTCCAGGTTCAATGCTACCATCCAGTGTTCAGAGCAGACAGGAATTGAGCTAATGTAAGCATTATGAACTAGTGCTTTTTCAGGAAGAAGTTGAGAAGGCGCAGGCCTACAATAAGACGAAGGCCTCTGCCTGTCTTGGCCACCATAGAGTAGTGAGAACAGCCCCTTTGGATTATCTGTAAAACCCATCTGTCTAATGTTATCGACTGTCAGTACTGCAAATTATGGCGTATCCTGCCCCTTACTTGGTGCCCATGTTGGCATAGCGCACACTAAAGGACAATGGTGGCTGCAGATGCTGGTGGGGTGGTGAACTGTGTCAACGTCAGGCTAGTGGCCAAATATGGTCTCTGGGAACTGCATTTTTGGCCACAAAAAGGCCAGGAAGCCTGTTGACTGTGGTGGCTAGATGGGAATGGACATGGCTGTGAGCCCTTTCTGTAGCCATGAAAGGGGCGGAAGGCCGGTGGACTGGGGTTGGCGAGGGGCCATGGATAGGCCCAAGGACCTGGCCCTAGATTTGCTTTCCTGAAGCTATCGGGCTCAGTCTACACTTTCTCACCCAAAAGGAGAAAGCCATCAAGGGGCATGTCCATCAGCAAAGATTGGACATCACCCGAAAAGCCAGTGGTTCTCAGCCAGGTGTGGTGTCTAGGGGCCACCGACAATGAAATCGCTCTGCCCAGCGAGTCAGTCTTATCAAGTCCACATCTGATGTGACACTTAACTGCGTTTGTCGTCTGCAATGGCCTGTGACAGAATGACTCAGGCCTCCTACAAGACCATGGGCAACACTTGGGCAAATGGAGCCCATAATGCATGGGTGTATCGGTCCAAGATGCACGCGGTGTTCACCAATGGCAGTGCTCTACATCCTACTCAAGAAGCATTGGGTTACTTTATATTTAACAAAACTTGATGTAACAGTGACACAGTATTAAGCAAGGGTAGACATTAACAGTATAATGAACAGTCATTAAAGAATCTGCTTCCAGTTAATCCTCTATGGGGAAGGACATAATGAGAAAGGCCTATAAAGCTACCTGCAGTAACAGTGACGGTGTCACAGATTCAGATAATGAATTCCACAGTTTGAGCGCTCAACATAATAAAGCTAGGCTCATTGTCTGACCTCTTAACCGTTGCTATTTATCCTATGGATTGAGATTTGCACCTTGTGCACTATAAGCCATAGAGAATGACTGTTTTTAGGTGTCATACAGTAGAACTGAAATTGATTCAAGTTGCTAGCAGGAGCCTGTGCAAGCGGATCACACCAATATACACTGGAGTGTGCCACATTCAAGTTGCACCATGAACGTTGGCCTTAAATGAGTTCAGTGATGATTGAGTGCGCCACGCAGAGCTCCCTTACCTCTAAATAGGTGAAAAAGCACTAATGCTTGGTAGGAGGGTCACAGTTTAGGTGCTAGAAAGCTGATTTAGCTATTTATGCAATGTGGATTTGTAGGTCAATGCTCATATCAATAATGAAGTTAAGAGATTTGGCAGCTGCGAGCGAGGTAGGTATTATCTAATTTGGTTTCAGTCGATACAGCGAAGACTGACCATTAGCAGGTAGGTTCCAAATATCAGAAGGAAGAAATATTTTTGTCAAATTCAGTTGCAGCTGCAAGGAAGCATACATGATTCCAGCTTGGAGACAAATGCCTCTGCTTCACAAAGTCAGGCTGAGGAGACACTGCCAACACTAGGCATCCAGGTGAATGTCTATATTTCCATCTATTCACAATGCCTCACGGTTCACAGAATAAAGAGAACTGACAAATACAGTAGCCTCAACAGGAAGGTGTTGCCTAAATCCAGGATATGCAGCTTCCTCAGAAATCTGGATCGTGCTGCATTCTGCCATAGAACTATAGTCTGATATTTGGCAGAAGAGGGTCAGGGTTGTTCTTATCAAAAACCTTGCCTTGAAAAGGGAGGTTGGATGCTGGTCTTATGGGTGTTAATTCTTCTGGGTCTTCTTAAGGGAAACATCTGAGCAGTTCTGAGACACAATGCCTCAGGGTAGCATCCAATTTTCAGAATGATGCACAAGGGCATATTGTTTTTTACATATACTCTATGAAGGAACACAGATAATGAAGGGACTCTGTATGGTCATGCTTCCTAGGTTGCCTGGTCTGATCACATGCGCTCTCTAGAGAAGTTTTATTATTCATAATGTTTCAGAAGATGTGATGGAAGCTTGCTTTCGAATGGTATTTGCTATCCCTGAATTCCATGTTTCTCTAATCAATCTATAACTCCAGTACTCTGCGCAGTAAATGCATTTTCCCTTCTGTGCAGTTTTCCAACCTTGAGGAAAGGGAAGACATCCACGGTAACGCTCAGGTCCCATTTCATTATATTGGTTCCTGCCCCCATCCAGACAGTGCAACAGCTAACATCATATTTGTGCATAAGACTGCCTTCCAAAGGACTCACCACTCAGGGATCTGAAGTAAAACTTCTGAGTGAGTACAGATCTTTACTATTGCACATTGATGAGCATCTACTCATGTATCGCCATAACAGAGCTTAGGATCAGCTTTTATTATGGCACACATAAGGCTGCCCACTACAGAAGTCCCCACATTGTTAACGTCTTGATGAGACCCCTGTAAATCGGCGAGAGTCAAAACTTTGTTGACAACATAAAATAACAAACAAACCACAACATATCAGAAGACTATCAATAATCATGAAAAGTTGTTTGCTATTGATAGAGATCAAATTTTACTAATATATTAGTGTCATAGAAGTTAGAACACGGTGACTTATAAACCTTCATTTGAAAGCCTAACAGAGAAATTAACATAAAAGGTAAAATGTTCACTTTTGAATTATGGTGGACAATGTGGCTTCCATTCGTATTTGACATTGTGTTTTAACATGAAAGATATTGTGCATTTATATTCAAGTGAATTACTGACATGAATTAACAATAAAAGTATTTTTATTAAGTGAATATCAGAATTTAAGCACTAAATTAACACAAATTAACCCTGCATATTGATTTAAATGAATTTATTTACACTGGTTACATGCGTGCAAAAAAATAAATGCACGTTTAAAGTGCGTTCTAAAATCTCATGAATAATGTTGCAATTAAATAATTTGCATATATGATTCAATTGTAAGGTATTCAATAGGATCTCTCTGACCTGAATAATTTCCTAGGTTGCTGACGTATTGTTGAATGTCCTATTGTATTACAGACCGAGAGCATGTCTTGTGAAATAAAGTAACAGTATTTACTTTAGATGCTGAACAAGATAGGAAGCCTTGTTAATTGCACATAAGAATTGTTCATTTTGTCATAAGAAAGGATCCTGAAGTTACAATCAATTAGAAAATGTAATATTTTGGCTTAACTATTTGTATTCATCAATATGACCAAACACTTTCCCAGAGAAAATCTGGAATAGTTACAAACTTGGTTGTATCAGCAGCTACCATTGGATGTTGTGCGCTAGATAAGTCCACCTGGCGGGCCAATTGCAAACCCCTGGACGTTTCTAATTAGGGAGAGACGTTTGCATTTTTTAGTCAGTCGTCATTGTGCTAGCTTGCTGATGACTTTTGGTGTGGTGCTGCCCTTTTCTTCTCCTTAATCCCTATGGTCTTTAGATGTTTTATAAAGAATTAAAGTTCTCTTTTCTAATTGCCCCACTTACTTATGCTGTTCAGTACTAATATGCCCAATCAATTCTGAACTGCTGACCTGCCCTATGTGCAGGGGCGTAGCTTGGTCAGTAAGCTTGGGGAGTGTGAGCTTCAGATTTTACGACAAGCACTCGGGCATATAATGTAAAAATACATTGTATGGGAGCAGGGCACATGAGAGGGGCTTAAGGGGCAGTGGAAAGGGAGATGAATGAAGATGGTAGGGGTACTAAGTGAGGCAAAAAACAGTATTTTGTAAACTTATCAACATTTTTGAAGACTTTCAAAAAAGAGCAAGGGAGAGAGTGTATGCACTTTTGTCTTGTTTATGTAAAAATTCCTGGTGAAATCCGATAGACACCTCACCATACCGACTAACAGCACATGTACCCAACGATTTCCCAGAAACTAAATCTACTGGGTTGGGTGAGGGGTGTAACACGCCAAACCCCCCCTCTGAAACTACGCCCCTGCCTATGTGCAGCCCATGTTCTGCACTGTCCTAATGCTGCTGTCTATTGATGCTGCGTTATGCTGAACACTCTACTTGATTAAACTGTCCTGTCTGCTGTCCCATGAGGAGAGGTATAACTCATAATATGGTTTCTTGTTCTCTTTTCAGGTTAGATAATTACACCAGTGTATTTTTATAGTGAGTTACGCTAGTCAGATGATCGGTCCAAACTATTTTGTCCTTTTTGTGTTGCCCGCATGTGTTAGCCCGTTTCCACACATACAAGTCCAAATTTGTGTTAGAGATAAGGATGGCCTAGCTCTGAAAACTGAATGTTAATAATTGAATTTTGATGATTTACTATTGTCACCATCATCTGCTTTAAAATCTGACCTTAATGTGCATATTATAGTATTGTTAATCTGTGTTATTCCTTTGGAATGCTTAACAGTATTGATGTTTGATAGATTTAATCTCTTTAGATGTTTTGGTCAGCCTATGGTTTTCATATATGTTTATAACTTAGTTTTGCGCACCATTTACGTTACGTTAGCTCTGTGGTTGTAATAACGCTTTGAAACTTTATTCAGTTTGGAGTTTTATTTATGGTTAAATTAGTCATGGTTCTTAAAGTGTTTACGTATCTGATGATGTAGGTTTCAAATTGAATTAATCTATTTACCACACTCCTCACTGAGACTTCTAGGGGGTGAGATAAGGTATGGTATCTCACCAGAGTGCTTGCGATTTTTGAACCCAAGACGGGAAGAATACCTCTGTGGGCACAGCAGCATTATTAACACACAATGATTTACATTGTATTTCACTCTCTCTTTAATGTTTCTTTGGTTGTGGTTTTAGTTTTCTTCACTTGGGACACAGTGCATATGAGGGTTTTCAACGCTTTAGCAATGACTACTGGTTATTAATGTATTTGGATAAAGATTATACCTATAAACAAGAATTGTATTGGTCAGATGTTACATTGTGTTTAAAGGCATTGTGTGCATACAGTGATTTAATCATTATTGGTAAACTGCATGAATGGTATCAAGGAGAGTCACTGTTCTGTAATAATTATCAGTTACTCAGTTCCCCATGGGTCTAAGGGATGCTCGTGTTATATAAAGAGGTTGACTTACTAATGGCATCATGCTAGGGCATTAGGTAAGGTACATCTTTGGTCAGCAGAAGCTATTCATTACAGTAGATGCGTGCTATTGTGATGCAACGTCCATGTTGCTTACCGGTTAACTCTGCTTTTGGCAGCGATCTAGGTCTATCCCTCACAAAGAAGCTGTGTCAAATCAACGTCATTATTTTGAGTGGTCTTGTATAAATACAAAAGACCTCCAAAAATGTACACAACCATGGTGCAGCATACAATGAAATCTCAGCCAAGAAAGAATACACAACACTCTGGAAAGCGGCCATAAGGGTTTACAGAGGGCCCACTCTTTATGGCTGGCTGCTGATGAGAGCTGCTATCCTCCCCTTCTTCTGGAGATATCCATTCTAAAGGTGATTGTGAATGAGGAAGCAACAACAAGTTAAATTATGATCCTAGCCATCCATACCACTCTGGGCCCAGCTGCTGTGGCCATCCCAAAATGCCCCAGCTTAGCTCACCCACTGCTTCCCTCCCCGGCACTCTCCTAGGCGCAGTTTGTATGTCACTACCACAGGCTAAAGCCAGACAATAACACAGACACAACACAAACACTAGAGAGCAGGGAAGATAAGGAACACTCCTGTGGTACACAACATGCCATGGAGCACAATGTGGAACCAATGCGAACCAGCTGGCTTCGGTTGGAAGATCTTTTAGGTTCTAGATCAGTTTTCCGGACCATCATCACTTTGCTATGTTATTTTGTTACAGGTACCCCATACATTCTAAGAAGGGCTTCAGAAGCAAAACAATATAGTTAGGTGGATAGTTTGAGGGCTTCTAGCAACATAACCCACTCAACGTTACATTGAAATCTCAAAATAGTTCCACAGAGAATACCAAAAACTCCACAAATCAGAAAAGTCAGGCTATCGAATAAATCTTTAGCTATGTTACACAGGCAACTCAGTACGTGCCTGCATCATAATATCCCCTAAATTATCCACATGCTGAAAAATAAGCAATGTACACTCTAATTACTGGTATAATGCTGGGTACTGACACCAATCTGAGCTATAGTCTGAAACACTAGACCTAAGTCAACAAAAGCTTTTCAGAGTTGCACTGGATTCTTAATAGTTTCAGGATACAGTTGATAGCAACATACATCATACCCGAAACACACTATAGTTATTCCTCTTCAAATCTTTAACCCTCTTTGCTATGCCCCACCCTACCGGCCATCACATATTTTTGCTACCAGTGGCGCCTGCCAGGTTCTACAGTTTGCGATGGAGCTGTAATGTCAAGAAATATTTCAGCATTTGTTGTTCTAATATGTTAGAATAGAGGCGAGGCTATTTTCTGGAGACCAACCACCTTATACAGGGGGTTTTCAATTTTCTACTGCAGATAGTGACGCTGCCTTAATTTTAAAGAAGGAACGTTCATTGGCCTACCTGAAACATCGTCTCATTAACACAGAAAAGTCTCCTTTCGTGCCTGTGATGGAAATAAAGGCATCTTTAACCCTTTTATAATACAGCCACTTGTACAGACAGCAATCCTAGACCTGTCTTCATAATAACGTGCTGCCCTTGGGATCAGACCACTCAGTAAGGGGACAGAGATGGAATGCAGGGCACCGACACCGAAGAAGAGATCAGCGCATCTTGTAATGGCCCGACTCGTCGTAGCACAGAACCATGCCGCTCGCAATGATGCCTTCTGAAAATGGAAGCTATTTACGGGTGCAAGTGTGTCAATGATGGGTCATCAGAAGCACGCTGACCCCCTATGTGGTGAATTACCTTTCGTTTCTGACAAGGTATCCCTCAAGCAGGAAACCAGGCACTGGTGCTGATGGGGCGTGTGCAACGAGAGCGAGAACAGAGGGAGGCGGACTGTGGAAATATGCTGGAGCTGAAGCTTTCAAAATGCAATTTCAGCTTCCTGACTGACGGAAAATAATGTATTTTATTCCATATCGGTTCCTGCATGTCAGAAGTGAGCTATACATGAGGGATGTAGGAGCAAGGAACAGACAAGTGGGAGACAGGAGATACAGCTAGAGAAGGGAGAATATCCTACAGACAGGGGGGCTAGAACGCAAAAGCAGGATGAGGGACCAGGAGAACAGAGGGGTGCCACACATTAACCCACAATCACTCAGAACATAACTATAGGCCACCAGGCTCATCACGCCTGCATTAACTCAACAGCCATGCTTTCAATTAACTGACCACTGACCACCCAAAATAGTTGCTAACGTGGTCGTGTACATTTACTACTATTTCTGTTAAGATAAGCTTTGGTACTACTTGATCTACACGCCTCTTCTCTGCTACAAAGTGCCATGTCATATACTCTATTTCTGGGCTAGGGCGTGCATGATTGCAGTTTGTGGAATCTGCCTCCCATTAACCTCAGCCTCATCCCCTGTTTTAGTGTATCCGGACTTTCTGCACTAGACATGTCTCCAATTTTACACAGTGTATCAGCTAGTACCCACACTGCTTTATTCTCCGGAGATCTTGAACCAGGTAGTTATACTGTTAATTAAAACACAAACAAAAAAGTGGACACTGCTTTCAATCAGCCACCACTAGTAATCTAAATATTGGATGAACCAAGCCCTTTCTAATGCATGCCCTCCACACTTGCAGATCGGGTCTCTACTCCCATGGAGCCACAAATTAAAGTGTACACCTCAACAAATCACAATGGAAGGTCCTTCTTTCTCAGTCCACACTAGCACAGTTTGGCAGTAAACAATTCTTCACATCAAGAAAATACAACCCCACCCCCGCAGTCAGGAAGCCAACGTGCTTTACAAACTTGTGCGATCTATAAGGCTCTTAAGAAGACTATACCATGGAATCTTTCAAACACAGCAACCTACTCAAAAACACTTCCCCACAGGAAGAGTCGCGAATCAGGCACTAGATGAAATGCTGCATGAAGCATAATAAATTTCAACTCAGACATAACTGTGACCCTACCAATTATTCGTACCACACTCAGCTCTTGCAACAAAGGACCCACTACCTCCGACCACACCAACCAAAAATCCACCTGTAGTAGCTCTCGACCAGTGGATCTTAATTTGATGGTCGTGACCCACTTGTGAGTTGACAGCTGATTTTTGGTGGGTTATGAAAGTCCAAGCAATAAACACAGAAGGTAAAGGAATCTTTATTTAGCATTCACATTTGGTGCTTGAAAGACAAAGGTCAAATGACAGGCTATGTCTTCTGACAAATTGCTGCTTATGAGATTGGTGTTTTCTTTCTCCCACTGCAAAGTGAGAGTAGTTTTTAAAAAATATGCAACAATCTTGCTGGAGTACATCAAAGTGGGATTTCATTTTATGCAACACACAACAACATGCAGATGCCTGTGAATGAACTGTATTCATTCAGCAGTTAGGAAAAGCAAAAATTAAGCATTTGTGTAAATCAGGAGGGTGCGGGTAACAGGCATTTTAATGGGAACAAAACAAATCAAGACACTTTACATGGTGATGCACAAGTGCTGAATATTCAGGGAAATCCAATTTTAACACATTATCATTTGTGCGCTATGTAGTTTTATCAGTAAACCAGTGTGCCTGGGCAAAGTTAGAGGCCATTTCAATAGAAAATGTGCCGTCTGTAACTGACAGTGGGTTCCAAACGATGCCCTGGTTACATTTGAAAATCGCCCTCCTCATTTCCATTAAAGTTAGGTCGGTCGCAAAAGTTAGTCATTCTAAAAAGTAGGTTGTGGTTCTAAAAAAATTTGGGAACCAACGATGTAGGCCGTTAGCCATACTGGCAACAGCTGTGCCACATTCAAATCATAGATAAACGTGCTCTCCGCATCCTGTTTGTCTGCGAATGCCCATGCCTCATTTAAACCAACTGCCTGGAGGATTGAGGGTTTTTTGGTGGCCCTGCTTATTGTGTGTTTCGGAAAGCGCACTCCCGGTTCCCAAAAAAGGAGTCATAACAGCCTTAATAAAATGAAATATCTTCAAACATGCGAGCGGAAGCTCTTGATGAGTGCCTGACATTTTCACCTAGTCACGAGCGACAATGAGCTGGTATTCTGGTCGTATTGGAGGTAATGTTTTTTTAGTACCAAGGTTTGTGCTGCTGCCAGTAATAGGGCCACTAGGTTTCAGCAGACTTGGACTCGAAGGCACTGAAATAGCATTCTAAATGTCGACATCCGTTGCACGTGTCATTCGCGCGCACTGGACCACTCAACCCTGGGCTGACAGAAAGTACACTTCTGAAGAATAAGAGTAGTGGCGGCTGCCACTCAACAAGGGTGGTGGGGGAGGGAATACACTTTTTTTTAAAGTTTACCTTCGGGGGAGACGCTTTCGTCTCTCCCCTCCGTCCTCTTCCTGGCTCACACAGGCTCCCAACCAATCACCACGCTGCTGTCACCAGCATGACAGCAGCGTGGTGATTGGTCTGCGCGACCTGCTTTGCCACTCATTCCGGGAGTGGGAGCCTGGGCATGTTCACCACTCGGCTGTGCAAAACAGCTAGGTAGAGAACATGCAAAGTGCGCATGTCTGTTTGGCTGGCCCAACACAGCCGGCCAAACAGACATGCGCACTTTGTGCAGGAAAAGCCCTCCTCTCACCCCCTCCCTCCAGCCCAGTCCCGCTCATAACTCCCAGGCAAAATAAAATGATAACATTGTGTTTTTTTATTTTTCATTTCCCCACAATCAGGGGTCGCAACACTTCTCCGCCTAACGGAGCCACCCCTGCTGAACACAGATTGAAAACCTGCATGGGTTTTGCAAATCTAAAAGAGAATCAGGCAGAAACTACACTTCCTGTGATTCTGATGGCTTAACTGAGATCACATTGTATGTTCAAAGGCCCATAGGTAGGTCATTTGTCTCTAATTTGCAAGCAAGGATGATTCTCAGCCAACTCACAAAGAACAGTGCCTAACACAATCAGACTTTGCAGAGAAACACAGGTTTGGTTTCGATTTGCTGAGCTACTGAAAGCTGCAGTGTATTGAAAGCTGCTGTGCACACCCCATGGCTCACAGCCTGTCTGATGCAGCAGTTAGCTGCTTTGCAGTCTATCTACAAGCCCCTACAAGCATCTTCTATGGAAACCGTACTCTCTGGAGCCATAAACATCTGAGATTACACTCTTTGTTTAGCTGCCACAAATGTGTTTTCATGTGAAACTCGGTAGTGCTTGCTTGATAATTAAGATGTTTGTGCAGTGGGGATGTAGCCTCAGGTGAAGGTCAAGGCCCTCGAGGACCTGGCTCCTGCCTGCATATGAGACTCCTGCTTCTGCTCCCGTCTCTAGAAATGCCACCCCTTCCCCAGCTCTTCTGGGCACTCTACCCGTTTTTCCTCACTCTATGGCTCTTCCTTTTCAAGTAGCTCGTTCTGTTCAGTATGCACCGTTTACCCCTCATTGTACTCCCCCTTCACACTTTCAACTCTTTTTTCAACTCTGCTCGTTTCTTTAATTTTCGCTTGTTTTCCCACTGCACTCTAATCCTTGCCAGTGTCCTTAATAGAATCTAAAAATCTTGTTGCAAATGCTAGAAAATTTACTACTCTCTCTGTACTCTCACTTTTCTCAATTTTGCTGTTTTAAACTCTACACTTGTTTTTACTTTTTGCATGTTTTCTCACTCTGTGTTTGAACTCTATTTTACGCTTTACTCGTTCTGAACTCTCTCTGCCCATCTGTACCTTTTCTCTCAACTCTGTTGCTCTTTGTTTGTTTTCTTTGCCTGTACCTTTTCCCTTCTTGGTGCATGTTTTTCCGGCCTGCCATCTCTTGCGCCCCTTCCCTCCTCCCTAATCCCCTTACCAGCTTCTTCCTGGACCACTGCTCCTTTCCTGCGCTCCTGCAAAGCCCTGTCCATCACCCCTGCTTCCTCCCCCCTCCCAGGACCTATTTAATGGCAGCTGTAGAGAACATGTGCACAGCAGGTGAGCTGCTGGCGCACCAAAGGTATGTCCGCCCGCACCTGTCTGTGCGTGGACCGCACCCTGGTCCGTCCGCCCCCCTCACTACTTTGCGGCACTCTTCCAGTCCCTGAACTCAGACCACCCATCCCTTGCTGTTGCTATGCAGCACCATGCTATAATGCCACTGTCACTGGAACACCGCACCCACCACAAATACACCACCCTCACAACCCACACACGACATCTCCTGCACCCTCTGCCGAATACGCACCCCAAGACAAACTATCATGTATGTTCCTTAACATCCCCTAACTCAGCAAACACCCGACAGAAATCTGGGACATCCTTGACCTCCTATTCCTCAGGGAAACATTGCGGACCACTGAGTTTACTCCTGACATTGCAATAGGTATCCCAGCAGGATACAAGATCGCATAAACAGGACTGACAGCACAAATCAGGAGGAGGAACAGCGCTAAGATTCAAGGAATCCTTCAACTGCACTACAACGACAGAGACCCCAATTCCTTACATGGAGCTCCTATGCTACAAGCTTTGAATTTCTGCAACATACACCCTGACTGGGACCCTCGTCTACCAACCACCAGGAGCATGAGCCACTTTCACCGACAACATAGCTGACTGAATTGTCCCACTTACCATCGATTTCAACAATTACATCCTACTAGGAGATTTCAACTTCCATAGTGAAGATAAGGTCGACATCAACACCACCACCCTCCACAATAGCCAAAGGAAACTAGGACTGGCCCAACACATCATTGGACAGACACATTTCATCAGACACACCCCATACCCTATATTTACCACCTTCAATGGCATCAAAATCACCACTATTACGCGGCTCAACTGCACTGGCCACAAAATCATCCAATTCCTAATCAGCATACCCCACCAAACAGACTCATTACCACTATCCTATCAGATACAACCGGAACAACACTGTGTAATCCAACTGGCTCTACACCCTACACCTGAATCAGCCAAACCACCCTACTGATGACCTCAACAGGGACATTAAGATCTTGACAAATGAATAACAAAATGCGCGGTCTCCCTGGCACCTGGTAAACACAGCATACAGAGATGTACACGAAAACAGGCCACCTGGTGCTCTGAGGAACTCAGTGTAACAAAACAACACTGAACAGCTCCAACAGTGGCAAAGAAATCTTTGTAATCATCAAAGACTTAACCTCAACTGTTCCCACAGGAAGAATTGCTGGTCCACCTGATCTGCTTATGCCCGGCCCTCCTAAATGCATGCTGCACTTTATTAAAGTCACTCTTCCTAAAATATGGTGCTTGTTCATGCAGAGAGGCAAAGAAATTACTCTTTGACTTGAAAACTCCCACGGAGTTGCTTAGATTCACCAAATACATTAATTTATCTTAAAGCTATATCGCTTAGATACTCAAACTTTAACAGTCCTGAGAACATACATCTGAACCAGGTGGTCTTAGTAAAATGACATACTTTAGCACAATTAGCACTTGTCATATTAGCATATGAGGCAAACCTGATGGGCTCAGCATTCAGTAATATTATAAATGAACCTGGGTCTCTGTGCATGCAACTGAATGTAAAGCAGCATCTCTGTTTTTACAATTAGCACTTGCACTTTAGAGGACCTATGTTCCCCGCAGGACCTAAAAGCACAGCTTATGCTCCTACAACTGGCATTTTGTGCGTTAAGGCGAGCGCTATACATCTTATGTTCTATAAGATACTGATTGAAATTTTGATGGATCGATTGCTGTTTTACTTGTATTTTATGTCATGACATTTTGTAATAATTTTAATTAAACGAAAAGCATTACTACTAGTACTGTTTCCACCACCAACAGCATCACCCCTTTGCAAGAACTATGCCACAATCTCTTGGAAGTTTTCAACGACAAAATCAAAGTAATCTATAACTTCCACCACCAACCGAACCACTGCACCTTACCCATAGCCTACCCACAAACACCCAAGAAAAAACACTCACTTCCTGTGAAACACTAACTGGGGAAGTAATAGTCAACGCCATGAAGACCATCCACTCTGGCTCACCAACAGACTTCTGTCCTCACCACATCTTTAAATAGGCATCTCCCCCATCAGCAAAGTCCTGAACAAATTCATTACCTCCAAGACGTTTCTGGATGTCTGGCAACACGCAATGGTCAACGCACTGCTAAAGAAACCTTTTGGCAGACCCAACTCAACTAGCGCAAACTAAATCCCTATCTCCTGGCTATGATTCCCAGCTAAGGTCATGGAAAAAGCCATCAATAAACAACTCACTCACTACCTCAATGTACACCAGCTCCTAGACACCACGCAATTGGGTTTTCGGCCCAACCACAGTACCAAAACTGTTCTCATCACAGCCACAAACATCAGACTGATCCTCGTCCGTGGAGACACAGCGGCTTTCATACGACTCGACTTTTCAGCAGTCTCCCACTCCACCATGATCAGAAGACTATATGAAACTGACATCCAAGGACCTGCCCTCAACCAGATCTGCTCCTTTCTTACAGGGAGAACACAAAAAGTCAGCCTGCCACCCTACATGTTAGAGGACAAGAACTTCATATGTGAACTTCCCACAGGATCATTGCTCAGTCTGTTACAGAATATACACAAGGCCTCACTGGTGAACCTCATACGATCACACAACATCAACATACCCTCCTACACAGACAACACCCAACTGATGCAAACATTATCTGACAAGACACCTACTACAAAAACCAACTTCACCACCTGCATGACCGTGGCAGCCACTTGGATGATGTCAAACTGCTTCAAAATCAGCACTGACAAAACTGAAGTGGTCACCCTTGGGAGTGAAGCCTCTGCTTGGGACTCCTCCTGGTGGCCAACTGACCCCTACCCCCAATACAGAAATGTGGGAATCCTCCTCGGTGACCAGCTCAACATGAAAGTCCAAGTAAACACAATGACCTGTGCCGGTTTCCATATCCCGAGGATGCTGCGAATGATCTTCAACTGGCTACCAGAGAATTCCAGGAATGCGGTTATGCAATCCCTATTACAAGGTGACTTCACTACAGCAACACCTTCTATGCAGTAAATCTCTAAGAAGCTCCTAAAGAGGCTCCAAACCTTCCAATACACTTCAGCAAGACTAATCCTCAATCTACCCCGCTGCATACACATCACCCCACTTCTTGAAGGACTTCACTGGCTCCCAATACACAAACGCATCTGGTTCAAAATTGTCACACACACATACAAGGCACTACACAAGACTGTCCCTACCTACCTCAACAGCCGCATTCACTTCCACATACTTCTGAGGCACCTCCAAACTGTCGGACCCTCACTAGCACATGTACCTCGCATCCAGAAAGCCACAGCCTTTGACTGCACCTTCTACTACAGCTCCCAAAAAGCATGGAACAACCTCCCACACCACATCCGAGCCTTCGCATCGACAAGAAGCTGAAGATCTGGTTCATCAATTGACCTCTTCAAGGAGACAGCCGCCAAACTACCTGCAAAGCCTCTCAATACCCTCACAGGTGATTAGCATGATATACAAAAATATGTAACATGAAACTGTAACAGACAAAAACATTAGAAAGCCTAAAGAGGGCAAAGGACAAAAGGCTTAACACTAAGATACGTTCTGAATACAGTGTCTAAATCTGTCAGGAAAGGCAGCAAGTTGGTAAAGAGTCATCGATTATCCAAACGGTCTTCTTGGAAAAAAAACAATAAGGTGCCTTCTGAACAAGTAATCCTTCTGGAAGGACAGCAAGCTGGTATTGAATCATTATCTGGAAAAGTCTGAATCTTTATGCTTGGCACAAAAAAGCCTGGTTCCTTGCTCTGAACATTATTTTTTCTGAATTTCAGTACTGGGTGGGATATGCATCTAGTGTCTTTTCTTGTACCCTGTCATTTCCTATTCAACCTTATGCCGTCTCACCAGTCTCTTTTCTATTTTTCAAGCTAGCCTCTTCTTTCCTATAAATTCTACCAAGTACTTAACTGACTGGTTGGTGAGCTAAAGATATGGTGTGTTCTCAAGTAATGTATGCTGATGTTCTGTGATTGGCAACAAGAGCCTACCTAACCTTTCACCAGTCTACGTTCTAGTTCCAAATCTTAATAAGCAATTTTTACTTATCTCCCCTACACACTTAATTTTCTGTTAGTTGTCAGTTGCCTATCCATTAAGAGCTTCTCCTCATTCTATGGGATACTTTTGTTATGATCTACAGTAACATTTCAACTCCTTCCACATCTTGCTCTCAAGGCAACTGATTTTGTTAGTCTTGTGCTCACTCTCTAAATCAAAACATTTTCTCATCTTTAATTTTTAATTGAAATGCACTTATGCCACGCATAGCGACTTCCAAGTGCTTTCAAGAGGAACTGCAAAGTTACAGTAAGTCCCAGTTGACTGAAAAAGGTTGGTAGTCAGTCGCACTGGTGTCATGCATGGAGCAGGCAGGTGCTACCGTTCATTTTCAGGCTATAGGCAGAAGCAGAAAATGACGGTCTTCAAACCTCAAACTTCGGAAAGCCTGCTTCCTTGTGAGTGTGTAGGAAATGATCAACGTAAGGAGTCTTTACATTCGGAGTCCCACCCCCAGCCCAAAATCCTGCATAGCGGTGACAGACTGTTTTGGTAAGCAGACAAAAGTTGTCTTGCCTGTTGACAAGGTAAGAAGTAAAAAGGTAGAATAACTTAGTGTTTCTTTTTTGGGATTCCTTGTGGATTAGTAGTGGTAAATGTGTGCTCTTGAAATCTCGTGTTTATTGTATCGTTGTTAAAAGCAGAGCTTGACTGAAGTGGATAAGCAAAGGGAAGCTGTGACATGTCACAGAGTGGGGGACACGTCCGAGTGTTAGTTGAAGGAACTAATCAAGAGGGGAGAGTTTGAAAAGGATGTTTGGGAGTCCATAGTAGTCAAAATGGTTTGGGATGAGTCTGGATACAGGCAGTGGTTAAAAGGGAGAATATGTCATTTTTTTAAAGTGTTTTCATCCTCCCCCAATAAGTATAAATTAATCTATACATGTGTAGAGACATATCTAAGTGTGTTGTGTTATGTACACATAGGTACTTACACACAGTTACATTTTATGTGCAAGGCCCAAACCCCATTGTATACACCCATACGCACATGCATGTAGTAATATTTACATGGTCAGACATTCATGTGTATGCTGTGTATAAACACAGTCTGTACATTTTCTTCTTTCATTTTTCATCTATATTTATGTTATCCCTTATAGAAAAAAGCACAATCTCTCCCTCTCTATTATATATATATATATATATATATATATATATATATATATATATATATATAGGATGTGGTGAAACCACTTCTTTAGTTTCCCCTTGGGACACAGAAGTCAGCTTAGCCTTTGGCTTGCAGGTCTGTGCCCCTCGTCACCTAGTGACCTTTTACCTACTTAGCTTGCTCTGTTTTATTTCACTTATTTTAATATTTCTTTTAGTTCGCATGTGCTTACATTTGATAAGAAATGTTTTTGTTTTCTTTTTCAGTGCCTTTCTGAGAAGGTGTCATTATCGGCGTCACTATCAGTGGTACAAGTAGGTATTGTCATCTTGTCCCTTTCCCACTTACATGTGATAGGGACATCATGCACACTTGTTAGGGATTGTTTATGCAATTGCCGACAACAAGTCTGGCACATTATCAATAACTTAGTAACATACCTGCATCAGGGATCCTATGCCACCCATGCTGCAGGTCACCTTGCTGCAGAACTCAGCCTTTCAGTCACCACGGAGTCTGACCTAGAGACCTAATTCCAAGGTAACAAGGACTGGTGGGCGCTTCTCGTGGACATGGTACTGGCAGATTAGGTTTATCATACTGAGCTCTCATTAGGGTAGAAAATTAGGCTTTCTTTGTTAGGAATTTTATATCTCATGTTCATTGTTAGATTTTTTTTTTTTATATTCATAACTCTCATCTTCACCCTTCTGCTTCTGTTACTGTTCATTATCCTAATCATTGCAGCACATGCATTTTATTGTACACTGCAGTCTTCTCAATAAATATATTGAAAACTCTCCTGCACCTCCTTCATTGCCTCTGTGTGTATGAGACTTTTTGCCAATGAGAGAAAAAGGTAAGTTCCGTTCCACCACGATTTCCCTGAGAGGTCTAATCTAGAGTCTACGCGTAAGGCTGACAGAAATCACCTTTGCTTTCTGAGTTTTGGTGAGGTACTGCTTGTGAGCCGGGAGAGTTGGGCAGACAACTGTGAATTGTAGAAGTGACTCAGTCGCCTACAAAGGTGCTGTTCATCCCTAAACCAGCAGACTTGCATAGGAGCAAGAGTCCAAATACAACATGGCACCACCAACGACGGTGTTTTGCCACTAATGTAAGGATATCATGAGTATCTCTGTCTCACAAACAGCAGGTACCCGAAGTACCATTATACGGAGACATTCGTGGTCTTAGGGACGATTCTCCTCAGCTGAATAGGGAGAACCTAACTGGACTGTAGGTTGTTCAAGCTTGAACCCCTAAAAGGGTTTTTCCACATTTGGTGTTCCTTCTCTGTATCCAATATTCAACACTGCTAATGCAAAAGACAGTTCAGAAAATGTCAGACACCGCATTAAAGCAACATTTAGTAGCCCATGGCTTAACAGATGGGGATGTCACACTTAAGTGGAAGCTCATGACGCTCATCAAACAGAAACACTCTATTTCTGGGTCACTTTTCCTCAAGAAGATGACAGAAAACATACATTTCACACATATAAGCGAACGTACCGCAATGGCACCAGGCATACCGGTATCTAGAGATACCGCTTTCCTATCAAGAACATCAAAATTGGTTCAATGGCGCCCTTCCACATGTAATACAACCTGTGAGATTAGGTCCCTTAAGTAATGACGGACCAACATGGCCCATGCTTGCCAAATATACACCACATCCTGGTGTACAGGCAATGCAAATAGCTGACGTATGCCCACTTTATAAAGAGCTAGTACAACTTTACAGATGACTGGTACAATTTGCTTTGCAAACTCTGGATACTGCCCGAGCACGGGCTGCACTAGCTGGTCACCAATTGGCCATTACTGGGATAAACCCATAAACAGTACATTCTATCATGGGCAAGGTGCCCATGGAACGTGAGAAGATTCCATTGAGGATAGAACAAAAAACAAACCAGCTGGAAACAGCCCATTATAAACATAGAATTCTCACAATGTGCTTGCCATTTGGAATGTTCCCTCAGTGGACGAATGAACCACATGGGGTACAGTCTTTGCTGTGATTTATACTACCACGCATGGTACCCCGGCACTTGCCAATTTACCGAAAGTGTTAAAACAAATTCAAAATGAACACGGGGCTGCTCCAGCCCTGGATTTAGGGAGGAAACGGATGCACAACTTTAACACAGTCTCCTCAATAATACTAAAGGGGAAGCGGTAGTGCTGGCTGTATGCTCAAGGAGATTCCACAGTTAGAACAGGAGCGTCAACTACCAAAATTTATTTCTGAAACTGGTTAGGACAGGATAGTTTGGGAGTCAAACCGAAGAAAACAGTAATTCAGAATACCACCCCTAAGGAAGGTTCTAAACATGCACAAGAGGGTTCTAAAAAGCGCTGGGATAAACAAAAACAAAATAAAGACAGAAGAAGTCAGAGAGCAGACTCTGCATCCAGAGAGCTCCGAAAGGAGATATGGGTGGTCATTCTAACCCTGGCGGTAAAAACCGCCAGGGCGACTGACCGCGGTTGCACCGCCAACAGGCTGGCGGTGCACCGCTGGGCATTCTGACCGCGGCGGTTCAGCCGCGGTCAGAAGCGGAAAGTCGGCGGTGTACCGCCGACTTTCCACTGCCCGTCAGAGTCCTCCATGGCGGCGGAGCACGCTCCGCCGCCATGGGGATTCTGACACCCCCTACCGCCATCCTGTTCATGGCGGTTCGCCCGCCATGAACAGGATGGCGGTAGGGGGTGCCGCGGGGCCCCTGGGGGCCCCAAAAAGTATTTCAGTGTCTGCCTAGCAGACACTCAAATACGCGACGGGTGCAACTGCACCCGTCGCACCTTCCCACTCCGCCGGCTCAATTCTGAGCCGGCATCCTAGTGGGAAGGTTGATTTGCCCTGGGCTGGCGGGCGGTCTTTTGGCGGCCGCCCGCCAGCCCAGGGCAAATGTCAGAATCACCGCCGCGGTCTTTCGACCGCGGTGCGGTGTTCTGACGGCGGTACCTTGGCGGACGGCCTCCGCCGTCCGCCAAGGTCAGAATGACCGCCATAATCTCAGAAATAGAGAAACTTTTTTTCTGAGGTACTGCTTGTGAGCCGGGAGGGTTGGGCCGACAGTTGTGGCTTGTTGTAGGAGAGACTCAGTCACCTACATACCAAAGTGCTGCCATCCCTAAATCAGCAGTCTTGCATCGGAGCAAGACTCCAAATACAACAGGGATACCTATATTGTTGTTGTTTCTTGTGTGAGCACACTCACACTTTTTATTTACCTGCTGTCGAATGTGTGATCACATGTTGAGACACTGAGTATCTTTTGTCTTTTTACCCAATTACCTAGTGGATTTAATATTAACACTGTAGATTGGCTTTGTTTTTGCATCATGCACAATGATTAACTGTGCATCTCCTAAGCCACGGTGATTGTGAGGAGTTACATTTCTTTTGCTCAAAAGTTACCTAAATATATGTTAAATGACAATCCGGTGAACCACCGATAAATATATTTCACCTGGACTGCCTAGATTCCCAAATGCAGAATGAGAATCTTGTGGTTTGATAACATGGATCTTTAACAGGCACTATTGAAATTCTGAAGAACTTTGATATTTTTGAGACTAGTAGTCTGGATTCATTCACTAATGTAGCAAAGTGATTGCACCCATTGAGCCTGAGATAATGACTCCCAACATTGCTGACAACAAAGAGCAATGCCTACGTATTCTACTCATCTTGTCAGGAGCTTGCAACAAGGTCAACCATTAGACATTAATCAACATAAGCAAACCCATGTTCCATTGGTTCCCCTCCAACTGTAACACAAATAGCCTTAAGATTGAGACTCAAAAACAATAAATAAAAATTAAGATCAACAAACAAGCATTCTTGAACTCGGCGCCAAGGGTATGCAAAACAAGTTCCATCTCTGGAGCTGAACACCTGTCTAGAGATCAGAAATACCACAAGCAAGAAAAGCCAGTAATGATTCCCAAGGAGTCTGCTTACTCTGCCCCACAGGTGGTGCAAGATGGAGTGCTGGAGCAATTGATCTTATAGTCCAGAAAAGAAGGAGGATAAAGAAGACAATGATTTACAAATTTTTGGGAGAGCAGCCACACGTCATTATGAGTTCACTCCTCTGAACCGACCAAAGAACTGTTCTTTGATCCCAGAGGGGAGCCTCCAATCCTGCACTACTGCCTCACCTTCCGCCACGGAACTAAAAGTAGGTTGTGGACTGAGATCCCCAGTGCATTGTAAGGATATCAAAAGTGATTGAGGAACCCTGAAGACCTAACTATGTTTGGAGAGGAGATGAAAGCTTAACTCCCAACTACTCACCTAAACCCAGCAAATGTTTTTGGAATCTCTGGTATGCCAGAGCTCCTCGGGTTGTTGAATCAGCCCAAAGCCATTTGACAGTCTATCTCAGGACTACAGGGAGCACCAACAAAAGAATGTAATGGACACAATAAGTAAACCCTGGTATATTGGATTCGGAAGTTTCCCTTGTGGCTACAACCATATCTAAAAAGGCTCACAGGACCCCCTAAGTACCCAGAGCACTGATCAGTTTTGACTATCATTCACATGTTTAAAACAGAAGTCATATATATCATAATATCTCTGACACACCTGAAAAAGTCAAGAGTGGAAGTCCATATCTGAGTTAATTGCTCTTTTTTTTTTTTTTTTTTACTCGCTCAGCCGCCGAAAATACGTTCTGGGATGAAAATGTCAAAGTTACTACACTAACTTTTATTTTCCTAATTGGTGGACTCTACTAGCTTTTCAGCATAAACCCCACAAAAATAATCCAAACCTACTAGCCTCCCTAAACTCTACCAGACTGTTCAGCTAAACTAGGCTGCGACCCCACACCACTTTGCATTTTTCCTCTGACTATGAGACTGATAACTACAGCATTGCCAACTAAGATCAAAATTCTTCCAAAGTTGATTCTGAACTGAAACCCACAGACGTACAAGGAGTTGTATTTGGTTACTTACAGTAGGATAGGACTGGTTGGAGACTGGGGTCATAGCCCAGCAATTCTAAGCGCAAGGCGGGAACTTTGGGCTTTCACCACTGTATTCTGTTTTAATTGCTCTATTGTTCTATGGGCACTTATCTGTGCTGCGTTGCCTGTGAGTCCAGACCACTACCAATGCAGAGCCAAGGAAACAAAAGTACACTTGGCCAATCTTTATAAGCAACAGGGACTATTGCCCTGGGAAAAAGACCAGAAATGACAATGGTAGACACTGATATTACCTAGCACTCTGCATTTGCCTTGCGATTTGGAGAACTGGTGTGACCAGGAGAGCGCTCACTAAAGATGGCGATAAACAATATCAGTATAAGGCCAGAAGTAAGAGACGGGAGCACCAGTACTGAATCAGGATGAGATGGGACTGTCAAGACAGAAGCAGTGACTTAGCAGAGTACAAAACCTAACAACACGGTGAGGAACTGCATTACTAGGCCATAGGAAGTAAGAGAGGAGTGAGGGGCTGGAAAAGGACAGGAGCCTAGCAGTGAGAGAAGAGGGCTAGGGGAAAGATAATGAAATAAAGAGATTTCATAGCAGTGTGACAACAGTATCAAGGCAGAAACATAGAGGGTAGTAGCAGAGTCAAGGAGAGTGAAATGCAAGGTAGAGGGAGCGAGAGGGGGATTCCAAGGCCAAAGAACTGGGAGGTGAATGGCAAGGCAGAGACAGGGAAGTGCGAAAGAGAGAGTGATGGAGCGCACAAAGCAATGCTAGGAAGGAGCAGCGACAGAGAACAATGCCAGGTAAGAGACAGCAAGCAGAAACGATGCACCCTTTCAGGGGTGCGCTGGCCGGCCCTTGCACCTATTTCAGAGGTTGCATTCTGTCTACAAGGCCGCACTGGCCACTTATGCAATGTGTAACTTTCCTGAAAGGCTGGAATCACTGGAGACGGGTTTTCGAAGGTCCGTGGCCACTGCTGCCATATATATATATATCACTTTCTCCAGCCCCCCCGACCACCCCACCAATCTCCTCTCCCCGACAATAATTGCAGCAAGCACTGCTGGGGCATCGGTAGAAAGAGATAGCGCGAGACAGGGAGGAGAGAGATCAGAGACAGGATGAATGGTGGATGGAAAGGGATAGGCAGCAGAGAGGAAGTTCACTGTCTGACTTAAACATTTTTGCTAGTGCTGCCTTTGGTTCCCAGTCCGGCATCAGTGCTGCTGCACACGCTCAGTCCCCCCAAAATACCCATCCATAACGCCAGTGATAATAGCACCAATCTGCCGCCTCTCCAAGCAGCAGAGCTTGACGTACGAGTCCAGCAAGCACTTTCACTTTTCACGCAGGCGAGGCTGACGAGGATGACTAGAGGGGGAATAAAATAACATTCTCGTCTCATAAATACCAGGCCGGCTGCGGGAGACGGATGGGCCAGTCGCACGGGCCCAGCCATCATTCTGGCAGACAGGCCCAAGGACACCAATAACTTATTTTACAATCATTTCGTTTCAGCTCAAGTGGAAAACGTGACAACTCATCTCTGCTGACAAGATGCCACATCCAAGCTCACAATTAACTGTCCCCCGGATGATCTGCCTGTCCCATCGTTAGGCAGAGCGCTTCTGACGCGGCCTGTCCGCCCTCTCCCCTTGGAGCGGCCAATCACTGCCGAGGACAGCGGAGGGGTGAGGGAGGCTAAAGAACTGATACCGGTGTTCCTACACTTCGATCCACAGCCAGAATACACTTAATAAAAAGTCACTGTGGTGCACTGGCAGATGGATGGCATGCTGCTCTGTGGGAGAGCTGGGGATGGAAGTGTGTACGTCTGTCATGTGGATAGTGTGTTGAGAGGTGTGTGCGCTACTCCTGCTTTGTCACTGTGCCTATGTGGGACTTTGAAGTGATAACGAGCGACAGATAGGACGCTTAAGCATGAGGTGCTTGCTACTCTATGGATGGACGGGAAGTCTAAGTGCTCTCTGGCCAATGTGGGAACTCTTTCGGTATCACGCATGGATGCGTGCATAGACTTGTCAAGCCGTGTCAGAAAGCTTCTCACTTTTCCTGGTCAGCGGTGAACGAGAAAAGCTCGAGTAGAGAAATGGTTGTACATGAATGGCGATAACTTTACTTTGCAGATTTGTCTAGAATCGCTCACAGTTTTTAAAACATAGTGAATATTTTATTGTAGCATCAAAATTGCCTAGATTTGTAAAACAATTCAGGAGTTGCAGAGAAATATACCACAGGAAAGGGCATCATGCACAGGCGTGAGAGGAAGCAGCCAAAATAAATATGCATTATAAAATCAACCATATGGTTACACCATGATGCACCCGAAGCAACCAATACATGAGCAGCCATAGTGTTTCCCCGAAGAGTCCACCCAAGTGTGATAAAGAACAACCCATACCAACGGGCACCACAGAGACAGCCATACTATATCTGTGTTGACAGGTCACTATGGAGCAACAAAGGGGCAATCAAGTGTGCGACCAGATATAGTATGTTTGATGAGTCTACCCAGGTGTGGCAGGCAGCGACACATAGGTACTTCCGCTAAGGCCTCCATTCGGCAGCTAAAGGGGAGCATCCCAATAGTCTATTAAGGTGAGGCATAGGAGTAGCTATTATGCAATCAGCAGCAGGAAATGGTCTTGGGGGTTCATAGCAGAGGAGGACAACGTAATTGAATGGGCATTTTACAACTAGCCATGCTAGATGTTATGATAAGTCGATTTGTAGAGCCCTCTAATAACCCATGAGGGTATCCAGGCGCTAGGCGCAACCAACAGTAAAGGGTATTATACAACTAGCATACGTTCAAATGAATTTCCGTGGTAGCAATATAGGGCCAACTTTTATGAGATCAGTCTACCCAGGTGTGGCAGGGAGAAACCCAAAGCAATGGGCATTATACAATCATCCCTGTTACTTGCTGGGAGGAGTCCTCCCAGGAGATAGAGGTATCAGAGAATAGTTTAGTTTATCAACGAGTTGCAAACGACTAGCAATTATGCAGCTAGCCATAGGAATGGTCTTAGAAGTCCTTACATCAGAAAATAACAAACCCAGCTTTGATAGACTGTCTGTGGGATTCACTTACGAGTGACATGGAGTGACTCTAAGAAATGGCATTAGAATATCAATCATTGTATATGCTCTGAGGGGGTCACCGTGGAGCAACAAAGGGGCAACCATTACGTGATCAGCCACAACATATGCCAGAGGAGACTACCTGCGAGCGTCAGAGAGCAACCCATGAGAATGCACATTATGCAGTAAGCCACAGTAATAGCTCTGAGGAGAGGAATCCTCCAGGATTGGTAGATGCGTAATCCATAGGAATAGGAGATATTTATGTGCAAGCCATAAGAATGGGAATCATATACACCTAGCAATGCTGTACAATATGAGGAGAGGTGGAAGAACAGAAATGAGGAGTGAGGGTGTTAATGTACGATTCTGGGGAAGGATTGCACTTAAGTTACAGAACAAGAGGGGGAGGGGCAAGGTTCAAGGAAACGTTAAGACGTTTGGGCCCAAGGCCCATTAAGGCCCTAACAGGGACCTTTGACCTCTCTACCACTCACCTGGCAGACTAGTGGCCAGCCCCTACTTCCCTTGAGACCTCAGGGTATGGCCCTCTGTACAGAGGTAAGTGCTAAAAACGAGGTGTACACTACCAAAACACAAATGACTAGGATAATGAAATCCAGGTAATTATATGTCTTAAACAGACAAAACTGTTAAGATGACAAATAAATTGTCATCTTGCTATTGACTGTTCAGCTTCCTGAAAGACAACAAAGGCCTATTTTTGTTGGGTAACAATCTGATTCCAGAAGGGTGGAACCCATTCGCCACTGGCAGAACTACAGCACACCTAATACAAAATGACAGCAGTAATTCCTTCTATGCCTTCTGTGAATGGGGCTTCCGGATTTATCATAACCACACACCTCTAAATGAGGGAATGGGCACAAAGTTAGTTTTCTTCCATGGGCCTGTCCACAACAACCTGTCCAACATCATCCATTCATGATCATCTAGTGTTGGACGCAGGTCCAGCTAAAAAGGGCCATACGAAATTCCATTTATTTCCAGTAAGACAATAAGCACCTCGGGATGCAGAACTGGGAATTAATAGACTTGAAATCAGACAAGGAAAGGAACTCTGGAATAGTGAGCCAAAGCCTTTTTAGGATGCCTAAGATGACAACCAAAGTACATCACACTGTAAATGTCGGTCTTGGCCAAGGCAATCAAAATCCTAAAGTCAGGGAAGGAGTCAATTTCCAAGTTGGACACAGAGAGTTCAGCAGGCAGAGGCCTACCTTTACCGGTAGGTAGGTAGGTAGGTGAAAAGTGATTTACAAGATTTTGGACCTTTGCAAAATTCAAGACCACATGAAAATTTCAATAAAAATTTTGATTGGTGGGATCACTGCAAAATTCCTTACTGAGGGCAAGGAAGGATGATGCAGCCAAGAACGAATGATCAGCCATGCTGAAGAGAACTCAAACAACAAAATCTCCTTACACACTTTTAAAATTGTCCCTTTATTATCTGCAGCTAGGGAATAATATCTAAGCAAAACACACAACACCATATTTGATGCTTAACCCTCTAATTTACGTAGTGGTGATCATTCATTTTTAATATTTTCTGTTCTTGTCGCCACAGAAATGTTGCCATCACGTATGGAGAAGCTTAGACAAATACAATATTTTACTGATGCTACCAACAACAAAAAAAAAAAACAGTGGACAAATCAGTTCATTCCCCCAAAAGGAGGTGAAGAAACTCAGTGTGGGCCCCAAAAAAACAATAACGCTGACAGTGGCATACTTGGAAAAAGATGAAGCTCAGTGGGGAACTGTTGCCTTTCTCTCTAGCAGCCAATCATAACTTCAAGCCAAAATTGCATTTTCATGGGATACTCCTCGCACCATCATACTCACCCACAATCACAGAACAAAACAAAGTATAAGAAACAGATTGAAAAACAATAGGGAGAAGACACCCCAGAGAGACTGGTGGGGAAGTCTGCGATCTTTACCCCTATTTTATAATCTAACCTATAAATTTAAAATGAAATTATTCAAAAATTGACCTTGCAATAGCAGGCATTTCTAAATCAGGCTCTGTTTCCAAGACTGGATTGGCAGTTGGAAATGGTGCACATTCAAGATCCCGTCAGAAGTCGTAAGAGATGATTAAAGTTCCAATAGAGACTTGCATTAGGCATCTCGAGACCTGAATTTCAATGATGCTATTTTTGAAAGATGAATTTTTAGAGATTGCTTCGTACAATTCATCGCTAATATTAAATTAGACCAAGCCTAAATATTTAGATTATTGGGCAGGTACAAATTCGTAAAACCTTGCAACTGCTACATGCTAACTGGATTATAACTTTTTTTTATGTTTCTGAAATTCAACATTACCAATTGTGATGACTATCCCAGTGTGCAGTCAGACTTCCATGAGCAACGTAAAGGGACCCTATTCACTACAGTAAATGTGTTTGTGAAGGTCCGGTCCTTTCTCCAGCACAGATCTGAATCATATTTTGACAACTCTATTGTTGGTTTTCCCAGCAGATAAACCTTAAAATTGTCATCTTTTGTGCGACAGCCTTCAGGCGATCGCATCAGAGAGGAGGGTCAGCTGGTTGTCTGCACATTCACGAGGCATCATATTAATGGTTTTTCCATGAAGACTTGGCTCTCTAACTCCCAGTCTAGGCAGCATTCCACTGCAGCTCTCAATCAGGAAGTGATTCTCTGCTCTCCCTCACTCGTCCTTCCTAGTTCTAGTGATCATACTTGGCAAGAGGAAAATTCAGTCCTATGACTACTAACCTGTCCGTGAGCATGAATTGCTTTCATAGATGAGAAGCATGTATTTCAATGTGGTTAAAAACTGGTTTGCTTCCAGGAAGTGAGTTTCTAGTGGGAGGAGAGGCCATCCACTCAATACCAGGCCTTGCTCCGTATATGTCACCTGTGGCATAAGATTCCGTGTCTGTGCCTACTAAATCTTGGTTATCTTCTGTATGCTGCATTTCAAGGGTTAAAGGCACCATTTTACCCGTGGGGCTTTAGCTGTATGAATTAACCATGTGAAATTAGATTGATTGTCCCCTTAAACTCAATTAATGTCTTAGAACAGTGGTTCCCAACCTTTGGCTTGGTTCCCAACCTTTGGCTTCTGTGGATCCCCCACTTTATCATTACTGGAACATAGAGACCTCCTACTGAGTCCTTACTGGAAGCCGGAAACCCAGGCCTAAATATTGTTAATGATTTGAACTGCAAAATAATACACAACAACTACAGAAACAAGCATTCTATCAAAACAATACACAAATTATAACCCATTTTATTTAATTTGCAAACAAATAAAATAAAAATTTAATAGGAAGGTTGGAGCTTTTCTAAATTCAACTGAAGCCACAATTCGTTTACAGTATATTCAGTTTGATGCACCTGCACTGCTCCCACAAATCAATCTGAGGATACTAATTTAATACTTAGCCCCTGACATTTACAGTACGTTTTAAAAATTGCATTTGCACATTTAGCCACTTGATTTTATACACTTTATTAATCTGTTAATATTAGTTAATTTTCTAAGCAGTCATGGTCGTCCCCCGGAGGAGGTTTTTCGGACCCCCAAGGGTCCCCAGACCACAGGTTGGGAACCCTGTCTTAGAAAGAGCGCAGAGTGTGTTGTACTTGAATTAATCAACAATTGTGATGCATTTCAATATATTCAATTACTGTATAATAAATGTACTCACAACACTGAGAACTTTCAAGTTAAACTTTGTCTAATATTTTTGTTCTGATTTCATTGTGAGATGTAAGTTTCATAGTTACTTGAAGCAATATATGTTTAACTCATTCAACGTGTGTTTTGTCCAGTTGGCCATGACAAACCTATGGCTTGTTCAAGGCTATAAGAAGGTCGTAGTGCACTTCATAAGAAAATACCCTTTATTAGTGCAAAGAAAAAGTATTATTGGCTTGGAACTATTTCAAATGACAAACGTACTATTAACCCATAGAGATGACTAAAACAACTGTTTATAAGGCTAAATAATGAAGGAAAAAAAGCACTGGCAAAGTAAAACACTGATCCAATAACTCAGGCTTCTTTTTAGGAGGATATACAGATGTGATCTGGCAAAAATGGCACCACTTATTTGTAAGGCCCGCAGTAGGCTGACCCATGGCTCCACATGGGATAATGTGGATGGCGGATGTAAAATAAAATATGAATAGAATGATGGGTGAAAAGGCTAACTGAAAGCCCTTCAATGTATGCATGTATGTGAAGGTGAACATGTTACTTACCTTTGATATTGTCTTTTCTGGTAGATACTCTATCTAACCAGATTACCCACCTTGTAAGTATCTCCGCGCACCAGATTAAGTCAGGAAACTGAAAAGTAGTGCTACCAAGGTGGAAGGTCGACCTGTGCAGATATGCGCCCACTTCACTGAACGCCCCGCAAGTGACAGAAGGAGTCTCATGTAATCAACACCCATGCAAGCTGATGTCAGTTTCTTTCGTAAGCTTATCCGCAGACGTGGAGCCTGCTAATAGACTGGAAGGACTAGTGTGCACATTCTTAAATTGGGACCTTTTTAGATGGAAAAAGAAGAATATTCCACAGAATCAGGAGGTGGAAGGGAGGTGAGGAATCTTCAGTTAGGTAGAGTACACTCCAGAAAGAGCATTGCCAGAGGTAAGTAACCTGTTTTGATGGCTACTTCTAACTGCAGATTCCCTACCATGTGAATAGCTACTAAATCAGTACCTCCAAAGGTGGCAGATCTGTGGTATGGCTCAGATCAAAGAGCCCTGCAGGACCTAACTAAACAAATGCCCATCCCGATGCACCTGACTGTCAAGCCAATAATGCTTCATGCATGTATGTATCAATGACCACATAGTCGCCAGAAAGATATCAAGGAACGGCGCTGCACATGCAACCATAGTGGTAGCAGCCTTCGCTCAAGTGGAATGAACCCTTAGAAGCTCTGGAGGCTGCTACTTAGCCAGTTGTAAGAAACTGGGTCTCTAGTTGGAAGAGGTATACACCCTGTCCAAGTATGGACCACAATCTTGTCAAGTTAAGTCAGCTACATGACCTAAATTAACCACTGCACGCCCACTGGTAGCTTGGCACAGAGCAGGCAGACAATTTAGAATGCAATGCGTGAAGTATTTGTGTATCACACAGCGCAATCACAGTGCAGATGCCACAAAACGACTTCATACAGGTCTATGAGAAATAAAAATTATTTATCTGTGTAAAACGAAACCAAAACAACAAAAATCTAATCAGTACATTATGAGATATTGTTTAAATGAATAAATGCAGAAGCAGTGCTGAAAGAAGAGCTCTTTACGGGGAATATGGTAATGTCTCTTCATGGGCACAGGGTGTGCCTTCCTGCGCCACGTCAGCCCTCTGTGATTTCAAAGGAGTCCGGGATGTCACAACTGCTCAGGGTGCCTCGTGGGCCAATACAGACTCTGGTAATGCCAGGTGTTGGTGGGAACAAGGGCAGCTGTTGCCTCCTGAATCCTGCGGCGACTGTACTCTGAGGTAACACTGAGGAAAGCACTCCTCTCGGGGGGCTTGGCAGATCCCGCGGGATAGCTTCTCACTAGTGGAGCGGGGTGGAGGTTACGGGGAGGCCTTATACGCGACAGTGAGGCCCCTCAAGAACCAGCACCGCTTCGGTAGGGCTGCGGGGGGAGCACTGTGCTTCCCTGGGGAAGTCCTGAGGTGAAGTTCTATGTCGAGTTCCTCCTCAACTGCCGGCACCACTGCAGCCAAGAGATGCGGCATTGTACAGAAACATCGCTCTCGCTGGTGGGGGTAACCCTTGCACAGCAAACATCATTTTGGAAGAGCAGCTCAGGGTTGAAGCACCATGCCCATCAGAATAGTTCTTTAACAAAGTTCCACTTCAGCAGAGCGGCGTGGGGCTAAGAAGGAGCACTGCTCACAAGGTCAACACCTTGTAGTCGCTCTGGGGGACAGTTTTTGATTCCTGCTTCTGGGCAGATGTCAGCAGGAAAGCTCAGTCAGGCAGAGTAGCAGTCTCGTGGAACATTCAAGCCCAGCAAGATGGCAATCCTTTACCACAGCAGCCTTTACTCCAGCGTAGATTCTTCCAGGTCCAGTGTGTACTGATTTTAGGTGGGGTCAGAGATCCAGTACTTATACTAAAAAGTGCCTTGAATGTGGGGAATGACTTCAAAAGGTTTCTCTGAAGTGCACAGGTCTCCCTTTCAGCCCAGCCGCGACTCCAGACTGTCAGTGGGAGGTAATCAGCCGCTTTGTGTGAGCTCCGGTCACTGCCCTTTGAAGTTTTAGTGTGAGCTCTTCCCAACCACCTCCTCAGGAAGACCCATCAGTAGGTAGATGAATGCAGAGGCAGTTGAGTATCTGGTGTTGAGAGTGTCTGGAGGGAATGTACAAATGTAGCTGTCACCTAGCCCAGGTCAGACGTGTATTGGAGACAGGCTGTAGGCACACAGGGCAGTGAAAAGACAGAAATGCCTACTTTCTAAAGGTGTCATTTCTAAAATAGTAACAATAAATCAGACGTTACCAGTAAAGAGGATTTATAATTACCATTCTATTGATACTAAACATAATGTAGCTACTCCTCTCTGATCAAGAATGACAGCTTAAAGCTTTTTAAAGCATCCCCAATGCTGGCCTATGAGAGGGAAGGGCTCACAGTAATGAAAAAACAACTTTGGTCGTTTTTTTGTTATTACCAGAACATGTAAAACCTGAGAGTACATGTCCTTCCTTTTACTTACATGGCCCCCTGCCCTAAGGGCTATCTAGGGCCTACCTTAGGGGTGACTTATATGTAAGTAAAGGGGTGTTTAAGGTGTGGCAAGAGGTTTTAAATGCCAAGTTAGGGTAATAGTGAGACTGCACACACAAGCTCTGCTGTGGCAGGCCTGAGACATGTTGACAGAGCTGCCAATTGTGCATACAACAATGTTACCATGTTTAGGGGAGAAGCACAGGCACTTACTGGTTAGCAGTGGTAAAGTGCTCAGTCCTGAAGCCAACAAAAAGATAGAGCAACAAAACAGGAGGTAAAAGGCAAAAAGTCTAGAGTAAGACCACTCTAAAGATGCCAGGTATAACAGTGCATAGCAAATTTTAATACAGCAGACTATCCATCATGAGATGGTCCGCTTCTGCACCACCTTGCCTTTCTTTGCTTCAGAGAATCCCACAAGGAGCTGATTGTCTACCCGATAATCTCTTGTATGATCAATGTAGAAGCAGAGTGCTCTCTTGGGTCTAGTTGATGAAGGCTCTCCTCCTCTTTTGAAGTGTGAGGAGCAGCAAAGGATATTGGAGGGTGACAGGCACATGGGTCATGAAAAGGCATCACTACTTTCTGCATGGACACAGCCCAGTTTGTTAGGAAAAAAAAAGATCAAATATACTGGAAGGACCGAGAGGACCTGAAGCTCACTCATGCAATGAGGTAATGTTATTCTGACCAGAAAAAACATTTTCATGGTCAAGAAGGGTAAGGGACAGCGGTTACGTGGCTCAAAAGGGGTACACACAAAAGAAATGTGCAAACCACATTTAGGTCCCACTGTGGCATCACAAAGGGTTCTGACAGAAACTTGTGTTGCAAACCTTTAAGAAATCTCATCACAAAGGGTGATTTCAGCTGGGACAGCTGGTACAGCAAACGTAGCAAGGGTGACAGGGCCAACAAGTAACCTCTAACACTGCCCACTACAAGTCCATACTGGGCAACAAATAGCAAGACATCCAACAGATTGTCCTGCAAGGGGTCCATCTGGTGGGTGCTGCACCTAGTCAAACTAATTCCTGCCTCCAGCTACATCGATTTTATGGAAGGGTGCCTTGTTGCCAAGGTCATATGAATGACTTTGGAAGGAAGATCAAGAAAGTCAACTGCTGCCGCTCAATTTCCACACACAGAGATCCTGATTGCGCAGGTGCAAGACCCAGGTGCAAGACTAAGCCCTGTTGCTGTGACAGAAGGTTCTCCCAAAGCGGCAGCCTGATCGGAGGACAGATGGTTATGTTAAGAAGCTCCGGGAACCACCCTCTCCTGGCCAAATTCAGAGCCACTAAGATGACTTTGGCTTGGTAGTTGCTGATTATCTTCTGAAGTTTGAGCAGGAGAGGCAGGGATGGGAGGGCTTACGGAGCTCTGTGCCCCACTTTAGCAAAATGCATCTCCGAGAAAGAGCCTTCCTTGGAACTCCTAGACACAAAAGCATGGACACTGTGCCTCGCAAACAGTGGTGAATAGATGGAGTCATTGTTCTCTCCCCATTGCTGGAAGATGCCCTGTGCCACCTTTGGGTGTAACTGCTTTAGTGATTCGCCAGGAGCGCAGGCTGAGTTTGTCTGCTCTGAAGTTCAAAAAAACCCACTAGGTGATTCACGACCAAGGAGATGCCCAGACAACCCAGCCAGTTGCAGATGTGAAAAGTCTCTTTGCACAGGACAACAGAAACCACTCTGCCCTGATTGTTGAATTACCTCATGGCGGTGGTGTTGCCCATGAGACCCTACACCAGCCTGTCTTTGATGGTTGGAAAAAAGGAATTCAATGGAAAGCGAAACGCCCATGTCTCGAACAGGCTATTGTGGAGCAAGGCCTCCCCCTGAGACCAGAACCCTCAGAAGCACCACAGTTGTATAAATTGTTTGGCTAGATAATCAGTGGTGTCTAGGCCTAATCAGATGACTAACTTGGCAGCATTCAGGCCTTCTTGAATGGTATGGGCCAAGGAAGTATGTAAGTGTTCTGGGACCACTGGGATCTCACCACCCATGCCTACGAGTGCATGGGTGTAAGGTACCAGGAGGCACATGGCGTTGATCGGCCTCAAGGCACAGCTGGCTGATGAAAACAATCTTTTCCCAAGCGTTTCCATACATTTGGACTCTGTCTGGAGATGTAGTAAGAAAGGCATTAGGTTTCACTCTTCTGATGAACGCCTGCACCACCAAACTCACAGGGGTTGGATGCAGGGTTATTAAAATCCGGTTTGATTCACCTGGAGTTGCTCTATGGTGACGTGGCAGTTGACCATAGGGCCAGAACATGGTTTAGCCCAAGTATCCAACAGCATGTCCATGAGGGCCTTGTTGAAGAACAGAAAAGGTACGGGCGGTGCCTGGCCATGCTGAAGGTCCTCAGTGAGGACATATAGTTTTTTACATCCATCCTGGAGAGGCATTGGTCAAGAATTTTAGCAGCTCTTCTGATTACCATTGCAAAAGATGCATTTTCTTTGTTACTGGTCAGGGTCCTAAAAGTGGGTAGCCATCAACCTGGGTGCCCAGTGTTGTCATCAATTATGTAATTTGAGAAGTTATCTGATATGGTGTCATTGAACATCTCAAGAGTGACGCAATCTGTGAGGTCACAAGCAGAGCATGGTGGGGGCACAAGTTCTAGAAAGCTCAGTAAACTTAACTGGTGAATTTCTGGTGTTTTTTTTTTTTAAGTTTCAAAATGTTACTTTTTCACTGACTTTTTCACCTCTATCTATAACGTCACTTTAACCTTTATTTTGTTTCATGGAATGTCTGAGTTTTCGTTTTTAAATGTAAAGTATATCATTAACGTTCCTAACTATAACATTACTTTAACCTTTGTTTTTTTTCCAGTGTATTTTCTAGGTTTTTTTCTTTTAATGTAAAGTAACTTATTATTACCAAACTCCCCTGCCTCACACACCCAACCCAACCTGTGAGTGGCAACACCCAATGGGGGCACATCCCACATTTCTTTGGTTATTCATTTTCCTAGTCCCTCTGGAGTCCAGCAGGATCGTCGCGACCACCAATTTATTTATTTCACATATTAGGCCCAAAGGTGTCATCTGGGACCACCCTTCTCTGCCATAAGTCAAACATTTTCAAGGCACAAGTCCAAGTCCCTGTGTTCTGTAGTGGGGGCTGCAACATTTCTTACGGTGTTGCGTCCTGCCAACCAGAGAGCTTGCTCCTGCAGGACCAATCTCGGTTCTGCAAGAGCAAAATGACCGATGAGCGAAATAGCCAGCTTGCTCAATTACATTATTTTTTTAATTTCCGGGCTTGCAGGACTCCCCAGTGCCCAACTGTCAATATACCTCTATTTCTTTAACCTTAGTTTCTCGAAAACAACTAAACGGATTTATACCAATCATAAAAAGCATGCTTTATCGGTAAAGGCCTATCTTGACACCAGATCTGGTGTAATTTAGTTCAGCTATTTCTTCTGTATCTTTGTCTAAGTTTCTCTGTGGAAACTGCATGGGGAAATTGCGTTTTGGGACCTCCTTTTTCTCTGCCCCCACTTGACGGACTACCCCAAAAGTTTTCAGAACAGAACTAAGGTGGATGAGTTGTTTTTTTAAGGTTTCATGAAGATTTGCCAAATTGTGAACAAGTTAATAGCAAAACAAGAAAACACTCTTTCTATGGAAAGTCTAATTTAACTATAACTATACAGTGGTGACTGCCAATATGCAGTAAGAAATATATGTGTTTGTGTACTTTATAAGTTTGTTTCTATTAATTGAGGCTGGTGACCCGGTTAAAACCGTTTCTAAACCAGAGCTAAAAATGCTTTTGCAGGTCGACTACATGAAGCCTATGACACGTAACCCCTTTGCTATGCACCCTATAGAATGCTGACACACACAAAATCAACTGCAGTCTTTTCATTAGTTTCTGTCTTCTGAGCGGAGAGCAAACTCTTGCTTTAATCGGGTCTCAGTCTTTAATTGCTTAACTCAGTGATGCAGATCTCCCAGATTCCTCTATCCTTAATAGCAATTCTATTCAATAAAGCCACACAGATGCAAGGAGGCCTCTCTCACCCGGCCAGGATAGGGTAACGAGATATCGAAATACGCCTGCTTTCCCTCCACTAGCACCAGTGGGTGGCATAATGCACTGTCCGGGTTAACTGGCGGCATCGATTGCAGTGCGGTGAGGGTCAGGCGAGCGGAAGAGAGACCTCCCTGTATCCCAGGGACGTCTGCATCTCAGCCCCAGAGGCACGATCAGCAGGTCGTGAAGTCAGTGCTGGACGATTGCCTGGATTCACTCACTGACCCCCAGCATCAAGGCTGTGCGCAGTTCTTTTAAGTTTTTAATTCGTAAGTTAAAATCTTGGCTTCAGCCGGACGACTGTCATTTGAACTGGGATTCAAGCTCAAGCAGTAGTGCTCGCCAAGCTACAGTGGGAAGTAAGAGAGTCTGTTCAGTCACAGCTCCAAACCATCTAACCTGCAACTCCACGCGCACGCAGGTAGAGGCAGAAATCTTGTCATACTAGGGTCAAGCGCACCTAGTACACGCGCTGACCCAGATCTCAGAGCTACGGTGAAGTGGAGAGTGAACAGCGCAGGATTCTTTCAGTGCTGCTTAGAAATGTACCGTGTCCACTGAACGTGCAGCCCTGAAAGCAGGCGTGCCATGTGGCTGCCACAAGTGCAGCCGGGCACGCAGACAGAAGAGTAACACAGAAAAAACAGTGTGGGGCCCGCTGTATGTGCAGTGCTGGACGGCGCACCACTTCAGTCGGGTTATCCTAGGTCTGCCGAATGAGCACTGTAGGACAAGCCACAAAAGTGCTGCAAAGGAACGTGCCCCAGCCTAATGTATGGGCATCCCGAATCATAATCTAGACACTGCTGCCGACACCGGAGCTTTCGCCATTATTAAAATAACAAATCACGGGTTCTTCACTTGTGTTAAGTCAGCCGAGCATTACTGCAGAGGCACAGAGGGCAACTGACAAAGAACAGAAACTGAAAGAGGACGGGGTGAACGTAAATGTGTGTTATGATGAGCAGGCAAAGTTGCTTTGAACAATTTGATATCTAGTACGACGAGTAAAATAACAAGGCACTAAGAACGTGCAAAGCCTATTCGCAGCGGTCACCCAGTGCTTCCCATCTCCAGGCCAGGAGGAGGGGGAAGATGAAGGGTAGCCCTTGCCCACTCCGTCCAACCACTGGGCTCTTTCTAAGGGCTTCAGGTAAGGTATGAGCGACTCCAGGGGCTTATGCCTCTCTGGGAGGACTGTGCTACTGGAGAGGTGGGAGTCCGCGCTTGCACTGAAAGCTTTCTCTTGGAAGTTCTGGGTACTAGCCTGGGACATAAGTGGCCACGGTAATGATAAAGATCCAAATCCTGGGACATATAGGACCACCACTGAGTGCTAGTGCAGAGTGCACATTAGTGGTGTTTGTTGAAGCGTAGAAGAACATGGAGTTCAGAATGTTAAACAGATCCTTCAAGTGAACATCTTAAATGACCACAAACTAATATCAGGAAAGGTATGTGCATTCTTGCTTCAAAGGCAAGTGGTAGAACATGGACACCTATCGCCTACAGCATGACAAGCTAAGTACAGCCCAGGGACACCAGAGACCATGTGTCAGGGATTACATCGGAGTTCTTTAAAGCATCCGGGTACCACTGTACAAGGTCAAATGCAAATGCAATCGGCTTCTGAAAACTACGTGTGACCTGAGAACAAGCACCTGATGTTGAAGTCAGTAGCAACTGGCCAGCCACGGTAATTGTGCTCTATTCCTCACATACCTGGGCTCATCCTGACTGAATGCAAACAGAAATGTGTTTCATGGAGGAGTATAAATTGACATTCTTTGTATAATACAACATTTCACGTACATCAAGAGCCTGATGTGGCAATCAATTTCAACTCCACAAAGAATGTACACAAAAGAGTTATGGGTAGTATTTGCAGTTGTGTTCCTCTCACTAACTTCTAGGCGAGACTTGTGGCCAGCGATCATGTACAGTTACTAAAGGGTCTACCTTAAATCACTGTCCGCTCTGGAACTAATCAATGACATGTTATTCTTCTAAACGTGTTTTAAGAGAGAACGGGTTTGTGTTATAGGCGGAACTAATGACAATACGAATGATTAAAATGAAGGAGTAATTCACTGCCCTTAGTTGACTGATATCCAAAACTCTATGTGCTGCACGGGGGACTATAATGGCCTAACATCAAAGCGCTCACAGAAATGCTGATAACAACTGCTCTCCCCACGCTGGTTCTTGAAAATAAATTGCCAGAATGACCCCTATAAATCGGAAGGTAACAGCAGACAATGTGAGAGTTAAGCAGTGATCTCGGAATCGAGCTGCAGCTCAGAGCTTGGAAACGGAGAACTGCAGGTTATTGAATGTATTGTACTTTTTTTCTGTTATGTATTTTCAGAATAGCAGCTCGATTTTTTAAAATTTTATTTAAAAAATGTTTCACCTCAGAATCAATCAGTTGAATATGTTCTAAAATTAGGTTTTCAAAATTATTCGACATTTTTACATTCAATAAATTTATTTCTAAAAGCCACCCGAATCAAAATGTCTTTTTATGTAAAACAATTTATTTAATAACTTAAAGGTGAGAATTCCATGTCATTTGTAGCTTCAAGCTCAAGAAACCAGAATCTCCCTCGAAAGACCCCCAAGACCAAGACACAATGTAGGGAATAGCATGGCCCCTGAATGGTAAAAGGCTTGCACCTCTCTCCTGAGTGCCCAACTTTATGTAAAACTGAAATCAGACTTTTTATTTTAGGCATGGCATCATGCTAATCTTGTGTGTGTGCAGTAGCTGTAGGAGATGTCCAGAAATAATTCTGTAACCTGGAATGGTGCACAAAGCGTGCATAGGACTACTGACCATGGCAAAGGTGAATCACGCAAAGCAGTGGTGGCAAAATACGGAGTTTCTGTGAATCAGTGGTGTCATCCAAACATTTTTCTCAGGTAGAGGAGAGTCTACTAACCACTCTCTTGTAAAGTTCCAATGTGATGTGAACCCCAGAACGTAGAGCTGACATTCCTTTTGCATGTCTAGAGCATCTATGAGCAGTATGTGGAGCACATATAAGAGAACTGTGTGGGATCAATTTTGGGTGGCTTTGTTTTAGCATGGCACAAGATGGAGGGTGATGCAGCTTCCCCGACAGCTGAAGAATATTGCCTGCATTCTTATGGTTGGAGATCCAGATACTAATGTGAGGGAAGATGGAGACAAGGCTGCCTTTAGAAATAAAATGGGGACCTTGCTGGCAAATCCTGCTGATTAGTTCTTCCTCAGCTCTGCCATTTGGGAGATTGAAGGGGTGGGTCTATAGTTTCTGTTGTTCAGGGTGAGGAAGCTTCTAAGCAGGGCATTTCCTTCTGTCCATCCCTAATTACTGCATCAGGAAGGATGATGATTGTCACATGCAGAGATCTCACACTTCATTTTGTCCTTGTTTTGACTACCCCTGTGTGGAGCCAGCCCCACTGTTACCTGCTGTGAGAGCCATCACCTCGCACAAAGTCTGTGTCTGAGACATAGACAGAAAATTATTTTGAAAGTGAACTCTCCCAACTTGGTTCTAAAACCTTAAGGCAGTGGATCCACATCTCCTGTTTGGAAAATATCTATAAATGACAGCTCCAAACCACCCTACTTTGATTCCAGTGCCAAGTTCCTCATGACCAAGGAATTGAGAGCTTCAAAGAGTACTTGAAGGAGTGTTGTGTGATCAGGCCTGGTGTCGGCATAACACCATCCCTGGTGAGGCCCCCTTAACAGAAGTGAGGCGACATTACCTGAAGTCTGTACTATGTGTTGGTGGAGCATAAGGAGCAGGAAGGAGAGTGCATGGCCCTAAAGGAGAAGAGACTGTAGAGGAGAAGAAGTCAGATGTGATCTGGAATCCAGAAGTTGCATACTTTTCTTGGGAGCAAAGACCGAGCCAACCATGTGTCGACATCTGGTCTCCTACTGCTGTCCCCATATTGGCCTGTGTACTGGCTGTCTAGCACCCCTGCCACTCCCAAAAGTCTGGTGCTGCTACCTAACGCCAAGCAAATCCAGTGGAAAAGATACCATCGTTGCTGAAGCAGAAGCACGATCCTTGCCAGGAGGCCACACTTGCCAAACAAGCACCCTGTGTGATCACTGCACTGTAGCAGCAACTGCCTGCAATAAGCACTTGTCGGATCCCTGATTGGAGGCCACATCAGTCAGGGAGGGGGCCTGATGAGCAGGTCTGCAGTGCTGCTCACACACCGTGGCATATGTCCAGAGTGGAGCCATCAATGAAAAGCTAGCCAGAACACATGCCAGCACCGCATGACCGCTGAAGTGTCAACTTCCCGAAATTTATTTCGAGCAACAGATTAAGAGGTATTACTTTTACAGCATAAATTTACAAAATAAAAAAATAAAACCATTCATTGCGAGATACACTTTGTGCTAACTAATTTACACTACCCTGGGATTTGTGTTTGCAGGTAAAGGAGGTGGGACTAGAGTTTTTCTCTATTGCTCTCTCTTTTTCTCTCATTCTCCTTCTTTTCTGTGTGTATGTGGTAACACAATCGGATAGACAAGACTTGTCAAAGTTAGGATAGTCCTTATGCTAAAGACAGGACCACAATGCCCTAAGGGCGCTTATGAGAAACCTTGGAACATCCTACAGATGAAAGCAATGTTATGTGCTTTGTGAAAAACACTGTAGTATCAACCATAGACTTTACACAATGAATGCCGAGACAAATATAGAACAGAACCTTCAGAAAGAGAACAAAGTCTTTTCACCTGCAGAAAATACTTCAGACAGGCTCACCAATTACATGAGGTCCAACCTACAAAGTATCCTGGAGTTCTAATAAAAACACGTCTAGACCTCTGGAACCGAACCCAGACCTCTGTAGAAAATAGAGCATACCTTCATGCACAAGGAGGCGGGAATTTAAAAAAGGAAAAGAAAAAAGGACATGTAATTACAGGTCTAGTAATGTAGTTGTGCCACAGGCCACAAGAATTGGCTTTTGTTTTCAGTTTTTAAGGTATTTAAAACACCACAATCGGGGTATTTTTAATTCTCAAATCACATTAAATGGAAAATAAGTAGGAGAGTCAGACTTTTTTTTAACCTAAAAGCTTTATACACAGAAAGTACAAATGACGAAACCAATACATGTGCACCCCCTTTATAAGGTATAAAAGATCCAGATCGGCTGCGGTGTGGATGAAGACCTGAACAAATAAATGCGTAGAAATATTCTCTAAAATAAAATATTGGATTTTAATATATCAGTACTCATTTTAGGTCTGGAGTTAGCCAAGAACTTTGATTTTACTAAAATTATATATAAAATATACTTACTTATATGGGCTTTCAATCAGACCTATTCATTCACTGGTTTGTTGTGTCATTCACATTGTTCTTCCATCCTCTACAGCATACAATAATACAGCACTGGCAACAGTTCAGCCCACTTCAGCCACCGGCTAACATCACTGAGTGTTAGGGCATTTTGCTCTTTTACAAGTAGCATAGCCACACACAAAATAATTCCCTCCAGCGCCAGGAACCACTTTGGCTCTTTGAAGTCAAAAATATATTTTGCCTTTTAGCCAATGACATACATTATCGAGGGCCCTGCAGCCCTCTCCACCTCAACAAAAAAGTTACAGGAAAAAAACAACAACAAAAAATAATGTAAAATAAGATCAGGGTTACCAAAGCACAAAAGGCTGGGGCTAGACATATTGGCTTTGACAATGCTTTTTAGGTCAAGCCTAGGCGGCGCGCATGCACTCTCTCTCGAATATGTTGTAATCTACTTCTGTGGGCTTTCACCACGTCCATCACTTTCATTCGATCCTTGGCCTCCCTTTCAAAATTCCCTTGATTTCGTAGGTAAATTTTTTATGTTTGTCTTGCTTTGAGGCAGCTTTGGGACTGCCTTGGAGACTGACCCTGTTACATGGATTATTGCACGATCGGTCATATACCTTAGTGTGGCGCACTACTTTTTTCTTTTGCCTCTTCGGTTTGTGCTGCGTGTCTGTATGGTTTTTCCTCTTCCTTGTTTTTGGGCATATCGCTGTTTCTTTGTGGTGTCTGCGCCCAAAGGCTGCAAGCTGGAGAGGGGGTATCTGCTATTTATTTATTTTTTATTTAAAATTTCATATATCGCGAACTAGATCGGAGGAGCACTTTACATGAGTACCACTTACATACAAGTTTAGCAGCTGAAAAATATACAAACTGGCATGTTTAAAACAGAAAAAAACAGAAATCCTCAACACGTCTCTTCCAGCACAGCTTGAGAGCTGATGCTACAATATTCACAACACTTGGGAAACTCATCCCATAATGCTTGCAGGGCATTTCTTTTACAAAACATTTTGGCCCACAACTCAGCCTGTGGTGGTCCTGCGACAATGGGACCACCACTACGACAATGGGACCACCACTAATCGTTCAGCACAATACAGTCTGTCTAGATCATCTCTGGGTCCCCTCACTAGGCTGGGGGGGGACACCAAAATAGTAACCTCTCCCACCATTCCGTATCTTTTTAGGCTCTCGTGGCTGGGGCTTTTGTGTGGGGAGTAGTTTATTTTTCAAGGGCCTTGTTTGTAATATTATTGCTGTAGGCCTGCTAAGCCTGAAAATGTGTAAGGTCCTCCACCTTCTAGGGGCATACATTTATGGTTACACTACAATACTTTCTGCCATTCTCTTTTCATGTGGTTTACCCTCTAGGGGTGGACTGTATGGTTACAGGACCAAGTTTCTTACAAATGCTATTTTTCATTGTGATGTTCTTTATGGGCTATACTGTGCATTACAGTCAAGATAATACAATATTCTCTGCACTCACAAACTCGCCCTATAATACTTTGCAGGGCATTCGTTTTACAGAATATTTTTGGCCATAATTTACAGTGTGGTGGTCCTAGGACAATGGGACCACCATCAAAACGTTCAGCACGATGTGTTCTTTCTGTCTATGTCATCTTGGAGTGCCCACACTAGGTTGGGGTGGACCCCAAAATAATAATATAAATATAATAAATAATGGCAATATTTTCATTTTTTTGCTGCAGATAGAGAAAGAAGGTAAATGGAACTGCTTTAGTTATATGCAGTGCCACTGGAATTATGAGGTAGAGAGGACCAAATTATGTGGCAGGATTGACCAATTTATATGGCAAGAAAAGTCCAGTTATGCATTTATAACGCCAATAGTTGTAACTGAAGCTAATGCGAGACCTATTACACTGTAAATGCTTGTTTGCTCCTTAATATGGCTTTCAAATCATGTTACTATTCCTCAAATCATTGTTACTCATTTAATTGGCATGAGAATTACGAAAAGATGAATCAGCACTACCTGGATTGTAATTTGTGACATAGAGGTAGAGAGGAGCTCTATGAGGCAAGTTTTTAATTAACAAAATTATTTGCATTGCAGTTTTGGATTCCTTGAAAATACTTAGCTCAGTAGTGTCACAATGTTTTCACACATTTGAATAAATATTCCTGTTTGGGGCCCCAAGTAGACCAGATAGCTGTGTCTTGGGAGAAAAGAACTACTTATCAATCGTTTTCCACAACATTATTAAATATGAATGACAGTAAAGGAGAATCATTGGTGTAACAGGGTCACCGAGTGCATACATGGTAAGATATAAGAAAATATAAACGTCATGCACACATGGGTACAACCAAGATTATCTACACTGATGTTTATCACTATGGCAACGGCTTCACCCTTAAATAACACTGAGCAGAATTTGTGGCTCTCAGTTGCTTACCTTTAAGCAAAGACTCCTGCGGCAACTGGACTCAGGCTCAACACCACCAATTAAAGTGATATTAAAGAAAATAAACGTATAGCTCTGAAAGATCACGCATAGAAATACAAGTCCCGATTTACAGGAGCAACGCAAGCAAATGAAAGATAGTTGCTGACATGCTTTTAACCAGCCCCGGAAAGGGTCAACGCTCGGCTGCAATCTTTGCACAGCTCCAATGGACAGAAAGAACTGAACGACAGATCCTACACTCGGAAGGAAGGACCTATGGTGCTCGCTGCACATCTCATCGCTCGTTCACTTGGGCCTCCTTCTGAAGGGACCAAATGACATGAATCAAGAACAAAGGGAAGTCGTTCAAGATTATTCTCTTCCCTGGAGCATGGTACCTGAGAAGATATAAACTCTAGGCAATGAACCTTGTCACTTTGATAAACACTGGGCACTGTGCTTACGAGTGAGTCTAAGCATCAGCGGGGTTGGGACTGGCACGCAATATAAACAGAGTGCCCAATTCGTCAAAGGAAATGGAAAACGCCGGGCATGAATCACAATTTTAAAGAGTATCAAATAAGATCCCGGGGTAAAACAGGATGAAATCATATAGGCCACTATTAAACATGACATCGAAATTAATATTTCAGAGCATGAAATTCCTACACAAAGAAAACAGACCCATGATAGGTGTAGTAACAGTTTGAGATGTTTGTTATATCCTTCAAGCAGTCTGTGTCATACTACCACCATCATCTTTTGGGCAATGGTATTACATCGATCTGGGGCACAGCGGCCCTCCAAATAATGTATTTTCTGATGAATTGGTGGGTGCAAGTGCTTTCAATCGGGTATGGTGAGGTATGTCACACTTCACCTGGGATTTTTATACACACACACACACACTCTCTCTCTTTCTCTCTCTCCCTCTCACTCACTCACTTTCACACTCTGTTTTGAAAATCCACAAAATTGTTCGTTATTTTGCAAGGTATTGCATTTCTCTCACTTAGTACGCTTGCCTACCCGATTTTCTCTCCTTTACACTGCCCCTTAAGCCCCTCTCATGCACCCAACATTATATGCCAGCTTGATTGTTCGAAAATGAAAAGCTCCCCCTTCCAAACTTATTTTGACTAAGCTACGCCCTTCACCTCGAAATACAGAGACGGATAACCTCTACTGCAAAAAACAATAACTTTAAGCCAAGGCAACGTAACATGGGCACTTTGGAGGTACTGTCCGACAGAACAGTTCCTAATTGTGCACTGTTTATCACTTTAAGGTGGCAGACTGTTGCTTTTATCCCTGCTCACCCCCATTTGTATTTTCATCCTCCCCTCCACCCCCAAAATGATTCTCTTATTTGCAAGCAGGTGGAAGCTCTCTGTGCATGTCAGCAGAGTTTTAGCTAAGCTCTGGTGGGCTGAGGCATTGTCCAAAGAATGATGTTTAATCCCCAAAGAGACACCTCTGTTGTTTGCTTGTATTGGTGCATTACCCGATAGTTGGCAGACATTTTACTGTACTCTTGGGGATGCACTATACTGACCTCTCCCTACCAATAGGTAAAATACACACTCTCCCCATGGATGTCCGCCCCAATATGTGTGTGGTTACAATATTATGGCATAAGAATGCAAGAAAGGAATGCTTGCCATGCAGTGGCTTACTGCACCATGGGTCACCGCTAAGGGGCCGGCTTTGAGAATCTGATCCTATTTACCCATGAGCGATTACAAGTACTTCGAGTTGAAAGATAAGGAGCTGCTTTTGAGATTGCTGGACTGGGGATGAAATGACTGGCTTGCCAGGGTATGCTTTCCCCAGTTTGCACCTTTTGGGCAACGGGAGAGTAGGGGGGAAGAGTTTAAGAATCAAGAACCAAGAAAAGGCCCCATACCCTGAGTGATAGATAGGCCACCTGGCATTTCACATTAAGCACCTTGCTTACTGGGAGCTAGACCCTTGTTAAACTCTACTGAAATAAATAGGTACTGATCCCCTGCCAGCAGTACTTCAGAAAGCTACAGCCTGAAGGTCAGCAGGGACTAGCAAATGGTTTCCTGGATGTTAGCTTGGAGTGTTGCCCACTCCACACCCAGCAGTCTAGGACCAGGCTGGAAGATCATCTGCCTGGGCTCTTACATGGACTTCCTCCCTGGAGTCTACACAACAGAAGCTACCTCCAACAAGAGGAGCACGTCCGTATTAACCAGGACCAGAGAGTAGTCCACCAGAGACAGAGCAACTGTCTCAAATAACTGAGTTACCCATTCCAATAACTGACCAGGCAGGACATACAAATGCAGATGAAAAGCTAAAATATTGACCCTGCCTGATTGGCACACTCACCCAGGACCAATAAAGTATTGAACCCAACTAGAGGCTCTGTCATACAGCATGCTCAATCTTCCCAAAATTGTGACCACCTGCGTCTCCATGTCTACAATCCAACCTGTGCTACAAGTATCAAAAGAGACTTGGGGCACCCTTCGAGCTCTGCCTGGTGTGAAGGCCAATTATCCAGGGGCCTTTATAATGACTGGGAAACTGCAGACTTTGACATACCAGATGACAAATGTTCCTCTGGCAAATGGAGCCCTCTACGCTAATGAAGAGTGAGTTCCAACAAACAAGGGATCCTGTAACAAGTTAAGAAATAAATTACTGTGAATGGTGGAATTTGAACTATTAGTCCTTAACGATTCCTAGGTGGCCCAAAATAATGAAGTGCAAAGGACCAAAGGCAGCTATTTGAAATTCAGGTCTGCAAATAGGTTTGATGCGACAAAAACCCGAATCACCTTGTGCCGGGATCTCAAGTAACTAAAGAGGCACCAGAAAAACTCAATCGCTAATGATAGTTTGTATGTCAGTCAGTCATGTATGTATGTTAACGCTCTCTAATTTCCCAAAACTTAAGCACGAGCTGTGTGATTCAGTGGCACCAGTCGACACTAGAAAACTCTGCCAGTGATTAAAAAAAAAAAAAAAGTCAGAAGATTATTAAGACAACTCTTTTCCTTGTAGAAACTCTGATATTTTCGCACCAACTGCTTTCCCAGGAAAACAACACTGCTATCCCACAAATCACGTTAAGCTTCCAAAACTTATGATCCAGTGAGTGTTCCACTACAGACATTGATACCTCATGCTTCATCGGGTTTATAAAGCGAGCTCTCTAGGTATCACAGCCCCATTCATCTAACCGGCAATAACGACTGTCTTGGGTGTTGTGCTCCGCTAAATCTTTATGGAGTCATCAATCGAAACAATAAGGACTAAAGGCCGCTGTACCTTCATCACTGTTCACCGCTTAACGGCACGTGTAAATAAAACACATCCCTTTAAAAAGCGGTAGCTCTCGTAGAACAGAGATCTTTATCGACTGCAATAAACTGTAAAACTGTAATACTGTATTTTGTGCCAGCCAACTCACCACCTGCGAGCAAGCTTTGCTTGCTGAATTACAGGTACCATTGGAGAAAAAAAATGTTTCAGGGTTTTTTTTCCCTACCCACTACAGACCTAGTATTAGTGGGTAGAACAGGGAGTTTTATCCGTGACATTGGCCTGTGTTCCCTACAAACCACAGGATCTGGAGAAAAAGGATCACGTGCTTGCGTCTTTCATAATAAGTGAAAACCTTCGCTTAGTTCAAAACCCTTCTTCACTCTGTTGTGGATCTTGTGAGAGGAAATCTGCCAGGATGACAGAGTTGGACGCCTGCACTGTAGCACTCCTTGATGTAAGGCCCAGGGCCACCCAAAACTCATCCAGAATCACCGAGACAGCTTGCTGCAAACATCGCATTATTAACGCTTTAACTTGAAATGTATGTGGAGTTACCGCTTCGAAAAGCAATTGCAAACAGCATTGCTTAAACACACATAAAAGACATCAACATAAAAAAAAAAAAATCAATGTAATATTTTCAAACTCTACATTTCTCGTAAGCAGCAGGACACACTCATTTTGCAACATGACACGATACTGTACTTTTGCGATGAGCGCCCTGAACAATTCTGCAATCATGTTTTCGGATTCGAGTGTGCATCTAATGGGTACCTGTTAGGAAACGCTGGCCACGGAGTAACGGATCTGAGTAAGAAAATACTCTCAGTTCTTTTTTTTACCAGTTTAGAACTTACTTATAATAAGGGGAACCATGTAGGTCATTAACTGGCAAACGGTTTTACAAAGTAAACACTCATTAATGTTACATAAAATACTGGCAACGGAGATTATGCAATTAGGTCTCCGCCCTAATCTAAAGGCAGGGGCAGCAACTGGTAGTTTCATTAATTCAAAAGCCAAGGGAGAAAATATGGCGAGATTGGAGTTCTTAAACGGTAAAACGGAAGGAGCTAACGGAGGCCCTAGCTACACCCTTCCAAATATGTCAGTAGGCCTGATAGTGTAAATCACTTGGCCCCAAAACTCTTACCAAACATCAGTTCATATCATGCAAAATCAGGAAAAAAGTGACCAGAGCACTCCAAAACAGTGTGAAATGCAATAATCTCATCAAGTTCCAGTCGGAGAGGTAGACAATGAACAATCACATTAAGATAAAAAGGTGGCCTATGGTATCACCACATACAGTGAATGGTTTTAGCTTGCTTGGAGATCAAAATGTCTTGTTCAATGTTCTGCATCTCCATCTCCCTAAACCTGCAATTTGACTTTGAGTTGTAGTTGTTGGCCCTACGCACTTAAAGGTCCACACAATGAACATCTGTTTTGTTAAAAACTGCATAATGTTCACAACTAGCCCTCTTCTTTGACCTGGAAAGACCATCTTGGAACACCATGAATAGCATTCAAGGTTAAAAGCCCACATCTAGCAAAATGCAGTGTCAAAATTGTTTAAAAAAATAATAAACTATAAGTTAATTTAAGGAGCGTCTAACCTTAGCAAGTGATCAAATCTCTTTTCTATAGCAGACATGCCTAAATTCTGAAATTAATGACAAGCAATCAAAAAAAGCTAACAAAGAAGGCGGCACTACTAAGAATTAAAAATGCTATATCTGCAAATAAAGAATTTTATAAAATTCTCAATGAGTTTTGAAAACCTAGATGCCTGTATGAAACCCATCCCATTACTCAAGAACTCACAAATTGTCAAATCCTTACACAACCAATGCAGACACATTCAAATCCTATTTAAAACAAAGGAAAACCACTAGCCCCAACTCATTTACAAAAATCCCCTCCAACAGTAAGCCAATACTCTTTAAACATTGTGCCCCAAAGGCATTGGAAATTCACAGGTCTTCAGCTGCCTCAGAGCTGTTGATCAGTGGATAACATGGAGCCATCTCAAATTGAATGCTTCCAAAACAGAAATACTCACATGTGGCGACTGACCCACTCTGTGCCTGGCCTGACAATCTGGGACCACCTCCTAAAGTGTATAAGGAATTTAGAAATCTTGCAATTAACATGGAGTCCAAGTTAACAATGAATGCTCAACTGGACAAATTAGCAAGATCAAGCTTCATCAACATGAAAACTCTGCACCGCATCTTCCCCTACCTCAGATTTCTACACAAGGTGCAGACTGCTATCTCTCTTGTACTATCTAAACTGAATTAAGCCAATGGCTTCTACCATAGATCATCTCTATCTACTATGAAAAACTAAAAAGCATTCAGAACTCGGCTGATGCCAGACTACTACTATATGTAAAGCCACAAGCCCACATCTCTACTGCCTTGAGGGCCCTACATTAGTTATTGGTTGCCAGACGATCTACCTTCTAGCTGCTATATCAGGAACTATACAAGAGATACATGGGTAATTAGTACTGCACTTTTTGCTTTTATTCTAATTTGCGGCCATCAGTGAATTAAAGGGTGATATCCTGCTAAAAGCAGTAATAGCCAGAAGGCTACACAGAGACTGTGAGCCAATTACTACTGAGTGATCATGAGGTCTAGATATTGTAAGAGGCCAACTTAAAATGAGCTGTAACAAATATTTTGTTTCATGAGACTACATTACGAAAAATCAACTTTAGGTGTTCTCTGGAACAGTGAGGACTAGGAGCTTTTTGCTACTATATATAACTTTAAATGTAACTGTTTTATTAGCACTCTTACAATATACTAATTTTTAAAGCATGTACTCCTCATCATTGACTTAAGTGTGATACCTTATTCGTTATGCTCTGACAACCTTCAAATCATTCAAAAAGTCTTCATTGCTCAAACAGTGTAATCACTGGAAAGTCAAGGAAACTAACAGTGTCTTGGTTAGCTCTTGTAGATTTTAATACTCCCAAAACTCCATGCATACCACAGGACCTAAAGTAGGTCTGTGATACAAACTGGGTAACTGAAAATAATGTTTGCTACTGTATAAAGCAATGTATGGATACACATTAATGACATATGTGTATATTAGCAGCAAAAGTCTCATACACCATTGATACTATTCACAACAGTGCACAAAACTGGGTGAATGTATAAATATGTATTATTTTTGGAAACTATGCCAGTAGAAGCTAGTTGAACAGCCAGCTGGAGACATTCTCAAAGAGCAGACTAGTGCGAGGAAGTGAGCGTGAATGTATCCAAGGGAGAACACAGAAGGAGAAAAGAAAGAAATAGACTTGACAAATCCACTCTCAAACAATCATTTTTAAAACTTACAATCCTGCCTGAATGCTCATAATGAATGGAGTTCAGAAATTTGACAAATTCATTCTTACAAAAGTAAATAAAAAAATGTATCAAATTATTTATTTTCCTGGATCACTTAAAAACACTGCTGGCTTTTCCCTTTCTTGTGGGATGGAGGACATCCCAACTCTCATGCTGACCTCCCACCTACCTTTATACTCTAGTGCATGTTAGCACTCCATCTCTTTGTTTTCGGGTTCTTGCTTTGACTCTCTCAGTCTATGTATCTACCTTTGTTTTTCTTCCAATATTACTTTGATTTCTTGCATGACAGTGATGCTACACGTTACTTTCCACTTGTTTTCCCGTAGCCTCCTCCGTACTAATATCTCTCCTCACTTGCACTTTAAAAAGCATAAGTGTAATGGTTCCTCAGCTACATTTACCATAAAAATAGGCACTGACAAAGCCAACAGGTTTCCCCTTTCAAATGTGGTTGCAGAGCCACTGGCTTTGCTGATGCTCTTTCCCACAGGTGGATGTCCTGTGTGCGCACACACAGGAAGTCAACTTGAAATGCTTTTTCGTAATCTTCATGAAAAATAATTTCAAGATGGCCACCACGCACCCACACGCACGCACACAGTCAGGCTGGCTTTCACAATGGTTTTTAAGCTTGCTGTACAGCATCCCCAATGCTGTGCAGTATGGTACAAAAAGGTAAAAATACAGTGCTTTGATGGAGGGTGGTTGTGCCATTTGGCAGGCTACACACAAAGCATGCGTGGCCTGCATAGTGGCGCAAGCATTTTTTACCTATTTGGATGAATAAAAAGATTTTAAAAACCAGTAGCGGGAAAGCTTTTTTTTCTGAAGTGCGAGTGGAAGAGGGGGAGGGGAGCAACATGGAGGGTCGTGGCAAATCATTCATGTTGTATTTTCTGCAATGTTCTGATTAAAATCATTAATCGTCGATTTTTTGGCAGTTGTTCTTTCAGAAACTGGATACATAATAAATGTTTCCCAGAGACTAGGCTGGCAGCAATGAACAAGTTACTTACCTTTGGTAACACCTTATTTAGTAGAGACTATATCTAGCAGCAGATTTCTTAGCTTAGAATTTTCCCAGGAATCAGATTGGATCTAGGAGATATTTTTCGCGAGCAGTACCCCTGCGTGCCCATAGGTGGCGTCGTTCACCTCCATGTCTGTCGTCTGTCCCCACAGAAGTGATGTCTGTGGCACCTATATAGATGCCACCTAGGCGCACTGACGTCAGCTTCTTTACCCGAGTTTCCTTGCTAGAAGTGCAGAGCCATTAAGAACACTGACCAGTGGTGTGGAAAACGAGGGCCCTGAAAGGTAACAACCCTGTCCCTAGAAATCCATTCGCAGAGCAGGGAGGGTGGGTGGATCAGTAAGGAATCTGCGGCTAGACATAGTTTCTACCAGATAAGGAGTACCCGAAGATAAGTAACTTCTTCAGCGGCAATCCCCTGCCTTCCTACCTCCCCTAAATTAGAGCGGCAGAGCATAACCCCCTGCTGCCAGTGCAGCAAAAGTGAAAAATAAAATGGTAATAAAATGGATTACTATTTTATTTTTTTACTGCCCCCAGCTTGAGCAGAGTTTGGGGGCGGGGCACTGCTGCTGACTGGTGCTCACTCCACCGGTTTACACTATGCATGTCAGTTTGCCCGGCTGCATTGAGCTGGCCAGTCTGACATGCGCAGTGTTAACCTCTCCACCTAGATGTCCTAGGCAGCTTGGTGGAGAGCAGGCACAAGCCCCTTGGAGTCTCGAGGCAGTCCACTACACCTAATCCTGGCGCTGCTTTCATGCTGCTCATCTGCAGCATGAAAACAGTGTGGGGATTTGGAGAGGGGAGCTGGCTGAGGCTCCAGGAGTATTCTGCAATCAAGGCGAAAAACATAAGTTTGTTTTTCTTTTTACCTTTTTCACCCACTGACAGGCATTGTGAGAAACTCTCATTGCCTTCAGCCTTAATTCCAGAACTCTCAATCATGGCCCGTTATAAAACAACAAGTCTTGATTGAGAGCTTTGGAATTTGAGCCTAAAGGCATTGTTGATATACAGTGCCTGCCACTGGGTTTGGCACTGTGCTCGACGACCCCCCACTGTTGAGGGTCACCGCCCGCCAATGAAATTGTTTATCTGATAGAAACTTCTAACCACGGATTCCTTACCGAAGAATAGACACTCAAGTAATGCCATCCCCAGAGGTCGGTCTGTGGACCAATTTCAAACCAGAAAGCCCTACATGACCGACCGGGCACTGTACCCATCCCTATGGACCTGACAATCCAGGCAGTAGTGCGATGTGTACGTGTACAAAGAGGCCCAAGGTGTCTGGCAGATATCCAGGAACGGAATTGTGTGCTAACACAAGGGGTGCCGCTTTAGCTCTGGTGGAATGAGCTCACAAGCCCTCAGGAGGTTGCTTCTTGGCCAGTGCGTAGCAAATCCTAATGCAGAGTATGACTTATCTAGAGATGGTCTGCTTCTGTACAGCCCAACCTTTCTTCACTCATAGACCATGAAGAGTTGGTCGTCCACCTGCAACTCTTGTCTGATCAACAATCTTTTTGGGTCCAGATGGTGGATCGCTCCTCTTCTTTAGAGGGATGTGAAGGAGAGGAAAAAGAAGGCAAAGTGATGGATTGGCCTATGTGAAATGGAGTAACCACTTTTGGAGGAAAAGAGGCTTTTCTGCAAAGCACCAGTTCCAGAATAGATGGTGCGGGAAGGAGGCGTGGATGACAAGACGTGGAGCTCACGCACTCTTCGGTCAGATGTAATTGCGACAAGAAAGGCTGTTTTGATTGTAAGGAGCCTAAGGGGACAATTATGGAGTGGCTTAAAAGGAGTACACATCAAGAATGTTAGCACAAATTAAAGTCCCACTGAAGAGGGAAAGAGAGATGTTCAAGACCTTTCAGAAACCTATTTACAATAGGGAACTTGAAGAGGGATGGATGGTCAGGCAACCGCAGGAAAGAAGAGACAGCATAGAGATAGACCTTGAGAGTGCCCAGAGCAGATCCCGGCTGGGCAAGGGAAAGTATGAAAAGGAGAACCTGAGAAAGGGGGACAAGAAAGAGGATCAATGTGTTTTCTGCACACCCTGCCAAACATTTTCTCCAACAGCAGGCATATAGAATTTTGGTGGAGGGACATCTGACTGCCAATAACACGGCCTGCTCTCCATTCAAGACGAAAAGCATCTCCGAGCAAGAGCCGCCTTGGAAACTCCAGTACACAAAACTGCTAACAGTTGGGCATTATTGGCGGAGATGAACAGATCTAACCAAGGCTCTCCCCACAGCTGAAAAAAGACCTTCCACCACCTTTGGGTGGGTTCGTCATTCGTGATTCACTAGGCATCGTAGGTTGAGTTCGTCCGCACTGGCGTTCAGAGAGCCTGCTAGGTATTTAACCACCAGAGAAATAAATGCCCTGATGTTCCAGCCATGCCCTGAGATGCAGGGCCTCTTGACAAAGGGTCCATGACCCCACCCCGGACTCTTTATTGCAGTACCACATCGAGGTGATGCCATGAACACAAGCACTAGCCTTCCCTTGATGGGAGCGGGGGAGAAGGCTTTCAATGCTAGTCGGATTGCTTGGTGCTCTAGCAAGTTGGTGTGGAGTCAGGATTCTGCCGGAGGTCAGAGTCCTCTAATCTTCGCTGCCCCATGCCAAAAGTGATGCATCAGTCACCACTGTGAGATCTGGTTGGGGAACAGAGATCCAATAGCGGTTTGTTATCCACCACTGCAGATCTTTTGCAGTTTCCTTGAGATGTGAAACATGTCAGAGAGATTCCTCTGATGCTGTGTCCGTTGGAACTTCAGGTCCCACAACAGAGCCTGCATATACATGCGTCTAATGCACGATGCTGGAAGCGATGAGTCCTAACAGCCTCAGCATCTGTCTCACTGAAATCCAGGATATGGGCTGAAACATTGGTATCTTAGCCTGAATATCCAGTACTCGCCATTCAGGAGGATATGCCTGAAACTGAACTGAGTCCAGAACAGCTCGGTGAAAGGGACCATCTCAGAAGGAGTCAGGTGTGACTTTGGCATGTTGATAGTGAACTACAGCGATAAAGGAGGTCTGCCATAGTCTGGAGGTAGGAGACGACAGCCTGGGGCAAATCTGCCTTCAACAACCAGTGATCAAGATAGGGGATGACTATTACCCCTGATCTCCGGAAATGAGCCATGACCACCACCATCACCCTGGGGAAAACCTGAGGAGTGCTTGGAAGGCCTAAGGACATCAGAGGAAACTGAAAGTGCTCGTCACCTACCATGAACAGCCGGTAACGCCTGTGGGCAGGCAGGACGGGAATGTGGAAATATACATCCTGCAAGTCCAGAGCTACAATCCAGTCTCCAGGGTCCAGGGCAGAGAGCACCTGAGCTAACGGGAGCATTTTGAACCTCTTGTTCTTGAGGAAGTAGTTGAGGGACCATTGGTCTAGGATAGGATGAAGGTCTCTGCCATTCTTTGGCACCATAAAGTAGCTGGAATAGCAACCACAACCCACTTCGGGTATCAGCACCCAGGGCAAGTTTATCAGAGATGATTGGACATCCCCCGAAAAATCATTTGCCCTCAACCAGGCATGGCACATCAAGGCCAACGTCGATGAAACCGCTCTGAAGAGTGAGTTGGTTGTGTCGAGACCACGACAAATGGTGAAATTTGATGCATCTCTCCCATCAGCAACATTCTGGGCGAGCATGGCCAGACCTCCTCCGGAACAGTTGGCAGTATCTGCACAACCATGCACAACAGCGCATGGGAGTAGCAGCCTAGAAGGCATGCTGTGTTCACGGACTGCAATGCCAGGCTGGTGGAAGAAAAGATCTTCTTTTTCAAAGTGGCCAGCTTCCTGGATTCTTTCTTTGGGGGTGCAGTAGGGAATGCACCAGGATTTATGTGAGGTAAAGGCATGAACCATCAAGCTCTCTTGGTGGCAGCGTCGGGAGCGTTGACATGGGAACAGGCAACGGGTTAAGGTCAAGGTAGTATGACAGGGTTGGTCTGGATCCAGAAAAGGATCCTCAGGGCTTAAGCCGGGGCTGAAGCCACTGCAGAACCAGAAGGGGCCTCTGCTGCCTCCTCGGGGCCTGAAGGTGCATCGAACGAGTCAGTCCACACAAAAATGAGGAGCATGGCCGCATAAAATTCTTTCAGTTGGGAGCATGTCACTGCGGCTCCTGGAAAATTAGGGAGGAGCAGAGCCGACCCAGGCACAGGCTCTACTGAGGAGCCAGGCTTTGATGCATGTAGGTCCCTCATCTCATCAGCTGACAGACGAGGTGAAGTTTTAGATCTCCTTGATATCTTTTTCTTAATGGTGGGACTTACCTGAGTGACCTGACGACTTGGAGCGCGACGAGGATCTCGGACCACGTGACCACTCCTAGGACCTTCCTCTTAACCAGGACCTTGAATGTTGCAACGTAACACGCCGAGCTGCCAGGAGCTTGTGGGAATTGCTCACTCAAGAGCTTCAGGTTCATGGCATGGTAGTCAGAACACGACTAGGGGGTCGTGGTCAATCTCGAGGCACCATTGGTATACAAGTTGTGGTCCGTCACTGACCGGGAGGAAAATCTCCCAAAAGACTCAACAAAACGTCAAAAACGTTCAACCGAAAAGTGACTGATGGGGTAGCTCTTCTACTGATTAGTGCTGGCTGGCACGGAAAAAAAATACTGATGTCAGCGTGCCTAGGTGGCACATATATTAATGCTGCAGATTTATTTCCGGCGCGGACAACACCTACAGAGCCAGACAACACCACCTACCAGCGCACAGGGGTAGTACTCATGAAAAATCTTGCAGATCCGGTCTGACGCCAGTGGAAATTCTAAGGTAAGGAATCTGCAGGTAGAGGTCTATCAGGTTGAATAGTGTTTTGGGATTACTCTTGGTCCTCTTCAAACCAGCCTCATATCTGGCAACCCTTTCTCTAACATGTTGGCGGATAAGAAAAACCATCCTCAAAGAAATTATTTAGGCAACCGAGGTCCAACAGAAGCCATCCAAAATACATAGTGTATTCTTTTCTACCATTTGCGTCGCATGCCGTGGTCTGGTCTGCGGCTCTAGAGCAAAACAAAGTGTCCGCGTCCATTGGAGCCAGCCTAGCTCTCATGAGCAGGCCCTATTGTAGAATTTGCTTTTTTACATGTAAAATGCAGAGAAATGAATAGTCCCACAGCAGTGGGGGTCCTACCTCAGAAAAAAGAAGTTTTCTCTGTGCCCCCCTCCACTTCACTTGCACCAGCACATCCTGTTTTGTGGCATGGCGAGCAACAAAGTCATTTATCTAATGAGGGGATGCACACAGCTGCTTAAGAATCAGAAGCCACAGGAAACGGGCTGTCTGCATAGAAAAGACTTTCAAAATGTCCTCCTACACACAGAATTAATTGAATGTGGGGGGCCCGGTGGGGGAGGCGGGGGGAGAAGGGATATTAACAAAAAATACAGTTATATCTGAAACGCAATGTGCGTTATTTTGTCTACAACAAAAGCAGCAGACAATACGGAGAGATATTCAACAGCATTAGCTTAAAACGCCTCACCAGCCCTGCTGATTTCAGAGCCTGTGCCTATACGGTTTATAACATTCAAAAACCTTTTATAAGAAGAAAGAAGGCAAGGAAGAAAAAGATTAAATTAAAACGATTTAAAAAAAAAATCTGGTTTGAACTGAAACATAAAAGAAGAGATAAAAAATGTGATGTTGGATAAAGCAGTGTAAGTGGGATGTTAATAAGGGTACACTATGGGGTTTAGGCAACAGAGGCTACAGCGCACTGTCAGCTATTTCTATATTAAACTTACACTTGAATAACAAAACTAATACAGCCCTAGCATTGTTTCAGCTGTAGCAGCATGAACGTAACCAAAAAACATAAAGACACACTAAAGGGTGACGATGATGCATTCCAAATTTGAAGAAGCATTGTTGCGCTAATGCAACTGTGCAAGTTAAAGGAACCCTCCATCTGTGAGTGCAACAACAGCTTCCATTCTTGTTAGGTGTTTCAATGCACCACAATAAGAAACATCGTTATGTCAGTAGCTAATGGCGGGGGCACTTCACATGCATCTCTGCACTGCCTTCTGTTCTAGAATGGAGACACAATCACATTGTACTTCCACTACGCCTCATTCTTCACATGCTCCGCTGCTGCGGCACAAGTGATAACTTGCCTGCACTGCTCTCACATTGACTCTCTACCCTCTGACACGGTGTCATCAGCCTGTCCACTGACAGTTAGTTCTTGCCACCCATGTAAATGCTGTGCCTGCTGACACATCATGTTTAGCTTTGGGTTAGAGCAGGGGCGGCTTCTCCGTTAAAGCGGAGGAGCACTGCCCCACTGTATTTGTAGAAAAATAACAAATAAAATGATAACGCTATGTTATTATCATTTTATTTTTCCTGGGAGTAAAGGGGCGGGCTAGGCTGGAGCGGGCCGGAGGAGGAGTATATGCACCACAAAGTGTGCATGTCTGTCTGGCCGGCCGTGGTGGACCGGTTAAACAGACATGCAGACTTTGCATGTTCTCAACCCGGCTGTAGTGCACAGCAGAGTGTAGAACATGCACAGGCTCCCACTCTCATTCTGAGTGGCAAAGCAGGCCGCTCCGACCAATCACAACGCTGCTGTCATGCTGGTGACAGCAGCGTAGTGATTGGCTGTGAGCCTGTATGCAGCTGGGAAGAGGACAGAGGGGAGGGGAGCCGAATGCGCTTTCTCAAGAAGGTGAGTGGGTTTTTTATTTTTATTTTTTTACACCCCCTCCTCGCACCGTCCCCCTCACCACCCCTGTTCAGTCAAATAAGTCCAAAGCTTAAATCTAAAAGCTGGGTGCAGTCTAAAAATAAACTGCTGCCACTTACAGGTTCCCAAATCTCTACAGTCCTAAAGTCACTGTAGTTCGACTGGAACAGTACGTTCAATCCAGCTGAGTTTCTGAGTTGGGCTTATTTGACTTGCCCAGTGATTGGCCTAATGCTTATTTTTCCGCAGCGTTCCATATGCTACGCCGTGAAAAACCCGGGGGCGTGGCTAACCACGCAATGGAGTTCCCGGGCTCCTTCCTGCTACCCCTTCGCCATCCTCGGCACCAGAGTTGGGCCTGAGCCCATTAATTGAAGGGTGATCTCTGCTGGCCACCCCCCTGCTACATTAGCCCCCTGCAGCGGTTATCGAGGCCTGGCCCCGGCAAAATGCTCCCAGCAGCAGTGACCAACTGCTCCGCCATCTTACAGGCCTGTGCGCCAGCCATAGCCTTGGCAGCCTATATTGAACAGCGCCTACCACCAGACTGAGCTGCCCCCCATTGCACACCTGACCTGACTGCCAGCCTGCCGCAACAACATAGGGGCTCTGCCCAGGTGACATCTTGACTCGGGGGCTGTGTGGAGGTCACTTGGGGCAGGTAGGCCTTGCTGCATTAAGGACCTGCGCTGCTGTGCATGCTGGGGCGCCCCGGCTAGAATGTGTGGGATGCCTGAGGAGCGCCAGACAGTGAGGCCTGATGGCCTCGACGGCTCTGGTCGGAGACTGCACTGCCTTACGGGCCCGTGCATAGCCCGCACCGAGAGACCTGGGCCAGTGGTGGTGAAGCGTTGAACTTGCACCCACTGGCAGTGGGAATAGGCCGGGGGAGGGGGGCATTGGTGGTGTGGAAGCCTGCAATATACTGGGTTGGCGCCCGTGGTGTGGCCCCCACGCCCCGGTTGAGCACGGAGCATCCCGGAGGCCTTGCTGGACAGGCCTGGGGTTGACTGGTGGAGAACAAATGGGCACACACAGCCAACCTCTACATTTTGGGCCTGCTCTGCCCCTGGGGCTTCGGCCAAGAGAGGACACATGCACCAGCCTGGAGAGGTCAACGACCAGCATGAGTTCGGAAGGTAGGCTGCGCTGCGCCTGGGTCCCACACAGAGACTCTGAACCGGCCCAATAACGCGGTCTCAGCATCCTGCTGGGTTGACGTCCCTCGGCGGACAGCATCGTTGGGTGCGGAGGAACTGGGGGCAGGGGCACAGTCCTCCCCACCACCCCCAGGGCTGAGCTGCTGGGATCTGCACTTGCTGCCAGTTCCTCCCCCCCACCCCCATCTTGTTGGAGACCATTGCATCGTGCTTCCCTCCTGCTGGGGCACCTCACTGACACCTAGACATTGACATGGCTTGCAGGTCCTAGCCCTGACAGGCCCTGCAATATGGTGGTGACAGAGGAGCTGGGCCATAACTGCCGCCTCAGCGATAGACTACATTGTTGCAAACACGTAGCCATCGCAGCTCCAGGGACAGAGCAGGGCACGCACAACAAATAGCCCTCACTGCAAAGGGTGGCATCCAGTGTGTTCACTCAGCAACAACGTAAGGGCCATTTACATTTGGGGTAGCCGCTCTCAGAGGCTACTACTCCCCACCACGTGCTGGTGGGCAGCAGCACGGGCCGCCCCTTCCTGCTGGGCCCGGAACTGCACGACAAGACAAGCTACTATCCTCTCTAACCATGCCGCTCAATAAATCCTCTACAGAAGTCCAGCTACCCACCCTCTGGAACAAAATGGATCCCGCAGAAAATGATAAGCTACAGGCCCCACAGGAGGAACCGAGAACCTCCCCGGCCCTATCACGCAAAAATTCCTGGCGCACTTCCTGCAGGAAATTTGCCTGGAGATTGCCTCTATCAAGACTGACCTCAAGTCCTGCATTAAAGACGTCAAGAGAGATATCACTGCACTGGGTGATCGGGTCGATGACTTGGAACGTACCACAGATGTGCACCTCTGGGGGACCAGAATATTGAGCTTCAGGACAGCCAAGAGGACCTTGAAAATAGAGGAAGGCGTAATAACATTTGCATCCAGGAGATTCTACAGGGCTTAGGGAGCGGACATCATGGCGTATACCGTGGCTCTCCTTCACTCGATCAGGAGGGACCCTGATGCAACACCCCCCCCCCCCACCCCCCAACCGCCTGGCAATGCTGGAACTATCCTCTGTGTAGCTCAGCAGAAAGCTGAACTGGAATTTCAAGGACACAAGCTACAACTATATCAGGATCTGTCTCTCATCACGCTTCAACATCGAAGAGACTTTAAAGTAGTGAAAGACAAACTACGGAGAATGAACTTAAAATACTAGTGGGATCAACTGTTTTCTCTTCTCTTTGAATGGGAGGGTAAAAAGCGCTCACTGTGTTCCCTTTACGAGTCGGAAAAACTCTTGTAATCCACCCTCCTGACAATGTGGATCATCCCTCCTTAGAGGACGCTGTATCCAGCCATCATCTCAGACCAGCCTAGACCACTGTACGTCATCGCCATCATGCAAAATGCCCTAGCACAACAGCTACCCAAGAGGCAAAAAATGACATGATTCATCACCTTTGAGCGCTGACTCCTAACAAGTCACCTCCTTTATCCCCTGATCTGGGGGTTCTCACCTAACATGCCCTTTTCTGCTTGGTGGCTTCTATTGACCCTCCTGGCTGCTGCTCTCTGTACTAGGAGGCGGGGGTGCACAGGGGCCGGGGACATATTCTCTCTATTACTTGACTTCTCTGTTGCGCTGCGACTACTAGCCCCCACCTGGCGATCTGGTAAACGAGAGGGTGACACCTGCACCGGGACATAGACACTCATGTGCTGGTCTGCGTGGGAACCAATTGCACAAGATGGACTTTAATGGTTCTTAATTGGTTTAATATGGTAATTGTTATTTCTTTCTGATAGGTCCGGGCACGTTTGGGTCATCCATGAGGGGCTCCACGCTTTCCCTTGCAAGTGACCAGGGGGTTTCCTGGGAATCTACCTCCTTGAGTCCTAACGTCATTGAACACACAGCAGATTATTTTCCACGCCCTATGACGTTTTTTTCCTGGCAGTATTAAACTTGCATCCCTAAATGTCTGTGGTCTCAACTCCCTGAACAAGAGGAAACAGGTTTGGAGCTACATCCTGCGCCGCGATCCAGACATAATATTACTGCAGGAAACAAACATGAGAAGTGTAGATAAACATAGGATGGCCTACCCTCGATACCCTGTACACCACTGGGACCACACAGATACCAAAACTTTAAGGGTTGGTACGATCTATAAACTGCACCTTTGGTCCTACATTGTCAAGGTCACCAGAGATAAAAGGGTGGTGCAACATCACACTGCACTTTCACAGGGAAAGGGCCAAGCTTACATTGCTGAACCTCTATGTATCTAATACTGCCCAAGATACTTATGTCCGGCACATCCTTAACGAGCCATTCCAGGACGTGGAAGGAGAAATTATTGTAGGGGGTAGACTTCAATCTAGCCTGGGACCCAGAGCTGGATTGCCACGCCTCCTTTTTAGGCACTGGCCAATGTCCGCACAGCTGAAAAAGGATATTGCTGCCTTGGGCCTTGTAGATGCATGGCAGTACCTAGCCCAGATTCAAGGGACTACTCTTTTTATTCTCATGTACATTCCACATACTCATGCATTGATTACATCTTCGTCACCCACTCTCTTCTCCACGCCTTGAATACTGCTGGAATTTCCTATATCTCTCTATCAGACAATACCCACATTGAACTACAATGGTCCTGACAGTCCTCTTCCTTGGTGGAGTTACCGCAACGCTTCCTCTGGGACCCAGCTGATGTAGCAGAAATCCACACAGGGATCTTTGACTATTTTTCGCACAACTCCGATCGGATGTCCCCCTCAGCTTGTTGTGGGACAGATTTAAGGCCACTATCCAGGGCATAATTTCCTCAAACGCTATAGTGCAGAGAAGGGAGGCGAGATTGGTGGAGGATACCATAACTTCTGAGATCAAGACCTTGGAACAGCAGGACAAGGCAAATCCCACCCATAAACAGAAACAACAGCTGGCGATCCTGAGGGGACAATTGCGTGCCCAAAGGACGAATACAGAAGAGTGATATCTGCTGGCTGTCAAAAAGCGCTCCTGCGATGGGGAGAACAAGGTTGGATCACTCCTGGCCCGAGGACTGCACTAGGAGAGGGCTTGAACGCATGTGGGGAAACTAGGCACACCTGGCGGTGGATGGGCAATTTCAGAAAGGGATAAGAGGTGCAAATTTCAAACTTACTACCAAACACTATATAACCAAGATGAGCTATCCCCTAGTCTCATTGATGCCTATTTGGCTGAGTGCAACTGGTCACCTCTTCAGCCCGGACATGCAGAGGAACTCAACACACTGATTACGCTGGAGGAGACCCGTTTGGCCCTTAAGGCTCTCCTACTGGACCGGACGGCCCCCAGGTTAGATTCTACAGGATCTTCCTCCAACATATAGGGGATCACTTGCTGAGATTAGATAGGTCCTTTTCTGCCACCATGGGTCTCACCCCCTACATTGGCAGAGGCCAAGCTTACACTTATATAAAAGTTAGGCAAAGATCCGACCATCCTATAGCCCTCCTCAACATTGATGCCAATATTTTTAGTAAAATCCTCTCCTCCACACTGGAGCGATACATGCCAGGGCTCTTTGATTCAGACAAGGTAGGGTTTATCCGCAACTGCCAGGGCACGGACAATGTGCGCAGAGTGGCCCATTTGGCTGAGAAGACCATTGCCATCAAATCTTGCTGTACCGTCTATCGATAGACGCAGAGAAGGCGTTTGACCGAGTTAATTTGACCTTCCTTCACTCTGTTTTACCGAAAATTTGACTGGGACCAACAATGATCGATAGAATAATGGCCTCATAAGCTGCCCTGATGGCAACGATTTGGGTTAAAGTCAATATTTCCAAATCTAGCATTCTGAACCTGACCATTCCTAGTAAGGACGTCCCAGCGGTGCAACAATAAGCCCCTTTTACCTGTCTTCCTCCTCTCTCAAATACTTGGCACTGAAACACCTTAGCCACAAATTATCAGGCGTGGATGCAGCATTCCTTAGAGTATGGCAACCCTTACTTACCTATCGCGACTGGAATTCACCTGCTTTACCCCACCTAAATTAAAAGCGATTGAACTCTTCCTTTGACATCCGCAACCTAATACACTATTTAACGCACCTTAGTACATCTCTCCCTGGGACCTCTACAGTTTTGACCACTAGACACAAGCTATGGCGATCTTATTTACTAGCCTGTGTACCACACGGACCTATATGTTGTAACTGCCTAGTATTCTTTTACTATTTTGATTGTTCTTCCCGTTTGCTGTTCCCTCCTTCCTCCACTCCCCCCAATTCTTCCCCATTTCCTACAACTTCAATTGTCATGCAGTACTGCTTACATGGGCCAAAGAGGGATCCCTCTCTTGCAGAGCTTTTATCCTCTGACCACAGCTAACAATGATGGACTGTTGTACTTGGCATACTGTTGCGATTGTTGATTTCAAAGAACCGCTCCCCCATGCCTTTCCTTGTACTCATATGAACCTCAATAAACAGATTTATAAAGAAAAAAAAACAGGCCTCCATGCCAGGAGGGAGCGAAACACGTGTTGGCTGATTATAACTGGGAGTTTTGTACATATAAAAACATATAGAATATACAGCAGATTATTCTCTTGCATGTATTTATTAGGTCGAGCACCAAAATGATAGGAGTGATCTTAGAAGCACTATGATACACTAACAAGAAGCAAAAGCTTTCTTGACTCAACCTACTCATATATAAAATAGTGGGACTTTGAACAAATTCTAAATTTACAAGTTTATATGAATCACTCAACGGCAATGCAAAAACCGGTTACTACTCGTTACTTTTCTCCACTTGAATGTTCAATATATTTTCACATATACTATGAGAAGACTACCAAAAAAAATGTAATAGACTTAAATGAGGCTGTTCGTTTTAGTAAATTTGAGAAATGAGAAGCAGTCAGCAGTACAATATTTAAATATAAAAATATTTCACAAAATCTGTCCTCTCTGGGATCATTACAAATCCTCTGATGCTATACTTGCCTCTTCAGCATTCAGTGTACAACTCTACCTGTTTGGTCAGTCCGCTTCCCTAACAGTTCAAACACCAGACCGGTGCTCACTCTCCAGTCTCGAGGGATGACCAACACTACCTTGGGGAGTCCGAGGTAGGTCAAACTGAATCAGCGGCTTTGACAGCAGGTGCTGCTTTGTTGAGCTTTGGGGCGACCTGGAATCCACCCAATAGCGCAATGACTCTGCCACAAACATAGCGGACATAATACCAACAGAAGTACAAAGAGCCAAAACACACCAATTTAAGGATCAAGGTTAAAGAAGGCCTAACTAGAGAACTGAGGGAACTGAAAGGGGAGAAAAACACAAACAATGTGGGACAGATATGAGTAATAAGTGAAACAACAACAGAAAGCCAATGCAACTAAACAACACCCTGCAAGGTGAAGGTCACGAGCCATAAGTGGCCCTAAATACAGTTTTGCCACCATTAACCTAGAAATGGTCCGAGGCCTAGGAAGTGATTAACTACCATACAGTTTATGGCGTAGTATTCCAATTCTAGATAGGTTCCACTGCCCCCTTTTCCACTCTTTCCTGTACCTATGTATTCTAGGTTTTGTGGTCTGCATCGTGCTTTGTCAGAGTCCAAAGAAGACATTATCACAGCTACGTTCTGACCGTGTCAGGGGTAAAGCTTCAAGCAACTTTGGTGCCGTAAGTCATGACTTGGGCAACATCATTAGATTTTTATAATACAACAGCAAAAACCATTGGCTTTGTGAATGCTTGTTGTTTGCAACCTTATGATGGCCGCCCTTGCATCAGTTACTTAGGAAAGATGCTATCCACACCTACATTTATGTTGCAGTCATCCTCAGTCTCATCTGCTCGAGTTCTTTCTAAAAGGACACAGTCCATGCATTAAGTTATCGCTTCTTTCTGTTCGGAGTTGACGCATGGCAGGAGGGACATGTGAAAGAACATCGTGTAGGTGAGGGGGTCCAAAAACGAAAGGATTGTGCCACATTCAGGCACAAGTTGTTCATATGTTAGCACAGACAGACAGGGGGCATGATCCTAATATAGCCATCAGTTTGCCAACCCTACCACCAGGATCAGAGAGCAAGGATAAAGGACCATGCATGCTCTGTCGAATGAACATTGTATTCAGTTGCCTTAGGGCCAGGAAGGAGTTAACACCAGCAGGGGTCCACATTCTGTGAGATGCTATCCCGAAGAAGAACATTCAGCTACCAATCGAGGCTTCCAAGTCAGGCTTGTTCTGAACATCAACAAGCAATGGTCCCTCCACCGTCGCTCATTAGGAGGAAGGCTGCAGTCGCACCTTTCATCAGCTTTGGTGCCAGATGAAATAACATCTCCCCGGGCTACTGACCATGATTGTTCAACGATCACAATGACCTCATAAATAGAGGCTCTTGTGGCAATGTCCCTTTCGAGCTCCTCTTCAAGGGTTGCTTTTTAAGGAGCACCTTTATGTCTTGCTTCTGAAATCAACAGCCTCCTTTGACTCCTTCCTCTGTGTCTCCGTTTCACCTGTATGTTTCTCTGCTTCCTTGAGACAGTTCTGGGAATCTTCACTTCCTTTTGATGCTCTGCTATCAGTAACAACATGATCTGTCAGAGCCGCCATCTCACAAAGCAGGCCCATTGCTCCTCTCGTGCCCTTTGCTTATCGCACAGTGGCTTTCATCCATTTGCCTGGATTGCTCCATCAAAACTTTGATTATCTTTAGGACTTTTACTTTCGGTAAGAGTTTAGCATCCACGATATAGATGGTGTCAGGCGCTGCGTAGGAGGGTCAGCGGCTAGAGTCACACTTGACATGGCTTAGTCCGATCTCTCAGAATGGAACAATCAAAACGAAGGTGTGAGCGCTTTGTGAGGGATGTGTGCCCAGACAGTAAAGACTACCCAGGCCACACCCAAACTGCAAGAACGCAAAATCGTGTGCTTCTTCGTATTTACATTATATGGTTTCTTGCCACAAACAAGACCGTTACATTAGGGATTTAGACGAAGTAACTCACAGGTTAAAAAACTGGTTGCCCAGAAAGCTCAACAATTTCCTAATTGTTGGCATTAGCTGTGATTTAAAGTATTGATGACTGCCTTCTGCTGACGAGGCTCGCTTCATATGAGGACTGATGAAATAGGATACAATACTGACCCACCCACCTGAAATACTACCTTAACAATCGGGGAAAAAGGAAACCAGGAAGTGATTTATTATAAAGTGCACAGCAATGCCTTGATGTAATGATCTATCCGAACTCAAGATTTGGGGCGACGCGCCCAAACGCAGAGGAGAGGCAACTCTGCTGTCTTCGTCTGCCTTACTGATATGCCGAAATATGTCCACAGCTGATAATACATTTGAAAAGGTGTAACTCACATTTATATAATATCTTCAATGAAGTGCACAGGCATGTGCCATTTCGATCTTGATGTGGGAAACATGTCCATCTGCTGAAGGCACCATTTTAAGGCAAAAGGTTATTCGTTCTGCCAGCGTAACTAAAACACCTTTGCAGTTTATTGAGGAGAACTACAAAACAGTTCCCTTACTGTATAAAGGAACTGCCTAGAAACATATTAAGTGTAATATGAATTCCTGCAACAGTTGCCTGCTTTGTCGCACCTTCATTAGCAATATCACACTTCAGCAGTAAAACCTTTAAGACAACTAACTAACTTCCAGTGTCCAAGGATTCACAATGAACATCTGAACAGGGGACTACAGCTCCTGATTTTGTGGGAAAGTCAGCAAACCTATTGTCTATTTACTGCTAAATCATGGAATTTGGCTAAACTCAGTTGCAGAGACACTACATACATTTGACTCCATACCAAATGCCACTAAGTTTATTAGTAAATTAAAACCATAAACCATTACACAGCATGCATAATCACACCACTGATAAAAATGAATTACAAATGTAAAATCAACAATTTAAAATACAACAATTTTTAAAACTCCCAGGTTCCTTGTCCAAAGCCCCTGATACCTACATTAATACAAACCAAAAGATCTAAGCACCTGTCACGATTGTGGGCTATGGTATTTCCCTTTACCAATGGAGACACATTATGGGCACACTTGCTGCTGCCTAGCAATTTAATGACTTATACAAAAGCTCACAGTGTTAGTCGTCCAAGCCACGTAATACATAGTCATAATGCCATGTGGGAAGCTTAAATGCTGTCGATGGTCAGCTGGCTGGAGGAGCAGGCACATGGCGTGCTAGAGAAGTGGGTAAGGTTCAAGTGGAGCCTCTCAGCTTGACGTTTTACTAGGGGCTCCATACCAAGTGAGTAATCTTGTTTGAGGTTACTAACACATCCCTCACTCAAATTTCACTCACCTGTTTATATGGGGATATGTAACACCGAGACAAAAGGCATGGCTCTTGCAAACCCACCGTAACTGGGAATGGATCAATGCGTTGAAGGAGTTGCAGCTGTAACCCTGGTTCAGTTCACTTCCATATATAATTCTGTGTGTTCTATACGTAGGTGTGGGAATGAGCACAAGGGTGTTTCATAGAATACAGGATCATACGTTCGGTGTGCTGGAGGCAACCCTTGGAGTGGTTTTGCAGAAAGAAGGCTTCTGTTGGTGTTTGCTCATACTAATCGAGAACTAACTCTACTTGCAGGAGCAAGCTGTGCAGGAACTTCACTCTGCTACTGGCCAAATGTCTTAAGATTTAGGAAGACAGGTTTGTTCTCAAGATCTTGTCTTAGCAAGATTTCTCTCTTCCCAGATGCCAAAGAAGCAGGCTGCATATATTTAAATCACTGCTTGTCTGAATTCAGTGAGGAAATTGTGGCTTTCTGTTACAACAACCAATTACAAAGCCTTATAATTTTACTTGTAGACAAGACTGCTTCATGTCTCCTCAGACCCTAAGAAGCTTAACAACAAGATCTGTTGGACATCAGCAATTGAATTTGACATAAATGAGTGTCCTTATTAACTCAACAGTCCATGACGTATTCAACCAACTACCCATTAGAAATTATTCTCTTCCAGAAATGGGGCTACAAGACAAGAAGTGTAGACGACAGTTTAAAAGGTATTGCTTGCTTATGCTTTGACTCAGAGGCCAGGTCATATCATCTTTGTGTAAGTGATCATTCACGCTGTCGACCTACAGAATTCAAGATTCCAGAATATTAATGAATATTAGGACATTTAGTTTGGACATAAAGAGCAATAACTTAGGACTCAAATTTGCTAAAATTAGGTCAAACATGGTAAAACAGGAGGAAGGAGAAATGACCATTAAAGTAAGTAAAAAGAAGGCAAAAGGCAACGCAAACTGGAACAAGCTGCTTTCTAGGCTGCTTTTCAAATGACTGGAAACTTTCTTTGCAGATACTTTGTACAGTGTTAACAGTGAGGTGAGGATATGGGATGAGCACAAGTTTTCGATTCTGTCACCCCACCTGGGGCCTTGTCAAACACTCAAAATTAGTTGGCGGTCTCCTATTGCTGCCTACATTCACAACTGCAGCTAGGTGGGCACCAGCACCCAAAGGCCAGAAATTGATTTAATATAGGGCCTAACTACCTCCCTCAAATACAAAACAGCGAAAATACTCTGGAGGACAGCATTTACAGTTTTCTTGATGGTCCATTTTTTTTTTTAAATCAACATTGCGTTTAAACAGGAACATCAAGATGGTATAAGCTGAAGCAGACCCCATAGAAGAAATACACTTATAAAAAAGAAAGAACATATGTAATATGAAATAAATCGACTATAAAGAGTCATTTTAGGTGGTCAATGAGCAAAAATTACCACGTAAAAAGAAACCCATTCCATACTAATTTTTAAAAAAACTATAAAAATCAATTAACAGTAACACACAAGGTATCCACCTGAGCTTATTCTTGTGTAGAAGAGCTAAACTGTGCTTCTCATGCATTAATTAAAACATATTCTTAGGAAAGTTGCCACTTTTACATGTAGCAAACATCAGCCCTAGCATCACGGCTTCCAATGGTAGTCAGGAAACCCTCATTCATCCAAGTATCTTACCACTGCTGATGCCTGAGTTGGCGATAACTGTTGCTTCACTCCATTGGTCTGCACTGGACACAGAATAAGATCGCTGATGCATACCGTCTGGTCGACTGTTGAAGGACACCAAACTGATCCCACTAGCCATCTGCATAGCAGATGCACTTGTGCTGACATTCCCTAGAAGAGGAAGACAGAAAACGTTGAAAGGTTTAGTGGCACAAATGAGTGAGGGTAAGAGGAATAGGTGGGCCAATCATTTTCAAGTAGCTACAGAACCTGACGTTAAGTTTTGTGAGGCTTTTTAACTCAGCCACCAATGTTTGGGCGGATAGATGTGGGTCATCAAGTACCAAGCCAGGATGTCAAATCCTGTTCTGGTAATGCTATGCAAGGGAATGTTGCAATAAGAGCCCTTACTTTCATCTCACTAGCGAGTAGAGACTGGTCAGTTCTTCTGGAAAGTCTGCGGTTGGCACCGCTAAGGAAAGCATAAATAAAGTTGAATACAGTTCAGAAAAAAAGAAACATGTACAGTTAAAATTCAAAAGTACATTTTTTTTTATACATTTAAAAGCAGTGAAAATATCCCCAGGGCTTCTCTAATCTATAATAGAAGTTTTCTTAAAAACTGTATCAGAAAATACAAAAATGAAATACCGAAGCTCAAATGCAGCCTAAACATAACAGCGTTTCCTCACTTATACTTTGACATGCTCTGTTAAAGTATGTCACATATATAAACACTAACCAGGTGAAACAGGAGAGAGGAAGATTTTTCCGTGACATTGAGCATGTGACGACTCTGGGGACAAGAGACACATCAAGGTCTGGGCTGCTTAGTGTCATGCTGCTCTGACCCAATGTATCCTGGATGGTTTGCCTGCCTCTCTCACCAAACAGTCCAGAGTTTACAAACTTTTTCTCTGGGTATGGAGTTTTTGCCATTGGAGGGAAATGTCTGCAGAGGCGAAGTCCTGTGAGATTTCGTCTCCGAATAACAGCTATTTGAGAACACTCCAAGTGCTGTTTATATTTTGACCTCAAAATCTTGAGTTCAGAGAAATCTGCACTAGGTGTGCCCTAGTCACCTCTAGATTTTCTGCACAGTGTCACTAAAGGCCTACCTCAAAAGACAAGGGAAACATGGATCTGTTCGAGCAAAATGCTGTAATACTCACGATAAACAACACAAGCATCACCCACGACTCCATTCTATCTCTGTGCTCATTAGAATCTATTGCTAATCTCTAGTACACGAACATAAACTCCAAGCTAGGAGAAAACTGTGTGTCAAGCACGAGTACAATAGCTGCAGAGGTGGCTTACAACGTCCAGTGGACCCAACAAAGTGTCCCAACAGGTTCTGCAGATCCTTCTAAAGGTTAATTGATGGTCAGTTCCCCTGCAAATCTCATAAAACACATTTTGGTGGTAGATAGGTGCCCCCTCATCTCGGCAAAGCACCCAGGAACAATATTAGTATCACACATTAACACCAGTCGAAACTTAACAAGAGAACACTTTGGGCAGGAAGAATGGAGGCAGGCGGTAAAAGGTATGAACTTCCCAATCAAAAAAGATACACCACTTGGAAGGAGTTTGACAAGCAAACCCAAAAATGTCAAAGTAGTCCAGGAAGCAAAATTCAATATTTTATGACCCACTTGCACACCTTTGGCTGTAGACTTATTTGGCCAATCTCTAACATCTAACTTTTTTGTTTGCAAGCTCCAACTTTGCCTGCGGCTGGCAATAGGGCCATATACTGGATGGTTTTGAGGCAATTTGGCTCACCCATGATTGTGGTTTTCTGGTAAAAAAAAATGCCTGGTGTTGCTTTCATGTAGTAGCAGATCTTCCACTGACTCAGGAAAAAAAAAACGATTGGCTTTGGGTCATTACACAGGAACCTCAGCTGTTTCTCTCCAGCAAAATGGGAGCCTTCTCTTCAAAAAAAAGTCATGATACATACCTGATCATAAGGTTAAGCAGAAGAGCCAGGCCAGGCTCTTAATGTGCACCTGTATAGAATACAGCAAGCCAGGCAGCATTTGTATGTTAATGGAGGAACCTCCTTCACAGCAGCTGTTCCAGGTTTTAATTCTACACAATACAAACTCCCATCTTGCCACACAGTGAGTCCATCATACATACACGCCAATAGATCAAATTCAGGCGGGAGACACCCGATATATTAAGCCAAAAATGTCTGCCTTCCACCTGAAATTGCCTTTCCTTCAATAGAGGTCAATGGGGTTAATACATTTTACAGATTTTTTTTTTTTAATCTCCCACTTTCCTCTTCTAAAATGTTGGCATGTATGATCATGTAAAACCTACTACCCTTAGTACACTCACAAACACCTAAATACCTCAAAACAGGTCTACCATTACCCATCATGGCTACAGCATGCGAGCACCTTCCCTACTAAATAAGGTTAAACTGAAGATAAGCATCACTAGCGACGGCATGCAGTTTTTAGGGAGTCACCTCCATCATGTCTGCAAATGTTTTCAGTTTCTCTATTACAAATTTAAATACTAAATAGTGCAGGGCTGACTGGATTTAAAACGAGAACCTAAGAATAAACTTTCACACACCTGATAAGACTGAAGCTGACGCATCTGAAAATAGTAAACATTGCTAATTCCATGACAGAACGTTTAAACCCCACTCCACATTGTTCAACCATTTGATTGATTCCTGAAAAAGCCCAATGAAAAAACAGAGCCCTTCAACATGATTCCTCATTCTCTGAGAACAGAAGCATATGTGAAAGTCTGTGCATTTGTACAAGAAATGAACAGAAAAATGCGTATTGTTGTGTCAGGGAGATGGTTATCTAAGGACCTTCAAGGTGTAGAACTACTGTGTATAATGATTTTTGAAACGTGGGTGTTAGGATGTTTGTGGGGGTGCAGTGGCCCAGATGAGGTTTAGAAGTTAAGAGACTGATCAGAATATACATATACATACACACACACATATATATATATATATAGTTAGACCTGGATGCCTCGCATTAACTGGAGTGTTCCCCGCTGGTGTCCGGGGACCTCAGGACTAATGGACCCAAAACTGGATAGCCAAGTACTCCTAACCAGCACTTGATTCTCTCAGGATAGCGAGACAGAGCAGTCCAAGGCTTACTCAAGGAGGCGAGGTGGGTTTGGACATACAGAAAACAGTGCACACAATACTACCAGCTAATAAGGTCAATGTCCAGTCAGTGCTTTACTTTTAAAAAAGAAAAATACTTTAATACACATAAAAGAAATACACTACACATAAAACTAGGATAGCCAGTGAAAACAGGCATTTCTACAACCCTCTGGGCCAAAGTTGTGACCCGGAACAGTATTAAAGCGCCTAAACGCTAAGCACTATAAAAACACAGTAAACATGTAGACACACAATTAGCATTGTATATTGCAGGCCATGTTGCACAGGGTACCCTCTCTTTCTCTAGAGCCATGACACTAATTTTTCTATTGAAATTATGTATTTCTAGCATATGATGTGAAGTCAAAGGTACTGGATCAGCAACCAGAACCTGCCATGCAAAGAACTTAAGTGCCCTCCCGTCCTTAGCGAGGACACTGACTAGTGGTGTCAGGGATCTGATCACAGGTACTTGATGTCTTGGCAAAGTTTCCTGGAGGCCCACTAGTCCAGTAGACAATGGCTAGTTTTGGGAGGGTAGTGGCTGGCCAGAGTGCTAGTACATCCTGATACCCCCAGATATCTCAAAGAGAATGGTGGGATCCTGTACCTACAGTTTGTAATTGTAAGTATCACACAGGCTCCCACAATACAGTGGAGGTGTCTGACCAAGGTGATCACACCTTCAACGACTGGGATCAAGCGTTTCCATCTCCCTCTGTCTCTTTTGACGTGCTGCAAGCTTCCTTATCTTGAGCAGCTGTCTACAATTTCCTTATGTTTCAAGTGGATGCTCCACAAGCCTCACATGACAGCTGGTTCTTTGCATCCAGGCTGCTGACCGATGCCCTTGTTCCTTGTCAAACTGGCAAATTCCTTTGCAGCAGAATCCATCTGTCACAGAGAAAACTCTCTTAAGTTCAACCTCTATTGAGTGGTTTGCAGACTCGGTGCAAGCTTCTCTTGCCTTTACGCCACAGGCGGGAGCAGGCTTCTAAAGATGCATGTCAGAACAGAAGATGAGTCTTGAACAACCACGGACTGCTAAGGCCAGTCTTTTATCACTGCTAATCGACAGGCTTATTAAATCAAAGGGTCTGCTACTTTTGAATCCTGGGTGCCCCACCAATCGTGAAGCACACGTGCGTCATGCTCCCTGCGTGTCCAAGGCATGCAAAGGATGTCTTATGGGCCTTCATGACAGGCTTTTGTTACCAGTCTGAGCTATTCCCCAGTGAGGAATTTTAATTGACTCCAGACCAGGAGGCCTTGACCATCACCAAATAGAAATGGAAGGGGGGGAGGTCCCTCCAAACAGGTTTAGTGAAGCTAAACACAGATAAGAGCAAGTGCCTACCCCAGCCCACCAGGCTTCTACAAGGAATAGGGAGAAGCACGGGGAGATGGAATGTCAAGCAGAAAACTCTCAGCTCATATTTAACACAATGGCTCACCTTACCGTTCTCCTCTAGGGAACCTACTGGCTCTCAAACACCCATCTCAGGTAGACAAAGGCAAGAGGACTACAGGCAAAGAAGACTGCACAGACTTGATGAGGAGGGTGGCTAGTAACCTACCCCACCAACGGTACAGGGATACAGGTATCCCTGACTATGCTTTATTGCTGTCATTACTGTCAGTCTATCACAGCCTGGGTAGAGAGGGCAGTAGCCACTCTGTGAAATAGGGGTACACTCTGTATGCCCCCCTCAACCTCAGAGCTAAGCTTTAGGGTTGCAATCCATGTAAGCGGAGAGACCCTCAGTGGACATGCATGACTGTCATGTTCACTTGGGTAGGGATCTTGAAATAATACAGTAACTTTTAAGAGACTTGCCTGGAGATCAGCATAAGGCAGGCGAACCACGCTCCCAAAGACATGCAGAAGATTTTCCGTCCCAACATACATATATATATATATATATATATATATATATATATATATATATATAATTTTAAAAACTAGTGGTGCCTGCCACTAGGTAGTTATATTTAGGACCTAGTTTCTATAGAAAGTGTTTTTTTTTTTTTTTTTACTTGCCTTTATCTTTAGTGCCAGTTGATTAATCTTCACAACCTTTTCCCAAAAAATAGGACACTCACATCTGCTGCTGTCTGAAAAGTTTCAGGGTGGTCCGTCAAGTGGGGGCCGAGGAAAAAAAGGGAAGGGGAGAGTCCCAAAACGAGTGTTCTCCATGGTAATTTCGATAAGGAATTTGAACAGGTAGCGGCTGAATCACACTGGACTCATTTACACCAACATTTGGCAGAAAGCTAGCTCTTGGTCTAGAAACAGCCCTTTTTATTATTTGGTGTAAATCCGTTCGGTAGTTTTTAAAAAAAAATATTAAAGAAAGACCAAGTATGTATATATAAAGATGTGAAGGCTCTGCAAACCCTCCCGATCTTGTGCTGAGATCTGACTGGGTGCCAACACTTCAACAAGGAAGTGCTGGCAGTCATCTTGAGACTCTGCTTCAAGCGAGTCCCTGAAAAAAAAAAAAAAAGGGGGCAGGCTAGGGACACACTGACCCCTTACCCCCAGTGCCGGGGTCCCAGAGGACCTCCCCTGTGGCAAAAAAAGCAAAAAATCACTTTTGTCAAAAGTAAAAAATGAAAAATAAAAAAATTAAAATACTGCAAATTCGCGAAGGGATCGTGAATCCATGGTAAAATAAAAAAAATTAAAAAACAAGCACTGGCTCCCACGTGGGCCAGGTCCCGGGGACATAGAAAAATAAGGAAGGGGCGCACGGGTTCCCCCTCCTAGGCCATTTTTATGCCCGGGGGACCACCACCTTCCCGGGGCTTATGAATATAATGAATGTGGGCAGGCCTGTGCATCCCCAAAGCCGCAGAGACTGCCACCTCCACGGGGCTACCCAAATTAATGGATGCAGGGACGCGTGCGCCACCTTGCAGCACCAGGGACCACCACCTCTCTGGAGAGTAATGCAAATACAAACAATGATGCAGGGGAGGCCGTGCGCCCCCCTCGCAACCTCAGGGACTGCCACCACCCTGGGGGCTAACCAAATTAATGAATGTGTGTGGAGGAACACACAGCCCCTACCCCCACCCGCAGCCCCGGGGACCGTCACCACAAGTGGCCTACCTGCAGCCCTTGGACTGCCAGCACCCCATGGTAAAGAATAAATGAATGTGGGGGTGGACTCCCCACTCCCCCGCAGCCTGTTGCCTCCCCAGGGCTATTCATTTAAATTAAGGGGGGGGCGGCCTGGCCCTCGCTGCAGCCCTGGGGACCACTACCTCCCTGGGTCTGAATTTAAATAATGAATGTGGTCCGTCACAGATCCCAAGCCCCGGGGACCACCATGTCCCCGGGGCTGTTTAACGGTCGCTGAGCCAATAATGGCCCTGGGGACCACCACTCCTGAGGGCTGACTCCTGATATGTCCTAAAGTGCCCATCCCGAGACATAGCTGTTTGCTGTAACTTGGCGGGAGCTTTGACAGCTTCCACCAAGTCAGATCAAACACTCCGAATCCAGCAAGTGAGAGCTGTTAAACAGCTCTCACTTGTTGGAAGTGGAGGTTTCCCTACCTGCAGAGATACAAGTAGGGAAACAGAGGAAACATCTGCTCTCCCAGACAGAGAGCTACATCTTTAGCAGCTCACTGTCTGTGACAGCCACGCTGACACCCGCAGGAGGCCTACTGGGGCCACAGGGGCTTTCAGGCTCCCCCCGCAGTCCCATTGCACACCAGGTGCCCTGAGAGGGCAACCAGGTGACATGGCTGGGCCCCAGGGGATAGGGTCCCCCTGGGCCGAGATGGGTCAGGGGAGGGTGGCCACGCAGCCCCCATCCCCAAAAAAACTAATGTTAAGGTCTGGCCCAGGCAATAGGGTTCCCAGTGCCAAAATCGGCTAGGGAAGGGGGCTGCGCTCCACCTCTGCGAAAAAATAATAACATTTTAAAGCCAGGCCCGAGGGATCAGGTCCCCGGGCCGAGATTGGCCTGGGAAAGAGGGCCACGCAGCACCCCACTCCCCAAAAAAAGAAAATAAAATGTTAAAGGCTGGACCCCAGGAGATGGGGTCCCCAGGGCCAACATCGACCCAGGGAGGGGTGCTGTGTGCCCCCCCACCTCCAAAAATAATGTTATAAGGCCAGGACCCAAGGGAAAGGATCCCCGAGTCCAAAATCGGCTGGGGAAGGGGGACCGTGCACCTCCCCCATTTAACTTTAGTGGGCCCCGGGAGAAGGCGCTCCCAGGCTCGAAATCAGGTGGGGGAGGGTGGCCGCTCAGCCCCCCTCCCACACACTGGCCATTCACCCAATGAGGTAGCAATTACTAACCAGTAAAAAGTGCTCCTTCTAACACCTACTCTCACACCCACATAGACCCTCTCACACCCACTCTCACAGGCACTAACAACCAAAGACACCCTCTCACACCCAGAGAGACAGGCTCTGCGGACAAGTCCAGCCGCACATGGCCAAAGACTGTGCGCAGCATGGGGTTGTGGTTAGGGCGGTTGGCCGCAGGGATTTTTAACAATACAATAGAAATTCACTGAAAAAAACAAAGGTTACAGGGACGTTATAGTTAGGTTCTGAAACTACTCGTACAGAACCTTAGAAATTCACCAGATATAGTGTTATTTCAAGTAACTGTAACTCACAGCCTAAGGTAACTATAAATAGCGCTGTTGCCATGCATTGGTATTTACCTCACATACTGCAACGCTCATAACATTTTTGATAACCTCAATGATATCACTATAATATTTGCAGTAAACTTTTTGGGGAGCGCGAGTTACCTTAGGCCACAAGTTATAGCTACTTGAAATAACTTCAAGTATAACTGTTGAATTTGTCTGGTTTTGTTCAAGTAAATTCAGAACTTAACTATAACGTCCCTGTAACCTTTGTTTTTTTTAAGTGAATTTCTAAGTTTTTAAAAAATTCTATTTACTAACTATAACGTCCCAAAATGTTTTACAATTTTAAGGATTATGAAATTAAAAATTAGGTTGACATTTTTAGCTTGATTCAATGGGAAGCATAGCAAACAGAAATGAGTATGGATCATTGGTGGCCTCCAATGAAGTACTAGTATACACAGACCAAAAAACATGCTTTAGGGGCAAAAAGGACAAAGTGACATGCTAAACATTAGCACAGTGCTCCGCAAACCTTTCAGAACCACAACCCAATTTTTAGAAGGACAAACTTTCACAACCCACCTACCTGTGATGAACATGAGAAGGCCGATTTTTTTTAAGTAAATAAAGAATTCTGTCATTAACAGGCAGCATATTTTCCATTGAAATGGACATTATGTTTGCACGGATATACAGTTTCACTGATAAGACTATACGGCACACAACTGATGATGTGTGGAAATCAGGTTTCAGTGAATATTTATCATTTGTGTACCACCAATAAAGTGTTTGGATTTGCTTTGATCCTATTCAAATCTTTGTTTCCATCACACTTCAAAATTACAATAAATGTGCTAAATGTTTGCTTTTCCCAACTGCTGAATATGTAGTTAATTTAAAGGAATTTACATTTTGTTGTGCATTACAAAAAAATGACATCCTACAGCCTTTCCTTTCACACTCCCGGTCCCTAGCAAGATTGTCACATAATTCACTCATTTTCTTTTGTCCACTGCAGATTAAGAAGAATTTGTAAACATCAATCTCCAAGTTAAAAAAAAATAAGCAGCAATTTATAAGAAGACATAGCCTGACATTTGACCTTAGGCTGCAGCCGATGTGACAAGATAAATAAAAAATGTAAAGGCTTTTTTTATTACTTAGACTTTTGAAGCCTACCAAAAGCCTAATCACGACCCATAGTTTGGGAAACACAACTCGAGCATATCACTTCGTCTTTTAGAAATAAAAGCGCATTTTGAAAAGTTCCAACTCTTATATTAAAATTCCTATTACTGTATATTTGTGAATTAAATTAAATATTTCATACTTAAGCATTTGTCTGATGTATACTTTTTTTATATTGTTTTTAAGGTTCAAATCTAGAAATTGCTTAGGTCGGGGACCTCTGCTTCGAGTAGGGATTCATTGGCGATCCTCAGTAGTAACCTTTAAGAAACTCTGCCACAGAATATATTATAATTATATTAAGGAGATTAGATAGCTGTCACATTTGTATTGGAGTAAGTAACCTGTCCACCAAACACTAAACAGGACCAAAGGTTGTACGTATGCACGTAGATTTAGTAAATATCTAAATCAATACAGAATTCTTTCATAGGGTGACAATGCAAACATATATTAACAAAGCCACTTTTATTATTGGTTGTATACTGTGGAATTTGGATACCAGGAACATTGTAGTTCCACATTATGTTTTTTGGGTGCATGCAAAGTGATCTCTTTTGCCTGTTGAATCCACGCTAATGAAGGGAAGAAACCAGCATTTTTATTCCTCTTGATAGTTGTGAGCTGGAATTTTAAAAACATCCATATTACTTAGATGAACTATTTTTTGTGCCTAGCGAGTTTTCATAGTGTTACTGCTAGGATTTCTGAAAATATATCCTTAATATTGTTTCTCAAGTCTCCTCTTGCTATGTCAGTCCTATGCTTAGTGTCCGTACTGAGATGTGCGTGTTCTGATAGCTCACTTTGTGCAGCCTCCCTGCTCGAGGCGCTCTGTTACTCCAGTGTAGTGCCGACAAGCCACATGCTGCGGGTTAGTGCTGCTGGGCCGAGTCTGAGCATCCCAGCTCCCCTCCGCCTTCTCAATGCTATTGTTATGAATCTGCCTGGTATTAGATTACAAACTTTTGTACCTTCTTAATACATTATTTGTCAAGCTAATTTATCAGGTACCACTTGATACAATAAACACAAACAAAAAATGAGATACAGTTAAATGTGCTGGCGTTTTTGTATTCTAATAGTTATTTCTAGTTAACTACGGTGAAGCCCATACACTGTAGGGCCATTACAAGGTAGGGGCAAACACCAGCATTTCGATAACTACAGATCACAGAGTACCAGAATACTCAGTTCTTAACCAGCTGAAGCCACATCTTGGTTTCTTTCCCATCCCTCCAACCATTATATCCAGGTCATTGGCCTTCCACCCTCAGTTAGCTGCTACTGTATTCATTGCCACACTATTTAGTTCTCCTCTGTAACATTAGAATCAGCTAAATCCTGGAATGATACAGGAGCTCCTGCCACTCCTGCGTGTATTCTCATTTGCCCATTCCCTTGCAGTTTTCCAGCTGCATTGTTTCCATCTCTATATCAACCTAGTATGTTACTAACCTGCTCATTTCTCTACACTTGGAACCCTGGGGGACTTCCAGGCCGTAGCTATTTCTCTTTTGGCTCGCACTAGGGTCAGGTTGTGGAATTTATTCATCACTTTCTTCTTCCTCAGGCGAGTAAACAGCCCCAAAAAGGCAACCATGTGGGTTCAAGAGGTCCGACCTACCCATCTGCTCGACTCTTATGATGAATGCTCCCCAGTAATCTGTCATTGCAAGACAGGATCATGCCAAATGATAAAATTAACCATTTTGTGTGCCACATCTGAGTCTCTGAATATGGTGGTCTGACAGATCAGCCCTAATCTCTAATTACCTAGGGCCACTGGAATTATGTGGCAGAAGAGGGCCATGTGTGGTATGGCTCAGTAAATTATGTGGCAAGAAAAGGCAAATTCTGTAGCATAGTGGGGCACTTTTTTTCAATAGTATACGTCATTATTATTTCATTGTTCTTCCGACTGGTTAACACTGTCTGGGCATTGGTTGCAGCTCATTAGTACATGTTTAACACCCAAATATAGCAATAAGCAAGACAAAGGTGACAAGTTAACATTTACAAAGGGGCTTCCAGTTCACTGCAGCATGTGTCACTGCATTTTTTGTAACTTTTGAACCGTTTGAGCTAGAAACAAATTTTTAGTTGATATCTGACGAGTATGGGGCACATGATGGATTATGTAGCAAATGCGGAAGATCTATAATTATGTGAAAATCACCACGGCCGCACAATCGCTTAAGTCCAGTGGCCCTGGATATAACTTGTACAAGAAGTTAAAATGGTGCAATTTAAAACCAACATATCTGGAACCATGGACTGGAAACCCCAAAGCAGCCTCCCAGGCCATAATGAAGAGTACTCAACCCAGGGCTCATGTTCATTTATATCTTGCAAAATTCCCTTCCAAGTTGCGATGCAGTTCACTCGCAGGACTGCCTTCCATCCATTTACTATAGTCAGTATACGGTGTACAGTATATAGTTGTTCTCGGGTTCTACCAGTACAGTGGGGCCCCATTTTTATGCACTGCACTGAAAAAAGCTGCCATATGCTAGAAATAAACTTGCTGGCAATCGTGGTTCCATCATGTCTCCAAATATTTTCTGTTTCTCCATTTCGTACAGGTATTCCACTGTGATCCAGTCATATTGATTCCTTCTGGATAGTGTGTTTCCTACTTCACCCATTAATGCTCTGGGTGACATACCGGGGGACTAACACATGTACCTTCCCAAGGTTTTGCAGTACAGCTAATAAAGCGTGAGGAGGTTATATCCCCCACACGTGTTTGGAACAACAGGAGATTCAGGATCACACATTGACCCTTGTGATGCTATGCTCATTCTGTTCCTGCAGAATGTTATGTAAGCTTGCCATTTTGCTACCCTATGAAGTAGTGCTGCCATCTAATATTATTCAAATGTATGACTCCCAGCCCCTCAAACCCAGAAGATTTGGAAATGTAAGTGTATTCTTTGCATTTCTATGTCTTGCCCTATTCCAGATCAGTATTAGGAGTAATAGGCACTGAACACCTTGAGCAATGGGAAAGATCCTGAAGTGCTTCCCAGCTATGGAGCCTTAGGCCAATCTGCCACAAAAACCCAAAAATATGTTTTCGAATAGGACACTGGGAATTAATACTGAAGGTGAAGGGGGTCTCCAATTATCATAGGATAATGTCTCTATGACTACAGGATGCCCTCGCCCTAAGATCTATAGTGGCCGCATCAACTGGTTGCTCAAATTTACTAGCAGGGGGCAGTTAAATTGCCCTGTTAATCGGTGTGGTCTCAGCGATAGGTCCCCCTGATCTGTGTGGGATGCACCAGGAGGGGCGGCTCAGCTGAGGCCCCACGCACTCTTCAAGCAATTTTCCCGCCTGGGTCTCAAAAAGCACCCGTGCTGGACTCACTGCTGCTCAGGCCTTCCAATGCGTCCTTTTTAGTGTGCATCAGCCCCCGGCCTGATTGAGCAGACACATGTCCCAGCCTTTGTGTCAAAGAACTAGAAAAGAAGATACACGCCCCTCCTCCAAGAGCAAGTGTATAAAGAGCCAGACGGGGAGGAAAGGTCAAGCTCCTATTCCTTGCCATGTGCAGTGCTAAAAGGAACATTCAGCACGCCAGCCCTTTCTGCTACTGCGGAAGAAACAGCGATTAGGATCAGCAGCCGCACACCGCCCACCCACCACCACATAATTAGCAGCACCGAAAAGGGGCAGGATTGTTTAGGGGGAAAAGAGACACTTAATGCAGGACTTTGGTCAAAGATTAAATGGGATCTTTAAATGGCACTCGAACGAAAACCTCTGTGATGGAGAGAAGGCGGAGGGGTGCTGGGATGCTCAGACTCGGCCCAGCAGCACTAACCCGCAGCATGTGGCTTGTCGGCACTACACTGGAGTAACAAAGCGCCTCGAGCAGGGAGGCTGCACAAAGTGAGCTATCAGAACACGCACATCTCAGTACGGACACTAAGCATAGGACTGACATAGCAAGAGGAGACTTGAGAAACAATATTAAGGATATATTTTTAGAAATCCTAGCAGTAACGCTATGAAAACTCGCTAGGCACAAAAAAATAGTTCATCTAAGTAAGGCAAGACTTGCCTCTACCAAGAACCAAACTATGACCGCTGACCTAATTAAACTGGAATATTCTCGGTGATCTACTGTGCACCTCCTTGCCATCCTTAAGGTCAGTTCTGAGTGCAAGAAAATCAAGCAAAAGTGCAAAAATAGAAGCAAGTCTGATAATCATAAAGGGAAAGGTGAAACTTAGTTGAGGTGTTCTAAATTTCAAATTGTATTGTTGAATTCCTGAGGTGGTGATAGTGAAATAAATTACTCAACGTATCTAACTTACTGTTTCAACCAAAACAGTTTTCACAATTTAGCAACTCTCCCAAACTGGTGCTAAAATGATGGGTAGCCATTACACCAACCCAAGATGGCTGCACGAAGATGCACGCCTGGCTTGCTCAGGAGAAAGGGTTTGCTCCTTCTGGATGGATCATCATGTGCACACCGAAGCTGCCTACGGCGTCGGGGTGATACTTCTCGCTCTGCCAATGGTATGGTTACTCCATCATCTGAACCCAAAAAAACAAATCCCACCCATGCTCACGGCTTTAGTGGGCCTGGTCCTTCTGGGTATCAGACCCATGAGTAGTGACAAAACAGACACTGGAACGGGTTCCTATCTGGCCCTGTATTTATGCCTTTAACTTTGCTAGCAGAACACTGAGTGATTTCCGAACAATGAATGGGAAAGAAACATCAAGGAAACTCATGTCAGCGATTTAGTTGCGGCTTAAGTAATATTTCACATGTTTGTATTTAATCTTCATTCCCAAGAGTGATAGCTATTTTCAGGCGGTTGAGTTTTTGTAATTTTTTTCGTGTAGCAGTTTACTCTTACACAGTGGATACTTTGGACTGAAAAACTCCATGTATTTATACCTGCCCACGGAAGCGCTCTGGAGTTGAGGCTAAAGGCAGCGTGAGTTCCTCACAGTGCCCGTCAGAGGATCAAAATAGTGTTCAGTATAAATGGTCACGTAATCCTTGGTCCCTCTCCAGAGCGTGCACAAAAATGGCCACGTATTCCTGATACAATTGTGATTATGTGCAAAGTCTCTAATAGAAGTACACAGTTGATTAAATATTGACGAGACAAAAGTAAAAGGGGATGCAGTATGTTTAGGTGAGTGGGTGCATTGTGTGTTTGGGGGGGTGACGAGGAAAACGCGAGGAAGTACTTTCATAAGAGAATGAAAAGAGGATGCTGAAGAGGAAAGAGATCAGGTGTAAGATATGCAGATGGATGAGATGTTGAGAGAAATAGGGCAGAAATATAGTGATTAAGAGACTCCGGGCCAGTTCATAAAGGTAAACCTACCCTTTTGTGTAAGTTAACTCTTTTCCGCAATTCACAAACAAATTATTGAATAGTAAGTTTACCACTGCGGAGACTCCTAACTCAGGGAAGAGAACTCCGCACATAAAAAGATAGGACAGGCCTATCTTTTTATGTGAGAAGTGGCTCGCCGCACTGATTACGGAGTTTCCGCAAGTCGTAAACTTACTATTCAATCACTTGATTATGAATAGCGAAAAAGAGTTACCTTACACAAAAGTGTAAATTTACCTTTGTGAATCGGACCCTCTGATTAACACTACCCCTTAAACATGCCTCAGTAACGTTTAATTCACAGTCTCACAATTTCAGAAAAGAAACATTTTCCATATTAGTTATTTGCAACAAACCCGTTGTTGTTACTCACTTATTTTAAACAGCTAACAACCACTGACAAAGCGAATAGACCTGGCCGGTTTTGGGTGCATGTCGTGTGCTGTGTAATATTTCTGGACAAAATAACAGAAACCTCAGAGAGGAACCAAAATATCGGTTTGGTGTCACCCTATCAAAATCACCTAAATATAGTTTATGTGTTAAGTCACACCTATTATTACATTGGTCTCACCCCTTTTAAAGACAACACCACCCGAACTTTTTGTGTCCTGCTTAAAGCCTTGCCACAGCCTGGACCCAGAGCCTTTGGTGTGCCCAGCAGACCCCATTACTCCCACCTACAGAATTAACTCTTTTTCTGCAAGGACCGAGAAATTAATGTGTTTTGATGTTACTGTGTTTTATTTTTTATCACTCTACAGCTATTACCCGTGTGAGAGGGGTTCGGTGACGGGCTGTCTGCGGCGCGCGCGGTTTTGATAAACAGCCTCAGTGGGCCTCACTACGGGGATAATGTATCCTTAAGTACTGCCAATGAGCTCCTATTCTACACAGCCAATTACTTTTGTGTGCGTCTGTCACTCAAAGGAAAAATGACGGAGCCCATTAGATCAAGTCGGAGCCACCGCTACTAATGCAGTCTCAGTCCCTCATTAATCTGAGGGAGCAGAGACATCGCCGCCGGGGCCTACACCGTACACCCCCACCCCACAGTTAGGATGCACGACAATGCCCCATCCTAGACTACTCCCCCCCCCAAAAAAAAAACGCTCCATGTTAATCAAGCTTCCCTTATTACCTCAGTTCCTGTCTCCTCGGAGAGCGGGCGCCCTGTAAAATGCTCTAATTACGGCCCGTCCTTAGACCGGCAGCGCACAAAGTCATAGTGTAAGTGTGTGCTGGATAGGAGGGTGAAGGGGGGCACAAGTCCAATCACATTAATATTCATGACGATAATTAGTATTCTAGGTCACTGAATATTCATGCTATTAGTTTGGGTTTTTATGGCTTGGCTGGGCGTCCTGATTGCTCAAGTGTGGAGGAAAAACAGCATGGCTGGGACTCTAAACTTGTCATGACACTTCAATGAACAGCGCACATTTGTGGGTTTTTGGTGTGGCGACTTTAGGCCCTCTTCTTAGATTTAATGCTCTAAAATGAGGGGCGAGAGGACAATGGGGAAATAAGAGGAGCGGAGCAAGCCAGAATGAAATGAACGCTTGCTAACAGAGCAGACTACAAACACACCGACCTGGCCCAGGGCCAAGCTGTTTCTGGCCATTGTGAAAGCCACAATCTGCCACTGGAGTGGCTTGGTAATGATTCAGGTGACCTGGGGGTGACTTTTAAAGTGGTTGTGACGTTTCCATCACTGAGCGGAGTCTGATTCAGTTTGTGACGATGTTTTATCAGTGGTGTGACTGTGTATACGCCTATGTTAGCTGAACGTGGCAGCTTCAATGAGTTATGCGTAAATGTTCACGTTGTTTGACTGATGAGTCCAGAGGATTGGACCAAATCGCATATGCGTCTTCTGAAAAGGTTTGTACGTCCATTACCTGGCAGAAGTATGTGCATGTGTAACACAACTGGTTCTGGAGAATGCCACTGGATGCCATAAGGGCAAATATATGGACATACATACTAAGGCTGCACTGGGCGTACACTAGTTGGTCTGTCTCTTAATGTGTTCTATGGTAGGACAGAGAATGGTGTGTTCTGGTGGAGGGCGCTGTTGTGAGCTGGGTGGTACCCAACTGTGTTGCCTATACATGTCAATTGTGCATACAGTGTTCTGCACAATGGATAATGTAGAGAGTTTGTATATGCCGTCCCTGTTCACAGTGATTCTTCAAAAGCAGGAGTAAAGCTAGAGCTCAACAACGAGAGCGTGCTATACAGAGAAGCAGGAACTACTATGAAATGCTAGGGGCAGGCAGTATTAGAACGGATGGATAAAAACCGTTGGAAAAAGAGGGATCATAACTTGCGATGGAGAGAGCAAACATGGGGCTTGATCCCAGTGTAGCCCTCTAGGGGACGATGCATCTAACTTCACTAGTCTAAAGAAGGTGGAAGTCCTTAGTAGCAGGCTATACTACCAGAATTAACGGCTAAGAGGCACGCCAACTCTTGTTTTTAACAGGCAAACAAACTACGTCAAAAATGCCTTCACAAATCTACATGGCGCTTAGTAGGGCTGGTGGTATGATACAACAATGCATACAAAAGCAACGCATGCCTGAACAACAGGGTCAGAAGAACGACCACGCCTTTACCACACATGCCTTTACAACAAATTTTGTAGTAAACACATATGTAGTAAAGAAGTATGTGTGGTAAATTCCCCCCGGTCCTGCACCCTAACAAGCCCCTGTTCTTTAAACAATTCCGCCCCTCCCTCCGCCCTGAACCCTAAACTTAAAAAACTACCCCCACCTCCCCTGCTCTTAAAACTACCCCAAGGCTTAAATCCACAAAACTACCGTGATTTCTCGGCCCTCCTAACATTAAAATTTAACCACACCGCGTCCTAAAATACACACCAGCCACCACCCCGCCCTGCCCGCAAAACTAACCCGCCCCCCTGCCCTGAGGCCCAAATCCACAAAAATAACCCTAACCCCCACCACCCCAAATATACCCTGGCCTTGAGCACTAATGAAAATGTCACTTACCCAGTGTACATCTGTTCGTGGCATCGGTCGCAGTAGATTCGCATGTTCTGCAATAGCTCGCCATCTGGTGTTGGGCCGGAGTGTTACAAGTTGTTTTTCTTCGAAGAAGTCTTTCGAGTCACGGGACCGAGTGACTCCTCCTTTTGTCTCCATTGCGCATGGGCGTCGACTCCATCTTCGATTGTTTTTCCCCGCAGAGGGTGAGGTAGGAGTTGAATTGTAGTAATAGTGCCCATGCAATGGAGTGACTAAGTATACACCTATTTAAGGTTGAGATGATACATATATAAATAATTGAAGGTAACTTCCAAACTGCTACAGGCTCCCGGGGAGGCGGGTGGGCACATGCGAATCTACTGCGACCGATGCCACGAACAGATGTACACTGGGTAAGTGACATTTTCAGTTCGATGGCATCTGTCGCTGTAGATACGCATGTTCTGCATAGACTAGTAAGCAGTTATTTCCCCAAAAGCGGTGGATCAGCCTGTAGGAGTGGAAGTAGTCTGAAATAATGTCCTTAATACAGCTTGACCTACTGTGGCTTGTTGTGCGGATAACACGTCTACACAGTAGTGCTTGGTGAATGTGTGAGGCGTAGACCATGTGGCTGCCTTACATATTTCTTGCATTGGGATGTTTCCTAGAAAGGCCATGGTAGCACCTTTCTTTCTGGTTGAGTGTGCCCTTGGTGTAATGGGCAGCTGTCGTTTAGCTTTAAGGTAGCAGATTTGGATGCATTTAACTATCCATCTGGCTATACCTTGTTTTGAAATTGGGTTTCGTGCATGAGGTTTTTGAAATGCAATAAAGAGTTGTTTAGTCTTTCTGATGTTCTTTGTTCTGTCAATGTAATACATCAATGCTCTTTTGACATCTAATGTATGTAGTGCCCTTTCAGCTACGGTATCTGGCTGTGGAAAGAACACTGGAAGTTCCACTGTTTGATTTAGATGGAACGGTGAAATAACCTTTGGCAAAAATTTAGGATTGGTCCTTAGGACGACTTTATTTTTGTGTAGTTGTATAAAAGGTTCCTGTATAGTAAACGCCTGAATCTCGCTTACTCTTCTCAGGGAAGTAATGGCGATGAGAAATGCCACCTTCCAGGTTAGGAACTGTATGTCGCAGGAGTGCATGGGTTCAAAAGGTGGACCCATAAGTCTAGTTAGGACAACATTTAGGTTCCATGAAGGAACAGGTAGTGTTCTTGGTGGTATAATTCTCCTAAGGCCCTCCATGAATGCTTTAATGACTGGTATTTTATATAGGGAAGTTGAATAGGTAGTTTGCAGGTATGCAGATATTGCTGCAAGGTGAATCTTAATGGAAGAGAAAGCTAGGTTAGATTTTTGTAAGTGAAGCAAGTAACCCACTACATGTTCTGGAGTTGTGTGTAATGGTTGTATTTGATTAATATGGCAGTAGCAAACAAACCTCTTCCATTTACTTGCATAGCAGTGCCTGGTGGATGGCCTTCTTGCTTGTTTTATGACTTCCATACATTCTTGGGTAAGTTGTAAGTGCCCGAATTCTAGGATTTCAGGAGCCAGATTGCTAGATTCAGCGATGCTGGATCTGGGTGTCTGATCTTTTGGTTGTGCTGTGTCAACAGATCTGGCCTGTTGGGCAATTTGATGCAGGGTACCACTGATAGGTCTAGCAGCGTTGTGTACCAGGGTTGCCTTGCCCAAGTTGGTGCTATCAATATGAGTTTGAGTTTGCTTTGACTGAGTTTGTTTACCAGGTAAGGAAGGAGAGGGAGAGGAGGAAAAGCGTAAGCAAATATCCCTGACCAGTTCATCCATAGGGCATTGCCTTGGGATTGTTTGTGTGGGTATCTGGATGCGAAGTTTTGGCATTTTGCGTTCTCCCTTGTCGCAAACAAGTCTATCTGAGGTGTTCCCCAGAGTTTGAAATAAGTGTTCAGAATTTGGGGGTGAATTTCCCATTCGTGGACCTGTTGGTGATCTCGAGAGAGATTGTCTGCGAGTTGATTTTGTATCCCTGGTATAAACTGTGCAATTAGGCGAATTTGGTTGTGAATTGCCCAATGCCAAATTTTTTGTGCTAGCAGGCTTAACTGCGTGGAGTGCGTCCCTCCCTGCTTGTTTAGATAATACATTGTTGTCATGTTGTCTGTTTTGACGAGAATGTATTTGTGAACTATTATTGGTTGGAAAGCTTTTAGTGCTTGAAAAACTGCTAGAAGTTCTAGGTGATTGATATGCAGTTTTGTTTGATGTACGTTCCATTGTCCTTGTATGCTGTGTTGATCGAGGTGTGCTCCCCACCCTGTCATGGAAGCATCTGTTGTTATTACGTATTGTGGCACTGGGTCTTGGAAAGGCCGCCCCTTGTTTAAATTTATGTTGTTCCACCACAGAAGCGAGAGGTAAGTTTGGCGGTCTATTAACACCAGATCTAGGAGGTGACCCTGTCCTTGAGACCACTGTGATGCTAGGCATTGTTGTAAGGGCCTCATGTGCAGTCTTGCGTTTGGGACAATGGCTATGCATGATGACATCATGCCTAGGAGTTGTAATACCATCTTTGCCTGTATGTTTTGTGTTGGATACATGCGTTGTATGATGGTGTTGAAATTTTGAATTCTTTGTGGACTTGGAGTGGCTACTCCTTTTGATGTGTCTATTATGGCTCCCAGGTATTGTTGTACCTTGCGTGGCTGAATTTTGGATTTTGTGAAATTGACGGTGAACCCTAGTTTGAAGAGGGTTTGTATGATATGATTTGTGTGATTTGAGCACTCTATTAACGAATGGGCCTTGATTAGCCAGTCGTCTAGATATGGGAACACATGTATTTGCTGCCTTCTTATGTGTGCTGCGACTACTGCTAGACATTTGGTAAAGACTCTTGGTGCGGTTGTTAATCCGAAAGGCAGTACCTTGAATTGGTAATGTATTCCTTTGAATACAAACCTTAGGTATTTCCTGTGCGATGGGTGTATTGGTATATGGAAATAAGCATCCTTGAGGTCTAAAGTTGCCATGTAGTCGTGCAGTTTTAGCAATGGCAATACTTCTTGTAGTGTGACCATGTGGAAGTGGTCTGATTTGATGAAAGTGTTCACTACTCTGAGGTCTAGGATTGGTCTCAGCGTTTTGTCCTTCTTTGGTATCAGAAAGTACAGTGAGTAAACTCCTGTGTTTATTTGTGTGTTTGGCACTAATTCGATTGCATTCTTTTGCAATAGTGCCTGCACTTCTATCTCCAGGAGATTGGAATGGTGTGTTGTTAAATTTTGTGCTTTTGGTGGTATGTTTGGAGGGAATTGTAGAAATTCTATGCAATAACCATGTTGGATAATTGCTAGAACCCAAGTGTCTGTAGTGATTTCCTCCCATGCTTTGTAATAATGACCTATTCTTCCCCCCACTGGTGTTGTGTGGAGGGGGTGAGTGACATGTGAGTCATTGTTTAGTAGTAGGGGTTTTGGGGCTTTGAAATCTCCCTCTATTTCTAGGGAATTGCCCTCCTCTATATTGTCCCCGAAAACCTCCTCTATACTGTCCCTGGTAAGTGGACGGTGTTGCTTGTGAGGTGCTGGCTTGTGTGCTTTGACCCCGAAACCCCCCTCGAAAGGGCGTTTTACGGAATGTGCTGTAATTCCCTCTGCTCTGCGGGGAGTAGAGTGTGCCCATGGCTTTGGCAGTGTCCGTATCTTTTTTGAGTTTCTCAATCGCTGTGTCCACTTCTGGACCGAACAGTTCTTTTTCATTAAAAGGCATATTGAGAACTGCTTGTTGAATCTCTGGTTTAAATCCAGATGTTCGGAGCCATGCATGCCTTCTGATAGTTACAGATGTATTAATTGTCCGTGCAGCTGTATCTGCAGCGTCCATGGAGGAACGTATCTGGTTGTTGGAGATGGTCTGTCCCTCCTCAACCACTTGTTTTGCCCTATTTTGGAAGTCCTTGGGCAGATGTTCAATGAGATGTTGCATCTCGTCCCAGTGGGCTCTGTCATAGCGCGCAAGTAGTGCCTGGGAGTTCGCGATGCGCCACTGGTTTGCAGCTTGTGCTGCGACTCTCTTACCAGCTGCATCGAACTTGCGGCTTTCTTTATCTGGGGGTGGTGCATCTCCAGATGTGTGAGAGTTGGCCCTTTTCCTAGCTGCTCCTACAACAACAGAGTCTGGTGGCAGCTGTGTAGTGATGAAAACCGGGTCCGTAGGAGGCGGCTTATACTTCTTTTCCACCCTTGGTGTGATTGCCCTACTTTTGACCGGCTCCTTAAATATGTCTTTTGCGTGCCGGAGCATACCAGGGAGCATAGGCAGGCTTTGGTAGGAGCTGTGGGTGGAGGAGAGTGTGTTGAACAAGAAATCATCCTCGACCTGTTCTGAGTGGAGGCTTACGTTGTGAAATTGTGCTGCTCTAGCCACCACCTGAGAGTACGCGGTGCTGTCTTCTGGTGGAGATGGCTTTGTAGGGTATGCCTCCGGGCTGTTATCTGACACTGGGGCGTCGTATAGGTCCCATGCGTCCTGATCTTGGTCACCCTGGCTCATGGTGGTGTGAGCTGGGGAGTGTGATGGAGTTTGTGCTGGTGAAACGTTAATCACGGGCGGAGGAGAGGGTGGTGGTGTAACTCTTTTCACCACTTTTGGTTGTGGTGCTTGTTCCGTCTGGAACTCCAACCTTCTCTTTCTCCTAATGGGGGGGAAGGGTGCTTATTTTTCCTGTCCCCTGCTGAATGAAGATACGCTTTTGCGTATGGTCCACATCAGTTGCTTGTAGCTCTTCCTCAAACCTATGCTTTTGCATTTGGGAGGTTAGCGAGTGCTCTTCTGTATAAGAGCCTGAAGCTGGGTCGCTTGCAGTTTGTTTCGGCATCGAAACTTTGTGTGCGTGTTTTTTCGGCTCCGAGGTGACTTTTTTCCTTTTCGGGGCCGAAACCTCTCGGCGTCGATCTGTTTCGGTGCCGCTGTCTCGGCGTCGAGCCGTGTCCACACCGGCATCTCGGTGTCGAGGCTTGTCTCCAGCACTTTCTCGGTCCCGAGAAGGCTGCGTGCCGGTGTCTCGACCGGAGTCGGACGATCTCGGCACTGTTTGGGCCTTTTTCGGTGCCGACGGTCGGTCACCGAATTTATGGGTCGAGCCATGGCCTGGTGGCAGTGGCGTCCCCTGGGCCTTGTAAATGTTTCTTTGTGTGGTTTTCGACGTCTTACTCACGGTTTGTGTATCGTCGAATCCTTCGGAGTCTGAGTCTTGGATCGAGAAGGTACCTTCTTCTTCCTGTTCCTCGAACTCCCGTTGGGCTGTCGGTGCGGACGCCATTTGAAGTCTTCTGGCTCGACGGTCTCGGAGTGTTTTTCGGGACCGGAACGCACGACAGGCCTCGCAGGTGTCTTCGCTGTGCTCAGGTGACAGGCACAGGTTGCAGACCAAGTGTTGGTCTGTGTAGGGGTATTTATTGTGGCATTTGGGGCAGAAACGGAACGGGGTCCGTTCCATCGGCGTTCTTCAGCACGCGGTCGGGCCGACCAGGCCCCGACGGAGGATCGAAAAACTACCCCGAAGGGCACCGGAGCTCTTCGATCTTCGATGCGGTGTGGAATCTAAGTACGCCGATCCCGAACGCAACAATACCGACGAAAATCTTCCGAAATTAGCTAATTTTCCGTTCCGAAACTCGGAGCGACAGGAACACGTCCGAACCCGATGGCGGAAAAAAAAAAACAATCGAAGATGGAGTCGACGCCCATGCGCAATGGAGACAAAAGGAGGAGTCACTCGGTCCCGTGACTCGAAAGACTTCTTCGAAGAAAAACAACTTGTAACACTCCGGCCCAACACCAGATGGCGAGCTATTGCAGAACATGCGTATCTACAGCGACAGATGCCATCGAACATTGAGTTCTCAGGCCCAAATCCACAAAAATAACCCTACCCCCACCACCTCTGATTCTACCCCGACCCCCCGGCCTTGAGCCCTAAATTCCAAAATCTACCCAATCCCCCACCGAGCCCTAAAACTCCCCCACACACCCTTCAATATCTCCTCAAACTACCCCAATGCCCCCACCCTGCCCTGAGGCCTACATTTAAAAAACTACGCCCTGAGACCTAAAAAAAAAACCATGCACCCCTAAAAACCACCCCTCCCCAAACTACCCAGACTCCATTCCCTGATGCCTAATCCATCAAGCTACCCCAACCCCTCCGGCCCACCTACCGTTTAATTTAACCCAAACATCCCTGCGCCCTAATCTCCCCAAGCACCCCTAGAAAGAAAAATACCCCACCCCTAAAAACAACCCCAGCCCCACTAACCTCGACTCATCATTCTTCGTGCTTGCCCATCCATGCTCCCACACCCTGAGCCCTAACTCCCCCAATGCACACCCTAAAAACCTTCCGCTAGCACACTGCCCTTTAATTTACTGCGACACCACCCCCCTTTCCCCTGACGTTTACCAAACTACCCCAACACTCCGGCCCCCCTACCTTTTAATCTACCCCAACTCCCTCGCCCTGACATCCACCAAACTACCCGACCCCCAAGCCCTTTAATCTACCCCAACCCTGAGTCCTAAACCCCCCCACACACCACGCTAAAATAAAAAAATATAAACTCCCCAAGCCCCACCTACCTCTACCGATCCATATTCCTGCTCCTTCCTGCTTGCCCACCCATCCGCACCGCTAGACTGCTGCCTGAACAACACATATGCGGCCTGCCTTAACCACGCAAATGCGTAGTTAAGACATATGTGTTGTTCAGGCAAGTGTTGTTTAGCTTGCGGCCTTCCGCTACGCATGGTTGTGCCCGCGTAGTTTAGGCCGTTTACTAGTAGGGCTAGGTTGGGCCAGTAGCTATGATTAGAAAGGGTTATTCATTTATGAGGCAAAAAAAAACAGGACTGGAATTACTGTAAAAGATCAAATCAATATTCTAGAATAATTGCGAAAGAAACAATGCTGGCCTCTAGAATACCAGCACTAAAGTTACAAAAAGGGACCAAACACATTCTATAACAAATGCATTGTGATGAGAGGCATATTACAATACAGGGAAAGCCACTGGATGGAACCGAGTGCATAAAATAACACTAACAAACTACCATAATCCATCTACAATCAATGACCTAGTAAAGAATCATCTCATGTTCTAAAAGAAAGTTGTAAAATTATTTTTCAAGAAAGATCATTAAGATCTGTGACTGGCTGTAGAGTTGCGAGTCAATGGTGGAGTCTCAATGTGCTGTTACATGTTTTTATGAAGTGCCCGATATGTGTACTGCAAAGGACATTAACAAACTGAGTGTCCTTTTAAATTCGCTAAGTAATTTTGCTAATGAGTTCCTCCTCAGAAAACTACTCAGTTCTGCTGCAGAAGGGCTCAACCGAAAGTGATAATCCTTTTAACATGGGTGACTACCATCCGAATGCCAGGTTATGAATAGGCCTGCAAGAAATGTTAATAAAGTTGGTAAAATTCACATTATTTCTTGTCATCATCAGACTTTTATCCGGGGTAAGGGAGAGAAATTCATAAGAGGTCGAGAAAAGAAGGAAGAAAAATATAGGAAAACACAGACAAAGGGTGAAATCATAGATGAAAAAGAACAAACAAGTGTGAGATAAAGAACAGGATGTGTAGAGTGAAAGACATGAGGCGGAATCAAAACTAGGCCGCTTTGGCAATCAGTAGCACTGGAGGTGGGTTCCTACATAAATATGGGTATTCGGACTTTAGTAGTACGGACTGGGTTCATGAGAAGTAGGACCTCCATTCGCTATTAGCTTTTTTAATCCAGGTTTTGTGAATTTTTTGAGAAATTTCATGGGTGAGCACTTTAGTATACTAAGAACGGATGGATAAGATCTCAGATCATGACATCTGGAAACGGGCAGTAATGCTATTCTTCATTCAGTGGAACAATACTGGCAAACTTTCATTCACTAGATAATGGTTCAACCTCTATTAACTTGAAGAAGTTAACTTAGTGTACATTGTCTTCCTTCTACTGTACTAAGTATGCGATGAACAACTGTGGCAAACAGTGAACAGATGTGAACAAGAGGGGGCTTTGATCAGAGCATGTCCTTGTCTTGCCAAGGGAATGCTGAGTTTGACTCACCTGCTGCCCAGAAGGGCAGACATATTTTGGAATAGGGACTCTATTTTTCACTCAACGAGACATTCCATCAAATTGTTCCTTAGTTTAAGAGCCTGTTACAGCAGGGCTTTGTTTTTTGCATGGCAATTGGTACATTATATTAGAACACAGACTAGTATTTGGCAATAAAAGAAAAGGGGGTGAGGCCCTACAGTCAAAGGGTACAAGGCTCCAGGTCAGGCATACATCCATAGTTTTAAGGGAAAGGCTAGCGATGTCAACTGAAGCAGAAATATCCTGCCCAGCGTCTGGATTTCCCATATGTATCAAGCACAGCTGACAGCCTGCAGTAGAATAACCCAACCCCCCCACTCATAAAAGCTGAGTGCGCTGCTCCACACATATAGGGGGTCATTCTGACCCCGGCGGGCGGCGGATGCCGCCCGCCTGGCGGGAACCGCCATTTGGCCGCACCGCGGTCAAAAGACTGCTGGTGCCATTCCGACCTTCCCCCTGGGCCGGCGGGCGCTAACATTGTTAGCGCCCGCCGGCCCAGCGGGAAGGGGGCCTGCAACACTGAAGCCGGCTCCGAATGGAGCCGGCGGTGTTGCAGGTGTGCGACGGGTGCAGTTGCACCCGTCGCGCTTTTCACTGTCTGCTAGACAGACAGTGAAAAGCAGGCAGGGGCCCTGTTAGGGGGCCCCTGCACTGCCCATGCCAGTGGCATGGGCAGTTCAGGGGCCCCCAGGGGCACCTAGACGCCCGTTACCGCCAGCCTCTTCCTGGCAGTGTAAACCGCCAGAAACAGGCTGGCGGTAAGGGGGTCAGAATCCCCATGGCGGCGCTGCTTGCAGCGCCGCCATGGAGGATTTGCCCAGCCGGGGGAAATCCGGCGGGACCGCCGCGGTCAGAATGGGCAGGGAAGCACCGCCAGCCTGTTGACGGTGCTTCCGTCATTTTAGCCCTGGCGGTTTCGGACCGTCAGGGTTAGAATGACCCCCATAGTGTTTTGAATAGGCAGACCTTGTGTAGTATCAGTTGAGAGAAGTTTTGCTGCCTTACCAGTATTTGGGGAGATTTGCAGCCCACTGATGTCTTTGGTGAGGCCATTGGTTTTAGGGCTGGAAATTGGTGGACAAGCAGAGGTGGCTCGCGGCGGCCTCTTCCCAGGGACCTTCACAGTAGTTCTCAAGAGGTCAATCTCTTTCCCATGGACATTCTGCATGTAATCCTGCAACAGAGAGAGAAGAGTTACTGCATGAGGTTCCGTCATTTTTTTTTTAATAAGATTTATTTTCTTATATTATTTTCACAGCACACTAGTGCCAGAAGACATTTGGATGGTTTACATTAAACAAAGCCAAACAAATAAAACAGATGGCAAAGTAATAAACAGAGTGAAAACAGACATTAGTGAACAAGAGTATGCAGCCTTCCTACCGCATATTCCATTGGACAGGAAATTTCGTATCACCACAGCATTTTTGCAAGTAAACAACTTGGCAGATGTAGGCAGAGAAATGTAAAGCCCAAGGAAGAAGCACCGGTTCGGGAGAGCACCATTAGTTAAAAAAAAAAAAAAGCATTGCAATGCCAATAGGTCCGGCTTTACAGAAACGTTATATGGGAATGTGAAGCATTACAACTAAATAAAATTTGAATTAATATGTATGTGTGTGGAACCACAGAACAGTAGAATAATATCAGTGGAGGTTAAAAATTTAGGGGACAGTTGCAGACCTAAACATCTGTTTAGGTTAATGACTGCCCTCCTCCCATCTGGGCAACTGCTAGAGAAAGACAAACACAATAAATTATCTAGTTATCTAAGGAATCTTTATAGCATTACCATGTCTCGTGTGTCCCTGAAAATTCAAACTCAGCCAGATGGACACATAAAATGATCACAGCTGCAGTGGGGGCAAAGCACTTTTTTTGTGGAAGCACACAACTTACGCCCAAATAAAACATGTATTCCTGAATCCCTTACATATGGCATAGCCAAGGTCCCTGTCAAGTGATGCTCACATAACTGCCAGGAGACAGTTGTGCTGTCAAGCTAGACCATAAACAATTGGACAGTACCACTGATGGCTGTGGACCACCCTGTATAAAAGACGACAAAGAAGAGGGAGACAGTGGAAGGCTAGGTTCACATCCAGATTGAGGGACACCCATAACAAGAGGCTGCTCTTTCAAAGCAATATGGAAGCACAACCAAAAAGGTACGTGAGGTAATGCAGGTGGCAGAGGTGGGCTTATTAAAAAAAAATAAAAAAAATCAACCCAGGACAAAGATCCATACACCTAGTCCGTCAGTGTGAGTCCTGCAGTGAAATGCCAGCAAATCCTGAATAACATACAGCAAAGGAAAGCTAAAGGATGAGATAAACAAGAGATGAATGGGACAGAATTAAAGACAGCAAAATAGACGGATCTGATCAGTCTAGAAAAAAAAGAATAGATGCATTTTGACGAGCTTACTGGAGAAGAGGAATGAAGGCTCAGACTTGATGTTAATGGGAAGTGAGTCCTATGCTGAAGTCCTAGCCCTGGAGTAGAAGCAGCTGTGAGAATGCAGATTGGAACCTAGGCACCTCAATCTGTAGTGCTACCACACTGCCTGTCTTAAGGGGTCAGCAGATTAAAGAGGGTGGGAGGGAGGTGGAGGGTTGGCGGCTGGCTGGTGGTGTTCAGAATTATACACCCAATTATTGAATATGCCCTTTACCTTCAAGCACGTATAGAAGGTTCCTGAAATAACTAACACGCACACACACACACATTTATTTCCCGTGAGCCACTTTGGGCCCAGGGGAGGAGCGGGTGGGAAGATTCCAGGAGTGATGTAAGTGTCTGAGGGCCTCGATCCTGTTCCAAGATGGATCATTTCAGAGTGCACCAGTCTTTTACTTGTTGGAGACTCTCTGTACCCCAGATTGCTCAGTGGCCTGGCGGCAGCATTACCCCATAGTTAGGCCATTGTCATTTTAGAAATCACTGTGCATTCATGAGAACAGGGGGGTTTAGTTGTACTGACCTCCGTGAAATATTACTACATTCCTCCAGGTTTAGGAGTGTGAACAACGCGGGTATAGGGAGTTTGGGTTCAAACTAGGTTAAGGAGTTGGGCCGATGATCTTCTGACACTTATAAATGCTATGTCCACCAAGACGAGTTGTACAATTTTTCAGATTTTTTGGGACAATTGTTCTGCCATTAAGTCCTGCAGCACCAAGTGCATGTTGGTAGCTGAACACTTCTTTGTCTGGTGGGCGGCAGCCAGTGTGGCAGTGTGGTTTGCGACCCACATGAGATGGCTCACCTGTACAGTTTAAGTAGACTGGCTTTGGAGAAATGCGTTTGACAAACTGCTGAATGACAGTGATGAAGGTAAAGAATCAAGAGGGGCTCAGCCTCCAGAGTTGTTCATCATTACCTATCTTGGAGAAAATAACCTCACCTCATGTGGGCGAAAAAGGACTAGGGGAACTTATTGTGTTGAACCTTAGCTGGTAAGTAAACTGATCTTTAAAGCTTTGCTGACCTGGTCTCGTACGATTCCAGGAAAGAACTGAGGCACCAACGGCCTTAAATGTATCCACCCGTGGACTGAATGCTGAAATGGCCCAGCACTCTGGAGGCAAAGGACAGCTAAGGCATGTACATCACAAGAAAATCAGGTGCTGAAATGTTTCATCCACATGTGGAACATTTTTCGACATGGGTACAAATATTTTCATCATGTTACTAAATGCTTTCGTTTTCACTGTTTTTGGAGGTGGAGAAGATGAAAAACCTCTATGCCCTTGTGGCAGGAGTAAGTATACTGAAGCACATAACTGAATGAGAAAGGTTTACCTATGAACTAATTGCTCAGTAACACATATGAACACAATGGGATATTTTCCTTCTTTATCGTTTTCTAAGGTGTGGTCTCAGCAGGAGCAGTATATTGGGAGAACGGGCTCTGGACCCATACCAGCTAGAGGAGACCATACTTGTCCTAGGATTTGGTGGGGCTGTGAGGGGTCAGCCTTTTGGTCAGTCAGACGGACCCTTAGGAGCATTCCCAGAAAGGCTAAAGTCATATGAGTAGTTTTGCCTTGGCGTGGCTAAGACAGGTTTGAAATGCAATTTTTGTGTATGTGTTACTGATGATAGCATATTGTAAATATTGGCTATATATTTTTAGGTTTGTTTTTTCTCACAATTGATTTTGTTCTAGAACTGAAGTGCCACAAATATGACCCTAGTGATCCATCTGATGGGTGTCTAGTGTTGTAATTTACCTTGAGAGGTATGGAACCCACAATTGGCACCGCCTAACCCACACTGGACACTTTCTAGCCTATGCTACAGCATACCCTGTCTTAGAGGAATAGTGAGACTACAGATGGGGGGATGGGTCAATGGAATGCAAAGAGGGTTAGGATGAGAGTGGACGTCTGGTTTCGGTGCTTAACGATTTAACCTGGCCATTGTCCTCCAGGCACTTTTGGCTGTTCTTCATATATGTCCACCTCCTGCAGGCCACGTCTGATCCCAGGGGTTCAGGGAAGGGTGAGGAGGTGCCAGAAGAGTTGGTGGTGGTGCTCCTAGAACATGGGCCAGAGAACAAGGGTGAGATACTTTTTGAACTTCCGGTTTCCATAAACGACACGCAGCCACCAACAAGGAATTCTCGTTACTCACACTACTATTCCTCAGGATTAGTGCTCTAAGTGGTGGTTAATTAAGGGTAAGCTAGGCCGCAGATGAAGGGTAGCGAGAGCAACAATATTGAGGACATGTTTGCCTACGAACAAACTGTTCAGTAACACAGGAGCTTTTTCTTTTTTAAACTGGGGTTGGGATCAGGAGGAACAGTTCAGTGTGGGGGGAGGGCACTGGCTCCAGCCCCTGCCATCTGCAAGAGACCCTACTTCTCCTGGGGTTTGGGGATGGGAATGGGGCATGAGGGTCGGACCTGGAGGCGGAGCACATGGGAGGTTTAATCTGGGTATGGGTAGGGCAGGATGGAAATGCTATTTCTTGTCTGTGAGTATCTGATGCTTGTACATTCTAAATATTGCTTACAGAATGTTAATGGGTGTTTTTGCCACGTTAGTTTGCTTTAGAGCTGAAGTATTGTAAAGGAACTGGTTTGATCCACACTTAAGGGGTTCTTGTGTGGTCACTGTGGGTCCGTGGGTGGTAGGACATCAGCGCTAGATGCCTCCTAGCTTACTCCTTTCACCTTCCAACACAGGAAAGAACCAAGGGAGCAATGGAAGGCTGTTCGGCTTTATTGACTAAACAATATAACTTCAAGGTGATCCTGGCATTTAAATGTAGTTCTCTAAGAAAGGAGGAAATGTAGTTGCATTTTTTCGTAGATGTGACTAAACTGTCTGCTGAATAAATAAAGGCTTTCAATGGGGTTTGGATTTACCAGTATGAATGCATTTGCCAAAATCAAGCCTGGGGATGACTAGGGCATAATCCAGTTTTCAATTGTTTCCTAAAAATGAGACGCTTTACGTCTTTGTGGGGCCGGAGAAAGAAATTTACAGCTATAGCCAAGTTGATGGTATTTGGTATGGGTGACACAGAAGAAAACTAGGAAACTATCCAACCCTAAAGACTTCCATTTTGGCATTATTTTCTGCCTTTGCAAAAATCCCCCATCTGACCAAAAAAGCTTATTCACCTCTTCCAAAACCTGTCACATTTTTTTAATGATCAAAATGTCTCTTGTAAGGCCCCAGCAAACTACAGCAAAACTAAACTACACACAGTCTGAATGACGGAGATTGCAACCTAAAATCAGCAAATCCATACTGGAGCTTGAGGAGTACCTTTATAAAGTATCATTTAAAAAACAGCACAATACCATCTTCTCCACTTCAGTCAACAGTGTACTGCCCCAACCAACTAGAATATATGTTCAAAGTAGTTCAGGAGTTCACTAGAGCTATTAATCTCCTTATTTTTAAGAAATACGACACAACCTTTCTGCAATCAGTGGGATAAGCATTTTGTAAGATTGCAGCTTAATAACTGGAGTGCATGTATCCGCCAATGACACTTAAGAGTGTCTCTGTAAAAGTTAACAGGGGGAATCGCCTGAGCACTGAAAGTTTACTAACTGCTGCATTTACTCTATGCCGAGCTGCCTGACCTGTCAATTTCTTCACGAGCCACCCAGCTCCAGTTGTAGAATAGTAAACTGGGCAAAGCATACAAATGCTCTTTAAAGCTGAAAAAGGGGCCTTTTATGAAGAGGCTGGCTAAAGCCTACAAATCACCTCTTCAGTCCTCTGGAGTACAAACTAAACAGAAACAAAAACGTCAAATCAACACACTAAACATTCCATTCATACTGCGCTTCCCAAATAAATCGATCACCCCCCCACCCCCCTTTTTGCACCGGCACACCCGCACCGTTTCAAATTCTCTAAATCTTATGTCTTTTAACTAATTTCCATGGTTTGCAGGTCCTTTTATAACCCCACCGGTTCCCTTCCTTCCTCTTTATCCACTGGTTCTGAATGCGCCATCCCTCACCAAATGTGTCTCGGCTAGAACTGACGTGCCTCCCAGTTTCACTATCCTGTAACCCTAAATACTCTTAGTAATCTAAAGTCAACATACAAGATAACTAAAGAGTTTCGTTTTCCCCCCAGTGGATTTTCCATTGCAAAGCAGAAGATCCACGCTGAGAAGTTATCTTCTTCACCCCCTACAAAACATGCCCATAACCATCAGCATCTTCGTTAAGTATGCTGCTGTTCTGAAATAAGAAAAATGCATCTCATCTGAAGTGAGATGAGAAGTCAAACTATCTTCCTTTTTTAATGGACATGCTACTTTTCTGTTTACAGAAAATTGTTTCTCCACCTACCTTTCTATGCACCCAGGTAACGGCCATGGCTTTCTACTCCTCCTCCAAACCGCATGTGGCGATAAATAGGTCTCTACAGTTTCCACCTTTGACCACGGCTCTTATTCCACCCGGATTCTAACAGGATATGTAATTGCCATATGCACCTACCCGGAGGTTATTATGCATGTTCTCTACCTCCATTATTGATCCGTGCTGGGAAGCGCACTCAGCTGAACAAAGTGGAGGTTGGCAGCATGACCAAGGAGGAGGACAGCAATCCGGAAACAGACCGGGTTGAATGTGCAAACCACCCCTATAACCCCCCCCCCCTCACATCTATGAAGTCATTCAATGTACAGCTCCTAAATATCCTACTGGCCTCCTTGTGGACAGGAGGACGGCAGGCACTCCCCAATACATCCTTCCTTCTGAAGTCGTTTTCCTCATACTGAGATAACTTGCCTTACTTCAACACTGATGCATTTTATATCCAAAAATACGTCTATTGGACTATCCACCTCTTATGGAAGATCAACACATACCATGGGTTCCCAAGCAGAACCACAGATCCAAGTTAAGCTCGTTTTAGTTGGGTGTGGCAGTACTGGCAAAACTAACTTTCTCAAGTGTCACATGCTTGGCACATTTAAAAACAAATGTTGTTACCCTCGATGCTGAAGTCCATCCTCAGGTTTTCCACCTCAACTGATGCCCTATCAGATTCAGCAGGAATAATTTGGCAGTCTACAAGATGATTATTACATATAAGGCCAGGGTACCATTATTATGGTATGACATAACATCAAGAGCCACAATCAAAAATTTTCCAAATTGTCATCAAGTCTCCATGCGAGTGCAAGAAAATACCCCCTTGTGTTGTGCAGCAAAAAGTGGGTATTAAAGACTAGTTTGATAAGCAGCTGTCTTGCGATGTTAATGGTGAATTAAGCTTGCCACTTTATTATCTAGCCGAGAAGACTGCGCTTGAATGTAAGACCTGCATAGTTAGCAGTTTTGGACTGCAATTACTTTCTTTGTTACATTCCAAATCTAATTTAAAGAATGATGCAGTTTTATCACTTTCGGAAGTGAACACAGCTCCTTTTCTGTTTAGACCATAATAAAGTTGTATTTCAAATATCCCAACAAGACTATCCTTGTCAGCCTTCTCGGTATGGTAGAAGGTGCAAACTCTTTATTGATCGTGTCGCAATGAATGGCAGTGCATTGGTTCTTTATGTTCTGTTTCTTTCCTTGATGTGTGGCCAGTGTGGCACTCTGGCTGTGAGCTTTTCCAGCGCCTGCCTCAGTGATCAGCTGTAGTAAATGAGATGGCTGTCTGAGGTGGCAGGCCTCTGCTTCACAGCCAACCAGTAAACTACCGAGTTTTCCAGACGAGGGTGTGCCGGTATCTAAATACGATATTCCAGTTTAGTAGGGTTAATACCAACATTTTCAGAACTCGGGTACTCTGTGCCACTGGGTGGACAATCTGTCCACCAAACTCACCAGTGCCTCCTTGCAGATAAAGAACATAATCACCCTCCTGGCAACTGTCTGCCCAACAAACGTACTGCCAGCACTAGTGAAAATAACTCAAAAGAATGCAGCACTGTGTGCAGCTGAACCACCAAATATTGAGCAGTATTTAGCCACGTCATTGTATGTACCAAAATACACACACGCAAAATCATGCTCAGGATTCCGGGGGCTAGCAGTCACATGGACGCAATGTTGTTGAGATCTACTGCCTGTGATGTATGCTTGGGTCATTCCTGATCGTACTCATCACTCAAATTCTGTGGCAAGGTTTAATCAGCCTTCCACACTCCTATTCTTCAGATGTCCTGCCAACACAAAGCGAGGCAAAGAGGTAGTGTAGAACCTGCATTTCATTTATTCACTGTGAAAATGTGTTAGCCGTCTCAAATACTATGCACACAACTAAGCAGGCAATAGCCATTGATTTGCCTGAGGTTATTCCTTCCTCGACCTGAATGCTCTACATATAAATGCCCGTCAGATGCATCAGAAAAATGTCATATATTTTGCCAACTCCGCTCCTGCCCAGCTCAACGGTCCAGTTTATGTTTTAATACGGGAGAGCATGCAGCATGGTCTACAATGCTACTCACTTCACGCTGCCAGCCCCTGGGGTTTATGTGCATAGCTGTTCATGCTTATGACTTCCACCTGAGGCCTTATCTAAAGCAATAAAGAGAATTGATCTATAAAATGCTACTCACAAGTTGTCCCTACAACCACACTAGAAAGTTTATTAGCCTTACAACTCCACTTAAACAAAATAAAATGCGATATTAACCTGAATGGGCCTGCCAGCCTAAACACTCCAGCTTCTTTTTCAGCTTTTCCCTACCCTCCATTCTTCACTTTCAACGAACTGAAATTCACCGACCATTCACCCCCAGTCCGATGGAGGATTCTAATCCCACATCCCTTTCTTCAACCTTTCTCTGTTTACTGCACAACTTCTTATGTTTGTGTGGTTTTCCAACTGGTCTCTTCTGTTATCACACCTTAGCAGAGAGATATCTTTTCCCACAACTTCCATACTGCCTCTTTTCCTTTCTCCGCTCCTAGGTGTACACTCTCACCCTGCAGAACTGCACAAGGGGAAGGCTTCCATCACATTTACAACAGCTATGTATGAACTTGCAGGGATAATGTGAACATATCCCTTGCTGTAGACACAGCAATGTTATTACCCTTCCATGTGTTCCTTTTTACTGGAAGCCCAATGCATCTGAGTTGGGATGTCCTAGTAAGGGTGTATATGTATTAGGAAGCCAGTCACCGGAAGCAGCAACGGGATCGGTCTGGTGGGCACCATGCATTGGAAACTTAGGTTGTGTGAAGCTCAAGGGTATATCTTCACTAAAGACAGAACAAAACGTCAATTTTGTAGGGCAGTATTGTTTAAGCCTGTAGTATTCCTGCACTATCATGCTAACATGTACAAGTCCAAATGCAAGGGGAATACTTCAGGATCTTGTCCAAGCAGCTATGCTATCACTACAGTTTCATGACCCCTGTCTCCTAGAAGGTGGCAGAAGGCTCAGTGCCTGAAGTGATAGAACTTGGCGTAAGCATGACAGGCACTGTACGAGCCCCACCAGTAGGGCAGCATTTTGAAACCTCAAATAAGCCCTGGTAATAAGGCAGTTTTGTAGATCATACAAGCTCCACTTACAGTGCAATACCATTACATTTCAATCAGACTGACTTGCAAGGTCAATGGAAATCCAGATAAACTTCCTGACAGTAAGGTATCACAGGAGCACATAGAACGCCCACCATCAGGACAGTGCAGGAGTCTCAGTCTTACAGGAGTTGTGAGAATGCACTGGGGGGTTGGGCAAGTCTCACTATATTGTGCATGCTGCAAGGTAAAGGGATCTAGCGAGGGTTAGTGACAAGAAAGTTCACCAGATTGCTATCATCAGTTTAAGCTTCCAATACTTAAGGAGGAGGATATTGAGCTGTTGGCTAGAGAGTCCCAGACACATGATTCTGACCAAGGTGCGCAGGGTGGCATTGTGGGGTCCGCAGAGGCCGTTAGGGAACCAAAAGCTGTCTATCTATGCATTAATCTGTCCTAATTCTCAGAGTCTGCTGGGCCTTGCATCGACGGCAAGCAGTCAAAGGCAGGAAGAGGGTTGATGGAAAGCAGATCAGCCAACAGCATCCCACATAGCAGTAAGTGTGCAACACTGTTCAGGTCACCACCTTTTCTACAAACATGCAGATGAGTGAGTATAGCATGAGAACCTGGATCTAAAGCCAATAAATTGGCAAAACAGCAATACCCAAGCACACAGCAAGAATAAGAAGTATGATCTTCCCACCATGGAGATGGTGATTATTCGCTCCTCAAATCGACCTGCTTCATTAGGGACACTTGATGGTCATCCCCTTCACCTGGTCACCGACTGAACATACCTCACCACCTACTGGTTTGATGAGGTAAATAGAGGACCCCTGACTTCAAGATTCTGACCCTGAAGGACGGAATATCTGTGTGAGGCAGAAGCTGAATCAGATTCCCTGTGAGATACCTCGGCCAGGAGAAGGAGAAGGCGAGAGAGAATGTTATCCCCAAGTCAATGTTGCACAGCTATTCTGAAGAAAATGGCATTATTTACACCATTTAACTCACTATCCTATCTTCCTGTCAAAATGGTCCTTGTAGATGCACTCCACATCAGGGAGTGAGATTAATAAAGACCCTGACCATGGCATGGATGTTGTCTAGGTTTTATTTTGGATGAGGATGAATCCTGGGCCAGATAGTTCAGGGTGGTTTCGCTTTTAACACGTCTCATTATTTTCCACACAATCATATATTTTGTGTCTCCACTTTTGTATCACCAACACCTGGCAGTGGAAGTCACCTTTGGGAGTGACTTGGGGTGGTGGATGGGGGGGGGTCCTAATGATTTTGTGGGGCGACACGCAAGCTCACTGCTAGGGCGGCATCAAGAAAGTTGACTTGCTTCCGGCCAAGCCATCATTGTGTGATCATCTCCAGGCCCTACTGCTAGAATGCTATCGTAAAAGATTAAAGTACTGCAGCCTGTGAGTCGCTTGCTTTGTGGATAAATGTAGGATTTTACTCTCTGGCTCTGCCAACTGTGCACCTTTCATCACTCCTCGACCTAACGGAGCAAAAAAGACTAGAATAAAAAAAACGGGTCTTCCAGGTGGCGATCTGCCGCATGTTCTCATCTGATCATCGAATACAAACATCCCTTCAGCCAATCAAATTCTGGTGCTAATGAAAGGACAGCAGCGGCAGAGAATTATCATATGCAAATGGTGGTGACCTGGCCAGCCTCCCTAACCCCTTTCCTCCTGCTACCTGCTGAACAAGCTGATCAGAGGGAACGCTGCTGAAAGAAGAAAGGGAAAATAGACCCTTGAGCGAGGCATGGGGCTAATTCCCAGCCAAGTACTTTGTAAAGCGCACTTAACAAGTCCCAGGGGCCCACTCGACGGCGGGCCACACCAGAAGGGCCGTCTTCTACCCCTCAACAGCTTGAGAAAGGCAGTAATTGCCTTCTCATTTGCATCCTTCTCCCCTGCTGCTCGTCCACAGCCTCTCAAAGCCTGGTGACTCAGAAGAAAGAAAACAAGACCGTCTTCTAAAAGAGGGTGTGGGTTTTAAAGGGGGCGCTCTATTCTAAGCCAAGAGAGCAAAAATACAAGGCTCTCAACCCCCAACCTCTATCCGACCTGGTTCAGACAGGCGGCCTCAAATAATACAGTTTTCTCCTCTGCTTGTGTATTTTTCAGCATCTTCCCATTTCACTCCTAATTGCGTTGCATCTATTGCCATACACTTAATTAGCTGCAGTAATGTGATTTCCTGTTACATAGGCAAGCAATTAAGAGCTATGATTGAGTTTCATTCAATTAGCCTCAGCAAACATCCTAATTGATGTCCCAGATGCAAATGAGGTGCGGTAACAGTGGTCCGCCAGCAAGCCTGTGGGCGTCAGAGAACCCTCTCTGTGGAATGGTATGTGCGGCACCAACGTGGAGCCCACGCTGAGCATTCCTGGCAGGGATTGGGCACATGGTAAAAAGAGCGGAAAGAGATACATTTATAGGCACAGCAATGCTGTACTGTACATGAGAGGTAACACATTCATGTTTTTTTCATCTTAATGCTTAACTTCATATTGTGGTTTACAAAAACTGCATTCAAAGGAGGCAACCAACCTAGGGTTTGTTCCTGCCTTTTGTATCTGCCAGGATCTCCTCTTCGGGTCTTTTAGCACAGGTTCTGTGTGAGTTGGAAGTCCTGGAATGATGAATGATAGTAGACCCAATACTCAACCAATACGGCCTTCCTGTTAACCCACGGGGAAGACTTGAATATAATTAATGTGGCAAACTATATCTCCTTCTCCAAACTTCTCCTCTAAACCTCCCACACACCACCACCAACACACCACACCCTACCGCATGTTGGACAAGATCCCCATAGAACACCTGAACTACCAACTTGCGCAGAACCCCTCACACACCAACGACCCCAACATTGCTGCTCACAACCTTGCTCAATGGATCACAACCTGCGCAGACTCACTCGCCACCCTCAGAAGGAACATCACCACCTGCAACATCAAGAACGCCCCCTGGTACACCACTGAACTCCAAGCGTAAATTCCGCAAAGGAGAGAAAGCTTGGCGACAGGAACCCTCAACCACCAACTTCTCCACCCTCAAAACCTCCATTCGCAATCACCACCAACTCATACGCACCACCAAAAGAGCATAGTACAAGGAACGCATAGACAGTAACTCTCACAACAGCAAGGAACTCTTTACCATCATCAAAGAGCTCTCCAAACCCAAAGCCAGGAACATAGACCCCACGCACACACAACTCCTCTGCGACTCCCTCTCAAACCATTTCCACCGCAAAATCTTAGACATACACAACAGTTTCAAACCACACGCACCCGCCACACACACATCTGACTCCACCAACACAGACCCTCCACACACCCTCCCCTACCTACTAATCACCTGGGCCCCTACCACTGACGAAGAAACTGAAAAAACAATGAATTCCATCCACTCAGGCTCCCCCTCTGACCCCTGCCCCCATCGCATTTACAACAAACCCAGCCCCACCATCGCCCCCAAGCTTCGCAACATAATCAACAGCTCTTTTGACACTGCCACCTTCGCAGACCCCTGGAAGCACGCAGAAGTCACTGCACTCCTGAAAAAGCCTAAAGCTGACCCTGACGACCTCACCAACTAGCACCCTATCTATCGCCTCCCCTTCCCCGCCAAGGTCGCTGAGAAACTAGTGAACACCCGCCTATCCCACTTCCTTGAGGAAAACAACACACCCTACCCCTCCCAGTCTGGGATCCGCAAGAACCACAGCACTGAGACCACCCACATCGCATGTACGGACGACATCAGAACCAGAGTCGACAAGGGCGAGACCTTCGCACTCATCCTCCTGGACCTCCCCGCTGCCTTTGACACTGTCTGCCATCATACACTCCGCACACGCCTCCACAATGTAGGCATCTGACACGAAGCCCTAGACTGGCTTGCCTCCCTACTCACCGAAAGAACCCAAAAAGTCTGCCTCCCTCCCGTCCACTCAACAGCTACCAAAATCATCTGCGGAGTCCCCCAAGGGTCCTCCCTCAGCCCTACTCTCTTCAACATTTACATTACCCCACTCGCCAACATCCTCACGGAATCACCATCAAATCCTACGCAGACAACACCCAGCTCATCATCTCCCTCACCCATAACCCTACCACTGCCAAAACCAACCTCCATGCTGCACTCCTTGACACAGTCACATGGATGACAGCAAACCACCTCAAGCTCAACTCCAACAAAACCGAAATCATCATTTTCGGCCCCAACAAAACCACGTGGGACGACTCCTGGTGGCCCACCGCCCTAAGCCCCGCACCTACCCCCGCAAACCACGCATGCAACCTCGGCATCATCCTGGACCCCTCCCTCTCCATGACCCAGCAAATCAACGCCGTCACCTCCTCCTATTTCAAAACACTCCGCATGCTGCGAAAAACCTTCAAATGGATTTCCATAGAGACCAGAAAGACGGTCACCCACGCACTTTTCAGCAGGCTGGACTACGGAAACGCCCTGTATGCCGGCACCACACTCAAACGCAAACTCCAGAGAATCCAGAACGCAGCCACCCGCCTCATCCTGGACCTCCCTCGCCATGAACACATCTCGCCACACCTCAGATCCCTTCACTGGCTCCCTATCAACAAGAGGATCGCCTTCAAAATCCTCATTCACGCACACAAATCCCTCCACAACACCGGACCAACCTACCTCAACGAAAGAGTGAACTTCCACACTCCCACTCGCCAACTCCGCTCCGCCGACCTCGCACTCGCCACAGTCCCACGCATCCAACACAGGAGGCAGATCCTTCTCCTACCTCGTCCCCAAGGCCAGGAACTTCCTCCCCACCAACCTCCACAAGACCCAGGACCTCCTGGTCTTCAGAAAACACCTCAAGACGTGGCTGTTCGAACAGTAACTCTCCCCCCCAGCGCCTTGAGACCCTCACGGGTGAGTAGCGCGCTCTATACATTTTTTGATTGATTGAGTGATATAAAGAATGGCAAGCCTGAACTGAGGCAGCTTCTGAAAGTCAATTTTGTTCAAACAACTGCAATAGAAAACCAGCAGGAATCTCTCCACCACAGATATTTTCCGGCTATTCGGAGATAGGGTGAGTTACAGTAGAAGATGACAAAACTTGAGACCAAGATACAGGGGGTTATTACAACTTTGGAGGTGGTGTTAATCCGACTCCCAAAAGTGACGGTAAAGTGACGGATATACCACTAGCCGTATTACGAGTTCCATAGGATATAATGGATTCGTAATACGGCTGGTGGTATATCCGTCACTTCCAAAAGTGACGGTAAAGTGACGGATTTACCACTAGCCGTATTACGAGTTCCATAGGATATAATGTACTCGTAATACGGCTGTTGGTATATCCGTCACTTTACCGTCACTTTTGGGATGGATTAACACCTCCTCCAAAGTTGTAATAACCCCCACAGTCTTTTACTTCAAAGATGTCATTTACTTTAGATTCTCTGACCCCGCTGTCACTTCCCGATGAACACCATAATTGGAATTCTGCATCTTTTGGAAGAACAATAAGTTGACTTCATAAGGCTAAAAATCTGGTAATACTGGGAAACTTGAAGCCCTCTTCCAGCATTTCCCTGCATTTGCCTTTCCATGCTGTGGCCAATGAATTCCTCATTTTGTTTAGAAGCTAGGCCCTTCCACAGACAACGGCTTGACATGCACAATGGATACATTAAATTGCCCCACCTTTCACTATTTCAGTGTAGTCCAGCCATGACTCCCCCCACCTTGGTTAAATGTAGATAGCTACGATAAGGAAGGAGGTAAACAACCTCAAGATCCCTAAGCCAAAGGATTTCTTAGCCACAAGATAGAGACACACGTACCAGTCTTTAAACCTACAGCAAAAGCCTTGAGCCGTATATTGATCACAAGAATTCTCATTTAAGTGCTATCCAGTCAGAGTAAGAGAATAAAGATTAGCCTGGTTCCGAGAGGACGGTATGTGCATGGCACACCTTTCTCATCAGTTATTGACCACTTCGTCACTGTCAGTGTGAGAGCAGCTGGAGGGGGTGCTCTGTCCTAGGGGGTTCAACCTCGATGGGAACAATCACTCAGTCTTCACCTGAAAACATGTTTTTAGTCCTGCCGAGCGCTCTGTCCAATATTAAAAGATTATCTCTAGCACAGCTACGAGTTCAGCATCAATGCTCCAAAAATACAAGTACAGTTTAGCGTGAGTAACCTTCACTCCACCATGCACAGTAGATAGCAGCCTGATAGAGCTGTGTTCTCGCTGACAAGGGGGTTATCAAAACAATATGCTAGAATGTGGCCAGTGAAGTTCCTGGACCAGTCCCCCACTCAAATAAAACTAATTTTGCTGCCCGCTCTATTCGTGGCATTAGAGAACCCTGACTCTTTCTACGTTTACTCCAGAATCACAAGTTGTTGTTGATGACACACACAGCTGGGACAACTGATGAAAAAGTATGCAATGTCAGACGTTTGTGGGTGAATGCTTACTACTGACTGCACAGTTGCCGGTTTTAGTTTATGATTGCTGCAAGGACAGTACCTACTTTTCTGAATGTGTTGTACTCTCAATTCCAACTGTTGCACAGTTATAAGTGGCTTCTCCTTCAAAGTCGACTTTGTACAATCAGTTCTGGAAGCTGCACACTAATAAGAGGTTGCAGAATGCTCAGCTCTGGAGACTCGGTGTTTTGCCTCATGTGCCACGCACTCCGTTCAGGCGCTGCGATATCAGTGTACCCAAATCAGAATGTTGCTTGCACAGTTCTCCTGCTTGCTATGGACTTAATTAAGGTAGAAGAATGCTCAGAAAAGGCTACCGTACATCCGTGTTTACTATCAGTTATTACCTGCTGTAGGTCATTCAACCCAATTTAGGTATCCAAAACACCTCTACCTTGCACAATATGTGGCTCCTGAGATCACATTTTTTGCCAGCACGCCATTATAGGTAGCAAGAGTCCCTCAATAAAATATTAACTTAAGATGGGAGGAGGAAGAAAGCACTTTATGCCAGCAAAGGGCACAGAATGAAGTCCCTTTTTGGCCCTCAAAGACTCACTGGACACTCAGATCTAAAAGTGAAATAGAAGATTAATGAAAAATTTAACACTTGGTATAACCACTGCGCAAGAGCAATCACGTTTGTCAAAGTGTCACAAATAATTCAATGCTGTTACATAATAAATATAATGATAAAATAGTGAATGAACAAGTTATTGAACTGCAGTAAAGCTCTTTCTGGTGGACACTATCTGAAGATTCCTCACTTTGAGACAAGGGCGGCGCCTCCATGAGGGCGGAGAAGCTCCACCCCCCCGCCAGCAGTGACAGCTGAAAAACATTTATCAAAGAACAATAATAAACTGTGTTTATTACAGTATTGCTGTTTGGTAAAAGGGCGGGGCCACTGGGGTGATGAGCAGTGCAAGCGTGTTCGGCCGGTGGTCTCAGGCCGGCCACACACATACGCTGTAGTTTCTCTCCAGCCCAGCAACACAGTTGCTGGGCTGGAGAGAGCCTGCACAGGCTCCCAGTCTGCCTGGGAGCACCCTGGCTGGGCGCTCCCAGCCAATCCTGATGCTTCATTGAGCAGCGTCAGGATTGGCAGCAGGGAAGGCTGGGAGCCTGTGCCTGCAGTCGACTAGGGACAGAAGAGAGGCGTGCGGCGAACGAGATAAGTGCTTTCTTAAAAAAATTCTAATTTTATTTTAATTCCCACCCACTCCCTCCCCTGCGCACTGCCCTGCTCCTTTACCTTGCCATGAGCCGCTCCTGCCTGAAGAATATCCCCAGACACCAGACTAGATCTAGAAAACTCTAAAACAGTGCTCCTGCTCCTGGTAGGTGCTGCTGTGTGACTCCACGTCGACCTTGTTCTGCACTGAAAGGATAAGAGGCACATATAAGCTCCACCCATACTCAGTGATGTCAGTTTCTTTTGTAAGGCTATCCACACCATCAGCGAATGTAAGGATCCAGTGAGCAGATGCCTATATTGGGACCTTTCTCGACAGAAAGGAGACCATTCTACAAAACAGAGAGTTTTGGGGTGTCGGATGGGGAAGTATTCTGCAGTTAGAGTATCCACTAGAAAAAAAGTTACGTAATTTGTTTTTCCGAAGGATACTTCTAACTGCAGATTATTTATCTTGTGAACAGATACCAAAGGATAACTTCCCAAAGTGGTGGGACTACGGAATGACTTAGACTAAAAAGTCCTGCAGGACTGAACGCATAAACATCATGACAGACACGAGTGTCAAGGCTGTAGTGCTTTGTAAATTTGAGCACTGATACCCACATATCTGCCTGACAGGTATCAAGCACAGGTACTCTGCATGCCAGTGCAGCAGGGGCAGCAGTATTAGCTCTGGTGGAATGAGCCCTTAGACTTTCTGAAGGCTTCTTCTTAGCCAAAGCGTAGCAGATCTTAATACAGAGGACTATCCATCATGAGACAGTGATCTTGCCCTTCTTTGCCCCAGAGAACCCCCCAAAGAGCCGATTGTCCACCCAATGTTCCTTGGTGCGATCAATATAAAAGTGGAGCACTATCTAGGGGTCCAAATAGTAGTCTCTCTTCCTCTTTTGAGGAAGAGTGATGGCTTGTCTGACCTGGAAATGCATCACCACCTTCAGTAGAAATGCTGCTCAGGTCTTTAACACTATCTTGTCTGGAAGAAAGGTGGTATAAGGATTCTGGACCAATAGGGCCAGAAGTTCGTTCACACAGAATGCTGATGTTATCACAACCAGAAGTGAGGAGGAGGAAAAGTTCCACTGTGCATTGCCTCAAAAGGGGAACACATGAGAAAAGTGACAACCAAATTTACGTCCCAATATGGCACCACACAGGGTTTTGGCAGAAACATATGTTGCAAATTTTTAATAAACCACAACACAACGGGCGATTTGAACAAGGACGACTTGTCTGACAAAAGTAAAAGGGACAAAAGGGTTGACAAACCTTAATAGCGCCCACACCAAGTCCCCACAGGGTTAAGAACAGAACAAACAACAATACATCCAACAGCATGGCCTGCACTGGGTCAATCTGAAGGGTACAACACCAAGCCACAAACCTATTTCAGCACCCCGCATATGGAGATTTTGTGGTGGGGCAAGTAGCCACCACGATGACGTCAACGACTTTGAGAGAGCGGTCAAAACTAAATGTTGCCGCTCAATCTTCAACAAATGTAGGTGCAGTGTGTTCAGGCCCGGGTGCAAGACTCTGGGCCTTGCTGCTGCGACAGACAATTCCCCCCCAAGTGGCAGCCTCGTAAGAGAGATGGTCAGGCCCAGAAGTTCTGGGTACAAAACAATACAAAAACAATTTCTAAAGTGGATAGCTGCCTCCGAAGAAGCATCCCGGCACTAGCGGCCGAGGTCAAACAAAAACAGAATTAGACTGCAGAGTTGAAGAGAAAGGTTTTCAGACTTTTTCAAAAGCATCCTTCAGTTGGAGCAAGCCTGAGGCTAGTAGGAAGGGCATTCCAGGGAGAAGCAGTAATGAAGGTGCATGATCTTCCTCCTCTCCTTGTGCAACTGAGGAATTTGAAGTAGCCTGTGGCAGCTGGATCTCAGGGAACGGGAGTAGGCTTTAATTCTTCTTCTTAGATATGCAGGTCCTCTAAGCTGCAAAACTCTAAAGGCTACGGTGAGTGCCTTGAATTGTGCTCGCTTCATCACAGGCAGCCAGTGAAGGTGACGGAGATGGGTTGCCATTGATTGAGAGAGAGGAATTTTCAGGATCAATCTGGCGGCCACATTTTATATGATCTGCCGACGACGCTGTGAGTAAGCAGACATACCCACATAACGACTATACGCATAGTCTAATTTGGATGTCACTAAAGCATGAACAATCGTTTTGTGTGTGTGCTTCAGTACAAGGTGAATCATTCTTCTTAAAGACTTAAGGATGGAGAAGTAGCTGTCTGATATACTTTTTACTTGGGGAACAAAGGAAATGTCAAAGTAAAAAATTCAACCAAGATTGCTGGCAGTTAGTGCCATGAAAGGGGGAGTCCCCAGTTACAAAGGCCACCAATTGCTTGTGTCAGGATAGCACCTGATACCAAAAAAGAGGACCTCAGTTTTATCTGAGTTAAGCCTGAGGAACTAGTTGCTCTTCTAATTGCCAACAGACCTTAGGCCCGTTTTAAAGGTGTTAAGGACGATGTCTCTTGCTCCTGAAAAGATAGGAGTAATTAGTTGTCATTGGCATAAGAAATCACCCTAACACCCCAAGCTTCGGCTAGGCTAGCAAGTGGCTCCAGTTAAATGCTAAATCGGGTTGAGCTTAGGTCAGAACCCAGTGGTACACCACATGCCAGAGGTTTTGCCAAAGAATAGAAAGGAGATAACATGACGGCTTGTGTCCTGTCCTCCAGGAAAGATTTAAACCTTAGGAGGGCCTGGTCTTGTATCCTTTTGTTCCTGAGCCTGTTCAGAAGAATCTCATGAGATACTGTGTCGAAAGCGGAGGATAGGTCTAAGAGCACACCATGACCACCAAGTTTGATCAAGCTTCTCTTTAATAAATTCAGGTGCTACTAACATGGCAACTCGGTGTTATATCAAGTCCTAAAGACGGATTGGGAGTTGTGTAAGAGTCATTTGGACTCTAAAGAAAAATTGTCTGTTGCCCATTAACTAGCTTCTCCAACATTTTTGCCACAGCGAGCAAAAGAGAGATTGGTCTCTAGTTGCTCAAAATCTTGGGGTCAGCATTAGGTTTTTTGAGTAATGGAAGCAGGAGAGCCTGTTTCCAGCATTTAGGAATTAGAGGCAATGGAAGAATTAATAAACGTTTTCAAAATGGGGTTCACGGTAGAAGACTTCTTTTTAACAATGTCAGGTGGGCACTGGCCCAGGCAGAATCCAGACTTGCATGTATCCAGGGATACCTAGAGAGTCCTGCACAGATACCACACACACATGGCCAAATCCAGAGCAATTAAGATGACTTGGGGCAAGTTGTTCCTGATCTTGATCCAGAATTCTGGAATTGCACATTCTTATCAGTGGCAAACAGATCAAGCAAGGGTTCTCCTGACTGCAAGAAGACACCCAGCGCCACCTTCAGGTGTACCTGCCATTTGTGATCCCCAAAGCGTCGTCAGCTGAGTTTGTCTGCCTTAGTGTTTAAAGATCTTATCAGGTGGTGTCCAAACAGGGAAATGCCCTGACGATTTAGTTAATTCTAGACACACAGTCTCTCCTTGCTCAGGACCCAGGACCCCACCCCACTTGTTGCAGTACCCCGTACCTTGTATGAATCAATCTCTTGTTTTCACACAAACAATGCTAACAAATAGCATGCAGCCGGCAAGTGTTAGTTTTTGCTGGCACCTTGGACAAAACAAATCTGGTGGGGTTTTTCATCTCATTTCCTTCCACATGGCTCCACTCCTACAAACACTGTTCCAATAAATACACCATCCAATGCTAACTAAATCTTTACTCATCTTTACTAAGAAACAAACTATTAGTGTTAAACAGCAAAAAACGAAAGTGGAGTAGGCTGCACAATTTCTCTGAAAAGTCAGTCAATATTGCCACAAATAAAATCACTCTTATTTTGTTAAAATATGCGATTTAATTTGCTGACAACCAATAATCCTTCTGTAAATTCACCACTTTTCATCTCTACACAGTGTATCCCCAGCACAGCGCTTTTTTGAGCATATGAATAGCAATGGAACACTGCAAAATCTCTGCTAACATAATACAGTCTTTGAAAGTGGTGGCCAACAGACATCAGGTTTGAACTGTACCAAATGAAAGTGCCAAACTTTGTCTTAGGTAAATTTGATAAGCTGCAAGTTCTGAAAAGACAGCCATAAAAATGATTTCATGGGGTGCTAAAAAAGCCTGATTTTGATGCTTTCCAGGAGTGCTGCAGGTTCCCCTGTTGTCAGATTTGTTTTAATTGTGGTAATATTACAGGGGGAAAAAACACAATCTGACCTTTGTATGAATAATAAGGAAAATACAAATGTATTACAGTTATAATGAAGCTACATTATGAGTTCCAATCCCAGCAAGGCCAACTCAGCCTTCTATTCTTCGGAGTTTTGTAAATTTTATATAAACTTATTGGGTAACAGAAACAATAGCGGAGTACAGTATTTACAAATTGTAAACTTTAGAGTAACAGCTATATAAAAATAGTTTATTATTTTAAAATATATAATCAAACAACTTCTGGAACAAGACCACAGGTGGTTAGTGTCGAAGCTTTGTATTGCCTCTGTGTGAATTAATACACTTTTCTTGACTAAGGGTAAAGCGCCCCCCCCCGAAGTGGGGGTGCACGGGGCCTCCAAGGCCCAGCACTCCCCTGTGCGCCAGAGGTGCGCAGGGCTGGCCTTGACTTCCGCTCCAGCACCTCGCGGGGTGTGGGAGCGGAAGTACTGGGGAGGGCAAACGTAGGGGAACGTGGGCTTCCGGCAGATTTGAGTGCCGCAAACCGGTGGGGGGCTACTTAAGGGCCCCCCAAGAAGGTTCGATCTTCTTTCTGGTTTGCGGCGTCCGGGTTCGTGCGGGGCCCGCAAATTGTCCCACCCACCCTCTACTTAGGTAAATGGGAGTTTAGGTTTCTTGAGCGGAAATTGAGGTATAAAAGTGGCTAGAAATAACAGGGGGGTCCCCATGGTTGGGGCCCCGGGAGGACACCAGGGATAGGATCCTAAAGTTCTGAGCCAACCTGCGGACGTACACACCAGATCAAGGGGTAACGGAGTTCAGATCACTTGGGGGGGGCCCTGGGGCGCCCAGCTCTTGGCCGCCCTGGTATACCCAGAGTATGATTGGTGTTGGTGGGGGGGGGGGGGGAGGGGGGGGGGGGGGAGCGGAACACTGAGCGTGAGGACAAGGAACGGTATAGTCAGGGTAACCGCCCCTCCTAGGGATACAGGTGAGAGATCGGTCACCTGTGAGGTCCAATGGTGGCTCAGGGCAGGAAGGGATCCTGTCAATGATTTATGGCCGCTAATTGACAGGACTTGTAGTTATTGTAAATATGGGTGAAATTGAATTTCGATGCTTGATTTATGATTATGTTTGTTTAAGGAAACTTAATGTTGTTTAAATAAAACCACTTCCAACAAAATTAAGCTTGTTGGTCTGTGTATAGCTGGTGGGGAGAGTGTGGGCTACCTGGAGGCCTCCGGATCCTAAGCATACCAGAAACTGATTTTTGTTCTGGGCATCCAAACCTTTTTGGCAGATCTTTTACAAAGACTTTTTAAATATGTTTTTTCTTAACATTCAAGTTCTGTAAATCACAACAATTTAAATTTGTGATGTTTCAAAATTACTACACAAAGTCTGTATTTTCCTTTGCCATTTATAGGCTGTGTGTGTCTGGATAAACACAGAAGTTTGCAAGTTCACCGGATTTTTCAAGTGTATTTTGTTTTTACATTTTATTTGGTGGACATAATCATCAGTCTATAAACTGCTTTCCAGTAATGTGCTTAAATTCTTGGAAATTAGAAGCAACTGTATTTTGTCACACACGAGGGACTGTGGAAATAAATGCAAAAAAAAAACAGGCACCTTGAGTTGCTTTATTAAACCTGCAGCAAGAAGAAATCCGGAAAAACTTGGCTGCTGTACAATCCTGTGCCTGTCCCCCACCTCCAGAAAAAAAAGAATCTACAGGGCATTGTCTCGCGAACCTCCTGGTTCCTACACTTATAACAGTTTGGGTGATGCCAGTCATGGTTTTCCACTGGGTGGGTGGGGGAATGTTAATGGTCTTTTCGAGGGCAGCCCATTTTTTGAGTGTTACTAGTGTGTCCTTTTGAAGGCTTTGAACATATCACATAGAGTTTTCATCACATGCCAGAGACTGTATTGCCTATGGGTGGGGGGAATATAGTGAGGCTATTAACCCCCCCCCCCATCCTAGGAGCTATATCTGATGGTGTTTCAGATTGAAGTTTCATGTTTCACACACGCTGCCTGTTACTGGCGAGTCTGAAACACAGGCCCCCTGGCGAGTCTGAAACACAGGCCCCCGTGAAGTGGTGGCAAGTAGCTTGGGTGACCAATGAGCAACTGGAGCTCAGACTTGTGAGGCACCCAACATTCAGTGCACAGCAGGCCATCTGGCCATGAATAAAATACAACAAGACCCATAAACTGAACTTACCTGAGCCAAGACTTGAACATAGACAAGAGACTGCTGAGCTGTGGGTGGGAGCGTGCCCACCCCCTGCACACTCCCCTAACCAAGCCTTGGGTTTTTTTGTTCAACAAAAGGACCAATGCCAGCTGATCTCCTGTTACCTTCTCAGGTCATAACAGGAAGAAGAACCAAGAAAACAGATCTTGTGAAGCAGATCAGTTGTAACTGGCGTGGCAGTGGACTTGGCCATGATTCTTTCCTAGAACCGGAAGTGATGGACAGAGCTACCTGGCACTCAATGTGAACTTGTTTGAAGAAAGAAGACTTTACACAGGAAGGCGAGAACTTTAGTGTAATCACTGAGGACTGAGCTGCTAACAGAGGACGAATGGGTGCAATCTGCTGGGCTAGGCAGGTTCGAAGGACCAGACTAGGCTCGGTCTGTGGGGAAACCTAAAGCCAGAGCCACCCCCAGTGGAACCCAGTGAAGTTAGGAAGCTGTGAACTGTGTCTGTCCGCACAAGGCCTGACTGTGAGCAACAGAGCAGCTGGGGGCTGCGAGCCATCCTGTGTTACTGGAGAAGGACGAAGCCTACAGGGGACGCTTGCACGTACTGCACCGGATCTTCCGTGGCCGGTCCATGCACAATGGAAAAGCCATGTGGAATGGAACTGTTGCTTTGAAACACTCTAACCTTTTCATTCTAGCCTTATTCTAATTATAAAATACTTCAATTTCTTTAAGTTGGCCTCGGAGCTTCACGGAGTGGTTTGTTGATTCAAGAGTTGCGCTGGTATTGCTAGACCTTAACATGTGCTCTCTGAAGTCGAGCTTCTATCTCGCTCCTGCTCAGTGTAGACTAGGCTGCCTTACAGAAATCGTGTTTGCATAATTACGAGATAGTTTTACATGGCAGTAAGAACATTGGCCCCCATCGGCTTCCTACAATAACAAATTGTCTTGCACACGTCGGCCTGGGTGCCACTGTGCAGCCATACCCGAGCCATCGGTATCTTCATTCGTCCGTATATCTGTGTGGGCTGACTTTACCTGCACCCTCGGGTGTCAGCACGCAGGCCTAGCGCACACATCTGTCTATCTGTCCGTCTTTGCGAGAGCGACGCGGTCACTTGCCCTGCACTTGACAGGCAGACAGAGCTACTGCAGAATAGCGTCTGGAAAACATGCAAAACAAAATCAGCGGAGCGTGGCGATGATAAAAACAAGGAAAAACTCCCTAAAAACAAAGGCCCCTTCCCTTTGCTTATTGAGTTCAAAGGCATAACATATAGCAGCCGGCAGCAAATGGAAACTGCACTAATTTTAAAGCCATAAAAAGCGATGAAGGGCCCTGCGGGGCAGGACAACACCGCGGCGCGGCGCCTAAATAAGACACGCTTCATTTCGTTCACAGCTTAGCCTAATGTCGGAGCAGCGCTCTCCGAGCCTAGAGTTGTACGAGGCCGCGCGGGCGCGGAGGCGACACTCTCAGCCGTTCGGGGGGCCGGGCGACATCGCTGTTGATTAGAAAATTTTTCAGTTTTGACAAGCACTTAATGAGCACAAATCGCGCCGTGATTGGTTTCCATTCGGGGGCCGAAGGCACACCTGGGCAGAAACCACTTCTGCTTCATTTCTCAGACCTTTAGAGTCGACTCTGCCGTGGCCGCTCTTACCTTTCACCGTCGCCGCTGCACGACGCCCCCTACCGCTGCCCTTCACTCCCTGCAACCTCCCGCCGCTCCCTACTCGGCGCCGCTCGGCCTCACTTCTCGCCTGCCCTCTCCCCGCAGCCCCTTCAATTCTCTACCTCTTCCCTCCCACCCCCTCTGCTCACTCCAGAATCTTCTGTTCCTGGCCCATTCCTCCTCTCTCCTACACTCAAACTCCTTTCAGCCACCTACCCCAACGTTTCTTTCTATGGACCTTTTTCTCTCCCCCGCCCTTTCCTTCACCCGCTCTGGCACTCAGTTCCTTGCTCTCATTCCCATCTACTGTATTTACTCCCACGCTCGCGGGTTGTCTCCGACAGCCCTCTTAGCTCTCCCAACCATTCACCATTTCTGTCCCATCTCTATTCAGGACTCTTCTATCTCAGGTCCAGGTCTTTCTTCTCCGTTCTTTTGCGCCATCTGCAATCCTCTACCTATCTCAGCTCCTGCGACCCCACTCCTGTGTCCTGACTCACGCCTTGCCGCGGCAGTACCGTCCCCCTGGCAGCCTCTCCTCGTCTTCCCTTTCTGCTGTCGCTCCAAACAGCTCCCAGAGTCGGCCTGTGTTCTTTCTTGCTCGGATTCTCCTCACTGGTCTCGCTTAGCTTGCTACCCAAACTTTTTCCCTCGTCTATGAGCTTCACGGCTTTTCTTTTAGGCCCATTTTTCATTTTGGGAGCTATTACCTTGTCTTTCTCTTGGCCTAAACAACCAGATGCTGTTCGAAACTTGGCCACAGCACAGTTTTGGAGACATGCACACGTGTTATGAGGTGTGTTATGTTCACATCTGAATGACAACATAAGGAAGATTCACTTCACAGTGCCCGTCGCTGTCCCGCGCCATTAAAGGAAGCGACCACGTTTGCCAACACCCGTTGGCTGGGCGGTGGGGGCGCCGAGTGCAAAATGCTAGGCCAGACCTCCTAGCCCAGGAGCTAGGTACATCGCTGATGGGTTATGAGCGGCTCATTGGTTTCTGTAAGCCTCACATTACACCCACGCCATGGCGAGAGACGCTGTGAATGTTGTACAACTTACAACTGTCAACACCATCGATGTTCGTGACGCAAACCAGAGGAAACAAGAAAACCACACAAAGTTCGGCACGTTTGTGTCTCTTTACATCTTCAGTTGTAGATCGTCTGTCGAGAGTACCTGCTTGTCCCTAAATCAATATGAAGATCAGAAGCCGTGGATTATCACCGACGAACTGACCAGCCACAGGCATCAGTAACACTACCCGAAAAGGCGCGAAAGGAGGTACTGTCCGACAAAATAGTAGTTCAAATTGTATGCTCCGATTTGGTGCACACCCTGCCGCAGCCAGGTGTGGTTGGAAAAAAAGAAAATGTGGGTTTATTGTGATCAATTTAAAAGAGAACCTCAGTTGCACAACTTGTTCATGAATAAACATGGTTCATTTGTAGGATGGTTTGTTTTCTGGTGACATTGAATTCCTTCAATGCACAGCTCGCCCATAAAACATGGACTTGTAATTGTTCTCTTTTACATATTGTTGTTTCACTGTCACTTGCAACCGACATCTTGTTATTAGTTAACATAATCGGTTTTATCAAGCTGTTGCTCCACCTGCTCAAGGCTGCAACGCAATTCGTGTGCGCAACTATGAACTCTGCCCATTTGCAAAATTGATAAAAAAATGTGGCCCCAAACAGAACCGACATCAGAGAAAAGGTTATAGCTTTCACAGAAATGCAAGGGCCAATCCTAACTGTGGGACAGTTACTATTTTTAATGGCCATGAGCGGTACTCACAATACGTAGTCTGGCATGTACATAGAAAGGAATGTAACATAATCCTAGTGGCCAGTGCTAGTCAATGTATGTTTCTCATAAACTCCTTAGGAAGAAGAATGCATAAAAAGAATGACCCAACTGCAAGCGTACCACCTCCCTTGCTTAGTAAATAAATGATTGGAAACTTTTTCAAGGTGCATGTTCTAGTTGGCATGACTAGGAGATCACATAGAGCACTTTTCAGTAGGGCCTAGGATGGTTGTGAGTATTTTTAATTTATTTCTACACTAGGAATATTTATAAGCGCAGGCATAGCCCGCACTGTCAGCAGAGTACTTTGTAAGGCAGAAGGGAGACATAGCATGCACACATGGTAACATAGACCAATGAGAATTGGTTTGTGCATGGAGGTACACTTATCAACTTCAGGGGAGTGTCATAACAATCGTCAAACAGGGTGCATGTGGGGATGGGGGGCTCAGAGAAGGCACAGTTCAGTTAGACAGAGAGGAGAAAGATGGCAGCAAGATATGTTTTCCAAAGCACATCAATGAGGATGAGAAGTCCTGCAGTGTGGGTAAAGTTTGCTCCATGCTATGAGTGCATGAGCAGAAGGAATGCTTGAGGTATGTTCCTTCAGTGCACTTTGAATTCCAAGTCGGAGTAGATAGGCAGAACTGATGTTGACTACCCATCAGGCATGTGCAGTTTACATGTCAAATAATCTAGGCTGCTGGTGGGAGTGACCTTGCAAATCAGGCAATAGCTTGGAAATTGGACAAAGTGTAGCAGTGTTCAATGTGTTAAAATTTCTTCTGATTGTTGATAAAATGGGCTGTGTCATGCCGTAAAGCAGTCAAGGTTGACAGTGTGCAATGTGGGAAGGGGGAATTGGCAAATAATTGCTTCAATATATGCAAGACAGTAGACTACCTAGATAATGGCCTAAAGGTTGTTGATGAGCAAAAAGGCCTTTTTGTAGAGGTAGCTTAAACATAACTAAGTACTCAACATTTTTCTTAAAATGGTATGTGAATGGTTTTTGATACATGAACAGCTTGTTAATTAGTCAAGTTAGTGCCTATGAGTGGATAGATCAGCCAGTGATCAGGGCGAATTCTGTTTTTGGCTTGGATGTGCAGAGTTTAAGGTATACCACGGACATTCAGGAATGAATTATGGAGAGGCAAGATCAGTGCTGGAGGTTCATGAACGAAAATGTTTTAGAAAACGCTTGTTCTCATCAGTATACTTGTATTTGGAGCTTTCTTGTTTGGTAAAGAGTACTTACAGAGGGACAGGGCAGTGTGTAAGTTGAACAGCCCAGGAACAAGTATTGACCCATAGGACAAACCACAGATGACTGAGATGAGGTTGTGAGAGCCGATAAACAGATCTGAAAAAATTGCTGTCTGTCCAAAAGAATGATGTAAACCAATTTAGGGTAGTTTCAGACATGTCCTTATATAACAAAGATCTAAAAGGACTTTATTATTAATGGTATTAAAACCCCCGATAAGTCGATGAAGCATAGATGATTGGCATGTGTGACTCTCAGAGCATATTCTACCTCTGGATCTTGGATTCAGAATTGCACCATCAGCAAAAACTGGACTCAAGGGGAATGAAGTAGCTTATGGTAGTGCTTGAAATGGAACTACAGAAATTAAGGCACTCGCTGTACTAGAGTCCCTAACAGCTACAGAGAAGTAGTGGTGTCTCCTATTAAAAGGAATTCACCCCTGCTGAGAAGTGCAGGCACTCTGGCTTTCAAACTAAACAGGCATTCAGTACCCGACCAGTTAAAGCACTGGTTGATGCTAATTAAAGTATTTTTGGGGTGGGCTGGTGCCATTCGTCCTGTGGATTTACCCATGAAAAGAAAGTGGATGATGTGCTTATATCTGGAGAAGTTCTATGATATGGCCCATGTTTATGGATGATGCGGAGATGCTTCTGAAAAGAACAATATTCTGAGAGGTCTTCAGCTGAACGTGTTTTAATGGTTGTAGAATAATATCAGAATAAGAGGTGGTTTTCAGGGAGTCTAATATGGCAGAAAGGGGGCTGCCGCGACTGGAGGTTTCGATCTGTGCCTGCAGAGCACTGATTTTCTTAATGAAGTATTCATTCATGTCTGTGGCATTTTGTTTGTGGGTGAGATAATGAAAAGCTTGAGATTTAATGCAGTGCGTAATAGTTTCGAAGCATGCTTTATTTCATGCTCAACCTTAAGAGCAAGCATTTCAGTGAGATGGTGTTTAATTTTTCGATTCTTCAGTGTGTATTGAACTAGTGGAGGATCAGTTGACATTTTTGTTAAGTTCGTGAGTGAGTTCTGTTGAAGTTGAGATCAGGTGTGTACCAAAGAGTAGACACCTTCAGATTAACTATGGGGCACAAAGCGGGTGTGAAGGTCTGGAGTGAGGTGGTGTTGGTGGAGAGTAGCTAGGATCATATATGTGGGAGAAAGTCAGGGTAGTTTCTTCGGGGTTATCTATTTGGAATTTTATGCATTAGTGCGAACTAAATTGAGAGGACTTTGCTTGTCCTTTGCATGGCTGTCTGTGTGAAACAATCGTAAAGAGGATCGCATGACCGTCAGACCAGTGTTGTTGTATGAAATTGTGCTGCTTTTGATGTGATGGAAAGGTAGTTTGATAGGTTAGCAGATACAGCTTATGAACTGAAAGAAGGCATCAAATATGTTCTAGTAGTTGGACTCCCAATGGGTTGAGCTGTCAGTGTTACTGAAGGTTACTAAGGAAATGTGTTCAATGAAGTGGAAAACAAAGGGCTTTTTTTAATAAACCTCGAGGCTGGCAAATCAAGAAGAAAGTAAAGATGTGGGACGGCAAGAAGGCTAACTGAGTAGTGAGAAATCCAAAGAAAAAAGTTGTTGGGGGCGGCAAAGTAAGCTAGAGACAGGATTCATAAATAACGGCCACCACCCACTGTATCGGTATGCCGCTGGTGGGAGATAGTATACTGATTAGGGATGAGCTTATCAAAAACGAGAGGCAAAGAAGGAATATAATTCAATTGTGAAATTGGATTTGTATTAAATGTTAAGGAAAAGTAATGTTTAGCAAGTTACTAAGTTACAATTTCCCTGGCTGAAGTTCTTGGACACTAATTTGCATTGGTTCACTAACTTCTCCCAGCCAGTAATTAGCAATGAATAGGCGTGAATAGGTGGTGAATGCCTCCCAGGAGAAAATGATAGGCTGCCCTGAATGAGCACAGATGACTCCTCTGAACAAGAGGGTGGTGGCTGTTGGCATCCCTTTTGACACTACAGTATTAAATCCTGCTCAACATGTCTGTTGGGTTCACATTTAACACATAGGGAACACTTGAAAGGGGAGATCCATTACCTGGTTGCTGAAGGACTTAGCTTTTGTCCATCCAGGCTACTGTCTCTGGGTTTAGAAATAACCCTTGAGACACACTTGAAAGGTTAGAGGATAGGATGCCAAGACAATTGTAATTATTGTGGATCCACTGTCAGGTTGCTGAAGAGCTCTACTTTTCTCCTATTAGACATCTGTCTCTGTGTTTATTGTGGGTACAATGACTGCCTCAAACTGATTGTGAGTGTTAGATGTGGGAAGACACTAGGATTACCATAGTACACTTCCCATACACATCACCAGACCCTGGAGTGGAGTGGCCAAATAATTTGGCCATCTTGAATATGCCCAAGGTGGGTAGGGTTGGCCCTGGGAATTTTTACCCTATTGGTCAGGGCGTACCCAGGAGTCATTCCTATCCACTAACTAGCACCAGGCATGAATGTGACACCTCCAGACATCCTCTTCAGAACACTCCCTGGACCTGTAGACGATCAGAAGCAGACTGGACCTGCTATCTCTGAACTGAGAGGAGCCCTGAGAACTGGACCTGTTCTCTCTGGTACCCAGGACAAAAAAGTGGACTTCAAGGATCATACGGCTAGCCTCCTGTTCAAACCACTAGCCTCCCGTTCAAACCACAAGAACATCACAAGCTACAAGAGGACTTTTCCAGGTTGTCCCTAGTTGACCAGTGGCAGCTGGAACTCGAATGGACCATGCTCTAAGCTTCTGCCTGCTGGTCAGGCTCACATTGCACGTTGTCTTTCTTGTCTTCATCTACCACAACCAGGGCCTATCATTAGAGCTTTGTGCTTTTTGGCTGTATTTCTACTTTAAAAAAAAATAACAATTCATATACCTGGTTCCCCTTATTGGATGTCTGTCATTTTGTTTATTGTTTTTACTCTCTTTCTAGAATTAATTTGAGAATTTTATTTTTCATTTTGACATTACTATAAGTTAAGCCGAGGGGGGTGGGGAGGGTGTGCTTGGGCTGCGATATCTCAAGATGGCGGCCTGGCCCTCTGATGGTTCATGGGGCCCAGACAGTGGCTGGTGGTGTAACCAAGCGGTGCTGGGCGCAGACTGATGGCCGGCTCTACTATCGATTTAGAGACCTGTGTAAAGACAAATACCCCACTTTCCCATGGTAACCCTCCAGTTTCAAGTCCTTGATTTTGTTGCATACTGTTAACACCTCTAGATATTTAGTGACCAAGCTTTACACCACCATGCAACATGAGACCCCAGTTGTGATCCCTTGGGCAAAACCACTGTGTGAGACACCTGGGAGTTGTGATATCCGATAAAGGATGGTTTTATGGCTGTCATCGGACCAGGAAGCTCCCACCCCCAATGTCCCACTTAAACTACTGCACTTCAAATTTCTGAACCACATCTATCATACGCCCCTCCTCATTTTTAAGCTTAAGTTACAACCGGATTCAACGGATTCATGTTGCACCAGGTGTGCGGAGATGATGCACACTTTAATCATCTGGCTTGGTGCTGCACCCAAGTTTGTGCCGTCTTGGAAGACGTGTTCCATGGTTTGGCTAATATGGCAGATCCCACTCTGATGCCCTCACCAAAGTGGGGTGTCAGGCAATTCCTTTCTCTTGTTCTCCTCTTGGTCAGGCCTGGGAAGCTTGTGTGTGGAGCAGAGTGATCTCCTACAGTTCAAATGTGGCTAAAAAGTGTGATTTATTGTGACATCTTTTGGGGCCAATTACAGGCTTACTTATTCACACACAAAGTGCCCCATTAGGTCTTTGGAGGTTCCAAATGTGGGTTATTTGGGGGGCCCACATGCTGCGCCTAGAGCTAAGAATATACTATGGCAGTAGAGGGGTAAGAATATACTATGGCGGTTGTCCCCTTGTGCTCAGTGAATTGGTGGGTTAATACTGGATGGTAGTTTGCTGTCATGCGGATTGTCCTCTGGATGCTTGGAAGTGCAGCGGTGACATTCATTTGTGATGTATGGTGCGGGATAATAGTGGAAGTGCTTAAGATTCAGATTAAACATTGGGCAGTCTCCCTATTCTGACTGTGTATTGTGCACTCTTATTGACCAATTATTCTTTTTTGTTTTTCCCTTTCTGGATTCTGTGGGAAAAAAAAGAAGTAAATAATAATAATAATAAAAAAAGTTAAGCCTGCGTCCTCTATGCTTTCGCTTTCAGGGGGTTGAGTTTAGGTTAACTTAGAGTATTTGAAGGTTCACCCTGACAAGAATGTGATTATTCCTTGAGGTAGGAAGGCAACCACCCTAAATAATCCAAATTCTTACACATGTGAGCAAGTGTAAGACTGTATCCTCAAGAGTATCATATCTATGTGAGCCTGTAGGGAACTTTTGGGAGGTATTTTTTTTTTTGGGGGGGTGGAATTGCATGCAGGGTCTATCGGAAACTGTATTAATAATGATTGGGCCGTACAAGTGCCATTGTTTCTCGACTGGGAAAATTGTATTGTGAATGCAGGGTCTATCGGAAACTGTATTAATAATGATTGGGCCGTACAAGTGCCATTGTTTCTCGACTGGGAAAATTGTATTGTGAGGACACCAATTAACAGTTGGTGGAACTAACAAGACTACGGTAGAATGTATAGCCATGATTTTGAACCCACTCTGTTTAATAAAAAGAAGAATATATATATTTTTTTTAAGTATCGTATCTCTACTTTCCGTGCCTACTCACAAGCACTCGGCTGTCCGAGTGGCACTGTTGGGACTATTTGAACCAAATCAATTCACTATTGCCAATGGGCCTGATGCCCCAGCAGAGACCAAGATTCTTCAACATAGGGGATAGTAATTCCATTTCTACAACGTGCAGCCGAGTCCACAACCCCATACACAGCCAGCTCATCCCTCTCCTGCAAGAACATATACCAGCAACACTCATAATGTGCAAGAAGGGACAATGTCTGCCCAAGGCACAGCACGAATGAGCAGACGGAGCTAGCAGTACTCACATGAAGGCTGGGGTGATAGGTAAGCACACCGTTGTCACAGAGAGTCACATATTTCTTCTTCCACTCTTTGTTTAACGATTTGCCACTTCTCTTTAGTAACATACCCTGTAAAAAGAAAAGCAACAGCGTTAGCAAAGAGCAGGCTTGCAAAATAACTTTGGATCACAGAAGGAAGAGGCTCAGCAATCTTAAATGATTAACATTCCATTGCATCTCAGAAGTCTTCCATCCACTCTCCGGTTGCACACAACTCATGGGTCTTTGGCCCCTGCTACTCACAGGAGCCAGAAGGATCAGTCTTGCTTTAACATCTAGAGAACAGTCGCCCCCAGACAGACCGTCTGCCACTGCATCTGTCTGGGAGAGAGACTTTTTCTCAGTGTTAAAGTACATAATGCCTCTCTCAAGGCTTGTGGCCTGCAGTAAGACATTCTGAAAATAAATGGGTGATTTTGTCGTTAAGATGCTTCTGTAACTAGAGGATAGTGTGTTCAGTGAGGTACAGTTGATAAATTGACAACCTGGATAATCAGTGATTTTATCTTTTAGGTCTCCTGCGATTAGGCCTGCTGAAATATCTACCATGTCTCCACCACATACCTCGGAAATCCATTCTGGTCTCCCCTAGTGCATTCTTATTTTTTTATCCTGAGTGTGGAGAGATAAGATTCAATCATGCATGTGGTACCTGCTCCCCGGGAAAAAGCTTTCAAATAGTGCTGAAGCAGCCACCAAACATTTTCAATGCAGCACATGTGTAACGTAATCAGCACTTAAAAGTTAACATTGGTATCATATTATGTCTTTATTTCCATAAATTTTAAGGTAAGCTACATCATTTAATGCACCTTTCCACATCAACACTTGCGTTTCAAGACCTATCCCAGGTCCTTAAAGAACAAGCTATTTACCTTTGGTAACACCTTATCTGGTAGAGACCATATCTAGCTGCAGATTCCTTATTTTTGAAATCTCCCCAGGCGTCAGACTAGAGCCAGATTTTTGTGATGCCAGTAGATGCGTCGATCAGCTCTGCGTCTGTTGTTGGCAGCGCCGGAAAAGACGTTGCGGTTCCTGAACAGGTGGCACCCAGAAACGCCAACGTCAGTTTCATTTCATGACTTTCCACGCCAAATGCACGGTGCCGTGAAGGACACTGATCACTCGTGTGTCAATACGAAGACCCTGAAATGTAAATCCCTGCCCCTAGAAATCCGTTTGCAGCCGGGGACAATGGGTGGGTCGGTAAGGACTCTGCAGCTAGATATAGTCTCCACCAGATAAGGCGTTACCAAAGGTAAGTAACTTGATCATCTGATAGAGACTTCTAGCTGCAGATTCCTTGCCTTGAAATAGATCCCAAGAAATACCATCTCCGGAGGTGGGTCTGAGAACCAATTTCAAACGAGAAAGACCTGCAGGACCAAACGGGCAAAGTGCCTGCCCTACGGACCTGACTGTTCATGCAGTAGTGTTTGGTAAACGTGTGCAGGGATGCCCATGTTGTTGCCTGACAGATGTCCAGGACCAGAACTCCGCGTGCTAATACACTGGTCACAGCTTTAGCTCTGGTAGAATGAGCGCTCAAGCCCTCGGCGGGGGGTGACTGCTTTTTTGACAATGCGTAGCAGATCTTAATGCAAAGTATGACCCATCTGTAGATCGTAGGCTTCTGCACGACCCGACCCATCTACACACCCACAAAGAACTGGTCATCCGCACGGAACTCTTTTGTACGTTTAAGGTAGAATGACAGTGCTCTTTTTGAGTCCAGGGGTTGGAGTCTCGCCTCTTTCTTAGAAGAATGTGGAGGTGCATAAAAAGTAGGCAAGGTGATAGATTATCATACATGAAAGGGCGTGACCACGTTTAGCAGAAAAGAGGCCCTAGTGCAAAGTACCACTTTGCCAGGATAGATGGAGAGGTAGGGCGGCTTAGATGATCAGGCCTGCAGCTCACTCACTCTGCAGGCAGATGTGATTGCCACACGGAAGGCTGTTGTGAACGTGAGAAGCCTGAGCAGACAGTTGTGAAGAAGCTAGAAAGGAGCACACATCAAAAATGTCAGATCCTAATCAAGATCCCACTGGGGCAGAATGAATAGGCATGGAGGGAAGAGATGAGTAACACCTTTGAGGAACCAATGTAACATAGGAGACTTAAACAAGGAAGGCTGATTAGGTAACCGCAAAAAAAGCAGAAAGAGCAGACAAATAGCCCTTAAGAATATCTAAAGCAGAGCCTTGCTGGGCAAGGAAAACAAACAGTAGAACCTCAGAAACAGAGGCAGAAAGGGGGTCAACAGACTTGTTTGTGCACCTTTCCACAAATTTCTTCCAACAACAGGCGTATACCATTTTGGTGGAGGAACGTCTGGCTGCCAAGATGACGCTACAGTCTTTTGAAGGAAGATCAAAAGCTGTCAACTGCCACCTCTCAATCTCCACGCAAAGAGCCAGAGAGTGGACAGGTTCAGGAGGAGAACCCTCCCCTGCTGCAGCGACAGAAGATCTTCCAGAAGGGGCAGTCTGATTGGAGGATGCATGGATATGCTCAGCAGCTCGGGATACCTGACTCTCTGTGCCCAGCTTGGAGCCACCAGGATTACTTGGGCCCAGTCATTCTTGATCTTAAGAATTCTGGGCAGGAATGGTATGGGCAGAAAGGCATACAGGAGGCCTGAATTCCACTTGAGACGAAAAGCATCTCTGAGTGTCACCTTGGAAGCTCCAGCACGCAAAACTGCTGATACTGAATGCTCTCGGCAGAGGCGAACAGATCTAACCAAGGCACTCCCCACTGTTGAAAGAGGCCTTGCGCCACCTCCGGATGGAGACACCATTCATGATCTGCTAGGCATTTTCGGCTGAGTACATCCACTCTGGCCTTCAGAGAGCTCACCGGATGTTTAAGAGCCTCTTGACGAAGGGTCTGTGACGCAACCCCCTCACACTAGTTGTAGCACCACATGGCGGTGGTTTTGTCCATGAACACTTGCATTATCTTTTCCTTGACAGTGGGAAGAAAGGCTTTCAATGCCAGTCAAATCGCACGGAGCTCCGGCATGTTGATGTGAAGTCATACTTCCTCTGGAGACTAGAATCCTCTGATTGCCACCTCTCCCAGATGGCTGGCCATCCCAGAACTGACACATCTGTCACTACTGTCAGATCTGGTTGGGGAAGGGAAAGAGATCTGCTTCTCTGGCCAAATCAGTTTGTTAACCACCACTGAAGATATTGTGCAGTTCCCTCTGAGATCTAGACCAGGTCAGAGAGAATCCCCTAATGCTGCGCCCATTGGAACTTTAGGACACACTGCAGAGTCTGCATATGCCATCCGGCATGTGTCACCAGCAGGATGCAGAAGGCCATGAGGCCCAGCAGCCTCAGAGCCATTCTCACTGAAATCCAGGGTTAAGGCTGAAACATCGGTATCATACACTGAATATCCTGAATACCCCAGCAAATGACTGATACCCTCAATCTGCTCAAAAGAGCTGTAACTACTGCAATCACCTTGGTGAAAACCTGAGGAATGCTGGCAAGGCCAAGGGGGAGCATGGTGAACTGAAAGTGCTTGTGACCTACAGTGAACCACAAGTAATGTCTGTGGGCAAGCAGGACGGGATGTGTGCAAGTCCAACACTACCATCCAATCTCTCAGGTGCAGGGCAGACAAGGCCTGAGCCAATGTGAGCATCTTGAACTTCTTCTTGAGGAAGGGATTGAGGACTCGTAGGTCTAGGGCAGGGTGAAGACTTGTGCTATTTTTGGAAACCAGAAAGTAGCAGGAATAGCAACCACAGCCTACTTCTGGCACCAGAACCCTCTCTATGGCTCCCTTGGCCAAGAGAGCTGCAACTTCCTCACGGAGAAGGGACAAATGATCTTCCATCATCTGATCGTAAAATGGGGGCATGGATGGGGGGGCAGTCTCAAAGGGAAGGGAGTAGTCTTGTCGGACTATACACAAAACCCACCTGTTTGAGGTAATGGATTGCAAGTGGGGCAGGTGATGGCAAATCCTGTTGCCATCTGGCCGGTGGTGGAGGAGAGGCAGACGAGGAAGATTTAGAGGCTGCTGCAGAGGGGTTGGGGGGAGGTGGACTGATGAGACCGCTCGCTACCTGAACTACACGGCTAGTGGGCCCCACGTCCTCGGCCAGGCAGAGGCTGGGCAGCAGGCGCAGCATAGCAGCTGGACAGGAATTGATGCAGTTGGTAGCCCCTTAAACAAGGGTGGGACTTGAGTACTCCAGTGTGGGGCGATGGCAGCAGGCAATTGTCCTAATCACAGGAGCCCCTGTGCTAGGTTTGGACCAGGTACCCAGAAGGACATCAGTGAGGCCATCACTTAACGGAAGCAAGTGGGAGCTCCGGGTTGTAGCAACTCTGTCAAGAGTCTGTCACTGAGGGCAACTCAAGGTCCAGGACCTCAGCTGTCCTCTCCACCACTACTGCGTAAGAGGCTTCCTCCTCCATAGCCACAGAGGGGGTGAAAGCATATCAGTATCTGAAGATGTGTCCAGTCCACTGGCTTCACCCAAGTCCTCACGCCAGTCCTTTAACTCATTGTAAGGCTGGTATTCTAAAGGGTCCAGCGACCCCTCCCGTTCTTCCCCAAGGCTTAGCCCAGCAGAATAGGGCTCAGGATCCCGACAAAGAGGCAAAGCTCCTGCTGGTGTCAGAGTCATGTTGGGCGATGCCCATCTGGTTCATTGTCTGAGTCAGGGATTACAATGGGGATGGGGCCACCAGTGGGTGTAGGCAGCATTGGGTGCATTGGCATCGGGACCGGTGCCAGGAAAGGTTGAAGTGGTACGACTGGCACTGGTCCGGATCTAGGAGTGGATTCCTGAGAACCCATTGGCACTGATGCTGAAGCCTCGGGCACAGAACCCGATGGGGCTTTCTCTGACCCAGCGGGGCCAGAATGCACTCCAGCAGGGTCAGACTGCCAAAAAATGAAGCACATGCCCTTATAAAACTCTGAGTTGGGCAGGGGTTGCTCCAGCTTCCAGAAATTCATGAAGAAGCGGTCTCTGCCCAGGCACAGGTTCCGAACAACAAGGCCTAGAATGACAACGCTCCTTTGTTGTGGCAGCCGACAGACGAGGAGAAGTCAAAAAGCTCTTCAACTGCTTACTTTTTTTCTTGAGCCTTGACTTACTTGATCACCCTGAAGACTTTGAGTGGGACGATGAGGACTTCGGACTTCATGACACGTCCCAGGACCTTCCACTTGACTGAGAGCTCGACCTGTGCGGAGTTACATGCTGCCCCACCATCAGCTTCAGGGACTGCTCCCTCAAAGCCTTTTAGATGAATGGCTTGGCACTCGGAGCACAACTTTGGGTTGTGGTTGTGCTCCAGGCTCCACAAGCACACACAGTGTGGATCAGTCATGGACAACGCTCGATGACAGGAACCGCAGGACTTGAAACCCATCTTTCTAGACAACATCCCTTGATACACCAGGAGTGATTAAAAAAAACATTTTGTCAAAAAGTTGAAAAAGACCAGTCAAAAAGCGACTGGAGGTAGCTCTCTTTGGATCAATGCTGGCTGGCATGGAAAGAAAATAACTAGAGTGGGCGCGCCTGGGTGGCCCCTACGTAGGAACCACAATGTCATTTCTGGCGAAGATGACGCTGATAACGGACACGGAGCTGATCAATGCCACCCACCAGTGCGCAGGGGTACTGCTCACAAAAATCTTCCTGATCCAGCCTGAAACCTGGGGAGAATTCCAAAGTAAGGAATCTGCAGCTAGAAGTCTATATCAGATCAGGGAATCACTGTAATAGTTTACAAAATGCATGGATCGTTCCTAAATGAGAAAGGAGTGATTATGGGACTTACAATTGCTAACAATATCTGCACTGTGGTATGCAAAACTGTGCTAAGGACTGTGTTGTGCAGACTGCAGAAAAATTGATAGTTCTGAATAGCAAGCATAGCTGACAGTCATTTATACTGCATGACCAAGCCGCTCCCTCAATTTGGTGTTCTTGAACAGATCTCCACACTGGAGCAGCACTCTTAGGACATGACCATCTATTAGTCTTTTTTTTTTTTTTAAATAAAAAAGGCACCATTGAGTTTGTACCCTAGTATCTTACCAAATACTGCCTGTACTATGGAAGTCTTACAATATTACTTTGCCGATGCACAGCTTGGGAGTTGGCATCCAGGTCCAGGCAAAAGGTATTCTTCCTGTGCCAGCTTCAAAAAAAGAGCTATGGAGCTGCTCTTGTCCTGAGCCAGCTGGCCACTCAATACTTAAAGAAAACATTGCATCTAATTGGAGGTTGGCTATTCAAGCTCCCCCCCAAAAATGAATAAATACTGCAACCGAAACACTAGAACTTTGAAGCTTGTCAAACCGAACTGGAGCTTGCAAAACTTGCATTTTAGCTTAAAGAACGTTAGTGCAACATATGCAGCCCATTCCATGCCAGTTTGGAATAATCTTGAGCTCTGCCTAAAGGTCCGGACTTGACAATCAATGGTGGAGGAGCATCCAGTGGCAGAAAGAGAACAGGGACTCAGCCTCACAAGCTACTTCTTTGCACTAATGAAATATCCTGTTTGCCCGGAAGATTTGGTCTTTTCTGATCCTTGGAAAGACCTCTCAGTTGTTCGACCCCCATCTCAAAAGGTTCCTTCAGATTGCAGAGACCCAATGGCGAAGAAATATTTTCACCTAAAGGCTGGTGGCCTTTCCTGTGAATTTGTCCTTGTAGCCCAAACCTGATTTAATTAAGCCTCCACACACTTGAAGCACTTTAAATCATGAACCTCCTCTGGTCAGTTCTGAGATGGATGGTACTCTTCGATTGTATGACTATAGGGGCATGTCCCACCCTCTCTTATTTTGCAGATTGTGTTTTGTAAATGGGAAATGCTGACAAACTACCAAATTTAGCGGGGCATATACACCTGTGTGCTCTAGGTCCATACTGAATAGAGTAGGACAAGAAACTGATGTAACTGATGATATTCATGCAGACAAGAAGTTAGGATAGAGGGTCACTGTATCCCATACACAGCCGGACCCTTCTTTTCATCATACCATGGACACCCACTGTTAAATGTGGATACCCGTGTGGCCTGAGATATTTTTAAATACGACCCTGGCAGATCGAAAAGTCTGAAAGTGCTTCCTGGAATATGGTTGAGCCCATCTTGGTTTTTAGAGATAAGGGTGAGACCTTATGATGAAGTGTGTTACTAATAGAGTGGGTGAACGTCTTTAAAAAAAACCTTATTCAGTGGGTCAAACTGTAACATTGATCTTGTACATCTAGTCTACTTCCTGTAACTTCATCTCAGAAAGCATACATGGAAGCTTCTTTTGGCAGTCGTTAATTGGAAATGACCTCTATAATTTATGTCTCACTTTGCGTGAAGTAGGATTAAAGAGGGAGAAGTAGAGCTGATATCACTAGAATGAAAAGACAGATAAGAACCTTCTATCCAGAGTGATGATGTGACAACATCCGCAGAGATGACGGAGCTGAAAGACTGAGAGAGACATACTGCAAAATGTGCTCACTAGGTCGAAGTTCTCACAAAACAAACTAAATAGGATGGTTTGTGAGACTATTGCCACTGGAATGGTCATAAAATAAAATAAACTATGAAATCGAAGGAAAATGCACACTCATGGACAGCTTCCAAGGTGGATGCACATTGATATAATCAGGGTATCACCAACTTGATGAGAATGTCACTTCTGGTCTTTGTAGTAACTGAATGCCACTTGACCAACACTCAAAGTTCTGATGATGTGCTTGCACTAAATGCCTCACCAAATGACTTTGAAAGCCACATTTCCTGTTGCACAAAAGCTGCTGAGTCAAAGTCTTCTGTACAGTCCTTCCCAGCACAGTCACGAACTTGCTTCAGAAGTCTTAAAGGGTGAAGACTGTCAGAACAACCGGACAAACTCCCCTGTAACTATGACAATTTGTAAAAACATAAGCGCAGGGCAACTCACTAAAAACAAAAAACACACATATGTGCACTCTCAAATGTAGCCAAATGAAAACCATAGACTCTGAATAGGAGAAAAAACAGACAGGAGAGGAACTTGTGCTTTTTATGTCCTGAAGCTGCATGAAGAAGATAAAGTGGAGGGCAATGTTACTAAGCCACACTCAACTCAAAAACAAATCTAGCAGGTGGTCGTTCTGGCTTAGAGATAGTCATGTAAACAAAACTGATAATGCAAATACAAGCAAAAAGGGGCTTTTGGTCAGCACTCTTCATCCGTTGATATGCTAAATCGTCAATCACATTTTGCTGCCACTCTGTACAGTGAATATCATGAAGACATAGATTAGTCGACTTCGGTCATAGTGATGGATATTTTTTTTCCTGATTAAATGTGCAAATTCCCCTAAAAAGAAATGCGCTTCAAATGCAGGGCAGGAGGACCAAAAGTTTAATTTACCAATGCTACTGTTCTTTCCATTTTGTATCATACTGCTGTGTTTAAGCTATATCCAAAGTTTACAATAATTCACGCCAATATATATGTTGTCTTTGTGCTAATATGAATCAACATTTCTGATGATGTTTAATAAAACTATAGAAGGTGTGTTTACCTGTTTTAGGTACACCTGCCTGCTTGGAAGTACTTGAATCATTTAAGTGTACGCATAGATTTTTTTTATTGAAAATTTGTATTGTAAGCATTTTGTCACCATGTTCAGGCAGTACAATTTCTTTTTTTTTCTTTCATCTTTACGACGTATACATGCAAGAAAAAAAAATACAACTGCACCAGCTTGCCAAGGCCCGACTTGGTGGTTTTGACAATGTTTGCTTCTTTTTGTGGTGGCCTATATGTGTAGTGATAAGTGTGAGATTAAAGCTTTGTTGTGGGACTGAGGGAGACCAATCACTGCTCCACTGGTTATCTGTTCCGCGATCCAGAGACGTAACAAACAAAGCAACAGACCTGTATACTACTACACCATTTTCCTGAAATCCACCCATAAGCTCACCTGCTAAAAAACACATTTCATCGCCCCTCGAATGCGGACTGGTTGACACGAGAGGACAGTCTAGCTGCGACCCCAGAGTGACCCACACAAGGAATGGTTTCTATCCCCAGGTGCCTCAAAGGGACAATTATGCTGCTTTAATTCTTGCACAACAAACCCACCATTCACACTGGGACATCAAAGGGACAATCGTCAGATCCTATCTGGCCAGTGTACACCTGCAGCCCGTGCACTCATGACTGGCTACCGATACAAGGACCTGGCCCGGGGGACAGCTAGTCTGCATAGTCTGTGCGGGCACACCAAGGAACGTGCAGTGATGGGCGGATGCGTGCACTGTGATCGCAGGGGCGTGGAGAGAAAGCCCTACTCTTGAGGGCACTATCATACACCTGTGATGGCTGCTGTATCATGCACCCTCGATGAGTGCACACGCTGTGTAAGACGTGCAGTGACATGCATGTTCTGCGAGGGCAAGCACACGTATGCTCTTTGAGGATGCTCAGTAAAAGATACTGTGACGTGCATACTCTAGAAATTTCAGAGTGTATTGACAAACATGCTCGATGAGAGCGGCGGGTGTTCAGGCTCGGCGAGGTTATGTTATGTGCACATACAGTAGCATGAACGCTTTGAGAGTATACGGGAATTTGCATCATTTGTGAGCGGTACATACCCTGCCAATAGACCTGATTCAGGCGCGAGACTTCCGATTTTTAAAGCCCAAATTAGCTTTATTTTAAGTGTCTTCCGTCTAAACTCTACTCTTCCTCAATGTATTTTTTTCTCGAAATGTTGTCATGTATGGAGGTGGTGTGACACGCATGCTCTAAGATAGCAGTGGCATGCGTGCATTCTCTGCGATATAGTCTCGCGCTCTGTGAGAAATGCTGCGGCGTACGTTTTGTGAGGGTTCAGTGCCTTACACGCTCTTTGGGGATTCGGTGGCACATATGCCCACGGGTAGTTCACCTGTACATCATTAGTTGGTGTGGGGGGTGAGCAGTGGCTGAGTCTTTTTAGACTGACGTAACGGGGCCTGCCAGCTACTGTGGGGTTCGCAATGGTTGTGAAGTGAGTGACGCAATGCGGGCCGTGGGACGGAAGAGAGATAATGCTGATAGCTCTCTGTGGTTTTCAGGTAGGCGTGAGATGTGCGGATCCACCAGCTAGCTGCTTCCTAAATTCACGGTCTCGGCACTGAAGTCTAACTATAAGAACACAACCCGGTCACCAATTCTTTTGCTCTACGAGTGGCTTCTTCCACCACCAGGCTAGTTGTAAGTCACCTACCTCACGCGGAACTTAAGAACTATTTCTACCACAACTCGTACTCAACTATTGGCCTGTGGTGCCGCGTCCCTACGAAAGCCGAGATGGAAGCCGCCTCGTTTCCTTCGCACCAACACTGTCACCGCACTCAAAATAATTAAACGAGAATAAAAAAAAAGCAGCGAAAATATCCCAAGTTGCAAATCTCTTTATTAGCCGTGTGTGTTTAAACGCGCCGTCCCAGGAGAGCGCGCGAGCCCACAGCACGCTAAGTGTACAAGCTTTAAATAACTTACAAAGTGCCAGTAATGAAGAGAAGTGTTATCTGAAATCCATCACTCAGCGGCGCCTAGCCTCGAGCACTCACCAAACAGCGCTCATAAATTTATATTAAAACTCTGCTCAATAGCAATTATTTACCAACAAAGATTTATTGATTGCGTTTGTTGTTCGGAGACGAAGGAGGAGGGAGGGACGGGCATTCAGGGACAGCGGATACTGCAGGTCAGCGGCAGTGGACAGCACACGGAGCAAGAGGTGAGGAAGGCGCCGTGCACGGCCGGATGGAGTAGGGCGGTAGACAAAAACAAGCCTTGCTTAGGAGAGGTAGGGTCGGATGAAGAGCAACGCCAGTGCGTAGGGACAGGAATGGTAGTGAGAGTACCGCAAGGCGGCATAGGAAAGTACATGTTAATTATCTGTACAGCAGACTATGCAAGCCCATGAAGACCTCAAAGCACCCGGGAGCGACGGGATGGCCGAAAAAGGGCTGGCGGGAAAGAGAGAAAGTTAGCCACTACGGGTGGAAGCCAAATACAAGGGAGCGAGCAGACAGGTGGACAATGGAGTAAAGGACAACAATTACATAATGCATACCACAGAAATGGGTCTTTGTGACTGCAGCTATTAACCACAAGCTTGTCTGCAGTTCGGTGGACACTAGACTGGCCGAAGGTGACCGCTACACGAGAACAGGTAGGCTGATAGTCTCGGGCAAAGGTCTTCAAACTGGCGGGCCTCAAGTGATCTCGGGGGGGGGGAGTTTAGACTATGGCCTAAAGAAGCATTATACAGATAACAGGACTTTGTTTTAAGCAGAAGCATCTTATTGCAGTAAAAAAATATATAACAGTACTTAACTGCAATGTTTAAATAGGTTTAGACAAATTTAAACATTGACATCTTTATAAAATAACTGTGAAAACTTCTGAGGGGGGGCCAGTGTTTTATATTTTTCAACTGGGGGGCGCAGCGTTAAAAAGTCTGGAGACCACTGGTCTAGGGAGAAGAAAGTGATTTCTCCAACATGCTCGAGGCATATTGTCACCACTCTTCTAAACACGCTGCTCAGTGGGATGCAACTCAGTTGCAAGTCGTGCAAACCCAGTGCCCGTGGGTTGTCTGTCCAGCCAGCTTAGGCTTCTCAAGCAGAGCAATAGGGAAAAAATACCTGCTAAGTTCCTAACAGAGAAAGCCAGAGAAGGGAACTATGTTCTTTTGCTACTGGTACTAGTGAACAGTTTCAAGGGTCCATTGGTGCCTCACAGCCTCCTACTACTCTATTTCACGAATAATGGCTAAGTCTACTGCAAGGGAATTCTATGTCAGGACCTAAGGCGAGGATTATGCTTTTCTTACCTCACTTTATTCAACCAGCAGCCAAGCCAAGATAAACAGAAAGACTTCATTTCCCTTCAGTACTTGGGGAAAAAAGTATCATCCGAGTAAACATTGTCAACCAATCCACAGTCTTTAATGCCAACATCCTCCACTGTTGTCTCCTCCTCTTTCTCCGTTGCTCCCGCAGCCAAATTAAGTAGCTTTGGCCTACTCAAAGTTTATTGTCTGTTATTGCAGTATTTTGAATCTTTTCCCTTAATATAAGTAACCCTGTCTGCAGGAATGCTTGTCGCTCCTCCGCGGCCGCTCTCTCTATAACTTGCACATAGGCGCATCTGGGGCCGATGCGGTTAGCTCCTCCGACCTCTAGAGGGCACTGCTACGCAAGCGCGATTCGCGCTCAGTCATTGGGAATCCCGGTCGGTGCGCACTGCGAAATCGAAACTCTGCTGATATACAGCAGCACGGCCGACCAAGCTCCCGTTTTGCACCAGTTTCTTGTGCCTCCACCTGCAGCATAACACCTATAATATTTACTGTAATAGATGCGCTTAAAAGTGTCTCTCTTGACACCTGCCCAGGTGGTGGACTGCCCTGTTGAACGAACGGGCATGTGAGGTGTCGCAGGGGCTTACCCATTACCAGCCATTTCTGGCTCCAACATTTGGTTGGGAGACTCCCACCCCAATATCACCCACTATACTTAGCTGGTACTCCAGGCCTGCCATCACACACTGGTACTCCCAGTAGGTGCTGCCCTTTCACTGGCCCTGCATAAAGAAAACATCATGAGCGACACAAAGGATACCTATGTGGAGGAGGAACAGGTGACAACTCCCAATAGATGATGAGCTGTGCAGGATTATGGACACTTCTATCTGGTCAGCAGTGAAGCAGGCAGTGGCCACCCTGGAGCAGAAACGTGTACAGTTCATGAAAAACTGCGCCAGACACCCCTCGAGCAGGAAGACAATTTGGGGCCTACGCTCCCACTACCTCCAGACACCCACTCCGCCTGCACCGCCTAACCTCAAACGTAAGAGGGCGACTGACTTCAGCATTGACATGGACGCATTTGATCAGCTAAAGAAGGCCTTTATGGTAATTCGCTCCTGACCGGATCAGACACCTCAGTACCAGAGGCCCCAGGGGCGCTTACCCTCTGGTCCTCCATCACCAGACTCCCCCTCCCAGATACAGATTCCACATCCTCGGGGCCTGTGGTCCTGTTCCCGGCACCATTACGCACAAGCCCATGAGCCCCAGCCGTAAGACCACCCCTAAGGGCCATCCGACATGCCTGACCTGGATCTCCTCCTACATCCCTATTCAGCCAAATGGACCCCGAGGAACAAAGTAGCAACTTATGTCGCGGGACAGCTGCACAAGCCGCTTGACAAAAGTCCACAACCGCCTACGGGCCGAATGCCCCCGCCCATCCCTAGCTGACAAAGTAGCCATGACCCCTGAGGTTTATGAACACATGGCCACCTTCCTGGGAAAATTCATGCGTGATCCTAAAAGAGGGATAGACAGATCCTGGCGGGCTTGCCAGAACAAGCTTCTAGATGCTTTAGGCCCTCTGACTAATATTTTAGACATGGCAGAGCACTGCCAAATTTCCCCGGATGTTCTGTGGGGATGGGCCCAAAGAGCCCTTATCTTCCTTGGTGACGTGAGAGGTATCGTCCACTTCTTATAAAGATCAATCCCAAATTGGGAGTTCTCACCACGTCTGTGGCAGGACCACTTGCCCAGGGAGGTTTGTTTGGTGACCGATTTACAGGCAAACTGGGCGAATTTATACAGACCTTTACGTCGCTTGACAAGGCCTAAACCTCGGTCAAGCGTTCACCCATCTGGGTTTTCACCGAGGTAGGGGCGCTCGCAACCACAAACCCCCGGCAGAGGCTACACTCCAAAAAGACAATAACAGGACGCCTAAATGTTCGGGTCCTTCTATCTGACTAGGCCCTATCCCAGGCACAGAGGATCCAGGAGCAGTGACGGGGTGCAGAGGCGCCCTCCCACTCCCAAGGTGAGTGTCCAGCTAGCATTCCATCACAAGTGGGGAGGCAGGCTAAGGAGGGTTCTGTCCAACTGGCAAACCCTTACCTCTGACGCGTGGGTACTCCTAACAGTGCAGGGTTTCCACACAGTTTTTCAGCTCACCCACTCAACGCAGCCCCCACCCCCCTTTCAGTGATTTTCAGGCATAGATATGGTCTGGTGGACACAGTGGTGGCGGACCCCTTGCACAAATGAGCAATGCTCCCCACCCAGGAGAGACTCCTCCCCACCAAACGAGTTTTCTCAGCAATAGTTTTCTGGCGGACAAGCGCAACATTGGTCAACGGCCGGTAATCAACTTGAAGGAATTCAACGAGTGACTGATCTACCGCAACTTCAAGATAGAGGGGATCCATCTCCTTTGGGCAATCCTTCAACCCAACAAATGGAATGTGCGCCTGGGCCTAAAAGACTCCTATCTAACCGTCCCAATCTTCGCCCCCCACCACCGCTTCCTCCAATTACAGTGGAGGGGACAGACATTCAAATTAACATCTCTCCCCTTTGGCCTCTCCTCCGTGCTTTGGTGCTTCACCAAGATGATGCGGCCCGAGGTGTAATTTCTCTGGGCCCAAGGCGTCCGTCTCATAGTCTACATGGACAACCTCCTACTTATGGGGCAGTGCCCCCAAAATCCTGGCATCACACCTGTTATGGCAATATCCCTCCTGGAGTCGCTCGGGTTCATCATCAACAGACAGAAATCCATTCTTGCCCCTACTCAGTCCCTGGTGTTCCTGGGTTTTGTTGTGGACTTGGTTCGAACCACCCTAAACTTTCTCTCGTGGAAAGTAAACAAGATCAGGCACGAACTGCGCAGAATGGAAGCCAAACCTTCCACCTCTCTCCGGCAGATCGCCAGGATTGAGGGCCTGTTGTCCTCTTCCATTCAGGCTACATTCCCGGGCCCCTACACTATCGAGCCCTGCAACGCTTCAAAGCGGTCCATCTCAGGAAGGGACTCGCATACTCACAAGTGGTTCCTCTGTTGCAGGAGGCACACAAAGAGATACAATAGTGTCTCGCCCACATGGAGGACTAGTAGCAGTGAGGCATCACAGCTCTAAACCAGAAAGGATGGTTCAGCTTTTAAAGGCTCTGGAAACTCAAAGTTAAATGTATTTGTGTGGAATACTTCCTTTTGCGCAGCAAGGACGAAAACCAAAAGCTGCCTGATGCAGCAGTAGATTTCTACATTTTTCAAAGTCCACCCGGCATCTATTTGCTATCATCTAATGATTTCTAACACCAGATGCCAGAACCCACTAACTCAACAAAAGTGTCCCCCCCCCTCCTTTATCCTCAGGGGCTAACCACCTTTGCTAGATTTGTCTGTCACTTCTGGATCCACTGTATAAATCAAACGTACATTTGGCCCACTGGCTGTCTATATGTTTGTAAACAAAAGTAATATATGGCAAAGTGCAAGGGGGGGCGGCCATCGCCTTGTTTTATAAGAAGTTATACTGTGTAAAACCTATTTCAGTCATCTCGCTGCCAACATAAGTGATAAATGTAGATACATAAATACAGCACGACTCAATGTGTCTTAGTGAAATTCTTAAACTGCCCCTTTCATACCATATCTGTCTCACTATTCCAAATTATTAAGTACATTATCTCCAGTGTATCTTCATGGAAACATCCCACTGCTAAAGATATGTACCTTTGGTTGCTAATGCAGTACTTCTATTAGAAGGGCAATATTTATCACCAATGAAATATAGTGTATGAGACAGAGTGTGTTCCAATATTGTTTTCGTTTTAAGTGGTTTCTACATTTTACTTCATCCTAAGGGTGTATTTTTAAAAGAAATACTTATGACTGCATACACAACATCAACATCATCTACTACGCCAGCAATAACTAGCTCATCCTCTCACTCTCAGTGAACCCCACAACAACAAAGACCAACTTTTACAACTGCATGAAGAACGTCTCAGTCTGGATGAAGGACAACTGCCTGAAGCTCAACACAGACAAAAGGGAAACTCTGATCTTGGGCTGACACACCACCCTCTGGAAAAACTCCTGGTGGCCGTCGAGGCTCAGACCCACCCCCATTCCAAAAAGCCACGCCGACAACCTCTGCATCACCCTGGACAGCAAACTCTCCTTGAAACGTCAGGTCAATGCTGTCTCTTCAGCCTGCTCGTGTACACTCAGCATGCTCTACAAAGTCTTGAAGAGACTGCCCATCGGTACCAGGAAAACGGTGATGCAGGCCCTCATCACCAGCCGACTAGACTACGACAACACACTCAACGCAGGCACCATCACCGAACTCACGCCAAGACTCAAGATGATCCAGAACACTGCCGTTAGACTGATTCTCAACCTGCCAAAGACGACCATCATCACCCAGCACCATCCCTCCACTGGCTTCCTGTCCAGAAGAAATGCCATTCAAGTTTCTGATTCACGCCTACAAAACTTTCGACAACTGAGAACCCGCCTAAGCCACTGCCTGTTCTTCCACCCCCTACCAGGAATCTCCGCTCACCTCACACAGATACCACATATCCACCGCTGCCGCTCCGGAGGATGCTCTTTCTCCCACCTCACCGCCAAAGCTTGGAACACCCTCACTTTCGCACTGCCCCTTCGCTGGCCCATTTAACGAAGGGACTCAAGACCTGGCTTTTTGACCTCGACTTTGACTGATACCTGCAGCACAGCACTTATCTCTCAGATGATATGCCGCGCTATACAAATATATCCTGATTGATTGACTGCACACTGGTCTTGACAGTACCTACTCTGAGTAAGCCTTGTCTGAGCGACGACTAATAAAGCACTGACTAGCCTATACGTCATTAATATCTGGCATTTGGTATAATTTGGTTAAACATACATTCTTAATATGCATATTGCTAGGTACTCCCTACCAGTAACAGGGTCTGGGGGAAAAGTCTGACATTGCTTCCCCAGACCGAAAAAACAATGTGCATGTTCTGTTTAAGTAGTTGTGTACGGTACTACGTTGTGAGTAAAAGATCCTCCACTAACTACCTAGAGGTGAATTACCAAATTGCAGGCGTACAGCCTTCTACAAGGGATTTTGCTTGTGATGTTACAAGCATTATTCACACATCAGAGATAAAAGTACAGGGATTCACTACAGAGTTATGAGGGGTGCCAGAACACATTATCCACTGAGCACTACCATAAAAGCTAGGGAATGACTGACACCAGCCCGAGAGATTATTTCATTGAGGACCCTTTTGTAGACTCCCACGCAAGAGACTATAAGGCTCGTAGTTTAGAGAAGGGCTCTTGAAGAGTCTGGGGGTCTGAGGTTGTGTAATAGGCAGACCAAAGCGAAGGGGAAAACAAAGAATGCGACTGCTGCTGCTCTCCGAGAGTCTTCATACATGCACACTTTCATCCAAAGAGACTGCCATATCTTCTATATATTTTAACCATCGCTATGCTCAATGCACATGGTCCTAACACTTACAGCTCTCGGAGGTCTTCTCCGCAAAACTGCCACCACACCCAAGGCGTGGCACTAATTTCAGACCCTCATACTTCCTCATCCGCACTGGTACTCACCACTCCACTGTACTTGTATCATTCCCATCTCACTGATACATCTACATCTAGTATTATGGTACTGTAACGACCACAAGAACTCCCCGCCACCCCCACCCAGGTGTACCCACTGGCAGAAATAGAGTTCTAGGTTGTTGAGGAAGAGCGGGCATCTATGTCACTTTCTGCTAGTGTCCAGCATCGATCATATGCAGAGCAGCATGAGAGAAGGCTAATTAATTACTCAGATAATTGGTGCACCGCAGAAAGACCTTTGGGATAGAATCTAGTTCACAAGAAGCATTTGACAGGTCACTTAATAAAATCATCCGATTACTAAGGTGATGTATGCAATCTTCACTACTCCGAGCCCATCTCTTCATCACCGCGGTACGAGGTGGGTCCCTCGGAGTGTTGATGGCATGATGAAGAGGTGCCCAGAGGTAATGCTCTCTTTGTCCGTATCTCCCTCAACAAAGGACTGTGACACGGCGGTGAATCCATCATCATGGGCCAGCCGCAACCACGTCATATTTCATGATGAAGCCTGAAGTGTGATTGATGCTCAGGAATCTCTCTCAGGATGCAGGGTCCCAGTGCGAGGACTGGTCGCAGGCCACAGAGAAAGGCATTCCAGCTGGGATGGTACTGCAGTAAAGCTATTGAAGACAATTAATATAGGATGCCAGATTCATGTTATATTACACTGTAAGGAGTAAACGTCTGTGTTTCTGCCTCAAAAACCCTTTTCTCTGCCTTTGGTTTTCTAATTCTCCCTGCTCGAGTGTCCTATTCCCCATTTACACATCTGACACCCACACTCCCATTCCCTGTGTTCCTGCCTCCACATCACGGAGCCCATGCCTTGCCATCCAAGTGCCTACTTTTCCTTCTCCCAGCATCCGTGTATCACATTGTTGATGTGTCTGCCCCAGTCCCAGAGTGCATGTCTCCCTGTAGCAGTATACAAGTCTCCATGCCCTGACGTTTATTTTTACCCCATCCTAGCTTTTGAGCCTCCCTCAAACCAGGTCTCCCCACATCGGTGCCCATGTCTCACTGTCCCAGCAATCAGGTTTCACCGTCTTGAAAGTTTCACTGTCAATTCTTCTGCCCGTTTCTTGGCTTTGTGTCTCCCTGTATTGAGTTTCCATATTGCTCTGAGTGCAGGAAAGAGAAACAAATCACCACTGACAATCTATGAAATGTTTTCACTCGAATGTACAGTTTTTGTATTTCATAAAACAACAGATCTCCCTTCCAGAAAGCCTCAGATTGAGATTTTCCTTTTTGACAGAGCATCCCAATTCCTCGTAGACCAAAACAGGCAGAATATAACCTGCCATCATGGTGGGGCGGAAGTAGAAGGCGAATGAAACGCTCCTAAAACAAAAAAATCCACACCATTGTGAAAAAGAAAGGAACACAAGATGTGGCACGTTTATACTATATTAGCAGAAAAAAATATCAACATTGTGTCCCTGAATAATTTAAAAAACAAATACTGAACGACCCAAGGAGAAAATAGGTTTCAATGATGAAATAGGGGCAATGTTGCGGTGCTTCTAATATTAGTACAGGGGGCAATCCCTGGGGAATATCGGCTTCCTATAGGAAGGAACCACCACTTGAGGTGAATAGTGTTTGCTGCAGGATCAGTCAAATTAACAAGCGCCTACTACTATTGGGTAAGTTTTGAGTGCTTGTGCTGTACCACCCTGCAACGGTTTACCCCCTTCAGGTACCACTTCCTGATAAGCTGTGAAGAGCACAAGTGCTTGTTGTAAATCGCAGACATGCAGGTAGATCCTATCTGGTAAAGAAATACTCAAAGTACTCCTCCCTTCATCTTCCCATTGAGCACCTTCCCTGGTGAGTAATGATGATCACAATACCGGTGACTATCTTTTCCCTACATCGTGTGCAAGAGTACGTGTGTGAATGTGCATGTGTGTACATTGGGCAGAGCCTATGCATGTTTGGCGTCCCTGGCCCCAAGGATGTGTGAGTGAGACAATATTTCCACCCATAAGCAGGACCAACTCTCTGCTCTGTCTCGCTGCATTGTGAACCAGGTTGTCATCAATCCTTTTCAGCTCAGGAAGAGGCCCATTGTTCCTCAAGTGCCCTCCCCTCACATCTGCCTCAGGAAAAGGCTGTTGGGCAACATGTCTAGCTCATGGCTGGAATCCACATTAATCATTAAATGCCAGCCTGGGAAAAGCTTGCAAATCAGGCCAGCAAAGTCAAGCTTTCTGCCCCCACCTAAATATGCTGAATTTTAAACCCAGCACAATCTCTTGAAGCTCCCATACCCTGAAAGACTAGGTGTTGACATATTTTTGCCCTAATAAACTAATTGCATGTTTGCCCTCCTCTGGAATTGGAATGGTTGTGTCCCTAATCACCTTGCCCACGTTTCCGTGAAGCTCCGTTCAATACAGTGGCTGGCAGCCTAAAGAGTAACAAATACCTGCATCTTGAGATGCTACAAATAATCCAGGACTGCTGGCCATTTCTGCCCAGAAACCCTAGCCATTGCAGTGGTGGGGACAAGTGATGGAGGAGGAATGGATCCAACAGTCCAGAAAAATGCACGTAAGCCAGGCTTCAGTAGTCATGCTACCTACTTTGCTAGCTTACCACTTGTACCCGTGTGAAAAAGCTCTGGAGCATCTCCATCATCTGCTACAGTTGCCCTACTTGTAAGGCTCAACCTTCTTTTACTAGGCTCTGACAGTGTTTCTAGACACCTCTAGGCTTCCAGAACTGACAGTCCTTGCCCTCCTAGGGATATCTCTACCACCATTTACACCTCTGCCCTGGGAAGAGGTTGAAGAGCAATAGGGAATTTCTGATCAGTAACAGACTATTGGTAATATGTACAAACAAGTTATTTTAAATGAGCTAATGGTTACTGGGCCTCCACACAGGGTGGTAAAGGTCCTGGGATGGACGGGTTTACCCCTGGAGCCCATACACAAGAAACAAGTGATTGCTCATGAGCCTCAGCTGAATTCCAGCCTAGGTGAAGTATGTATGATATGTGAATAGCAGGCCTAGGAAGGTGTCCTTTAATAAAGGGGTTTGAGTCTTCCAGAGGAGCTTCCTAGGCAAGGACAAAGCATTCATTGGTGGAGTGTGAGTATGTTTGCATGTACTATTAGCAACTCATTCCCCAAGTTGTTTAGCTGGTCCAGTTTCTTGCAGTTATATGTAACCTGCTGGCCTGTGCGTGGAGACATGACATTAAAAAGCTTACTTTTGCTTAGTTGCCAATGTGCGATTTAAAATAACAATGGGTCTATGGCCAATGTTATGCTAAAATCCGGGTAGTGTGAACCCTAGGCAATTTGTCACTCAGTTCTTTACCATTAGGAACGTTTCTTAAGGATCTGGGCACAAGACAGAATATTTTGAGTGTGTTGTGCGCCATATTGTGTGCCTAGTTTCTCATCAGCCCTGTCTGCTGGTGGGAGGGCAGGTACTCATAAGTAAGTTTGTGCCAAAGAGGCAATTAACTGCCCAAAAAACTCACAAGCCCAAAAATCAACCACCCAAAAGTGAACAGCGATTTGTAACCCACAGGCTTTCAGGATGATAAAAAAAAACAGAATGTGCCAATCTCATATTTCTAGTGTCAGCTTAATGGGATCACTAAGGATCTAGTGATAGGTGACAGGAGCAACATACAGTTCAAAGAGACAAGCTAAGGCTCAAAATGGTCCCAAGAAACATTAACAGAGGAATCACTGGTTTTAGGAGGAGACCTATAACCAAAGGATACAAAAAATGATGGGCAGAATGCTTGAATTAATCTCAACCACTAGTAAGTACTCGAGCAGCATCCCAATCCATTGTTACTTTGCACACCATGTCAACTCAGTTTGGACCCAGCTATTTGCAAATCAGTCATGAACCTGCTCCAATCAGACCAGTCCAGCCCGAACTGAAAAATAACAATAGACTGGCATGAGCCCCAGTGATTATCAGTGGCTGAGATTAATCCAAGCATATGATGCATTACTATTTTGTATACTTACTGTGTCGCCTGAAGTGGGACAGGTATGCCCAGGCGAGGCTCCCATGCACAGTGTGTTACTGGAACCAAGCTATACCCAGCTGATGAGCCCATAACTAGGACAAAACTGGTCCTAGGTTTCTTGTGTTCCGGTTCAGGAAGGACCAGTTTAGCAGTTTTGTCTGCACTGGCCCTACTGGACAAATTGTATCTGGAGACCTCAATATGAAACCATGACATATGCAAAATTCTTTCTTGGTAGGACAAGTATTTAAGGTAAGCGGGTGAGTTAAGGGATAAGGGGCGGAGGTAGCCAAGACCAAAGTTACGTCCAAAATCCATATTCCTAACCGCTCACTGAAGGGGCATCATCAGATGGTCATCAGGACTGTGGATTAGCGACAAAGCACAGATTTCTTGAGCTCACTGATCTGCCTCTAAATTTTGCACCATTTGACAAAGCTGCACAATATTTGTCAGTCTTTTCATATACCCCACTTTGTTCGGACAAACTGTGCAGGTCAGCAAAGGGGTGAGAGGAAAAGTTATATGGGGTGAAGTAAAAGTAATCTTCTGCTCGGTGCTATAGGAACTGTTAAACTACATATATAGATGGATAAATACAGACAGATACATACACACACTGCAGGATGCAGCCCCCCCAAACGTGCTTAAGTGACATATGCTAAATCACTTGACACTGACCATAACTAAGTCCTACATACCAACTTTTAAGGGACGAGCTATTTGCAAGAAAATACTTTATCTCCTCTAATGGAGCACAAGCGCAAAACAAACTATGACATGTGCCAAGACAACCCACCCTAACCATGCCTGGTGTCCTGCACAACCAGTAACAGCATTCAGTCCTGAGCTGTGGGCCACTATTAAATAACACAGTTTTTACACTGCACTTCATACCACACTTCTGATATTTCTATGCGCTGCAAATAGCATGTCACTGTCATGCAATTTAATGATACTGAATTTACCAGGCGAAGGGTGAGCTGAATGTGCAGGTCCCAGCACAGCCGATGTCCACTATGGGTTTTACCTCACAGAGCCACCCTTCTGCTACAGAATTATCAATGCAGCTTAATTCAATATTGATAACATTTGGAACCGTTTTTGTGTACCACGTGCCTTATACGGGGTTTAGCTGTACATACGGGCTTCATTACGCTATTACCGTCTACACTGGCACATCTGTGCACGTGCACCGCTCTTACAGCAGCTATGAGATGTTAAATGTACCTATCCGGAAAGACGTAAAATGTTCCCATTGAGGGGCCCACTGAAAGCCTCTCGAACCCCTTTGGCAAAAGGCGCTCTCATCCTTTCACTGGGCTTTCTTTCGCTCGCCGCTGCAGAAGCGCTTGCCAGGGTCTCTGTGCGCCTTTCCGCGCTGCCCTGGCCTCGATCACGGCCCCCTCCCCGTCTGCCTTGTTGGCGATATTTCCGTCCCCCTGCCGGCTCCGGATGGTACAAAGGGTTACACTTTAATTGAGCTGTCAGCATCTCCAGCAATCCTCCGAAGCCGGGATTATGCACGGCGGGTGAGTGACACACTTGTTATTGCGGGAGCCCTGTTTGCTAAACCCAAAAAGCCCACCGCACAGGTCGCGTCACCCCGGTGACCCGGCTGTCATTAGCCGCGTCTCTCCCTACCTCTCCGCTGCGAGAATCACACGAACCGCCTCTTCAAAGGCCTCACCGGGACTGGCTTCCACCGGGAGCTAATCACCCGCAAATCCGCCTGAAATGGCAATAATTGGCTAAACTGCTCACCTCTCCAGAGCCCAGCAGTAATTTGGGATAATCAAGAGGATTGTGATTCAGCTAACGGCCCCGAGATGTGGTCCCTGTGACCGACACACTTCACATTTTAATAATGATGGACACAAAATCCAATTTAATGGCATGTCTATCGACTCACAAAAGACAGGCGGGAGGGGGAAAAGCCTAGAATGTGTGTACGACGCAGGGAAAAGTGGGGGGAATCGCTTAATTTGCCGTAGTTAACGTTCGGGAGGTGAATGTTCGCTGCAGGCAGTGGGACGTGTTTTGTGTGGGGTGTGTCTGTGAAATAAGAAAGCGGCATTTCACCTCGATTACTGGGCCCCTCTTACAATGAATTTTGCCGGAGCGGCTGTAAACGCCGAAGAAATAAATGAGCTCGATGACCATCTGGGTGCAGGCATTCGCTTCATCAGTGGCCCTGACTGGGCTAAATATCTTTGAGATAATGGCTGCCCGCAGCTCTCTAGGCCACCCCCTTGATACCCCAACATCCACATAGTCAAAGTCAGTGGTTACGCTTGGACCGGCTCAGCTGTGGCATGGACGCGCCATCACTCAACCCTTCTGTCCCCTCAACGGCTCCCCAAGGCCAACAATTTATAACAACAACTGAAATCCATTACAGTGCCGGGGATTGGACTCAAACGACGGGCACCTACCATGCTTGTGGCAAGGCCCTTCTGTGCAAAAGAGGGACCCTGCACCCCATTATCATCATCACTTTATTCATCAAAATTACACTTAGGTGCAGTCTTGGCCTGGCAAGGTCGCTTACTGAGTATAAGGATACGTACTCACCCCATGGTGAGCCACGTCGAAGCAGCTGTTCGTCTCACCAGCATTTGCAATGCATGAAGTCACAACAGATCCACCATCTAAGCTCTGGTTCAATGTCAGTCCGGGCATCGACTGGAATATCTTCCAACCTAGTTGTGCCTAGGACTTTGGTAAGGCTGGTGCAGATAGCTCACTCCTTTTATGACTGGCCACAAGCCTATGACATACTTTGAGAACTGCAAGATTTAGTCACCCGATATCACTTTCAAGGTCTTAATGTCTCTAGGGATTACCTTCTTGTGGTTATGATGAAGCTGTACCTTCTCTTCCTGAAGCTACATCTGGGTAGCACTAAAGCGCTCCATTGGCTGCTAATGACAAAACCCAAAGCTTCTCCCACAGTGCGGGGACTTCCACAATTAACTATGACCTAAATCCCAATCCCAACCTCCATAAGCAAAAACTGACTGAGGTCAGGTGAGAATATGAACCAATAATTCAATGAAGAAACATACTGCTCTCAGTTAGGATGCAAATTTATGCTACCAAGACGTTCAATAAATTAATTCAATAACAAAATGCCAGCTACATCATTGACCACCTTCATTGACTGGATACCCACAACACGCCATTTCTACATTGAGCATATCTATACAATTGTACATTTGCCCAGAACTTCCCACAAGTCACACAGTTTTTCCAGAAATACATGCTTCAACCTATTCCACTAAATGATCAACACATCTGTAGCTAGTTCCTAAACATTAATGCATAGGCCAAAACATAATGTGGTAGCAAGGTTTTGTATCAGACAGACGGATTTAGACTAAATCTGTCAGCGTGGGTTATGGTTATGGAAAGGTTCAGTCACCTCAGCTGGATCTTGTAGCAACAAGAGGGGACAGATTTAAGCATGCAGGAAGTAAAAGTTAGCATTGGCAGTTTTCCTGGAGAAATAATAAGGGCAGACCAGAATCTGAACGCCAGTCAAAGTCTAGTTTGTAAAAAGTTTACTCAGTTGAGCTCATATGAAGCATTGGAAGAAAAATCTCTTTGCTGAAGTGAACATCTTAAATTACTGAGATGGGTAATCCAGGAAAGTCTCCTTACTAAATGAACATCTAAGATTGTGTTTCTCCTACTCATATTCAACAATGGCTACTGAAGGACCGAATGTCTCCTAATGGACCCAGGACAAAAGCATACCTGCATAGGAATCCCCTTCACCAGGCCATTGGTCATCCTTTCTATGACAAACTTAACTCTAATAACCAAGCACTGGATGTTTTAGAGTTCATTCTTTTCACCCAACCCTAAATCATGCCATCATTAACCTATCCCACATATAGACAGAGCGCCACCCACAATCGGGGTGGCGCAGCGTTTAGGACTCGGGCCCACTGTGGCCTAGGACTCAGGCCTACTGTGGCTTGGGACATGGCACCATTCTGGCGTTACGCCGGCCTAGCTGACTTCCGCCCCCTCGTCTCGCGACGCCAGTCGGGGTATTTATGTGCCCCCTCCTTTGGCCTCTATCTTTTGTGCAGATATCACGGCGGGCTGACCGGATGGGGGCAGACCGAATCCGAGTATCCTGCAGCTGCGACCAGACGTCGTCCTAGCACGGTGTCCCCACCCCACGGCTGATTTTGGGCTCCCTTGTCACGTTTGCGCCTCGTCCCCACTGTTGCTGGGTGCCTGTGGCTGCTCAGTAGCGGGAGCATCCTATTTGGGTGCCCGTGTCACCCTCATTGCCCAGCGGTGCTCCGTGGGGGGAGCCTCCTATTTGTTTATAAGTGTCATTTTTCTATCCGACTCTTGTGAGCCCCCCACCCAGGGTGTTGAGGCCTGCGCCTGCTTACCTTCTGGCCTAATTTAAACATAGCGGGTCGTACAGGTTCAGTTCCAATTCCAGGGTTTTCCGAATACTTTAAAACAACATATTTGCACTGTTTAAGGCCAAAACTGAACCTCCCCCCAGCTTGCTGTTCTTGTTGACCCTGCCCGTTTTCTTGGATTTGGTGTGGCTGCCCAGGTCCTGCCGCTCACCCCTTGTTTCGATGTTTGGCCAGAAACATGGACCAGGTGAATTTTGGGGTAAGTGTGGGTATTGGGCTAGTTGGCCAGGGAAGTCATGTGACACATCCCAGTTCTAAGCCCCCCAGCGTCTTCAGACGACCCTCAGGGCGCCTGCGCCGTCCATTCAGACATCAGGCAGGCACATATGGCCTTGTCCTTAGTAACGGCAGGGGTTAATACTGATCAACTACAGGGCAACCCATCTCCATCCACAGTAGCTCTTACCTCACAAGTCACACGCACTCCGTCCATTGTTGCGCCAGCTCCTCAGCAGCTGTCAACTCTCCCCCAGGGGCAGCCAACTGACTCACATGATTCCACAGCTCAGGTTCTGCTTCCAGTGGCCAGTTGCTGTCCAAGTGGACCTCTCCTACAACCCCCCCAGCCACAACCTCGGTGCTACCTACCATTCCCTGGGCGCCTTCCAATGACATATGGAATGCTTTTGCAAACCTTAAAAAACAGGTAGATGCCATTAGTGCAAGGCACGCTAGGGGGGCAACAGGTGTCTGCGACAATGGTGCGGGTGGCAAGGAGCCTCCTAAGGCTGATTCTGTGCCAGGTAAGGCTGCTGACCAAGGCGGGGAAAAATGGGTTATCTTCCTGGTTCAGTTTGCAAGGGTCAGGATACATTGTTATCTTATCACATGTCCCTATCGATGTAAAAATAATAATAATAATAATTTTGGGAGGGGGATTTTTTGGATATATTTTAATGGATTAGGGCTAAGAGAAAGGAATGTGAACTGTAAGAAAAAGATGGAAAGGACGCATCAGCAAAGGACAAGAAACCCAAGTTCGTAGAGAACATAACAAATTGGTTATTAGGATTTAATGTGTACAAGTCTGTGATGTTGGAGAAGAAGCCTGCGTTAGCAACTTCCATGACATTTTATTCTAATAAGATATTAAAAGCACATCACGTTTATGGGGATACCGCCTGGTTGGATTATGACGTAATTTCAGGTGGGCGAAGGTGGAGGGTCCTGACATAGGCTGTGATCAGAATGAGGTTAATGTATGGCAGGAGAGCCTTAATAATAAGACCCCTTTGAAGCAGCCTATTCACCAGCAATATGCAAGAGAGAGGAAAGGTTCTTGTTGAGCCTTTAATAGGAAGGTGTGCAGGCGCCTAACAGGTCCTGTAAATATAGGCATGTTTTATCCTTTTGCGGCCACCTGTCTCACCCAGAGTTTAAATGCAACTAAAAGTCCAAAAGACAAAGGTAAGGAAGGTTTAAGCTAACCATAATTTGCCCACTCCAGTCCAAATCACTAAATTGATCCCTTGGTTGCACTCATACACCAACAAAGACACAGCAAAGTTGCTGTATCTAGGTTTCTCCTCTGGTTTCAGGATTCCTGCCCTTGGAGTGGCCCCCATTCCCCATTGTAGCAATGTATTATCCGCCCTCATGCACCAGGAAGTGGTTTCCAAAAAGATCCAAAAAGATTGAGAAAGAGATCTTTGGGTAGGGTAACCAGCCCATTTCCCACATCTCCTCTGAGGAACTTTGTGTGTACTGGGAGTGGTCCCCAAAAAGGAACCTGGGCAATTCAGGCTTATCTATCTCCTCTCAGCTCCCAGGGGTTCTTCAGTGAATGAGGCGATCGACCCACAGCTATGCTCTGTGCAGTATGCATCTGTAGACCAGGTGTTTGCGAAGTTACATGAACTCAGGCAAGGGGTGTTGGGGGGGAGGGAGGCTCGTCTAGCGAAGTCTGGCATAGAATCAGCCTTTCCATTACTGCCAATGCACCCTTAGGGTTACCGCCTTTTGGGGTTTCAATTTGCAGGATCTTAATATTATGATAAATGCATGCCAGTGGGATGTAGTGTCTCCTGTACTTTGAGCAGTTTAGCTCCCTGTTGCAATGGATTTTCACCATGACTAGAGGCCATAAGAAGGTTATTCACTACCTCAATGATTTTTTGGTGTTGGGCCCACAGATTTGGGTGGGTATTCGTAGGCACTGACCGCTTTGACTTCCGTGTGAGGACCTGAGGGTTCCCTTAGCCCCAGAGAAGACAGTGGGTGCCTCACCTTGCCTTACATTCCATAGCATTGAACTTGATACAGTTGCTGGTGAATGCTGCCTCCCATTTGATAAGGTGCTGGCTTTCAGGCAGCTGGCTGACAGTGTTAGCGCAGAAGTAAGTCACTTTGCATCAGCTTCCGGTTCTTATGGGTCACCTGAACTGCACCCTCAGGATTATCCCCATAGCACGACCCTTTTCTCAGTCCAAAGCTAGGGCAATGGCAGGCCTTACTGAAAAACATCACCATGCTTGCCTGTCTTGGGAGGTTAAAGAGGACTTGAAGATTTAGTCCACCTTCTTACAGAAATGTAATGGTGCCATTATATGGCTTTCCCGTCTGGTCTCTAGTTCTGCCATGGGTCTTTTCACAGATGCAATAGGCAGTACAGGGTTTGGAGCTATACTGGGCCCTGAATGGTGCAGAGGGCAATGGCCGGCAGCTTAGCATGATAGTGGCATCACAAAGAATATCGTTTTCTTGGAATTGTTCCCCACTGCGGTGGCAGCAACTGTATGGGTACAGGTGCTCAGGGACAGCTGTGCTATTTTTTGGTCAGACAATATGGCAGTGGTGAAAGCCATCAACAGGTAAGGGGCTTCGTGTAGGTCTGTTTTGAGACTGTTAAAACATTTGGTCCTGTTCTGTTTGAAGTTTAATATTCTATTTCAAGCTAAACATGTTCCTGGTATTCACAATAATACGGCTGATGCCTTATCTCGCTCCATTATGCAGGAGTTTCGGGAATACCATCCAAGGGCAGCAGAGGAGATGACAGAATACCAATCATATCTGTGGAGGACTGGAAACCTGTCCTACCAGATTTAGTGGCTGCATCACTGGCATAACGCATGCAGGGGTCTTATGAAAAGTCACTTTCACAATATAGATATTTTCTGGGCGCACGCAGGGCTGCAGACACTTTCTCGGCGGATGCTATTTGTTTGCTTCTGGGTGACCCTAGACGGCAGAGCAAGCCAGTATTGTGTGCAAGGGTCCACCTCACTGCTATCCAATTTGTTTGTGAAATTGCAGGGCATGGAGGACAGAATTAATTCCTTCATAATCAAGAGAGCAGTAGGTGGTTGGGCAAGACTCAAGCGTAGTGAGAAAGACAGCTTCTGCGCCATCACTGCGCATATCTTAGGTCTCCTCCTGTTCAACTTGAAAAGGGTTTGAGCTTCTTCATATGAGGCTACTCTATCAGCTGCAGAATTTACCGTGACTTTTTACAGCACCTTCCAGGTGAGTTGGTGGGGTCTGCCAAGACTGATTTCATAGGGGGCTTACAGTGGGCAGTGTTCGGTGAGGAGTGGACTGGCTGATGATTTGGTTAAGAAGGTCCAAAACCAACCAGGAGAGGAAAGGGGCAGCGATCAAACTTATCCATTCTCAGCACTCTTGTCCGCTGTGTTTCAGGCAGCCGGAGTAGACCCCAACCGAATACTCTTCATACTCTTTTAGAATAGGGGAGGCCACTGTGGTTGCGGGTGCGAGTATGTCATTGGAGGAGGTCCAAAAAATAGGCCAGTGGTCATTAATGTCTTACAAACGTTACATTCACCCTGCCTTGCAATGACTGTGCAATTTCGCTTAGTGATTGTACTGTATACTCAAGCTTGGGTCTTTTCTGTTTTAGTATAATGGGTTTATGGTCAATCCTCCGTCAGGTAACAACTCCCTAAGTCCAAGCCGGCGCCTCTACGTGACGTGTCCTTCAGGTGGTGGGGCATCGGAGTTCTGTGCATTGAACAGTTACAGAGGCTGATCAAGGTAAAAAGAAGGCTGGGAGGGGCTCTAGTTACCGGCCCTCAACGTTGTTCATCTTGGAGATAATGATCTGGTAAACCTGGGACGCAAGGCCCTCAGAGAGGCGATCTTGAGGGAATTTGCCCTGTTGACAAAGGACTTCCCGGAGGCGGCTATCGTGTGGTCACACATGGTCCCATGCCGCATCTGGGGCATAGATGTTAAGTCTCGCACAATCAATGTATCTGTGTGATGATTGAACTCTGAACTGGCTACACTGTGCCCTTGCCCTGGGCACCTCTGTAATACCCCACACAAATTGTAAAGGGGCAAGGGCATTTTTCATAAGGATGGTGCACACCTGTGTGATGTCGGTACAGATCTTTTCATTGCAGATATTTAGTCCTTTGCTCAGAGAATCTTTGGGGTGGGGAGGGTGAAGGACCCCTGGGCCCCTGGTCATCTTTGTGGCAGGATCACAAATCCTAAATTCACCCCTAAGCACCAGAGGAGCCCCAAAAGCAGGTTCCCCTTGACAACACCAACGGTAGGGTCCAGCAGTCCTGAACCAACCAGCGGATGTACACACCAGCTTGTGGGGCTAGGGTGCCCAGATCACTGGGGTGGCCACGGGGCTCCAGCTCCAGGCCACCTCATCGCAGCCCCTATGGCAGCTTGGTGTTTGGGAGGCAGAGCCTCTGGCATGAGGACAAGTGACAGTGAGGTGGGGACCACCCCGCACAGAGACAGGTGGTGTGGTTTCACCTAAGTGTTCCAACGGCATTTAGGAATGAGGGAGATTCTTGGTGTTGTGAGTGGTATCAAGCCACGGATTGCTCTGTCTGATTTAATTACCTGTCTGATGTTGCTCTCTCTGATTTATTTAGCTGTCTGTTTTAGTTATGTTCTTAATGCTATTTCACTAAAGTTGTCTCAATCTTGAGCAGGATAATGTTCATTATACTTTGTTTAATCTTCTGTCAACATCTGGAGTGCTTTGCTCATTTTGTAATAAACTGTTCCACTCAAAATCATGGTGTACCGTTGTAGGTGTTTTGTTGCGGTTGTGCTGGGGCCAAACTAAGGGCATCGGGGTCCTACACTTCTACAATAAACACCTCCAGTTCACAATTGTACAAATGGTAGAAACAGTAAGCATCCATGTAAGGTAAGCCAAGCTAATGATTGGTTTATTGGAAAGGTATCAAGCAACAGCAGTATACAATGCACTGCCCTGACTACCCTCACAAGCACTGACAAAGCCAATAGGCCTCGGCGTTTGGACATATTGGCTTTGCAAACGCTGTTGCAATGCAACAACGGCAAGCCAAAAAAAAAAAAAACAGCTGCAATGACATGGCTGCACTATTCTGGATGTGCGCACACGCATGAGTACATATACGTCTATGTCACCATGCATGTGCATACCTGCAAAATGCACAGGTGTCGTTTTTTTTTATTTACTGATCCCAGATGGATTGGTAAATAAAACGAAAATTCACTGGCACAAAATCACTTTTTTTTTTTCTTTCTGTTTTTTTTAAAGGTGAAGGGACCAGCAATAACTTGCTGCCTGGTCTTCTTCGTAGCACATAATCTGATAGGTGAGACCTAAAAACAACAAACCCCAGAATCTCCCTAAAACAAACTCCCTTACACCCAATGATAAGACCACAGTTTAATATGCTCCAAGACTTCACAAAGTCCTCCAAACAATTCCTTAAAGTCCATTCAGCAACACCCTTTCAGATTCTGCAAATGTGGACAGAGGTAATGGTTCCGAAACGAGAGGAAGAGGAATTGTGAAAATCAGCATCAGTGTACGGAACATATGCATGACTAGAAGTTTGGCACATGCTAACCATGCACAAAACACGCATAACAAAATAAAATAACAGCGAAAAAACAGAAATGTTGAGGAAACTATCAGTAGATCGGCATACTAGAATGGAGTGCAAGTTGAACAATGCCAAATCCAATAAATCTTCTTAGCTTTATAGAAAAAAGGCGTTGACACTTGTAACACAGAATCAGGATTTATAGTCCTGTGACACAAGAACAGTTTGAGGTGTGTGCCACCAAAGAAAACTATAATTTCTGACGTTGGCATAAGTGTGTGGAGTTGATGGAAATGAGGGTTGTCCTGCAGGGAGTGCATGGAGAACTGGAGTGAACGCACCAAGATGCACAAGATTAGACATTTGTGGCCTTTTGTACAGTATACAATGGCCTGTGTACACTTCACCCTATTTCTCACAATTCAGTTCTGTCACATGCTGGGCAAGGAAGGCTGAGATCTACTGGTTAGTGAGTAGCTAGTGGTCTTCACTAGGCTTGGGGGAAATATTAATTATGGTGGAATACTTAACGTAAATTTGGGTTACTGTTGACACAAATTTCTAACAATTGTTATTATGCCCACTTCCATAAATATGAGTAATCTGGCACAAATCCTACTGCAGGAGCACAGGAACAACGAATTTAGCAAGAGGCTGCTGGTTGATGCTGTTTGGGTTATGGTGCATCTAGCGCTATTTTTCTAGCAGAGAATGAATCCTCGGGTCCATTCTGGACGCACAGGTGCATTTCGCACCGATAAAAGAGAGCTAAATGCTGGATTTCGCTCCACGTGTAATCTCGCGTGATTTTGCTGTCATTTCATGGAATTACGCGACACTAAATTACGCTAGTTACACCCACCCCTCTTCTTCACTGAACTCCCAGCTAGTCAGTCTTGAAGACCCTGTCTACCTTCTCCCAGTGACACCCGCCCCTAGGGAGCCGTGGACATTGTATGCTATATCTAACCACATTCCACTGTTCGGTGGCTGGACACAATGCAAGAACAATAAGGGAAGTGATGGGCAGCCAGAGTCGTCCTGATGTATCGGAGGGCATTGATGGGCAGCCAGGGCTTTCAGGAGAAGAAAAGCGCACCTTTTTACCTCTCAAAATAGATTTTTTCACAAACACTTTTATGCGAGGAAGAGAAAACGTGAAACAATAGGAGTGGGGATCCGGGGAGGGCAGGCCCCTCCAAAGGCTTCTCTGCATGCCGCCTGGCGATGCGGCCCCGATCAGCAGTGTCATCATTAATCGCTTCCCTTTCACATCAGGCTATCTGTGCCTTGTCAGGAAGACAGAAACAGCATTAGTGCGCGAACATTAAAATCATTTCCCATCCCATGTTTTACATGCACTGTATTTCACGCCTCATTTGCCACAACAGTTATTAGATTCTTCTAGTCAACAATTAAAGAGTGAATGCTTCTTCAGCAGCAGCAGCAGCGCTCTACAGGGAGACGACTGGGTGTTTAGGGGAAGCAATGGCAAATATGGACGTGCGACGAAGCCCTCCGGTTCTGCTCCCTGCAGCGGGACCTGGGCTTCAGGACTGGGTTGGCACAGCTCGCGGAATGTGGGGTGGCACCCCATCTTTAACCGAGAGGGTCTAGCCTTCTCCTGCTCAGCTCAGCTCAGCTCTCCGCAGATACCTTGCAATACTCCTCCCCAGGCAGTCCCCGCTCTCACCACTGTAGTTACTTTTCCCTCTCCCCTCAGTGGTTCCATTATTCCTAAGAGTTCAGCTATTCTTATTCCCCCCAATAGTAGTCTCACTGCTCTTCTTCCCCTCTGGCAGCATTGTTCGTATTCTCTTCCTCCCTTTTTCACATCTGGCAGTTCTCCTCTCTATCATTTCTTCCCCTCTGGCAGATGCTTTTTTTCTTCCTTCCTTTTTCCCTCTGGCAGCTCGTCTCCCTTCTATTTTCCCACTCTGGCAGATCATCGCCCCGTTCTCTTCACTCTGACAGCTATTTTCTCCTTTCCCCTCTTCCCCTCGGGTGGCTCTTTCCCTCTATCCCTGTGGCAGCTCTCCCCTCTCTCTTGATCCCGTCTGGCAACTTCTCGGTTCCTCCATTTCCCGTCTCTCGCAGTTCTTCTCTCCATGCCTCTATTACCCTCAGGTAGCCCTTTTCTTCTCCCCCTCTTGCAGCTCTTCATTCCCTTCTCTTCTTCTCCTCGTCGCTCTCTTCCTTCTCTCCTTTCCCTTTTGCTTCTCTTCCTTCTCCTCTTGCAGCTCTTCTCTCCCTTGTCTTCTTCCCCTCTTGCAGCTCTTCTCTCCCACTCTTGCATCTCTTCTCTTACCTTCTCTCATTCCTCTCTTGCAGCCCTTCTCTTCTATTCCTCCCTTCTTCCCCTCTTGCAGCTCTTCTCTCCCTTCTCTTCTTTCCCTTTTGCATCTCTTCTCTCTTCATGACTTCTCCTCTTGCAGCTCCCTTCTCTTCACTCCCGTTTACATTTCTTCTCTTCCTCTCTTCTTCTCCTCTTGCTGCTCCTCTCTTCCGCTATTGCAGCTCTTCTCTCCCTTCTCTTTTCCCCTCTAGCGGCTCTTCTCTTCCCCTGTTGCATTTCCTCCCTTCCTCCCCTCTTGCAGCTCTTCTCTTCTCCTCTTGCATCTCTTCTATTCATCCATTCTTCCTCTCTTGCAGCTCTTCTCTCCCGTCTCTTCTTTCCCTTTTGTATCTCTCCTCTCTCTTCACTACTTCTCTTCTTGCAGCTCCCTTCTCTTCACTCCATTTTGCATTTCTTCTCTTCCTCTCTTTCCCTCCAGCTGCTCCTCTCTTACTCCCTTTCTTCCCCTCATGTGTCTCTTCTCGTCCCCTGTTGCACCTCTTCCCTTCCTCCCTTCCCCCCTTGCAAATCTCCTCTTGCAGCTCTTCTCTCGCTTCTCTTCTTCTCTTGCAGCTCTTCTCTCGCTTCTCTTCTTCTCTTGCAGCTCTTCTCTCCCTTCACTACTTCTCCTCTTGCAGCTCTTCACTTGCTTCTCTTCTCGTTCTCCATTCTCTTCTTCCCTTTTGCATCTCTTCTCTTCCTGCTCTTGCAGCTCGTCTCTCCCTTCTCTTCTTCCCCTCATACAGCTCTTCACTTCCCTTCTTGCATATCTTCTCTTCCTTCTTACCCTCTTGCAGCTCTTCTCCCCCTTCTCTTCTTTCCCTTTTGCATCTCTTCTCTTCTTCCGCTCATGCAGCTCTTCTCTTCCTTTCTTCCCCTCTTGCAGCTCTTCTTCCTCCTCTCTTCTTCTCTAGCAGCTCCCCTCTTCCTCCTTTATCCTCTTGCAGCTCGTCTCTCCCTTCTCTTCTTCCCCTCGTGCATCTCTTCTCTTCCTCTCTCCTTCCCCTCTTGCGGCTCTTCTCTTTCCCTGTTGCATCTCTTCCCTTCCTCCCTTTTCCCCCCTTGCAACTCTTCTCTTACTTCACTTCTCCTCTTGCAGTTCTTCTCTCGCTTCTCCTTCTCTTGCATCTCTTCTCTCCCTTCTCTCCTTCCCCTCTTGCGGCTTTTCTCTTCCCCTGTTGCATCTCTTCCCTTCCTCCCTTGTAACCCCTTGCAACTCTTCTCTTACTTCACTTCTCCTCTTGCACCTCTTCTTCCATTTTGCATCTCTTCTCTTCCTACTGCTCTTGCAGCTCGTCTCTTCCTTCTCTTCTTCCCCTGTTACAGCTCTTCACTTTCCCTCTTGCATATATTCTCTTCCTCCCTTCTTACCCTCTTTCAGCTCTTCTCCCCTTCTCTTCTTTCCCTTTTGCACCTCTTCTCTTCTTCCACTCATGCAGCTCCTCTTCCTTTCTTCCCCTCTTGCAGCTCTTCTTCCTCCTCCCTTCTTCTCTAGCAGCTCCCCTCTTCCTCCTTTATGCTCTTGCAGCTCGTCTCTCCCTTCTCTTCTTCCCCTTTTACAGCTCTTCACTTCCCCTCTTGCACCTCTACTCTTTCTCTCTCCTTTCCCTCTTGCAGCTCTTCTCCCCTTTTTCCGCTCTTGCAGCTCTTTCTTTCTTCCTCTCTTGTAGCTCTTCTCTTCCTCCTTTCTTCTACAGCAGCTCCCCTCTTCCTCCCTTATCCACTTGCAGCTCGTCTCTCCCTTCTCTTCTTCCCCTCTTACAGCTCTTCACTTCCCCTCTTGCATCTCTACTCTTCCTCTCTCCTTTCCCTCTTGTAGCTCTATTCTTCCATCTCTCCTTTCCCTTTTGCATCTCTTCTCCCCTTTTTCCGCTCTTGCAGCTCTTCCTTTCTTCCCCTCTTGCAGCTTCTCTCCCTTCTCTTCTTTCCCTTTTGCAGCTCTTCTCCCCTTTTTCCTCTCTTGCAGCCCTTCCTTTCTTCCCTTCTTGCAGCTTTTCTGTCCCTTATCTTCTTTCCCTTTTGCAGCTCTTCTCCCCTTTTTCCGCTCTTGCAGCTCTTCCTTTCTTCCCCTCTTGCAGTTTTTCTCTCCCTTCTCTTCTTTCCCTTTTGCAGCTCTTCTCCCCTTTTTCCGCTCTTGCAGCTCTTCTCTTCCTCCCTTATCCTCTTGCAGCTATTCTCTCCCTTCTCTTCTTCCCCTCTTGCAGCTCTTCTCTTGCAGCTCCTCTCGCAAGCTCTAACTCCCCCATCACAAATACTATCTTCTCCTCCAGAGGCCTTTTCACTGAGGGCCATTGATAAAAGGCCTCCGACAACAGGTCGTGAAGCCCTGTGCAGACTGTCTCCAGGCGCAATCCTCACAGAGCAGGGTGGAAGCTGCACCACCGCAGGAGATGCCACATGGGCAGTTGCGTGAAACTCACTCACAGGAGGTCCCGGAGGCACTCACACCAACACGTGGAAAACCTATCTGATTTAAGCTGTGGAGTGAGTGGCAACACGGTCCCAGCACAAGGTAGGCTATCTCTAGGCAAGGAGAGCACCCGCTGGAGAACTGCCCTCCGCCATCTGACTGAAACACTCTGATGCACACATATGCTGATGCGCCTGTGATTTTCTGTCCTTGTACATGTTGTACATCACCAAACAGTATTAAGAGTCCAGGGTGTGTATGCGACCCCTATCTGGACACTGGGTACTTGGGAGGCAATGCAAACGTTGCCCCTATGCAGGCAAGACAAATCAAGAAGAGTGTAAAGGTGATAACCAAACAGTACACCACACCTGACCATAACTCACAATGTACTTAAAACAAGTTAGACTAAAAGGGCACATCACATCAGGAAGAACAGAGGAACTGTAGAGCCTCAAGTCCTTCACAGATTTTTAACGACATAAAGTGTTAGGGTGTCTGTTTCATAGCCTGGTCATAATGATTACCAAAACCAGCTCACACAGGACATAATGGGTTAATCAGGTCACCATCATCTGGTCCAAAGCGGTCACCTATTCTGAAAACTTTTCCTATGGGAGTCTAGGTGCAGCCACAGAGATCTCAAAAGTACGCGTCTACGACATGGTCAGTCCAGATGGTTATACTCACCCGCTCACTGCATTATATACTTGAGCCATTGATGTAACTTGCTAGCAGTAAAATACATGACCAATATGTTAACCCACTAAGCTATTTCAAGGAGAGTAGAATCGGGGGTTACATAGCTCTGTGCTCTATAAACAGGTACTAACAGCGTTTTTGGAACGGCATTCGCACCTATGACTTGCACACTACATAAAAATATCAGCACTATCTCATGAGGATTGAAAGGAGTCATCTGTAGCTTTTATATAAACCTCTTCCCAGTTAATCCCAGGTGGCAAGGCACTCACATTTTAATATTTAACATACAGCTCATGCTATTTTTTGATGTCTATATTTATTCTTTTCCATTTTCTCTTTCTCTGTCCATATTTTCAAGCTCTGCTGCCCATTTTCCTTCAGTCTTTTCTTTAATTTATTTTCCTGTAATATTTACTTCTAGTTAATTCGTCGTTCTATTGATTTGGTCCAACCTTGTGTTGCTTTACTTATTCTTTTGCATCCCTTTTCCTTTTTTCTGCCATTGCTTGGCTTTTTATTAGTTGGTTCTCCGGCCTTTGCTTCCTCCATCTTCTTTAGCCAGCTTGTTGGTGCTGGTGAAGTAGCAAAGCCGCAGAATCCTCCTCAGAGGGCAGTTGATTCTGTACTTGAAATCATAACTTCACAAGGGTGCGGGGTCCTGGAGCAATGCATGACAAGAAGGGGGCTGCAAAGATCTCAGGACAGGGGCAGAAGACAGAAGCCTGTACATCAAGCCCGGCTGACCTCTGCTAAGAAGATGGTGCTCTGCCTACTTGCAAACTGTGGTTAGCAGGCCCCTGGCAGTAGTGAGCATTGTTACTCTAGTCTGTCTCATCAGTCAGGTTTTCATGGATCACCCAAACATCTTGAAGTACAACAATGAATACGTGCCCACATGCCGCCACCCACTGATTCACACTTTGGACTACCTGTGGGACACTATAGTGTTCAACGAACTTGAACATCTTCACAGAAGATTGACATTTTATTTTCACTTTAGGTGAGTTTCTATTTTTTCACACAATTTAGCTCTGTTCCAAGGTTTCATTTTCCTCACAGTCTCACATGGACCTTATGTTTATAAATGCTAACCATCCGCAGCTTATCGATTTTTAATATGGATTTGTCGCACAATCAATCTTAGACTCTCACAACAACTTCACATTGCCTTTTACACAACCACAAATATGTATATTGGAGTTCTGCCTAGACTCCTAGCGACATATGCCCCCATGAAGTCATTAGTTATTCTTCATGTGACGAAACACGTGTTGGCTGGCTAGAACCTGACTGAAGAAAAAGAGGAAAGTGACAATAAATTAGATCCATTTGTACTATACCTTCAAGATGTCTGGTGCATTTCTTCGGGAGTGCTTGCAAAGTTTGGGACCTCTATTCCCGACGAGAGGAGAATTTCAGTGGCTGCTCTTTCTCCTTGACTGATCATATAATGGACAATTTAAGACCTTGTTGGTGAAGGTGGTTAAGATTGGGAAAGGGGTGTGCTGGCAATTCTAGGGCCACGATATAACTTAAAGTTTCAAAAGGACAGAGGAGGCCAGAATTCCTCTCTGTAAGGAACAGTGAAAAGACTGCAACCCAACTGGGTAAAGTCCCATCTTAACGGGGCCATGAAAGGTACACAATGGGGCTAAAAGAAGAATCACTTTGGAGCATGTCTGCCAGACAGATTCCAACACTGGCACTTTGGTGGTTTCCAGGATCACAGCCCATCAACCATGTAGTGATCCATGGACCATCCAGATAGCAATGAATTCGCAATAAAGGACGCCTGGAATATCAGAGACAGGTGAAGAGTTTTAGAACCACAACTAGCCTTCCGATGCCGTCTCCATCACCACAGCCCTTCTTGCAAGGCCTGTGCAGCCACAACTGCGGCTGCTGGTGTGAAGCTGGCTGCCCTTGGCTGCAGACCTAAGTACATAAAAACACACCTCTGATACTGCAGCCCTCTCTTCAAGATCAAATCATTTCAAGAAGCGGTGGACTTCTGATAGGCAATAAAAGAAGCATAAGCTCACACTTCCTATTCAAAGAGCCTAGCACTGCTAATCCGCTTCGTAATGCTCAAATCTCTTAACCTCTATCAGGGCCCTAAATCCTCTGGGGGAGAAAGGGGCACTGTTAACAACGATAAGGGGAAAAGAAATCATTCCCTCTTTATATAAATAAAAATGAGAGGTACAGAGAGCTGCTAATGGGATTTGACGCAGGGTTTAATTTTAATGAAGAAAGTTGCCAGTAGCAACAAACCTGTCAGCCGCAGCGGAGAGCCATTAATAAAAACCCTAGACAACATTAGCAGCACAGCAACAGGACAAAGGGGGCTCCCTGGACCCCCCCCGGATACCGCTGCGCTAAAGTGGCGGTCCAATTTTTCTTAAGTGTCCATACTATTTAAAAGGCAATTTATTAATTTTTGTCATCCATTGTCAAAGTGACAGGCCATCAACTCTGCCGCCCGCCAACCTTACAAGAGAAGGCACTGGAAAGCATGCCACTATTGATGAGGGGTATTATATGTCAATTACAGGCACTGATGATGCTGCACCATCCCGGCACCTTTACCGCCCCCGCCCCCACTGTAACTCATCCTCCCTCGCCCTCAGGCTCCCCGCCATCTTGTCCTGGGGCAGCAAACAGATATCATTTCGGTTAAGCATTAGCTTTATGTGAAAGTGACAAAAAAACCAATTACCTAATCAATTCACACCGGCCAAGCGCTGGGAGCTCAAGACACTTCAGGCTACGAACTCGGTTGAGAAGCTGAGGAAGGGAGTGTACGGGGAATAGGACAGTAGATGTCAGCAAACTATACAATACTGCTGCACTTTTTCACATCTGACGCTTCCTGGCATACGATAGGATATGTTAACAGATTTGGGTAGGACTGTATCATAAGCACAACAGCATTTGCATAGAAATAGTCTACTTCTGTGGTGTGGTTTAAATTAAATTCACATTGTTCAACCAAGTCTATTTTTTGCTAGGGGTGTCCCCTGACCTATAATGTAAAATAAGTAACGCTATTCCATATTTTGCTACACCAAGACCTGTCCCACTTTCCAATGGCTGAAGATGACTCTTAAGAACTTCATACGATAGCCACAATCAACAAGGAGCTGAGATTCACACTGACGTGCGGTGAAAAATGTGGAACACCCCATTGGTACAACAACATATCCATCATCAACCAAAGCTCTGAGGTTGTAAAAGGCCTCTCTCTGCGACAGTGCGGAACTTTCAAAAAGCAATGATACCCTTGTTGTAGCATCGTAAAGGCAGCCCCTATATGCCCCAATAATAGCAGCCAGAAGATAAAGTCCAAGCTCGCACATCATGATAAAGTGTTTGATACTGTGGGTGGAACGACACAACAGAGGTCAATGGAGGTCACTTGAGGAAGAGGTGAGGACTCAGAATGGTGTTGGTCGCTTTGCATCAAATCAAATCAAATCATTAACATTTATAAAGCGCGCTACTCACCCGTGCGGGTCTCAAGGTGCTAAAAACAGCAATAAAGAGGAGCAAGGGGCAGGGCATTCTTATATCACTTTTGGGTATACTTTGTTCCAAATGTCAGAGCCTATTGGGGAGCCACATAACATAGGTACTTTGAAATCTGCGTTGGTACAAAAAGAAAAAGGATAACTGGGACTGCTGGGCTAAGCCTCATCAAGTGATGATCGAGTGGAGCGCCGTTTGCATTGCTTATGTGTGGCACCAGGATAACGAGCAAGGCCTCTCCAGGGGCATCGATACAAAGAGCCTATAAACAGATGGAATATGCAGAATGCAGCAGCCAAGAGCCCAGCAAGGACTATTTTATGATGATGTCCTGACAAATGTAGGAGCCGTTTGTAAGAGAGATGGGGCCAGGACAACACCAGCAGTGAGATTGGTAGACTCCGACAAAGACAAGAGGTTTATTGAGGCCACCATTCTCTGCAATCGACTTCGGAATTCAATGTATTTTTTTTATTTGTGCTGGATTAACTTTAGCAAGTAGAAGCAGATTAAGGTAGTTAAAGTTGTTACCCCCATTAGAACTGTCAATAGTCATTTGTGTCTTATACATTCCATTGCATAAACTTCAGGATTACAGCAGCACAGATTGAGAGGCATCTGTTGATGGATTTGGCAATTCGTGTAGAAAACTTGTGGGTCATATCTGGTTTGGTGTCAAACACGCCATGCTCCAAGGTTACCTCAATCTGGAAGAACCATCTGGGGAACTTCATAAGGTGAGTGGAAGAGGTCACTGCAGAATGCAGTAATGCGGGCTCTGCCTCAAGAACTAGAAGACCAAGATTCTGCGTTTTGGTGAGGAGGACCTATCATCGTTAATATTCATGTGACCTGAGACAATAAATAAAGTGCAGTGGTACAGAAAGTTTGCAACTGAGCATGTGGTTCGATACGGACCTCTGCAGATGACCCTACAAGTGGAACATTGAAGAATACTTTCTACCACCTTCTCCAGCTTAGTAGAGTCCTTTTACTGCAGACTTTACCACATAAAACTGCCCTCTTCCTCACCAGTCACATCATGGAATGACTACTGCTGCACCCTTTACACCAAAGCGCGTCAAGATATTTCAGTCTTAAAGAATCCTAAACCACATGGCCTGGGTAATATTTGTCCTAAAGTCACACCCAGATAGATTCTGCAATTAATGCCCTAATTTGAGTGACAATAGAAACAAGATGTTAAATCATGAGTGCATTCCCAGTGCTTGGGGCACTGTACGGGCCATTTCCTCACAAAATTACCATGGTTTTCCAGCATTAGCATCCATGCCGGCACCCTGAACATACTTACTATTCACCTACTCAAATAGTACTGAGCCTTGTCTAAAAGATAATTACTTATTCAAGACTGTATATTATGGATTTCCCTTCCTATACTGTACGGACCTCCTCACCCTTACTACAATTTAACACCCTCTCACTCTGCAGGTCAGGCACCTAAGATAGGAATTGCCACCTTATATCTAGTGAACAAAGGAATCGTTGAGCAACCAATACAGATTTTTCATCAATGTAACAGTCTGGCAGATCAACAGTAACTATGCAAAGAACATTTAAGGTTCTACCCTGATTCTAACCGTGCATCACCTCCTTCAGCCATGACAAGAGACACGCATGTAACAGCACCAGGGTTCTCTTCCCCAATGCATCACTTAAAGAAACATCAAATAAAGCACAAAGTCCTAGACTGAACATGTCCAAGGTATGGCTTGCCAAAACAAGTTTTCTCCTGGAGGCCAAAATCTTGCTACCCTTCTGTCTGCTTAAGCCCCACAAAGGGTACGTTTTGAAACTGTTCTCAAAGGATTCTCAAGTTCTGACCATAGTTAGAGCCACAGTAGAAGTCTTCATAAACTTAAAAGAGGTGACATTTCTGTTTGGAGATGTTTTGTGAGCAGTCAACCAGACATTAGTAGAAAGCATCTACAATAAGCAGATTAGTGGTTCCCAACCTTTTGACTTCTGTGGACCCCCACTTTATCATTACTGCAATCTAGGGACCCCTGTTGAATTACTGTTGGAAAACGGGGAACCCCCCTGCCCAAGTCATTACTGGAAGCCGGGGACCACGGCCTAAACATTGCTGATGATCTGAAACGTAAAACAATACACAGAAAATACAGAAACAAGCATTAATCAAACACATACACAAATGATAACACATTTTATTTAATCTGCAAATATAAATAAAAAATACATTTTAATAGGAAGGTTGGAGCTTTTCTAAGTTCCATTGAAGCCACACTTCACCCATACTATATTCTGTTTGATGCATCTGCACTGCTCCCACAAATCAATCTGAGAATACTAACTTAATTTTTAGCCTCCAGTTTTAAATTCCTTGACATTTACAGCACGTTTTAAAATAGTTGCAAATTTTAGCAACTTTATATATATATACTTTATTAATCTGTTCATGTTATCTAATTTACTAAGCAGTCATGGACCCCCCTGAGGAGGTTTCGTGGACCCCCAGGGGTCACCCGGCCACAGGTTGGGAACCACTGAGGTAGATAATAGCACTGGCCAATAGGCAAATCTTGAGCTAAGAATTTCCTATAAATAGGCAGTGTAACTGGAGGGTAGGTAGGGTATGGGTTGGTGGGGAGACAAGAAAGTGCCTCAACATTGTGTAGGTAGAAAAGACAAACCAGATTTATTTGGACCAATAAGAGTTCACTCGTGATGAGGTTTTTGGTCATTTCTGGACATCTGGAAACCACTGTGCCATATAGAGTTGGACGCTGTCATGAGGGACCTACTTCCATTGCTCTTGCAGCCAACACAGCCTGCTCTTCTTGAGTCGACATGGGATAGTGACTATTCATTTTGAGTGCATGGGACAAGTGTTTGAAAGTGGAGAGCAAAGACCTACAGCACCAAAACCGAGATCTCTAATCTGTGATATTTATCATCACTGAAGAAAGCTGGCCTTGATTTCACTTTCAAAGGGGGTGGCAACAGAGACCTATGAGACCTATGCATATCTTCATTGTAGACCTGGGAGTTAATGGTCTTCAGGCATGGCTATCTGGAATTCCACAGAGAGCCTTAAAAGAGCAGACTGCCAATGATCTCTCTAATGATACCGGAGTTAAGAGAACAAAAAAAACTAGAAGAAGGAAGCATTAGCTGTAAGCCATGATATCAGGATAGGGTGTATGATGAGGTGGCAACCTGACTTTTTTTTTTTTTTTTTTTAAGTGTTCAGCAGTAACTCATGAGGAAAACAGAAAACAGAAACGTTTGCAGTAAAAAAGGAAATCTATTAGCCTTGACTGGTGTTGGAACACATTCTAGAAAGGAGTAGTCTTAATCTAGTAGCTGGAGGCCTATTATAGAGGAAGGTCTCCAACCGGGAGTATCCATTAGAACACAGCCATCCATTAGGACACAATCTAGTCTAAATTATAAAATATACTGAAAATGCTCTAGAATTTCACACAGAGATGGTGCTTAAAAAAAAGGTCTTTTTTGTCAGCATTCTCTTTCATCAGAAATGATTACACTATGTGTGAAGACTACAATATGACTTTGAGGGAGACTGCTCTTGCAAAACCACAGTTGTGTACTTTAAAAATCATAGTTAATGTAGTACTGAGTGAAGCAGTTATTACGAAGTTGAGAAGACCAAGGTGTGCTCCTTTTGCAATCTGTGGGGGCTTACCCCATGGGCCACAGACAATATAGTACCAAAGGCAGTCTCCCTTAAAAAAGAAGACCTCAAACAGTCCAACAGAAAATAGGTAGGGATTGTCTAGCAGACATTCTTCGATAGACCAACCCTGCTGTAAGAGGTAGATTATCATAGTTACATGCAGGCTTTCTGAAAACACACTATCCCACCTTGCAAAGATGAGCATGTCCTTATCTGAAAATAGATAGTTGCATTAAATTTACTCATCACATATGGAGTGTGCCATGCATCAAGCAAAACACAACACTGGGACACAGTCGATTTTGTAAGGTTTATATCCAAGATTATTTGCTGCAACAAAAAAAAATGCCTATCACTTTTACTGGTAAAGGAACGTTTATTAACATTTACACTTGTAGCAATTTCCTTTGTATTTACAGATAAGTGGACTGACATCACGGATGAGAAAAATGAATACTGCAAACCCAATAACAATTCAGGAAAGATTCTGTAGAATACTGCAGTTTTTATAAAAACATTCAAACTTGGCTACATCCAATAATTTAGTTATGGACTATGAATGTGCCAAGACACTCCCCCACACCTCCAAAGACACAATGTCCTTCAATTCAACTTTTGGCCATTCATTGTTGATCTTTTGCATAGACCTAGTCACACCTGCCAACTGTCACTCTTCAAACATTTTACGGAAACTCCAAGTTTTCACGCAGCAAAAGAGGCCGCTGTCTTTCCTTTTAATTGGAAACTATTCTGAAGGTCTGGTCGATTATTGACAGTTCTTGGAAAAACCGAAAATCTGGCTAAATGTATTAAAATGGGAGCCAAGTCGTCAAAAAAACTAAAATACATTTTTCTTCATTGTTCAGTCAAAACCAGAAACATGCAGTTTTTGGGTGTTTGCGATTATTCTAGTGCCATGGGACTGGGCGAATCCATCCATTCTTTCGCGGATACAAATCGCCAGGGCCGTTTCTAGGGTAAACACTCTTGCAACAAAACTGGGACTGAAATGAGCGACTACTTTTCATCATAACATATGAAAAGTCTCGCAAAGTTGCAATTTTCGATACACGTGGCATGTTCGGAGCGCAGGGTCTTTGTCAAAGTCGCCCCATTCACAGCCCCAATACCGTTTGTCCCATGGACGGAACAGGGCCATCTTGATTCCTCCCTGTTTCTTTCCTGTTTCAGTCCCTGTGTCTTGCCCTGAGCACGACGCCGTAAATAACCTAGTCAGCTGACGATTTCATAGAGATAAAGTCAGAAAAATAACAAGCTGAAGAGAGAATGCCCCTCAATTACTTTCGCCCCATTGTGACACGAGATGAAACTCCTTAAGAAAATACAGCTTCCATTGTCGCAGATCAACTTTCGAGCGCAGCTGATGTTTGTGGGCCTCGGGCTCTTTGTCGGAAGGTGACATGTGGATATTAAGGCTGCGGCGACGTCCGAGGCACACGGTAGCTGTCCCCGGCTGGCTATCAGAGGCCAGATCTGGTGCTCTCCTCTCTCTTAACTCGGACCACTAATTCATCATCGCCCTGGTCGACAGCCCGGGCTGATTGGGAAGCCATCGCACAATAAGGGCGTCTGCGTCGGCCACCGTAGGAGTGACAGTGGGTGGGGGGCGATGAGGCCAGGCCTGAGGAAGGCCAGGCAGATAAGTAGGGGCTGTCAGTGGAACGACAAAGAAGGCCTGGCCCTGGGGAAAGCCTAGCAAAAGAGATTAAAAAACAGTCCTGGAAAAGTGTGTTATCTGATGAGGGTTATGGGTAATTAATTATAAACGCAATTACTCAACCCTTACGTCAGCAGTCTCTATTCATTAAGAGATAAAACATGACTGACCGATACCTTCCTCGTGCCGGAACTTCCTTAAAGGCAGACTTCACAACCTACACTCCGCAGTTACGGCTGATGTCCCAAAAACCAGGCCATAGTTGGCATATTTTTTAATCTCTCCTTTTTCCTTGAGGACAGGCTTGTTCTTTAAAATGGACACTTTAGTGGAATGACAGTGTCTCACTGAGCGAGAATACTTTCTCATTCCGTGCAGCCCGCAGATGTTTCAAAGTTTCCAGTCTTGGCACTAACAAGATTCCACTGCAGAAAGAAAGATGACCCCCCCTTAAACTACCTTTCTGCACAAGTGTAAGTAGATATCAATGGCGGAGTTCCTTCCCGTGGAGCTCAAGAATCCTGAGATGGAGCATCAGCTTTGGCACCATGCAGGGGAAAAACAAATACGGAAATTTGGCAAATCAATAAATTGTCATGTGCTCGAGGTTGTTCAAATGTGCGACATGAAATAAATGTTGCCCTGTAAAGTCTAGGACTGTGCTCCAGGCTTTCTCTTTTTTTTTGCGGTGTGAAGCCAATGTCTTCCAAGACAAAACATGTAGGCCCAAATCCAAAATTGAAGGAATCAAATTTACAATTTAAAAAACATAAAGATAGCTTTAAATTCAAGCGATTACATCAGAAAATTATAAACAACTTTGTTGCACTCGTGCTACTTTCCACCGCTGAAATGAAGGTCACCCAATCCACATGCTCTATGCTAAACTTTTATAGCACTCAACAAGCCACAAAGAGGCAACTTTGTGGCATTTAACCTGGAGAATGAGGGGGTCAGAAGAGGATCAAAGAAAAGGGGGCAGACATATTTCTGTGTGTTAATCTTTTAAATGAATTATTCCTCTACATTGGCAATACCTAACTTTTTAAAAACATTGGCTTATACAAAGAGAATAAAAAAAGAGGCAGCTTAACTGAACAGGAGACTTCACATGTCTGCAGACTGGTGAAACAGAGCTTCAGAGGTAGAAGGGCCGACAAGATAGGTTCCAGAGGTGTGACATCTGTCACCTTGGGTCAGTGTTTTAAATAGAACTACAGAAGGGCTGGTACTCTGTATTCATTTAAAGCACTGCCTTGGGTTACCGGTCTCATGATAGCCCTTGGCTCAGGACTGGACTCTGTGGAACAGCTACATGTACCTGAATCTCCTGGGCCTTGACAGTGCCTTTTAGGTGCATACATTTGTGCACTGACTGATGGTTTTGAAGTGATAATTATCTCTGTTGGGGTGGTTAGTCAAAATTTGAAGTATTGGTCTTGCCATCTGGACCACTCAGAGTAAAGCTGAAAGTCTGGGTTTCGATGACAGAGTGTTTTTTCACCTAGACCACTGGTTCCCAGTGAGACACCTACAGGGCTGGTTCATTGACATTTTTTCAGGCTATCGAAAGGATTCAAATGTATGTTTTTCTTGGGAATCCAAGGTAGGTCCAGAACCACGTCAGAGTTTCTTCATACCCACATAAGATAAATTACGTAACAACATTTTTATATGGAATTTTTTTTATAGTGGTTACCCTGCAAGCCTGGCATGGATCCTGCCTTCCCTGTCTTTCAATGAACATGCGTGTTCTAGAATGACATGCAATGAAGTGCTCTAATAACCTCAACATATACCTATAAAATGTATATAGCACATAAAACCGCAACATAAAAATAAAATAAAAAAGCTGCTATGCAGTGCACTGCTTCCTGTGTCACCTCGTGTTCTATAAATAGGCCACTCACTCGTGACGTCACTGATGTCTCTCCTCTCTGAGAGAGGAAAATGACCCAAAGCAAGCATTTCCAGTAAGTAGAAAAATCCAGTGTTCAAAATATTTGAAAGGAAAGTACTTTAGGCCCATACGAATTCTGAAGTGAAAAGTTACCTGGCCCGAAGAGGCTTGGAAGCATGCATGGCTTTGCAGCCCGAGACACAGATGACTGTTTCAGAATGACCATAAATCACTGGCTTCATTTTAAATGGCAAGTTAGAATTACAGAAGAAAAACAGTAACATAAATATTCACAGGAAGGAGGGGCACTGGACTGCCACCCGACCTGGAGTCAAGGCTTCTCCAGTTATGTTCTATGCTTGAGTGTGTTTTTTTTTCCCCAGACACAAGGGGCCACATCACTAAGAAAACTTACAGTCTTAAGTTAACTCCTACATCAAGGGGAAAGGTTTCAGTTCTGATTTTGGAATTCTTTAAGAATTCCAGAAGTAATCCTGGGAACCTGGAACAGTCACAACTTTTCAGAAGTACTCAATATCATAAGCAGCTACACATACATAACTGCTCATGGAAAACAATTTAATATAAGAAAAAATTATTACTAAGACATTTACCTTTTCTAACGTTTCCCCCCCATTTTCCACCGGTAAAATGTTTTTCCCAGTGGAGAATCCACATCTCCTACAACGCCACAAAGTTTAGAGATGTTTCCCTTCATTCCATTACTGAGAAATTATTTACTCCTGTCTGTAACAACAGTAAGTCTCTAAATGTTTCCAGGCTGAGAATGTTTGTGAGTAGTTAACAATTCATATATTTGTCAGTGTGCACAAACCCTTGATAGCATCTTCACTGCTGAATGCACAATCCACACCCATGAAAGCAGTTTTACTCCAACCTGATGTTATATAATACGGGTGTTATATTATGTGCATGTAAATTGATTTATAAGCTCAAATTCATATTCCAGATTTGTAAATCAAGCCATTTATACAAGTAAGTAGAACCTATATATGCAGATGACAGTGAATTGGAGAATGAGTGCTAATGGAGCACATAAACCTAACTTCCTGCTTCCCGGCAAATCATTTGACAAGTAAATCTCACAATGCTCAATTAGGTGCTGGGTGAAGGTTTGCATTCAAAATATACTTGTAGACCAGGCTGTAGACATTGATACTGCCAAGGGTGGCCACTGTCCACATGACTGTTGTGGCACTGGATACTGCAGTGGTGGTGCCTTATGTTATATCATACTGATGCTTGGTCCCCCTTCTAGTTTTGACACAGTTTGGTTGTGTGGCACAATCAAAAATGAGAAATCATACAGACCTTTTCTAGCTGGCAAGCAGCTCTGTGGGAATTGTAAAATTGAATACAGTAGTCTGCAATGTGGTGAGGCCCATACTGCTCCATTGTTTTTAGCTTGTCTGAGCCATTACAGACTGGAACAAGCCATGTGTGAATTCAATGGCCGTTCTGCCGGAACAACTGGGCCAGGCAGCGGAGCAATTTTCAGCCCCACAGGCAAAACAGAACTGTGCCAATGATATAGTCCCCCATACAGGTTTTGAAGGTAAATTGGCAATTTCACATAACCACCAGGTGACTCCATTAGGCACCTTCCTTACACCACACCAATTGGTTAGACCATATGCCCTCTGAAGAGGAACTTGCGCATCCTCAAATGAAAAACCTAAATCATACAGCATTAGTGTACTTCTGGTATATAGTTGTAGAACACACGATGAGAATAAGCTAAGACAGTCATGTCCATCTAAGGCACTGAGTCAGTTCTGACCTCTCTGAAACTGAAAGATGTCAAGAAATAGTCTGGTCATGTGACAGGAATACTTTTGAGTATTGAAGATGCTGTGAACCACTACTTGTTGTGGTGATGCTGAGAGTTTGTGTGTCCAAGTCTGTAAATCATAAATAGATGCTGCCCCATCCCCAATTTCTCAGTGCCTCACAAGCCATAAATAGGAATTATGTATTACTTTAGAGAAAATATTAACTCCTCAGTTAGAAACCTGGACTGCATCATGCATAAGTAGTGCAGTCATAAAGATGCATTCCTCTTCATAACCCCATCACACAATTAATGCAATAACAATTACATTATAAAGATAATTTATGTAGCTCACATTAAGCATGCAGTGTCTCCTCTTGGTGCATGTTAGTAACAGGTAGGGCCACTGGAATGATGCAGTTCTGTGACTCTGGCATATTCTGATGAGGCAGACCCTTTGCAGAGGTCATCTGGTCAATTTTTAGTTGCTGACTCTTGTGGTCATGCGTTAAACTGGTACTGATAAGGAGAAATCTTTGCTCAGACCATATTAATGTGTGTTAAATAACAAAACAGCAAAATAATGTTGCCCCTGAATGTGCAGCATTAAGCAGCATTATTTGTACTTTCTAGCCACATAATTCAGGCAGCTCTGCCACATACCTTTGCCCACCATTTGCTGAATAATTCCAGTAGCCCTTATAATAGGTGATCTGAAGAAAAGACAGATGCACAGCACACGAGGCAGGCAAATACACTAGATGAAGCATTTATTACCATGTAAGTCAGTAGGGAAGGTAGGTGATCAGTCATGTATGTGGAATTGTCCCACCAGCAACGTGATTCTATCACCTCGTTCCCTGAGTAGCTTCTGCTGTTTCCAGCTGACATACAAAATCTTGAGAAACCACAAAGCATCTCACACAAAACCATGACAAGACATGATTCCAGGACAAGGAAAGGACCAAGAGACAGACACAAGATAAAACATATATATTATCTTCCTACCATTTGTTTTGCACAATTTTGCCTTCTGTATAGCATCATCTGAAGCTGTGGCACCTCTTACGCTGGGGACTGGAAGTTCTCACTAACTGGAACAGTGGTGGTCTGGGCTCTTTGTGTTAGTTCAGTAATGGCCGGTCACTTCCATGCAGTGATGGTGTGATATCATTCAAAGTTTCAGGTGGTATCACCCTGGATGAAGCAAGGCCAAGGTAGCCCCTCTGAGAATCAAACATTTAATCCTTGCTGCCACACAGAGGTTTGTTAGGGGCTCATTAGGCCTGGGGGCTATATGAGCCCATATTCAGGCTATCTTTACTTAAATGCCGGGACCTCAAATTTCAAATATTTGTAATGTGAACAAAATGTGTGATGCAATTATGTAAAAAGCCCACTTGATGTACACTATTTCAATTGTCTAGGGTCTTTCCACTGTGGCCCTGTGCAAGAGATAATATTATAACGACTCAATGATGTGCCAGCGACACATCTGGACTTGTCATAGTGTCTACTTGTAGTGTTGCTATGGTGTCTTATACAAAAACAGACTTAAGTCTCAACAACACATTTGGGTTACATACGTATAAGCAGTGGCTGGTCCTGGTGGCCACAGTTTGTGAAACAACAGTTCTACTGTTTAAAACATCTCCTGCCTACGGAGTCTTTACTGTTACTGTCCAAGATTGACTTTGAGATGTAGTCCCTGGGGTGTGTACCAATATAAACAAAAACACGTATATTGCTATAGACACTGGAAGGCATGGTGAAGCACTGAGAGGAACACAAATAGAAGCACAAGATACCAAAAGAAGAACAAGTGAAAGAAGGGCCACTTGCTAGGGTCAGAAAGATATTTTCTTGACATTGATTTTCCATGTACTTGGTAACTACGGCAATTAGAAATAATGCATAGAGTTTACACTAAATGAGTGGAGTGGTTACATGAAGCCTGGGGTTGGAAGAGAGGAGAGCAGGTTAAACATTACTAGACTGTGACAGATAATGCGTGGATACTTATACACAGGAGACCAGAGGGTGATGGGGAAGCGCTCTGCGTCTGTGACAGCGTATGTGGGGGGTATTCGAGGTGGGGACTCTTCAAACAGAGGAAGCTATCCTATTTAAGCACTATTTGGACTGCGCTTCCGGAAGTAGCATCTTTAAGGTCGCAGTAGCTGAGAGGGGACTGTCAAAGCCATGACACCAGAGAATTCGGAGAGGAGGAAGTGATGGCGTTTGCCCCATTTTTGTGCCCTATGATACGCTGCTCCTCTCACTGTGGCACCCCTGTGTGAGCTTCTTTGTGCTACAGGGTTAGGAAAATGGCTGCCTCTACTAAGCTAAACTCTATTTGAAGAGGGCCAATTTACATCTAAAGGCTAGATGTTTTTTTGCTATCAAGCTTGAGGCCGTGAAGTGCTTGGGTCACAACTCCTTCTCCACCATCTTGGAGACAACACCCTTCTCTGTCTCTTTGCCTAGAACTAACATATGTGCTTGGTTGGCTACCCTCTGGAGGCTATCAAGAACATGTGCTATTTCCTAGTGTTAAGCTCTACTCAAGTCAGTTGGTTAATGCACCCACTGCAGAGGTCTTGACAGAATGAGAATGTCAGTTTACAATCCTGACATAGCTTTTACACCTCTTCATCTCTGCAAGGTCGATGCAAAGGAATTATAGCGATTTTTGAAAGAATGGCACCTGCTTTGCAGTGCCATGAAATGGCAGAACCTGTATTGCCACGCGCTACATTAAAAACAAAAATGAGTTAGAGGATGTGGCGTAAGGGCCAGAGTTGCCAACTTTCTAGCTGGGAAACATGGTTCAAGTCTCTGCATCGGCTCAACACCCTGTGATTCTGTGCAAATCACTTAATCTCCCCTTGCCACCAAAAATAAATGTTCTTGTGTAATGCAACCAGTGATTATGTAAAGCGCTATAATATGTTCGTATCGAGTTTGCGCTACATAAAACTGCAAATAAAAATAAACATTGCAAACAAATAGCATGATGCCCGGAAACAGGAAGGAAGAGGAAGAAACAACATACCTCCATGGGCACAAAGCAGTAAGGCAAAAGAAAAATAGTGCACCACACAAAGGTACATGCCCGATCGTGCAATAATCCACGTAACCGGGTCAGTCGCCAAGGCAGTACAAGCTCAAATAATTTACAAACAATGGATTTTTGAAAGGCAGGCCTAGGAACAAATGAAAGTGATGAGCATGAGACATGCGTGGTTAAAGTCCACAGAATGGATTACAACATGTCGAGAAGAGCAGCGCTTACGTGCTGCTATGATCGACATAATCAGGCAGTGTCCGATGGGCCAGTCTGAAAAAGTCTGTGCGTGGGCCATATTCTTTTGCTGTTTGTGGGCCTGTTTTGTTACTTGTGGGCCAGTTTACGTACCTGATATTGCCACAAACATTGTCTACAGCTAGAACAAATTCTACATTTATTCCCATATACCTTACAAAATCCCTCTACAGTGTGTCTTTACAAGTTCAAAAAGGCCCCAATTTGCAAGAGCGGGACGCTTTTTTGTTGTTACTTGATTTGTTAATTACTGGGGGCTCCTTTTATTTTGGTGTCCGGACCTATTTCCTGCCCCAGCCCGACCCTGCACATGTACTGCTGTACAGATTGGTGGTCAGGAGCACAAGAGCTCTCAAATACCAGGCCATTACCCACATCAAATCACAGTACACCACCAATGAGTGCAATCTTCGATGTTTCTACTTAACCAAGAACTATGCATGTCTAACAGAGCTCCCCACATAGCGCCAGCTGTAGGATTAAAGGCCTGGCAAAACTCCATATAATGTGTATAGTAAAGACAAATAATATCACAATGGAATGATTTGCTTTCCTGTTGATTTTCTATTGCCCAGGTCATCCAGGTCACCTCAATGCAAAACTGGAAGGAGAAAACTCCCTTGAATTAGAAAACTGGAAGAGGCTCAATACACCAGTACCTAGTAATAGCACCAGGTACTGCACATTATAAACACAGGTGAGAGAGACACTGATGAAGACAGTAGCCTTCAACAGACATGATTAGCCCCTGTCAGCTCATGCTCTTTGACAGTGCTTTACATAGAACTATAGAAGTGCAGGTACTCACTAACGAGGCGTACCTGTTTGCTGCTGAGAAGTGCAAGTACTATCCTATTAAATGTACTCGTATTAAATGTATTGCAGCATTGCTGAGAAGTGCAGGTACTATCCCTTCCAAATTGAAGAAGTGCAGGCACTTAGAACCAGACATGCCCTGCTCACTTAAAGTACTGCCCCTTGCTCATTCAATTTGTGGCCGCCCTCTTAAGAGATCCTCATGACCGTGTTGGAGGAGGCCCATCGCTGTGCTCACTGAGTCCTAGCCTCTCCGAGATCCATGATAATAGGAAAGCAAATCTTTGAACTTCCTGAAAGGATGGCCTTCAGGTTCTACAGGTCAATCTGATAACTCACCCACCCTTCTCTTCTCTAATGGGCTTCTCAACAATAGGAAATGTAAATTCAGTTGAGTACAGAAGACCACAATAAACACTTCCTTGTACTCCACACAAGGCTTCAGTGGAAACGTATGTCCTTTATGAGGGGCCTGAGCTCCCAAGAGAGGACCTGCTTGGAAAATATGGTATTTGACACTCTCCGGGAACCTCAACCCTACCCGCGCCCTGCACTGTTTTCTACCGCACAAAGCTAGAAAGAATCAGAAACTTTCCACTGAAATTTAAGCCACAATATGGTCTTGAAGGAGGACCCTCTGCTCTTGCGAGGGAATCGTGATGGGAGTCTTTAGCATTCACCAGCATAATTAGGCCTGCCGTTAATTTCATTAAATCCTCTCGCTGCTAAATGAAGCAGATTACGAGGCACCTTTTATAGCAAGGCGTGAAATTACAGCCTGTCAGCTGCCAATGGTGGAGTGAAACTAATGAATTACGGGGTAAATAACACCAGAATTAACCAGCCAATTTAACATTGCAGGGAACAAAGTCATTTCAAGAGAGTTGCTGCAGAGGGGAGACAGGGGCGCTGCGAAGTTCAGGGGGCAGCGGAGAGGCACAATTGCAGCAACTAACCCCGCTTTTCACTAATATTGCCTATCTAGGACCCCAAATGCCAGTCTATGCACATCCCATGGACCACCTTACATCCTGAACACCAACGTACCTCATACCCTGGGATCCTGCAAAGTGAGCACAGGGGCAGGTGGGTAGTCCTGCTCTGTCCTCTAGGGGTTCGCTGCCAGCAGGGCCAAACACACAAGTTAGTGTATGCACAGTCCCCCCCAACCCCCAAGTAATGGATACACCACCCACTGGCATGACACTTGCACCCAGTTTGGAAGATGTGTATTCTGACAGCAGAGTATTCTGCTCTGGGTAAATAGTAAAAATTACATTTATTTATTTCGGCTTTTTTCAGTGAATCATTATTAGTAGTATAACAAGGTATTAGAAAGGGCGCTTACAAATGGTAGCACAATGTAGCACTCTATATATAATTAGAACTATTGACAACTATGGTTTCCATGGACAGCAGGCGTACGTCACATGTAAAACGCATTAAATACACCAGTTAGAAGCAACAATGACAAGTTGGATACAGAAGAATTATTTTGTAGTACCAATTGACATGTCCATGAGTCAGGTGGAATGTTTTTATTTGCCTATGCTGGCAAACAATGAAGAAGACAGCTCAACACAGATCAAATATGGTGATCTGGGATACATTTAGACAACATTGGCATTGTCATTCTACACTTTCTGGTGGTAAACCTGTACACCTTCTCCTACAGTAGTCAGCACGGCAATTCATGGAGTTAACTATTTGCCTGCTGCGCATTAGATAATAATGATAAGATTACTCAGGTGCAGCACTAGGTGGGGATGTTTATCTGCCTACTGTGAATCTCATCTGGAACAGGCCATGCAAGACTAGTGTCAGACTGGCATATTGTCAAAAATGGCACAAAGCACCTTCTGAATGAAGGGTGTCAATGTTAGGAGCAAGGGCAATACCACCTGGGCGGACTCAACCTCGCTGTTAAAGGAACAGGAGGGAGTGCGTAAATTTAGTTAGATTTCTGGAAAGATAGGGATCCAGCTATGCTATGGGAATAAAAACACCTACTCAGATACCAGGGTGAGTTTTAATAGAAGGTTCTGTGTGGCGTGTTTAAAAGGAATGGGAGACCAGTGTGAGAACAATGACTCACAAGGTCACCTATCTAGCCGACATGTTTCTGCCCTTGTGATTGAGCTATGGAGGGTCTCTGGGCATTCATCAGGGCGTTGGATCCCTGTAGCGGATGCTAATAGCGCGCTGCAGTTTAATTCGCAATAGGAAAAAACGTGGGAAGGGAAGGAAGGGCCTACCTTAGCCAAGGGAATACCTGGGGAGAACCTATGGTAAATACAATAACAGACCAAAATTGGCAGTGAGAAAGATAATTCACGGCAAACCACGGCACACGTGACAAAATATCATGCATAACACAATAGTAATGATTGCAGGTAGAACGGTCGCAGCAATGCAGGTTATGCGCGGCGATCGGTAGGTCGGGGAAGACAAATCCTTACCCTAACAATAAAGGCTACTAGCCTCTGGTATCCTGGAGAGGGAGCGTCCCCTTATAGTCAGACTCTAGGGTTATAAAGGGGAGAGAGCAGAAAAGGAGTAAAGAAGAAAAATTATATATGAGAGAATAGGGATAAGACAGGGAAAAAAGAGAAAAGAAAAGGAGAAGAGAGGAAAAAAAGAAAGAAGAAGAAAAAGAAGAAGAAGATGAAGAAAAAAGAAAGAAGGAGGAAGGAAAAGAGAAGGAAAGAGAAGGGGGAACAAAAGGGAAAAAAGGGGGAAAGAAAAGAGAGGGAGGGAACAAAAGGGGGTGGGGGCAAAAGAATAAGAGGGCTGTAAAGCAAACGTGGAAAGGAAATTAAAGAGAAAGAAAGAGAAAAAAAGAAAAAAAGGGAGAAAGGAAGAAAAGAAAAAGAAAAAGAAGAAGGAAAAGGAAGAAAAAAAAGAAAAAAGGAGAAGAAGAAAGAAGACAAGGGGAGACAGTTATTGGAGAAAGAAAGGAGGGCAAATAGACAGAAGAGCAGAAAAGAAAAGAAGAGAAGAAATTCTTATCTGTGTATCCATCGATGGTAGACTCACTGCATCAAAGGTGGGCGCTCGCTGTGCGCCTATACCGACCTCTCTGTCAGGACCGCTTGGGTAAAGTGACCTGAAAGTGGTTGGTTTATATGGTACTCATAATGGGGATAAATTGCCTGCAGCTGTAGATAATCACCGTCGCGGCCCGGGGGCCGGAAGTAATACGAGCTGTGAACGTTTTGTGCACCGGACTGGCTTGTGGTCCCTTCGGAGGTGCCGAGACCCGGAAATGGTCGTAAATTGGCCCATGGGGTGTGGGGTACTCGTTAATGGCGTAATCACACAAGACCAAGCCCCCTCCGCGAGGGCCGAGGTTGCCGCGGTCAATGACCGCGGCTCTGTGAAAGCCCTGTGAGGGCGGGGGCGCGATCCCGCTAAGGCTGCCGGGAATTGTAGTTCCCGTGCAGCCATGCGGGTCGCCGTCACTCGTAAGCCGGGAAAAGAAGTGTCCCGGCTGCGTGTGATGGTCGAGAGAGAAAAAGGGGTGACAAAGAGAGAAGGAGGGGGGGGGGGGGTTGGTTGGAAGGTGAAGGGGTGAGAAAGGGAGAGGGGTGAAGGGGTGAGAAAAGGGAGAGGGGTGGGGGATGTGTATTCAAAAATTGTATTAAAAATAATAATAAAAATAAGAATAAAAATTAATAAGAAGGAGTGGGAGTGGGGGAGTGTAGGACAGAAGGGGATGAGAGAAAGAGGGGGAAAAAAGGGGAGAGGAGGACACTGAGTAAAAAAGGGGGAGGAAGGAAACGGCAGGGAACAAAGAAGAGCAACGGGGAAGGGGGAAAAAAAAGGGGGGGAAGAACAGGGGGAAGGAGGATTTCAAGGAGAGACTGCAGGTCGATAAGGAGAAAGGAGGGGAAGGGTGGAGAAAAAAAGAAGGGAAACGTATGGGCGAGAGATAAAGACAAAGGGAGGAAAAAGAAACAGAGGGGAAGAGAAAGGAGTTGAGAGGCGGGGAGGGGAAGCAGCTCCGCCAGCGATGTGAGAGGGAGGTGGGGAAACAAGAAGGGGGTTCTAATTGTGAAGAGAGAACCACGGTATCTCGTCATTCAATCCAGCCATGTCGGTATGCAATCTCCAGATCCAGCGTTGTTCTGCCCTAAAAAGTTTATCGGACAAGCTGGGGGTAGAAGGAGAGAATTGTTCCAGGACCGTCCAAGACAAGTCATCTGGAGAGTGGTTTCTTTGTAGGAAATGGCTAGTGAGCTTCGTTGCATCTCGTTTGCACCTAATCGTGCTTCTATGTTCGCAAATTCTGGTGCTCACTTTCCTCGTAGTCATACCCACATACTTAAGTAGGCAAGGGCATTTGATTAAATAAACTACGTTTTTGCTGTTGCAATTTGTCAGCGATTTTTGCACCCATGGAGTTTTAAGGTCAAGATCGATGGTGGTGGATCTATGAGTGAAAGGGCAAACGCTGCAGTTGCCGCAAGGGTAATGGCCAGCGGGGGGAGGCATTTGCCATAGTGTAGTCTGTGTGGACCCTCGCTTCTCCATTGGTCTAGTGTGGACCACCATGTCCCGTATGCTAGTTGCTCTCTTAAATGCGTGCAATGGTGGTTCAAAAGGTAATCCGCCTGATGTCAAGATTTTCCAATTTTCTCTAATGATCTTCTGGATTTCATTGGAAAGGGGATTGAAGGTAGTGACACATATGATTTTGTCCAAACTTGGTTTCTGTTCTCGGGGCTGGAGCAACAGGTCTCTGTGATTGTTACGTGCCCGTTTTTTGGCCCTATTAATCAAATGTGTGGGATAATCCTTGGTGTGTAGCTTGGTAGACAGTTTCTCTGCATGTTTGCGGTAATCGGTGACGGATGAGCAGTTCCGTCTTAACCGGAGGAATTGTCCAACCGGAAGGTTATCTCGTAGGGCTCGTGGATGGAAGCTCTGGTATTGTAATAGATTGTTGCAGTCTGTTGGTTTATAATAAACTTCAGTCGCTAATCCGCCGTCTTGTTCAAAGATTAGTAGATCTAGGAAAGGTAGTTTATTGTCACCTATGTTCATGGTGAAGGTTAAAAACGGGTTGCCCCCGTTGAGCCAGATAGCGAATGCCTGGGCTTCTTCTTTACTACCGGTCCATATTAACAATACATCATCGATGTATCGCTTCCAGAGTTTAATCTGATCTCGGTAGGGGTTGTCTTCATGTAAGATCGTATGTCTTTCAATATGATCAACGTATAGACATGCTAGGCTAGGGGCAAATGTACTACCCATTGATGTGCCTTGCGTCTGCAGGAAGAAACTGTCTTCGAACTTGAAGTAGTTTCTGGTCAAAGCAAGATGTGCTAGGTCCAGTATAAACCCAGGGGGAGTTTGGGTTTGGGAACCACCCAAATGTACATCCAGTAGGTTGCTGATTACTTCCAGAGTAGCTTCTTGCGGGATGTTTGTGTAGAGTGATTCCACATCAAGAGTAATTAGTAGTTCCTTGGATTTGTCGAAGGCTATGGACTCCAGTAAAAGGAGAACATGGGTGGTGTCTTTAAGATAGGTTGGGATCCTTTTGACTATCGGCTGAAGAAAGAAATCCACAAACTTAGACAGGGGCTCAAGTGCCGAGCCTATCCCGGAGACAATAGGCCTACCGGGTGGGGGGATCTTTCCTTTATGTACTTTTGGTAGAATGTAGAAGTACGGTATTTTGGGATTGGTTTGTATCAAATATGATGCCTCATGATCTGTGATCCAGTTGTTTTCTTTCCCTTTTGACACTAGGAAAGTGATCTCTTCTTGGACATCAATTGTGGGATCACGTGACAGCCGCTTGTAATGTCTGGTATTCCCCAGTAGTCGATTACACTCGTCTCTATACATTTTGTATGGTAGGATCACAGTGGCCCCGCCTTTATCTGCTGGTTTTATGATAATATTAGGATCGGCTGTGAGGCTCTTAAGTGACTCTATTTCGGTATTACTCATATTATGGAATACTTTGTTAGATGACTCAATAAGCCCATTGATCTTGAGGGATACTGATTTTTCAAAGGCCAGTACCTCCGGGGGCATCTGCCCTGCTGGGGGGCAAAAAGTAGACTTTGGGCGTAGTCCTGTATTCTGCGCGGGAGTATCAAATTCTCTACCGAGGAAAAAGGTTTTTAGGCGGATCTTACGGAACAGACCTGCCAGTTCTGTTCTAGTTTTGAAAAGGTCTACTTTAGGGGTAGGCACAAAATTCAGGCCTTTATTCAATGCTTGGGTTTCGATTTGACTCAGGGTCCGATTGGTTAGGTTGATGATGTTAGCTGTATTCTCTAAATCGGGGTTTACTTTGTCTTGCTTGTCCCTGGTATGGCGTCCCTGTGTATTGGGTTTTCCAAAACATCCTCTTTTTGACGCCACTGTACTTCTTTTCTCCTCCCTCTGTCCCTCCCATGGCCTCTGTCTAAAAAAGGAGGTGGGGGTTCAGGGAAGGACCATTGGGTAGGATGTTGCAGGTAAGGTGCTTGGTATTGCGGCGGGGGGCCATACTGGTTGGGCCAGCCCCATTGTTGGTTAAGGTATGGTGGGTATTGGGGAGGTACGGGTGGATAGTTCCATCCTCCTCGGCGTTGGCCACGTCGTCCGCGGCGTTGCCGTGTGTACCCTGACGAGTTACCGTCGCTATCTGAATTGGTGTTGCTCCCTGAGGAAGTCTCAGATGTGTTAGAGGAATTTTTGGCTACGTAGTCAGGTTTTGTGTAGGGGTATATTTTTTCTAGGGAAAAACGATTCAAATCTTTTTGAAACTTCCCTATTTTTTGCTGAGTTAAGTATTCTTTGTATTCATTTATGTTTTTGTTTACCTCCTCCAATTTCTTTTTGAAGGAGAGAATACTCACACCTGTCTTCAGGTTATTTTCACTGGTTTTTATTTGAATCAGTAAGGTTTCTGATAGCCTAGTCGCGGTTCTTATAACTAGTACCAGCCAATCTCGTGTGCATTTCCATGCTATGAGTGACCAGTCTTTTCGAAACTCTAGGTCGTCTAGGAAAATACGAGGTTCATTGGTGACAAGTAATCCGTTCGGTGCCGAATTACTGCGTAAGTACTCAGTAAGGACGGCTCCGTGTAGTATGGTCTTAACCTGGGAGCGTTTTAGTTCCACTAGGGACTCCCAGTCCCCAAGTTGGGATAAACTTTTTGACAAGGCTGAGTCCCCTAAGAGTGAGGGGGCTGAGAGGATAGCTGATACTTCCTCGTCGTTGAAGGAGAGACCTTCTGCCATGGTGTGGCAGGCGTGGTGGAGGAAGATGGGGATGGAGAAAAAGAAGGGAAAAAGGAGTAAGGCCCTAAGTGCTACGGGACGCAAACAAGGCACTACGCTTGCTTAAGGGGAAGGGAATTTTCAAGAGTCAACAACTCTCGCAACCGAAAGGCTGCTCTACTATGATCGTACACAAAGGGAGAGTATAAGGGAGTAAGAAAAGGCACCCATCGTACTCGACTCCCCAAACACAATACTAAGTCACAAAAGAGAGTACGGGGTTTTTTGGAAATATAAATGGATTGGAAGTGTGCTAATTGCGTCACCATGCCAGTCCTAAATCTCAACTAGAGATACAACGCGGGGTGGTTCACGGTCTGTGGAGGGAGATTTCCTTTACGGACTAGGTGGTCTCACACACTATATAGTGTCATGCTTCATCATCTGACCACCTAGCCCCACACAGGTAGGGCAATACCACCTGGGCGGACTCAACCTCGCTGTTAAAGGAACAGGAGGGAGTGCGTAAATTTAGTTAGATTTCTGGAAAGATAGGGATCCAGCTATGCTATGGGAATAAAAACACCTACTCAGATACCAGGGTGAGTTTTAATAGAAGGTTCTGTGTGGCGTGTTTAAAAGGAATGGGAGACCAGTGTGAGAACAATGACTCACAAGGTCACCTATCTAGCCGACATGTTTCTGCCCTTGTGATTGAGCTATGGAGGGTCTCTGGGCATTCATCAGGGCGTTGGATCCCTGTAGCGGATGCTAATAGCGCGCTGCAGTTTAATTCGCAATAGGAAAAAACGTGGGAAGGGAAGGAAGGGCCTACCTTAGCCAAGGGAATACCTGGGGAGAACCTATGGTAAATACAATAACAGACCAAAATTGGCAGTGAGAAAGATAATTCACGGCAAACCACGGCACACGTGACAAAATATCATGCATAACACAATAGTAATGATTGCAGGTAGAACGGTCGCAGCAATGCAGGTTATGCGCGGCGATCGGTAGGTCGGGGAAGACAAATCCTTACCCTAACAATAAAGGCTACTAGCCTCTGGTATCCTGGAGAGGGAGCGTCCCCTTATAGTCAGACTCTAGGGTTATAAAGGGGAGAGAGCAGAAAAGGAGTAAAGAAGAAAAATTATATATGAGAGAATAGGGATAAGACAGGGAAAAAAGAGAAAAGAAAAGGAGAAGAGAGGAAAAAAAGAAAGAAGAAGAAAAAGAAGAAGAAGATGAAGAAAAAAGAAAGAAGGAGGAAGGAAAAGAGAAGGAAAGAGAAGGGGGAACAAAAGGGAAAAAAAGGGGGAAAGAAAAGAGAGGGAGGGAACAAAAGGGGGTGGGGGCAAAAGAATAAGAGGGCTGTAAAGCAAACGTGGAAAGGAAATTAAAGAGAAAGAAAGAGAAAAAAAGAAAAAAAGGGAGAAAGGAAGAAAAGAAAGAAAGAAAAAGAAGAAGGAAAAGGAAGAAAAAAAAGAAAAAAGGAGAAGAAGAAAGAAGACAAGGGGAGACCGTTATTGGAGAAAGAAAGGAGGGCAAATAGACAGAAGAGCAGAAAAGAAAAGAAGAGAAGAAATTCTTATCTGTGTATCCATCGATGGTAGACTCACTGCATCAAAGGTGGGCGCTCGCTGTGCGCCTATACCGACCTCTCTGTCAGGACCGCTTGGGTAAAGTGACCTGAAAGTGGTTGGTTTATATGGTACTCATAATGGGGATAAATTGCCTGCAGCTGTAGATAATCACCGTCGCGGCCCGGGGGCCGGAAGTAATACGAGCTGTGAACGTTTTGTGCACCGGACTGGCTTGTGGTCCCTTCGGAGGTGCCGAGACCCGGAAATGGTCGTAAATGGCCCACGGGGTGTGGGGTACTCGTTAATGGCGTAATCACACAAGACCAAGCCCCCTCCGCGAGGGCCGAGGTTGCCGCGGTCAATGACCGCGGCTCTGTGAAAGCCCTGTGAGGGCGGGGGCGCGATCCCGCTAAGGCTGCCGGGAATTGTAGTTCCCGTGCAGCCATGCGGGTCGCCGTCACTCGTAAGCCGGGAAAAGAAGTGTCCCGGCTGCGTGTGATGTTCGAGAGAGAAAAAGGGGTGACAAAGAGAGAAGGGGGGGGGGGGGTTTGGTTGGAAGGTGAAGGGGTGAGAAAGGGAGAGGGGTGAAGGGGTGAGAAAAGGGAGAGGGGTGGGGGATGTGTATTCAAAAATTGTATTAAAAATAATAATAAAAATAAGAATAAAAATTAATAAGAAGGAGTGGGAGTGGGGGAGTGTAGGACAGAAGGGGATGAGAGAAAGAGGGGGAAAAAAGGGGAGAGGAGGACACAGTGAGTAAAAAAGGGGGAGGAAGGAAACGGCAGGGAACAAAGAAGAGCAACGGGGAAGGGGGAAAAAAAGGGGGGGAAGAACAGGGGGAAGGAGGATTTCAAGGAGAGACTGCAGGTCGATAAGGAGAAAGGAGGGGAAGGGTGGAGAAAAAAAGAAGGGAAACGTATGGGCGAGAGATAAAGACAAAGGGAGGAAAAAGAAACAGAGGGGAAGAAGCTCCGCCAGCGATGTGAGAGGGAGGTGGGGAAACAAGAAGGGGGTTCTAATTGTGAAGAGAGAACCACGGTATCTCGTCATTCAATCCAGCCATGTCGGTATGCAATCTCCAGATCCAGCGTTGTTCTGCCCTAAAAAGTTTATCGGACAAGCTGGGGGTAGAAGGAGAGAATTGTTCCAGGACCGTCCAAGACAAGTCATCTGGAGAGTGGTTTCTTTGTAGGAAATGGCTAGTGAGCTTCGTTGCATCTCGTTTGCACCTAATCGTGCTTCTATGTTCGCAAATTCTGGTGCTCACTTTCCTCGTAGTCATACCCACATACTTAAGTAGGCAAGGGCATTTGATTAAATAAACTACGTTTTTGCTGTTGCAATTTGTCAGCGATTTTTGCACCCATGGAGTTTTAAGGTCAAGATCGATGGTGGTGGATCTATGAGTGAAAGGGCAAACGCTGCAGTTGCCGCAAGGGTAATGGCCAGCGGGGGGAGGCATTTGCCATAGTGTAGTCTGTGTGGACCCTCGCTTCTCCATTGGTCTAGTGTGGACCACCATGTCCCGTATGCTAGTTGCTCTCTTAAATGCGTGCAATGGTGGTTCAAAAGGTAATCCGCCTGATGTCAAGATTTTCCAATTTTCTCTAATGATCTTCTGGATTTCATTGGAAAGGGGATTGAAGGTAGTGACACATACGATTTTGTCCAAACTTGGTTTCTGTTCTCGGGGCTGGAGCAACAGGTCTCTGTGATTGTTACGTGCCCGTTTTTTGGCCCTATTAATCAAATGTGTGGGATAATCCTTGGTGTGTAGCTTGGTAGACAGTTTCTCTGCATGTTTGCGGTAATCGGTGACGGATGAGCAGTTCCGTCTTAACCGGAGGAATTGTCCAACCGGAAGGTTATCTCGTAGGGCTCGTGGATGGAAGCTCTGTATTGTAATAGATTGTTGCAGTCTGTTGGTTTATAATAAACTTCAGTCGCTAATCCGCCGTCTTGTTCAAAGATTAGTAGATCTAGGAAAGGTAGTTTATTGTCACCTATGTTCATGGTGAAGGTTAAAAACGGGTTGGCCCCGTTGAGCCAGATAGCGAATGCCTGGGCTTCTTCTTTACTACCGGTCCATATTAACAATACATCATCGATGTATCGCTTCCAGAGTTTAATCTGATCTCGGTAGGGGTTGTCTTCATGTAAGATCGTATGTCTTTCAATATGATCAACGTATAGACATGCTAGGCTAGGGGCAAATGTACTACCCATTGATGTGCCTTGCGTCTGCAGGAAGAAACTGTCTTCGAACTTGAAGTAGTTTCTGGTCAAAGCAAGATGTGCTAGGTCCAGTATAAACCCAGGGGGAGTTTGGGTTTGGGAACCACCCAAATGTACATCCAGTAGGTTGCTGATTACTTCCAGAGTAGCTTCTTGCGGGATGTTTGTGTAGAGTGATTCCACATCAAGAGTAATTAGTAGTTCCTTGGATTTGTTGAAGGCTATGGACTCCAGTAAAAGGAGAACATGGGTGGTGTCTTTAAGATAGGTTGGGATCCTTTTGACTATCGGCTGAAGAAAGAAATCCACAAACTTAGACAGGGGCTCAAGTGCCGAGCCTATCCCGGAGACAATAGGCCTACCGGGTGGGGGGATCTTTCCTTTATGTACTTTTGGTAGAATGTAGAAGTACGGTATTTTGGGATTGGTTTGTATCAAATATGATGCCTCATGATCTGTGATCCAGTTGTTTTCTTTCCCCTTTGACACTAGGAAAGTGATCTCTTCTTGGACATCAATTGTGGGATCACGTGACAGCCGCTTGTAATGTCTGGTATTCCCCAGTAGTCGATTACACTCGTCTCTATACATTTTGTATGGTAGGATCACAGTGGCCCCGCCTTTATCTGCTGGTTTTATGATAATATTAGGATCGGCTGTGAGGCTCTTAAGTGACTCTATTTCGGTATTACTCATATTATGGAATACTTTGTTAGATGACTCAGTAAGCCCATTGATCTTGAGGGATACTGATTTTTCAAAGGCCAGTACCTCCGGGGGCATCTGCCCTGCTGGGGGGCAAAAAGTAGACTTTGGGCGTAGTCCTGTATTCTGCGCGGGAGTATCAAATTCTCTACCGAGGAAAAAGGTTTTTAGGCGGATCTTACGGAACAGACCTGCCAGTTCTGTTCTAGTTTTGAAAAGGTCTACTTTAGGGGTAGGCACAAAATTCAGGCCTTTATTCAATGCTTGGGTTTCGATTTGACTCAGGGTCCGATTGGTTAGGTTGATGATGTTAGCTGTATTCTCTAAATCGGGGTTTACTTTGTCTTGCTTGTCCCTGGTATGGCGTCCCTGTGTATTGGGTTTTCCAAAACATCCTCTTTTTGACGCCACTGTACTTCTTTTCTCCTCCCTCTGTCCCTCCCATGGCCTCTGTCTAAAAAAGGAGGTGGGGGTTCAGGGAAGGACCATTGGGTAGGATGTTGCAGGTAAGGTGCTTGGTATTGCGGCGGGGGGCCATACTGGTTGGGCCAGCCCCATTGTTGGTTAAGGTATGGTGGGTATTGGGGAGGTACGGGTGGATAGTTCCATCCTCCTCGGCGTTGGCCACGTCGTCCGCGGCGTTGCCGTGTGTACCCTGACGAGTTACCGTCGCTATCTGAATTGGTGTTGCTCCCTGAGGAAGTCTCAGATGTGTTAGAGGAATTTTTGGCTACGTAGTCAGGTTTTGTGTAGGGGTATATTTTTTCTAGGGAAAAACGATTCAAATCTTTTTGAAACTTCCCTATTTTTTGCTGAGTTAAGTATTCTTTGTATTCATTTATGTTTTTGTTTACCTCCTCCAATTTCTTTTTGAAGGAGAGAATACTCACACCTGTCTTCAGGTTATTTTCACTGGTTTTTATTTGAATCAGTAAGGTTTCTGATAGCCTAGTCGCGGTTCTTATAACTAGTACCAGCCAATCTCGTGTGCATTTCCATGCTATGAGTGACCAGTCTTTTCGAAACTCTAGGTCGTCTAGGAAAATACGAGGTTCATTGGTGACAAGTAATCCGTTCGGTGCCGAATTACTGCGTAAGTACTCAGTAAGGACGGCTCCGTGTAGTATGGTCTTAACCTGGGAGCGTTTTAGTTCCACTAGGGACTCCCAGTGCCCAAGTTGGGATAAACTTTTTGACAAGGCTGAGTCCCCTAAGAGTGAGGGGGCTGAGAGGATAGCTGATACTTCCTCGTCGTTGAAGGAGAGACCTTCTGCCATGGTGTGGCAGGCGTGGTGGAGGAAGATGGGGATGGAGAAAAAGAAGGGAAAAGGGAGTGATCGCGCCCCCACCCTCACAGGGCTTTCACAGAGCCGCGGTCATTGACCGCGGCAACCTCGGCCCTCGCGGAGGGGGCTTGGTCTTGAGTGATTACGCCATTAACGAGTACCCCACACCCCGTGGGCCATTTACGACCATTTCCGGGTCTCGGCACCTCCGAAGGGACCACAAGCCAGTCCGGTGCACAAAACGTTCACAGCTCGTATTACTTCCGGCCCCCGGGCCGCGACGGTGATTATCTACAGCTGCAGGCAATTTATCCCCATTATGAGTACCATATAAACCAACCACTTTCAGGTCACTTTACCCAAGCGGTCCTGACAGAGAGGTCGGTATAGGCGCACAGCGAGCGCCCACCTTTGATGCAGTGAGTCTACCATCGATGGATACACAGATAAGAATTTCTTCTCTTCTTTTCTTTTCTGCTCTTCTGTCTATTTGCCCTCCTTTCTTTCTCCAATAACTGTCTCCCCTTGTCTTCTTTCTTCTTCTCCTTTTTTCTTTTTTTTCTTCCTTTTCCTTCTTTTTCTTTCTTTCTTTTCTTCCTTTCTCTCTTTTTTTCTTTTTTTCTCTTTCTTTCTCTTTAATTTCCTTTCCACGTTTGCTTTACAGCCCTCTTATTCTTTTGCCCCCACCCCCTTTTGTTCCCTCCCTCTCTTTTCTTTCCCCCTTTTTTTCCCTTTTGTTCCCCCTTCTCTTTCCTTCTCTTTTCCTTCCTCCTTTCTTTTTTCTTCATCTTCTTCTTTTTCTTCTTCTTTCTTTTTTTCCTCTCTTCTCCTTTTCTTTTCTTTCCCTGTCTTATCCCTATTCTCTCATATATAATTTTTCTTCTTTACTCCTTTTCTGCTCTCTCCCCTTTATAACCCTAGAGTCTGACTATAAGGGGACGCTCCCTCTCCAGGATACCAGAGGCTAGTAGCCTTTATTGTTAGGGTAAGGATTTGTCTTCCCCGACCTACCGATCGCCGCGCATAACCTGCATTGCTGCGACCGTTCTACCTGCAATCATTACTATTGTGTTATGCATGATATTTTGTCACGTGTGCCGTGGTTTGCCGTGAATGATCTTTCTCACTGCCAATTTTGGTCTGTTATTGTATTTACCATAGGTTCTCCCCAGGTATTCCCTTGGCTAAGGTAGGCCCTTCCTTCCCTTCCCACGTTTTTTCCTATTGCGAATTAAACTGCAGCGCGCTATTAGCATCCGCTACAGGGATCCAACGCCCTGATGAATGCCCAGAGACCCTCCATAGCTCAATCACAAGGGCAGAAACATGTCGGCTAGATAGGTGACCTTGTGAGTCATTGTTCTCACACTGGTCTCCCATTCCTTTTAAACACGCCACACAGAACCTTCTTTTAAAACTCACCCTGGTATCTGAGTAGGTGTTTTTATTCCCATAGCATAGCTGGATCCCTATCTTTCCAGAAATCTAACTAAATTTACGCACTCCCTCCTGTTCCTTTAACAGCGAGGTTGAGTCCGCCCAGGTGGTATTGCCCTACCTGGGTGGGGCTAGGTGGTCAGATGATGAAGCATGACACTATATAGTGTGTGAGACCACCTAGTCCGTAAAGGAAATCTCCCTCCACAGACCGTGAACCACCCCGCGTTGTATCTCTAGTTGAGATTTAGGACTGGCATGGTGACGCAATTAGCACACTTCCAATCCATTTATATTTCCAAAAAACCCCGTACTCTCTTTTGTGACTTAGTATTGTGTTTGGGGAGTCGAGTACGATGGGTGCCTTTTCTTACTCCCTTATACTCTCCCTTTGTGTACGATCAATGTTAGGAGCAAGACAGACAACCCTAGGAGTGACCCCTAGAGCAAAGGCAGCCCTGGGGTTTGGGGGAGCAGCCTCTCTTTGGTCAGGGGCACAGGCCTGCAAATTTCTTGCAGATGCCACCATATGATGAGGTGGAGAGAGGCGGCTGTGGGCAGGGACCAGCCATGTTTATAAGTTAGGGGTCTAGTGCTTTGATGTATTTTTAGGGTGAGCATGTGACGGAGCATGAGCCCTTGTCTGTGAGAAACTATTGTTTACAATTAAAGGCCTTGGAGTCTACCTATTGCTTACCATCTGTTGACTTCAGTGTCACTTTTTCAGCTTCCTAACTGGCCAGTGCAGGCCAAGCATCACTTCTGTTCTTTTCTGTGGAGGGAGGACCAAGCAGAGATTGGTTCCTCTTAATTCGTGCCTATTTGCTGCTTATGTTGTGATTGAGGTACTGTTTCTTCTTCCACTTCCCACTCCACTTGCCCTGCCATCTGGTACTCCCGCGGTGCTCCTCTGCACCTTTCTCATTTTGTTTTCCCCATATTCCCCTCCTCCGGCTATCTGTTATTGCTGCTCCATCCCCTTTCCACTTTTTCTGTTTAACAAAGACAATCCTCACCTTTAGAATATTTCCCAGGGCCAGACTGGATCTGGAACCTTTTCACAGCACGGCTCCCTTGCGCTGCTAAGTGGTGCCATGAGAAACTGCATACGCTTCATTCCGCCCTGGCAGTGACGGAGCGGAGCCTTGCACGCTAACACCAGTTTCTTTCTTGATTCTTTCCACATCCCCAGATGCAGAGCACAAAACAACTGTCAGTATTAATGCGCAGATCTCTAATTTGGGATATTTTTAGATGTTAAAAAGAGACCACTCCACAGAACAGGTAGGTGGGAGGGCGGAGAAGAATCTGCTGTTAGATAAGAGTATCTACCAGAAAGAGCATTACCAAATGTAAGCAACTAGCTCCTCTAATGGATACTTCTAGAAGCAGATTCCCCACATTTAGAATAAATATCAAGTCAGAACCTCCTGAAGGTGGACGGTCTGTGAAGTGGTTCAGACCAGAAAACTTTGCAGGACCGAAAGGGTTCAATGCCACACTTGTCAGACTTGGTTGCAGAGGTAGTAGTGACTTGTTAACGTATGCACCACCCCAAGGTATGACAGATGCTGAGACAGGCAATCAGAGTGTCGAAGCAGTTGTGGCAGTATTAGCCCTGGTGGCTCTCAGAGCTGCTCCATGGCCAATGTGTAGAATATCTTTATGCAGAGGACTATGGACTTCAGCAGACTTTTTCTGCACAGCTTTTCTTTTATTCGCCATAGAGAACTTCACAAAAAGATGATCGCCCACTCAATGGTTCTTGGTACAATTGATGAAAAAGCAAATAGGTTTTTGGGGTTCAACATTTGAAGCCTCCACACTCCTTCTGAGGGATGAGTGGGCCAAAGAATGCTGACAGAGTGATGGATTGCCCAATGTAGAAAGGAGTCACAGCTTTCAGCAAGAAGGTTGCCCAAGTTCTCACCATTCATTTGTCAGAAAAAAAAGGTAGATCACTCATGCAATGAGCAGAAGTGGCTGCTATGAAGAAGATTCTTTAAGGTCAAAAGACACAACTAGCAGCTGTGCATCGTCTTAAAAGGAGAACCCATAAGGAATGGCAATACCAAGCGAAGGTCCAAAAGTAGCATGTCAAACGGCTTGCAAGGCAATATGTTAAACTTTGCATAAACAGCCTCTCAACAGGAGATTTAAACAAGGATGGTTTGTCCACAAAACACAAAAAGGTAGAAAGGGCTGACAAAGAACATTTAATACTGATCACTACAAGGCCTTGCTGGGCCAAGGACAAAGGAAACAGTAAACCACTGACATTTTGGCTTGTAAAGGGATCAGTCTTGCTGAGTCCACTCCAAGGCAAAATCTGTTCCAGTACCTGGGAAACATGGGCTTCGTACATGGACCACAGGCAACAAGGATGCCATCCACAAGAACATATAATATATCAAATGCAGTCAACTGCCGCTGCTCAATCTCCATGCATGGAGGTGTAGACTGTAGAGATTTGGGTGCAGAGCCCTGCCCTATTGCTGTGACAGAAGATACTCCCAAAGTGGTGACCTAATCAGGGGACAGATGCTCATGCCCAGGAGTTCTGGGTACCACACCATTCTGGCCCAATTCAGAGGCACTAGAATGAATTGGGCCCAAACTTTCCTGATCTTCATCAAAACATGAGGCAGGAGAGGCTGAAGCAGGAAGTTGTACAGGAGTCCTATGTTCTACTACAACCAGAATGCACCTCCTAGCAAGAGTTTTTGCAGGAACACCAAAGCGCAAAAGTTTGATACTGCACGTTTGAGACAGTGGAAGAAGATCTAGCCAGGATTCCTCCGTCTGCCAGAAGGCGCACTGTGCCACCCAGTGATGCAGATGCCACTCATGATATGCTAGGTGCCGCCCACTGGGCTTATCTGGCCTGGCATTCAGGGATCCCACTATGTGGTCCAAAATCGAGGAGATGCCCTGATGCTCAAGCCAACTCCATAGGTGCAGGACCTAACAAGCCCTGCTTGTTGCATTTCAATATGGCGGCGGTGCTGTCTATGAGAACCTGTACCAACCTTCCCTAGATAGATGGAAGAAGGCCTTCAGCAGACGAATGGCTGCAACTCCAACAAATTGGTATCTGGTGAAAATCTGGCTCCAATTTCAGAGTTCTCTGATCTCTACACTATCCAGTTTACCTCCTCAACTGAGCAGTGATGTATCCTTCACCCAGGCCCGCTCTGGGTGGGGAAGGAGAGGGGCCGGCTGCTTGTCTATTTGCAGTCACACAATCACCACTGCAGATCATATGCAGCCACCTCCAAAACCTGGATGGCATTTGATAGGCTGCCTTGGTGCTGGGACCACTGGGATTTCAGATTCCACTGTAGGACCAGCATATGCTACCTGGTGCCATTGCCATACAGGATGTAGGAGGCTAATAGGCCAAGAAACCTCAGAGCTGCTCTCACCTAGATCCACAACTGAGGCTGAAACCTCAAGACCACAGCCGGAATGTTCTGAACCTGCTGCAACGGAGGTAAGGCCCTGAACTGCACATTGTCCAACACAGCTCCTAAAAATGGAAGTCCTGTGTTGGATTCAGGTGGTCCCCGACTGACTGCAGTGAGCCAATCTTCTACAGCCAAGCATTGAAGTAGGGGAAAACCGGTATACCCACCTTGTGAAGATGTGCAGCAACCAATATCATCACTTACATGAACACGCAAGGCACTAGTGAAGCTGAAAGGGAGCACAGCAAACTGAATATGCTGTTGGTCTATCTTGAACTGCAGGTAACATCTGTGAGATTGAAGAAAGGGTATATGTGCAGCAATCCCCTGGAGTAGCTGAGGAACTTCCTAAACTGCTGAGGAAACTGTCAGGCAGGTATTGAAAGCCATACTCTATTTAAAGTGTTCTTACGCAGAATCCACTTTTTCCCACTAATAGGGATGAGCCATCAAAAGGCAAATCCATAAGTAAAGACTACATATTTACTGAGAAACCTGTGGATCGCATCCTTGCACAGCAACTGAGTACCTCATGACTCTTTGGCCTTTGGTGGGGCAGAAGTGGTGAATTCACAGGTCACCGGTGGTCTGCTTCGTGTCGAGCTGGCTCTGTGTGGCTGGAGCAAGCAGAAGTACACTGCATGGATTGAGAGTCACGGCGGCATCACAGGAAGTGAGGAATTATTAAGGTAGGGGTCTCTGGGCCTCAGACTTTGCTCCCCTTGATTCTGTCTCAAATATGAGATTGTGGACACAAAGACCCCCTCACCTTTTCGCTGGGCTCAAGAGTAGTTGGAGAGGTTGGTGGCAGTTAGCAGGCTGTCATGGTGTCAGTCAGTAAAGCAGGCCATAACAGCAGTCAGTACAAGTAAAGTCTGTCTTCTCCAGGCTTCAACTTTAGATGTCACTGAGATTGATGAATGACATTTTAGTCATCTGAGAAGTTTCCCACCAGGTTGGAAGTGAAGAACATCAGTTCAGGTAGCAGTGCAGGGCACGGGCTGTAGTTCCTCGTCATACACAAGGGAAAGATCCTGTAAGACCTGGTGGTTGGGGCACATGACAAGCGTCTGGTGGGCCAGAGGTCACTGATGACCCCTAGGATGCAGGCTCTTTTGCTTGCAAGGATGGATGGAACGGAAATAAGTAACTAAGTATTGTGTGAAATGAATATGGAATCAGCAAGCGAATACTTGATTGAATAGTGCAGTGTGTTCTGTGTCTGGCTTAGGAGTAACATGTGAATTTAAATATTCCAATCTTGGGAATCATGTAAAATTGTAATGATGGTAATTTTAAAAATCTGTTGTCTGATATTCAAAAATAGTTTAGCTGTGTTCTGAATACCAACGACCTGTGTGATGAATCCACATTAATGTAGACTGTCTTGTCGCTGATTCACTGAGTGGGAGGGAACTGGGATCCAAACTGTGTGCCTCCCCATCGTACGCTCCTTGGTAAGGAGCTACCTGGATCACCACTTCTGAGAATCCAGTCCCAATGTCGACTACATCTTTCTTCACAGACAGATTTCAGACGGATCTTGCAATACCCCTCAACCTCCTTGTTCTTTGGTGTCTTTTATAGCTCAGCAATATTTTTTAGAACAAGGCAACTGCCACATAACTTTTTAAGAACTGTTTTCAGCACTTTGACCATTATTCTGGCCTTCGAGGGGCTAGTTCAGTTCTTTTGAGTGGGTGAAGCGCATGAGGCCACACTGAGGCGCAGTTCTAATGGGACCACTGACTTTTGAATTTTCTTCTGATGGAGAAAAACTGTTTAACAGAGGTGTGAGCCAGGTGAGGCAACTCTTTACGGATGTTATCTTAAGGACAGTAGTTCAGGCAAATCAGAAAATAACTTAACTGGGATTACTGGTATATTCGATGGTGCAACAGGAGGCAAAGCACGTTATTTTTGACAGAATCACCAGACTTTATTCCACTGAAATGCTGATTGTGAATTCTGACACACGTTTCATTATTCTCAAGGTTAACTCTGACCCTTTTATTTAAATGCAATTTTCAGCTGTAAATCACCAACAAGCATTTACAGTGCAATGGGACTGGTGTTTGCTCGAGTTAGAGCTATTAGCACCGTAAATTACTAACTGGACTTTTTTTGCCACACAAACTGAAAATAAAAAGTAAATTAGGTGACATGAGCAAGCCAATTAAAAGCGCTGCCGTGAATGTGACGGAGACACACAAAAAGAGAACAGTTCACTCGCAGTCAAAGCTATCGGCAAAGATGCAGTTATCCATATAACAAGGCGGTAACAAAACCGCCCTAAGGAGGGACAAACGAAAAGCAGTTACCAACGAAAAGAAAGGGTTTTTGAAAGGCAGGCCCAGGAACGAGTGATAGTGATGGGCATGCGGTGGGTGTGGTTAAAAGGCCAGATACATACCAACACATCGGGAAACCAGCGCTTGCGCTCGACCTAAAAATGGCAAAACTGTTCACGTTTCTAGTCGGGCTGGAAGGCTCTATTGTGTTGCAACTGATGCGCAAGTAAGCCACAATAAGGGGAACAAAGTATCTAAATGCTAGTTTTTAAGAGAGTATTCACTCGAGGTGAAAGCCAACGAAGCAAAATTCAGGCCTAGATGTGTATTAATATGGATTCCAAACAAAATCTGAAAGAGAATCTGACGGATTACCAAGTGAAATTCTAATACCTTTTGTGTTTTTAATCAGTAAACACATGTTGAAAATGTGCTTGTTCAGCTCAGCTGGGAAGATGCTTTTGTACTGATCTGCAGACTGGTTGGAAAAAGAGACCGACCTGAGAGTACTGGACAATACATAAACGTCTGTGGAAAATGGTACTATGAACAAAGGGTCGTTAAAAATACCATGCTGGCCTGCAGGAGCAGTGAAAAGAATCCTACTGCGGCTCAGGAACTGTGTATTCAGCAAGTTCCTCAATTAAGAATCCCTCTTCCAAATGGAAATTAACTCATAGTGCGCAATTTGTTTTTCACGGCACATGTTTCAGTGGCGATGGTTTGAGGAAGTGGGCCATATGACACCTACATGTCCCTAGTCTTTATCTGGAACACAGACGAGCATTAAGCTGATTAATAATTGTGTTTCTGATCACTGTGTTCTCGTCAATTTGAAAGGACTGACGAGGGTCATGATTCTAAATCTAATTCAAGGGCTCCAGAACACTACTCCATCAATGGCAAGTGAACCGGTGAGTGAGGCCATGCACCGTTCCAGAGCGCATTATAACAGCATATGATTAGATCTGAATACAACATGTGCTGCTGGTTATGTCCCAGCTGCTGGTCAATATCTGCTGTTGGCTACTCTGCTGGTGTAGGCTCTGTATGCCCAGAAACCAAACGGAGCTTCAGGAGTCCAATGAAACATCAAAGGTCCAGGTCGCTGTGCTGTGTCAGTGTCCAGAAAGCAGGAATACTGCTAAACAGTTGACAAGATGGCTGTTCCCCAAACCAGATGTGGGTAGAATGGTGTTGCTAGCACCAGTGATGGAAAACGTCTGGACAACTGAAGTCTATAAGGAGGGGAGATAGAGAACTCTTAAGAACGGGACACAGTTTGGGGGCTGGAAGTCAGTTAGCCAGGGTGCTTAATTGTCTCAGTGACCCTATCCCCACACCCTCAAAAATACACTCTCAAATGAGCCTCAAAAAACTGTTTTGGGCTCACCACAAAATGGTCCAAAAACTTGTCCAAAAAAGTGTTTGTCAGCGTTTCTTTTTTATTCCCGACTAACAAGCAACCTGTTAGGTTCAGGCGTTTAATGTGCTCTGGTACAGTAATGTGGTGAGGTCACAAACTCTTGGGGTGTGATGGGCAATAGTTATGATGAACCTGCAAACTGAAAATGGCTCTGCTTGTCTTGAGAGCATTAACAGTACTTTTAGACACAACACACCATCCAGTCACAGCTGTACATGCCAAAAGCGTAGGGTGACCAGATTCTGAGGAGCAAAAACCGGGTCAGGTCAGACATAAAAGAAGGACTAACGACTTTACACACTTTTATATCTGGCCTGTCCCTTATTTTGCGTAGCTTTGTGAATGTGTGCCTATACATGTGTGTTTATGTATATATATATATATATATATATATATATATATACACATATACATATGCATATACATATATATAAACACACACACACACATTTACAAGACTATACATATAAAATTAGCCATGGCTTGACCTCCCATCCTGCACCCCCCCATCCCCCCACCGCGCCCTCACCCACCTCTCTCTGCTCCCCACTCTGTCTCTCTGCTGGGAGCAGAAATGGGACTGTGTTGCCTGACGGTAACAGATAAATTACTTTAATTACTGCATACTTTGTAGGAGTAGCATACCTTTAACTTATGCTTCCCTAGGTAATCTGACCTTTGTCCCAAAAACCGGGACATTTATGTAATAATTTGACCTTTGTCCCAAAAACCGGGACATTTGTTTAAAATTAAGAGAAGCATCGGCTCACTCCTCTAAAAACCGGGACTGTCCGGGGAAATCCGGGAGTCTAGTCACCCTAAAGCACCAACCGTTAAGGAAAACAGAATTCAACATTCTTTCGAATAAATAAACAAACTGCGAAATACTGGTGTCAAGCAAAAAAGTGCTGACATCCTAAAAAATAAAATTCAATTAAAAATGTTATATAATGAACAGTATAACTGTACTATACCGAAGACTGGAGAGTTTTCTAAAATTCAATGATTTGAAAGCTAGGCAGACCAGAAAGTACTTTATGTTAGTGGTGTGAAGAACACAGATGTTAGTTGTCATTGAGTTAAATACTGCTTGATAGCAATGTTCATCTTCATGAGATGTGGACTGACTTCAATCCATGTTTCTGAATGGAGGCTCTCCAGACAGTGCTCGGTAAAGTATTAAAAGCAGTAGTATGATACAGGTTTTGATATTTAAATATAGCCTCTGTGATAATTAATGCCACTGACATCTCACATCACTCTGTATGCATTGAAGAGGCATGACTGAGTTTAGAACAGCTGACCCAGCTGAAAGTCCTGCTGAATACAGCCTGGAGGTTAAGGAGACCCCAACAAGCTGACTTTGCACCCAAAGGAAGAGAACTGTTTGGTAAAATCTAGTCATTTCGTTGGGGAAAGGATTTGAATATCTTGAAGTATAATCAACTCAAGACAGATGTGTATGGTACGGTATAGAATTTGTTTTCTGCTGTTTGAGAATACCGCATGAAGTGAATTGATGTAAACTTTAGAGTTAATGTGCTAATCATCGTTTTATACAATGTGATGTGTATGAGGTATTTTTGTAATAAATTGTTTTACAATGATAGAAGAATGAATAATATGTTTTGTACATTGAATTAATACTGTAGGATGCGTTGAGTAATCCAATCCAAGGTGTGATCTTTGTTGAGTACTTTACAATATTGTGTTTAAATGAGATTTGTCCTGTGTTCGTTTGGCTCAAGGAAAGTAGGCAGGTGCCTTCTGATATGGTCGGACGTCATGAAATGCTCTCAAAAGCGATAGTTTCCTTCAAACATTATTGCTCAAGTCAAACCTCTCTCGGACAAAATGTAAAAACAGAGAAATCGGAGCCACACCTGTCTGGTACTGCAACAGCAGAACACTGGGGCAGTCCAACAGGTCTTATTTTTTTTTTATTTTTTTTTTTAAAGAAAGAAACAAAATCCTTAGCTATTCCAGGGAGAGGAAAGTGAAATGTGAATAGAAACAACTGAAATAATGACAATTTAATTGAAGAGGTATTCATAACAACACACCCACTCTAGAATACCCACGAGTACTCATTGATGGACGAGTTCTAATAGAACAATCTCTGAAGACACAACGGCAAGATCCAGATTTTATCCGGTCTCGTGCAGCCCTGGAGCATAAGAATCTGCTTTGTGGTAGAGAGCTGCTGCTAGACATGCAATGTAGGAATGTTTGCACAGAAAAACCAAAGTACATACGGATCAAAGAGGCACATTTGGAAAGTGTTATGCCGGCTAGCAATAAGAAGACGCAAATGTTCCGTGTCTGCAAAGCAGCCTTAACAATAATAATGCTATGAATGTACCACAGTTCTGCAATAGAACATCTGTGGCAGAGTTACTGGTAACCATGCAGTTGGGTTAAACTGACAGCTAGTGAAGAATGCTGCACTGAAAGGAAAACGGGCTGGGTGCTTTCAAGGATCTAGCTAATACTGGCACAACAATGTTAAAACAGAAGTTTACTTTGGGTTCCCTAGCTGTGTCCTAAGTGCTTATGTGGAAGTTTGTGGTGAGGTTATCAATGGTTAAATTGCAATAATGCGAGTTGGTGTGGTTTGCAGTGAGGGAGCGCCCACTTAACAGCAAAGGTGTGTTCTAAAGCAGTGGTTCCCAACTTTTTGACTTCTGTGGACCCCCCCCCCCCCCCCACTTTTTCATTACTGGAACCCGAGGACTCCCATTGCATCATTATTAGAATCCAGGAACCCCCTCCACGCCACTGTGGCATTACTGAAAGCTGGGGACCTAATATGTTATATTATGTCATTTTCTAAGTAAGTACGGACCCCCTGAGGAGGCTTCGCGGACCCCCAGGGCTCCCCAGACCACAGCTTGGGAAAGCGTAAAGTACCCTTGACAGCTAATGTGACTAAGGGGCAATACTCGGAGTTAAATTATTAAATCAGTATGCAGAGTAGAGTAAAACGGACTAAACATGAACCTATGCTTTGAATGTCACTGTTCTACCAAAATATAGAGGTGAGAGAGTGTGTGCGCCTGTGAGTGTTTGCGCCTGTGCCTGCCTTTTTGTATTATAGTCCATGGTGCTTTACAAAAGGAGGTCGCAGATTCTCAGTGGTCATTAACTAAATAAAGAAAATAGGTACTAAACTTTTTGTTTCATAAAAGTAAAAAAAAAAAGGATTTGCTGGTGCCTCAAATGCCATCTTTTCACGCAGCTCTTCAAGTAGAAAGAACAGTGTAAAGGATAACAGTCGCTCACCGAAAGGTTAATATTTTAAATCTGCGTGTTTTAAAACCTTAAGTCAGGGACACTGCCTTCACAGATGACGTACACTGACTGAAAACAAGTTAATTACAAAGATCCATGAAAAATACCTATGTGATGTAAGTGCCCTTCTGAAGACTCTGCGGCCATTTTCAAATCAATGCCTAAGATGTGCTCTGCTTGCCATAAAAAAGCAGCCATTTTCTTTTTTTCAAAATGTAGCCATTAAGGGCCTGATGTAGATATTGGTGGACGGGTTACTCCGTCTCAAAGGTGACAGATATCCCCTCCATCGAAATCTAATTCTCATAGGATATAATTAGATTTAGAGTTCAGTGGATGAGGTATCCATCACCGTTGTGAAGAATTAACCCATCCACCAATGTCTACATCAAGCCCTACGTCACCAAAAGCAAGAAAGAGTGCTACCCTTCAGAATGCCTGGTCAGCTTACAGAATAATGAAAACATGACATACATAAATGTGTGAAGAGAAAAGGTCAATAAGCTACAAAAAACAGGAGTGTAAGCATACAGCCAAACCCAAGCAGCAACGCACACACACACAGTCAATCACTGAGCAACCACCTGGAAAGATTTGCAGTGCTGTCGATTAGAAGCAGCCACAAATAGACCCAACCCCACAAGCAGCCACCCATAATGCAGCCCCGAGGCAATCACACAGGCATCCATAGAACAACCTTCCACTGGTAACATAAGATACACATCCACAGGAAACCACAGAAAATACGGTAAATCATTCAGAGCAACCACACACACGTCAAAAGACCACCCTTACAAAAGCAGTCAAAAAACAAGTTCACACAGTAGCACAAATGCAATACATTGGCAGGAGCAGAGAAGTCACACACAGACACCAGTTGCAGCTGTACACCGGGCGTCTCCCAGCAAAATCTACACGCTAAAAGTTGTCCTAAGGGCCCGAAATAGGTGGAGCAGTAATTTCAGATGCTTGCTGTTCAGTTTACTCTCCTGATTGGGTTGCCGCTATGTAAATCAATTTGTTAATGTTCCCTACAAAATGCATGAGCCAGTTATACTGACAAAGACACACAAAGCTCATTCGTAATTAGCAGCTAATTAGCACAGAGAAACAGATGCTGTTGGAGTTTCAGCAGGCGAACAGGTTCTGTAAACAATGCTTATAAATCTCAACAAATTTATTAAGCACAACACAACTGTCAACACTTCACGGAAACAAGGCATAATATGGCAGGGCCCCCAACATGTGTGAGAGGACCATTAATAACCGGTGCGTCAGGCGGCCACCGCACCGGGCCCGGCTGTCATGCACGTCACCGACTCTAATTTCATCAGTCACTCGTCGGTGCTCCCGTACCCACTTCTGCGTTGAGGCGCCCCGGGTGACTGCACCCACAGTCTATCACGTGTTAGGAGGCCGTGGCGCCTGGCGTGATGTTCTGCTCGAATATTGCCAAGGCCCGGGGACAATGACAGCCAGATGACGGGGTTCAGTTGTCAGCAGGTAGAGGAATCTTGCAAGACTGGCTGGGCCTATCTATAGGCGTAGATGGTATTTGCTAAAAGGAGATTGTCTTGGCAATACAAAAGCTAAGAGGCCCAGTCACTGTGTCCAACCAGCCACAATAGAAGATGCTTCTGAGCGCTTAATGCTAAAAAAAAAAAAGTAGGCTGGTATCACTGATTTGTGCCCCTTGAAGGCTTGTGGTAACTTGTATACGAGGTGCGGAGTGGCACTAGAGGTCTGGTAGCAGAAGGGCAAGCAGTGCTGCTGTTGTGCGACTAATTCATGTTGCTTGGTCGGAGCCTGAACAACATGGTAGAATGGGATGAATGGAGGAAGAGCATTGATGAATGGAGGAAGAGCATTAATGTATCTTAACAACCTCTAGAGAAGACCATGCTGTACTTCTATATCATCTTATAGGCTGTGCCTAACCAACACAGTAAGTGGAAAACTGCTGCCAGAGGGGAACGGATCGGGGTTCGGGCACTTAGACCGACCAAGGAAGAGCAAAGGGTGTGGCAAGGCCACACACTGTGAGTGGGGTTTGGGAGAGGTTTTTACAAGTGCCATGAGTGGGGTTTGCGAGGGGTTCGATGACACAGGTAATCGGTGTGACTAAGGGTAAAGCAGAGAAGAACCATGCTGTGGAACATTTTAAGGAATATTCCCTCCTAAGGAAATGATGCTCTGTAGAAGGTGCCATGGTCGAAGAGAGGAGTCTGACAAGCAGCATGGCAGATCAGCAGGTATTACAGGATTTTTCTAGCATGTCTACGTGCAATAAAGCATCTCAAAGGAGCCGAAGGCCATGTGCTGCAGTAGGTTGGCTTTAAGCATGGTAACAAAATATTACTTAACATTTACAAAAAAACATGGAATTTCACAGAAAAACTAAGGTGAAAGTACTGCCATTGTTAGGTGAGAATTTCAGTGACAACATAACATTTCAAAAGTACAAAACCACTGAAATTCACCAGTTATAGTTAGCTATGGTAACTATAACTTGTTTTTCAAGTTAACTATAATTGGCGCCCTCACCATGCACTGCTAATTACCCCACATATTATATCACTCATGATATCTTCTATGACATCATTGATAATGACTGCAACCTCTGCAATTAAATTATTGATAAAAAAACTGTGCGTGGCGGGTTGAGAGTTATAGTTACCTTAGGGCACGTGTTATGATTATCAGAGCTAACTGTTACTGGTGGTTTTGTACACTTAGAACATTACATTGTCAATTAAATTCTCAACTAACTATAATGTTAATTTAAACTTTGCTTTTTCCAAATCTGTCTGTATCTATCTGTTTATCTATCTATCTAGATCATGGGTACTCAAACATTTTCAGAGGGGCCAAAAGGTATGGTCAGTGTGTGACCGAGAGGCGCCTTGATGCCAGCAGGGAGTGGGGTAGGTAAGGTGGACGTAGGGGGAAGTGAAGCATGTACATGGTGTGGCCATGGCGTCATAGAATTATTTTGAAGGTATCATTCCATACTGCTCTCTATATTAAGCCCTTAGTCTCCAGAAGAGTCAAAGATTAGATAATAGTGTGTTACACGGTAGCTGAGTCACTATCCCTTGGGGTAAGTCCTCTCTGCTAGCTGTTGCTGCCTTAGGTGAGGCAAGCGAACAAAGGAAGTAACTTGATTATTGAATTGGAATGAAACAGAATCTTACATCTCACAATCTGTAAATATTAGGATAGCTGAGATATGGGATCAGTTAATGCACCAAGTGCTATAAACAATTCTTGACAAATAGTCCGCCAACAAGGTGTGTAATTCACGGAAGATGGGCAGACACAAACAAATAACCTCCACCGCTAGGCATGGCACAGTGGAAATGTTTTGGCCATGGTAGTAGGAGACTTGACATTTAATCTTGGTTTTACCATTTTGTCAAAATATGCTGGTTGTGAACACTGTATTTAAAGTGTGAGCCAGTTCTCCACAGCACAGTTGGATTTCTTCAGCAGTGAGAGAACAGTGGCGTACAAAAGGCCCCCGCAATGGGGAGGGGGTGGGTGAGGTTGGGGTGTGTGTCAGGGAAGGAGCCAAGCTATGAGGGCCCCCCCTCAGCAAAGTACCCTGGCCTGAGAGCTTCTGAGTCCAGAGGGAGGGCCCCTACATGTACCTTCAAGTTTTGTTACGCCCCTCTGACAGTAGTTCCCAAGTCTCACAATTAGAACCACTGACACCACAATTGTTCTGTAATGAGCAAAACAGAAATTATGAAACTAGAAGGCATGTTTTTTTTTTTTAATTAATCCCCGCAGCCCTTATGACAAATTGTACGCTCTTGGGTAATCACTTTCACAACTTACTTTATCTATGCCTTTTGTTATAAAAACACAGATAGGAAAAACTTTAAACAAACGGAACTCAGGTAATAAGTATGTGAATAGAACGCAACCTAACAAATTCTTGATTTACACAGGGGGAAACAGAACACCCAGTCTCCTAGTCCACTCACTAAAATAAGGTGAAGTGAGAAAGTTATTAATCTAGAAACAGGGAGTCCTTCACTGTTGTCATGTCTTTCCTATGCCTTGTCCCCTTAATAGGCGTTTTGTGATAGAGGTGGGCAAGCCAAGTGCCTGGTTGAGCAGCTAAATGTTCTCTTGGACTCTTGAGTCCTAAACATGCTGAGCCTTCGTGTCTGCGGTCTGCTACCCATGCTCTATAACCTCATGCTCCAAGAATTAAAGACAAAGCTTTAACTTGCGATGTATAACAAAAGAGGAAAAGGACATACCCATCTAATGGCTGAATTGCACAATGTGAAACCAAAAAACGTGGGATCAATCCTGGCTTCTACATTTGACAAAACTGTGTGATCCTGGACAATTATTTTATTTCGCTTTGCCTCCTTTTACTTAATTCTGACACGTGACAGCAACTTGAGATGTGTGAGTTTAGGATGTGTGCTGTACGAAACCTCTTCTTGTGTTTGATCAAATAAACTACAGTTTTAGTGACTCAGAGGCTGCACATAACTGACTTGCCTTTTGGTTCACCACTGGCACTGTTGTCACGGTAGGGTGGAGGCATGACTGTTCCTAGGTTTGACTGAAAAAGATCACTTAAAAAAACTTCTAAATGTACTAATATCATTTGATGTACCGAAGTGAAATGAGTTGGTATAAATTAAATGAATGTTTTTGAATAAGCTCATATTGTTACACTTCTGTTACAAAATCTTTTTGAATTGGTGTTTTTACCGTAAAGTGGTGCAGACTTTTTTACCTTTTTTAATTTTACTTCAGTTACTCAGTAAATAAATGCCTGCATTTATTAAACATTTTCGGAATGTTAGTGCTCAGTCGATTGAACAGCAGTTCAATGCTGCTGTTCACCAAGAGGCCACATGTAAAAGGTCAGAAGGGCTGCATGTCCGGGCCTTAGGACCCACTGGTGGGTTATGAGCTTATTTTTGGTAGATCGCTCAAGTTCTGGCCCATCTGTAAGGAATATTCAAAATGATTATCCCTGTTTGTGACAAGTGCAAAGGTGCTGAACGAAGTCCACAAGTAAAGTTTACAAAAAAACCTTTGCAAGTATTTCCAAACGAGGATCCCGGGTGAACCTTCCAAAATCTGTTAATGCTGTGTTTCTTTACTCCACAAAGCCATTTCAAAAGAGCATATGCTCACTAGACGTGACCATACACAACGCCTCTTGCAGAAGACTTTCACACATTGAGAAATAAGGATGTGGCCTAACAGCCAAAGCTGCCAACTTTGGATCTGAGGAGCCAGACACAACATCCTTAGATTCTGGGCAAATCACTTGATCTCCAGTGCTTAGAATAAAATGAATCTGAATGTGTGCAATGTAATTTGTTGCTCATGCAAAGTGTACCAATGCCCTATATAAGGCCTCGAAAAATCTACTCGCCGCTCGCTATAGCAAGTCAAATCTGATCAAAGCATGCAATTTTTAGGGACTACTGGCAATAAAGATGACATTAAACTGTGTTTTTATCTTGTTACATTTGCTGTGTGTTCGAAGACAGAGGTCAAATGTTAGCTTATGTCTTCTTACAAATTTATGATTATTTAACTTGCCAATTGCCACAAGACACACCTCGAACAGGGCTAGCCGCAGGATTATGTGGGCAACGGGAGGGAGTGGGCGCCATTTTTGGTGCAGCAAGCCACAAGGAGACTTCTCTTGGTTTGGGGGCGTGGCCCGCCGCACTGTATCATTGCGGCCATGGCAATGTTGTGGACAAGATCGGGGCTCTGTCTTTTCCTTCACCACTGCATCTTGCCCAGGTGACCACTCAACACCGTGCTGCAGTCCGGAATCCTTCTTCATTGCAGTTGTACTCTCTAGCGGTGGGAGCAGTACTCAAGCGGCTTGCCTTTGCACCTGACTCGTGCTCCTAGCCACGTTTTGTTAAGGCACGCAGTGCCTGTGTAGCTGGCGTGCTCCGAGTGCGGCATGAGCGGGTGGCGGTAAACACATTTCCTACAGCTCATTACTAGATGGGCTGATCAGCACTTTTCACATAGTGCTCTGCCCCGCTTTTTTCTTCTTCCCAGTTTTCCCACCTCATTGGGGACTTACCTGGGGCTCTGTATGCGCCTTCATGGTGTTAGTACACCAACCTCATTTCCCTTTCCTTTACATTTGTATCCCTGACAAAGGTTCTCTCAATTAGGTGCAGAATTTGCCCTGCTGCCCATCTGTTCAGCCAAGACACTACTTAGTCTGGTGTTGTGGCCAACTGGCAGGTGCTGAGCGAGGGCCCAAGTGTTTGTCCTTAGGAAACCCCCCCACTCATTGGGTATTTTGCCTGGAGTTTTAGCCCCACCCCCTTAGTTCATCTGCCTCCACCTTTCCCCCACCACCACCATCATTATCTGCACCATGCGTCAGGACAAAGAGGTAAGGAGCAACGGAGGAGGTGGTAATCTTTGCTGTATCTGCCTGTTTTATTGTATTTTGCATTCACTTTTGTTGGTGGGTCACACTCTGGTGTCATGCCACCTAAGTCTCCTATGAGGGCTGCAAGCAGCGGGAAGGAATATGGAGATGGTGCTGCGAAGGCTTGACTGTGCTGCGTCCTACACTGCTGGGGGTGAATGGTGTGGGGTACAGCTGGACCTGGTATCCAATCTTGCAAGTGTGTTGCCCTGGCTTGCCAAAATAAGCGGTCTCACCAACATGGTGTTGGTCGCCGCTGCAACCAGGGTCCCAAAGGAAGACAACTTAGAGAGAGCAAGAAGGCTCGTTCCTCAGGTCGGGGTTGGTGATCAGAGGTAAAGGCGGCCCGTCCAACAAATGACCCCAGTAGGGAATGCAGTGGTACCCCAGCCAGCAGGGGGGGTGGGGGAGGCAAAAGGCCTGCAGCAGAGGCTATGCCATCTGCAGCAGGACAGGTCCAAGGAGCCGTCCACCACTGGTACTGTAATAACAGCTGCATTTTTACCAGGTATGGACAAGATGAGATCTGAGAGTGATCAGTTGGGGGCAATCTATCCTTAGAGGTAAAGAAAAAGATCGGCCTCCTTTGTTTATAAAAATAAAAATAAAAAATAAAATAAAAAAGCGGTCCATACATGCTAATAGGAAGGTGGACAGTCAGAAGATTGCCAAACAGTATGCCCTGAGCAGGTTTGCTGACCCCTTTGATTCTCTGCCTTTTGAGGAGTTTGCTCCCTTTTGGGTATGTTGCCTAATGAAGAACTGGCCAAGGTCGGCTTAATACATTACCTCTCAGCCCCAAAGGGGTACGTGGCAAATGAGGCCATTGATGCAATGCTATGCTCTGTGAGGTATGCATACTTTTACCATGTGAGTGTTATGTTACAGCATTTGGGTACTGGAACTCTGTTGCCAAAAGCGGACATTTAATCTGCTTTTCGTTTGTTACTGGTGCACTTTGATGATTTCCATTTGTTAGGGTTTCAATTTGCCTTATATTTTGACAGGTGTATGCTTATGGGCTGCTCTCTATCTTGTGCGTTCTTTGAGACCTTCAGCTCTTTCCTCAAGTTGGTTTTTAAGAAAGTGACTGGTGCCACGTGGGTCCTGTATGATATTTCCTTCCTTGGCCCCACAGGTTCACCATACTGTGTGGTGATTTTGGAGGCTTTTGTTTGCCTGCTGGAGCAGTTCAGGTTCCTCTGGCCCTGGGCAAGACTTGCAGCCTATCCATGTTGATTATGTTCTTGGGCAACGAGTTTGATAATGTGGCTTCCTAAGGATAAAGTGGCCCAGTTTAGGAGGTCCCTAAGGGAGCGCTTGGCGGCCAGGAAGTTGACACTTCATCAGTTGCAGGTATTGGTTGGTCAACTGAACTCTGCCCTTCACATTATCGCAACAGGGTGGCCATTTTCCAGATCTATTGTTGAGATCATGGCTGGCTTAAGCAGAGGCACCAATGCATACATAGTTTGATCAGTAAAACTTGAATCAGTGGGACATCTTGTGGTTATTTCAAAGAAAAATGTGCTGTGTGTAGATTACAGTGTGCTATCACAAAACGTTTTAGTGATATAGGGGGTGATTCTGATTCTGGCGGGCGGCGGAGGCCGCCCGCCAGAATTCCGCCCCCAAAATACCGCGCCGCGGTCAAAAGACCGCGGCGGGTATTTCAAGTTTTCCCCTGGGCTGGCGGGCGGCCGCCAAAAGGCCGCCCGCCAGCCCAGGGGAAAACGACCTTCCCACGAGGATGCCGGCTCGTAATCGAGCCGGCGGAGTGGGAAGGTGCGACGGGTGCATTTGCACCCGTCGCGTATTTCACTGTCTGCCAAGCAGACAGTGAAATACTTGTAGGGGCCCTCCTACGGGGGCCCCTGCAGTGCCTATGCCAGTGGCATGGGCACTGCAGGGGCCCCCAGGGGCCCCGCGACCCCCCCTACTGCCATCCGGTTCCCGGCGGGCGGACCGCCGGGAACTGGATGGCGGTAGGGGGGGTCGGAATCCCCTCGGCGGCGCAACTAGCTGCGCCGCCTTGGAGGATTCAACAGGGCAGCGGTACACTGGCGGGAGACCGCCAGTGTTGCCGGTCTGACCGCGGCTTTACCGCCGCGGTCAGAATGCCCTGCGGGGCACCGCGGCCTGTCGGCGGTGCTCCCGCCGACCCTGGCCCGTCAGAATCACCCCCATAGTTATTAAAAATTAGAGTTTTTGAACATGAACCAAGAAACATCCCTGTCTCCATCCTGATGACAATACTATTAGTGAAATAACAGGCAAGACAGGGCTAATGTGTACCCTAAATGTGGAATGGATTCATAGTATATATGAAGCAAATGTTAGGTATTTTAAGTCAAGAGTTTTGTACAGCAGACATGCTCAACTTGAATATTTGAAGGTGTTCTCATATGTAACAACAATAAAAACTGTGGCTCCCTGAAATAAAATGTTTGTTCAAGATCACACAATCTGAGATCAATTTATGGATCAGGAGCATTGTAGCAGAGTAGACTATTCAAGTCATTAGACCTGCAGGTCTGGTAAGATTTTTATGACTTTTCAAGGCCTGCTAGGGCTGTGTCATATATATATATCATTTACAAAAATTGTTTTTCTTTGTTCTTACATAAAAAAAATCACCCCGTCTCACGTCCATTAAATCTAGGTGGGTCGTGAAAGTTTGTCGCTCGAAAAATTGGGTTGTGGTGTTTATAGTCACTCACCCTATGGCTGCGTGTGCTGCCCTGCGCTAATAATGTTTAAAACACAGGGCGACTCGAGCTCTTTCCAATAGATAGGTCTGTTCAAGTTCTTAAGGCTCGCTATTTCTTTAAGACTAGCACGGGAGACATCGAGGACTCCTACCAGATTGTTTAGAGGAAGCTGAATTAATAGACAGCAATATTCAAACACTGCTCCAGGCAACAGGACACGAGGGAAAGAATATTTTGTGAAGGGTGTAACCTTGAAATATTTAAATTCAGCAGGCAATTCTGAGATGCACAAACGATTTTCTCATTAGCGAGAGTAGCAGATAAACATATTTCGTGAAACTTCTGGAGGCTGGACAGCAGACCGCATATGCAAAATTCTTAATGGCCAGTCAGGACTGGGCTGGGGGGGCCTTTTGTGAGCACCTCACAATGAGGTGACAGTGCTATAGCGCGGTTGTTCTGACGGCTAGATATGACTGAGAATGACTTTCTCCCTTTTTGGAATATATGTGACACGTCTTACACAAGGAGGAGATTTTGTGGGTTTTGCAGCAGAAGTAGGAGCTGTGTACATTTTGGTGCGGTCTTATAAACCCAGTGGGGTGGGTTGGGCAAGCATGTCAGAGAATGTGTGTAAGAGACTGAAAGTGCGTCTGAGGTGGTGTGTTTGGGTGGTACATGCGTGCTTATATAAAAAAAAAAAAAAGGGGCGCTCAGACTTTCCCTCGAGATATAAAGGGAAGGAGGGCTGTCTGTGTGCAGTTGCTGTGAGAGATACGTGCTTTTCTCAATTAGCTCTGGGGCAGACCCATGCACGCTTTGTGTTTTCTTTAATACAGAGCTTGAAATACAGACAGGCGAAGACATTGTCTTCTATCACTGAGAACCTATTTGAAAATCTTTTTCCGCGCCAGTTGAGGGTAAGCTGGACATGGGGTTTAGAATGGTCTCGGGAGCAAAAAGGTAGATGGTAAGGGATCCTCATCTTGCCCTCACCAAGGCATGGTGAGCCAGGAGTGGCCCTTCTCATCAAGAGTGATAAAGGAGTAAGTATAGTTTTCCCCGCCCCCGGTAGAAAGGTAGCCCTGTTTTTTCTGTCATAAGCATCAGGTTTTGCGGCCCTGCTTTGGGGGAAATGTAGTGTTTGATTTACTTCCTCGTTATACCAGCAGGCTTTTGGTTTAAATAACAGTGCACAGGAAACACCACACTTAATGTGTTTAGTATACCAGAGTGAATGTCTCTGCTAGCTCTTTAATTCTCAGAGCGAGATGGAAGTCCACTGGTGCTGCTGGACCCACCATTTTTGCCCGCCCAATGAACACACCCTCTTTACATGGCCTCATCTTACAACAAATCCAAAGGCTTTGAAGGTCCCTCAGCATCAGGTACAACCAAACTCACCTACTATTGCTCAACAAGTCCCTAAAAATCTGGGCAACAGGTAATCGCTTTTCAGTTTGCAATTGCCTTTAGGTTCAGTCAGCCCTGGCCTCCTGGTACACCAGTTCATGCCTGAAACAAAATAGCAGCCAAAGTGGCAACTGACCATCTGCAATGACAACAGGCAGTCAGACAGAACTTGCACAACACCCTCTAGTGATTCGGATCAGTAGCTGCAATGCGATATGATCTATGGCTAAGTCATGTCAAAACAAGGATACTGACTTCTGAGAGGTGCATACCACCACAATGGAGTAAAACTTATAGCAGTTGCAAAGCTTGGCGTGTCTGGGAGATTGCATGAATGCCAGAACGAGAGTAGTTTCAAAGCCTTCTTCAAATGCTTAATCAAATGACAATTTTAGAGAACCGACTGAGCTCAGCACAGCCCCTGGGGGGGAAACACCCTAAAAACCTTGAAGGCATGCTCATGATGCTTTTACTGGTTCCAACTCCTGTCTGCTACATTGGTTTCTAAAGATGAGAATGCTTTCTGTTTCAGAAAATATCTTAATTCACTTTCCATGAGGCAGCTACCGACTCCCCAACTGCAAACATCACCAGTTGAAGACAGCTATGGACTAACTCATACATGCAGGGCACGGAGGCTTTCACATAACTTAGTTAATTATCACCAGCTTAGCCATCCTTTAGGAGGTCAGCAGGATATGTGACCCCAATATGCCATAACTCTGGATTAAATAAGGTTTATTAATAAATCTAGAGTGCTGCCAGTTGGGCTAACATATGGCATTGCTCACTCAAGAAATATGTAACTATGGACTTGCTCCCCACCAATAAAGAATGTCTACCATGACAATATTTAAGCAAGAGTATTTGGCTGTTGTCAAGGTCCCTTATTGTTTATTCTTCATTAAAACTCCAACTGCTCTAATTACCTGTATTCCTGCAGCACACCTACAGCTATGTATCGTTTCGTGAAGTAGGGTTTCATACAAACAGGGGAACACAAACTCACTGGTCTAATCAGCTCTTAAAGAAAGCATCGGTATCCCCCCCAGAATGCAAAAACAAATGAACGTTGTTATGAACGCAGTATGGTGCGGCCTATCTTACAGATTGAAGTAATTTTGAATAAACTTTTTTATTGGAACAATGTGATTTACAGCAAAAAAGAGATGAAACTGAGCATGTTCCCTTGGGCCTGCACGAGACAAGAGCCTCAGTGGACCAGCTCATTGCTTTGTCATCACTTGTGCTTTTCGTGAAGCCAATAAAATATGTTGGGGGCTTGGCCCGCCTAGCTATCCATGTAGGTTGAACATGTCCAGACATTCAAGGGCACTTTTAAGTCAAATGAGGGTAGTGACAATAGGTTTCCCGAATGAATGCTGCTTCTTTCTCTCAAGGTTTCTCTAACTGAGTGTGGAAGCAGCTTCACAGACACCTTGTAAGACTTAATTTCAAGACGTAATTATTTGGAAGATTCAGGACCATTTAAGCTCTGAAAAGACCAAGCCTAAGACTTTCTATAGGATCTGAGGATTCAAGGAAGAATATCCTCAACCAGAAAGGCCTCCTAGGGCAGTCTTATAACCAGAAAGGCCTCCTACCAGTGACGACGAGGGGGGGGGGGGTGTTTGTGTGTGTGTGTGTCTGTGTCTCTACAACAATGTGTGATAAAAAACTATAGTTTTATAAAGCAAATACCACAACGCGTTACAGCCGTAGCCTTGTTCACGTGAGTATAGTTATAGCTACTTGAGATAACTATAATGGGTGAATTTCTATGTTTTTTGTACGAGTGAATTCAGAACCTAACTATAACATCCCTGTAACCTTTGTTTTTTTCAGCGAATTTCAGTTTTTTTATTGTACAGTAATTTGTATTACTTTAAGTTAATCCAACCTCTACTGCACCAGGCCTTGTTACTACCCCCCATAACCACCCAACTCTGCGCTGCGCGAGACTGCGGCCAACCCCTCTAACCACCCAACCTTGAGAAAGAGTCATTAAGAGATTCAGAGAGAGAGAGAGAGACATTTAGACATTGATGAATGGTATGCGTAGAATGAGATATTTTAGGACAAATTAAAAAGAAAAGTGTATGTCATTTCAAAAAGAGTGAGATCACGTTTCAGTATGAACCTTTATCTTTGGAAGTTTAAATTAAATTAACAAAGGGTAGAGACCACATACACACTTGGAGCAGAAAAGAAACCTGAATGTTCCATCACTCGGAAGGATTAACAGTCAAAACACTAGTGAGTAAACAAACATACTGCCAAGCGATACTAGGATTTGAACCTTCAGCCTACTGAGTGACAGCACAAGACCTTGACCATTAGGCCAGAAGTGACTCTGTTCCGCTTTGTATCCCAATGTAACTACAACATTTGTACCAAACATCTTGCTAGTCTTACTCTTTGAAGTCATTGCATGAAGAGACAATTGCAATGACAATCTCTCTGTCTCTTCCATCCCATTCTAGGACAGAAGAGAGAGGGTGGAAGGACTGCAGGGGGAGCCTCAAGGCCCCTGCGGTCTTAGCTGGCTCCCGGCGCCCTGCAGGAGCCGGCAATGCTCCCACAAGCAGGTTGCTGCTTAAAATAGCAGCTCCCTGTTTGCTGGAGCAATGTTTTCATCCGTTTCCCTGTACGCATATTTGCATGCAGGGAAACAGATGAAAACGTCACTTTCTGCAAGTCAAAGCAAACAGCTATAACCAACGGGTGGGCACCCTGGGACATGGCAGGAGCCAGCCCTGGGAGGTGGCGGGCCCCAGGGGCATCACTGACTCCTCGAGGGGGGCGTGCACCCCCCTCCAACAATCAATGTCTCCGGGGAGGTGGTGGTCCCTGGGGCTGCACCCGAGCAATCTATTTAAAAAGTACCCCTGGGAGGTGGAGGTCCTCCCCGCATTGTTTTAGACCTCAGCCTGGGGAGTCAAAAAATGCTTTTTCTATGGAAACATGGTCCTAACTATAACACTACCTAGTGGCGACTGGCACTAGGTACATTATATATATATATATATATATATATATATATATATATATATCTCAATAACAATATGCTCTGTTTATGAATACTAATGCAATGCTGGCATTGCATGTAGAGGTAAAAAAAAAAAAACAGTCCTTAAATATCAGACAAAGTAGGACTGCCTAAATAGAAGGGAGTTTGGCAAGTTAGCATGCAGAGGGCTACCATGACCCTTCTGTTCTTATATGAGAAATACTGACAGATACTCCAAGCATTCAATGATATAAAGTTGTTTTACTCTATTTGCTCCCTTTGAGACCTAAGTCTTCACTGGGGGAAGGGAGGCAGTCACAGATCTATACACTACAAGGTCCTGTGTCTTCTATAAGGAAGATTGTGTTTTCACCTAGCCTGACCTCCTAGACCACTGTCATACCAGTTTGACCCGGAACACATGGGTAGGACATTTTACACTTATTTACTAACCATTTATGACCCCTATAATGATCTGCATCAATGCTCTTAAGTGCCAACTTTCAAACTGGCATCTCTAACCCATTGTTCCAACTATTATGTGGTGCAAGTAAAAATAACTTCTGGTAGTAAAAGCCACAAATGGAACAGACAATCTCTTGATATGTGGGATTTACAAAAATGCAAAACCTAACTTTAAAAACTATTTTAGATCTGGAAAAAACTTAGTCAGAAATAAACATCAAGAAAGAAAACAAATATTTTCTCTATTACAGGCGATTCAAAAAAAAATTCTTGCCACTTGCAAGCAAAGAAATCAAAAAATGAAATTATTAAGGATTGGATTTTAGGGTAAAATTATTGTTTGCCTTTTACGGAAAGTGAGATGGTTTCATACAAGCTAGAAATCAAGTTCAAGAGAGTACCTTAGCTGAAATGCTAGGACAGAAGAAATGGCCCTCATATATGACTTCCTCAAATCAAAGAACATTTTAAAGATTCCTTACGTGGACAGTAGCGTGCTTGTTTCACTTTTTGAACGTGAAGATGCTGGTTCGTATTAATGAGCAATTTTGACACCATAATCCGAAAATTGTGCTGTCTAAACCAAAAGATAGGGAGTTCTAATTATACACCATTCACATAGTCCACTCTGGAATGCAACATCCTTGGTCTATGAGGTAGTGTATTTGTTAAGCATGAACATCTTAGTAAATTTCAAATTAAAAACCATGGGTCTTGGCCACTTGTAGCAAATGTGGTGCAGGAGATAATATGAATAAAACAGCACCCGCAGCTTTATCACCACAAGTGCTTTTACCTGATATGCACGAGACTGAGATGGCCAAATCTTATCAATATTAGAGACAAGCAAGCCAAACATTACAATCTCCGTTTCGGATGGGGTCAACTGTTAAATGATGAATTCATTCAGAAACTTTTAACGCAAAAAACGACTGGTGTAGGAGGCTGGCCTGGCTTGTAGTGGGTACCAAAGGGTACTTACACCTTGCACCAGGTCCAGGTATCCCTTATTAGTGTAGAGTGGTGTCTAGCAGCTTAGGCTGATAGAAAAGGTAGCTTAGCAGAGCAGCTTAGGCTGAACTAGGAGACGAGTGAAGCTCCTACAGTACCACTAGTGTCACATGCACAATATCATAAGAAAACACAATACACAGATATACTAAAAATAAAGGTACTTTATTTTTATGACAATATGCCAAAGTATCTCAGTGAGTACCCTCAGTATGAGGATAGCAAATATACACAAGATATATGTACACAATACCAAAATATGCAGTAATAGCAATAGAAAACAGTGCAAACAATGTATAGTCACAATAGAATGCAATGGGGGCACATAGGGAAAGGGGCAACACAAACCATATACTCTCGAAGTGGAATGCGAACCACGAATGGACCCCAAACCTATGTGACCTTGTAGAAGGTCGCTGGGACTGTAAGAAAACAGTGAGGGTTAGTAAAATAGCCCACCCCAAGACCCTGAAAAGTGGGTGCAAAGTGCACCTAAGTTCCCCAAAGAGCACAGAAGTCATGATAGGGGAATTCTGCAAGGAAGACCAACACCGGCAATGCAACAACAATGGATTTCCAGACGAGAGTACCTGTGGAACAAGGGGACCAAGTCCAAGAGTCACGATCAAGTCGGGAGTGGGCAGATGCCCAGGAAATGCCAGCTGTGGGTGCAAAGAAGCTGCCACCGGATGGTAGAAGCTTGGATTCTGCAAGAACGACAAGGGCTAGAAACTTCCCCTCTGGAGGATGGATGTCCCACGTCGTGAAGAGTCGTGCAGAGGTGTTTCCGTGCAGAAAGACCGCAAACAAGCCTTGCTAGCTGCAAGGGTCGCGGTTAGGGTTTTTGGATGCTGCTGTGGCCCAGGAGGGACCAGGATGTCGCCAATTGCGTGAGGAGACAGAGGGGGCGTCCCGCAAGACAAAGAGCCTACTCAGAAGCAAGCAGCACCCGCAGAAGTGCCGGAACAGGCACTACGAAGTGGAGTGAACCGGAGCTCACCCGAAGTCACAAAGGAGGGTCCCACGACACCAGAGGACAACTCAGGAGGTCGTGCACTGCAGGTTAGAGTGCCGGGGACCCAGGCTTGGCTGTGCACAAAGGAAATCCTGGAAGAGTGCACAGGAGCCGGAGTAGCTGCAAAACACGCGGTTCCCAGCAATGCAGTCTAGCGTGGGGAGGCAAGGACTTACCTCCACCAAACTTGGACTGAAGAGTCACTGGACTGTGGGAGTCACTTGGACAGAGTTGCTGAGTTCAAGGGACCTCGCTCGTCGTGCTGAGAGGAGACCCAGAGGACCGGTGATGCAGTCTTTTGGTGCCTGCGGTTGCAGGGGGAAGATTCCGTCGACCCACGGGAGATTTCTGCGGAGCTTCTAGTGCAGAGAGGAGGCAGAATACCCCCACAGCATGCACCACCAGGAAAACAGTCGAGAAGGCGGCAGGATCAGCGTTACAAGGTCGCAGTAGTCGTCTTTGCTACTCTGTTGCAGTTTTGCAGGCTTCCAGCGCGGTCAGCAGTCGATTCCTTGGCAGAAGGTGAAGAGAGAGATGCAGAGGAACTCTGATGAGCTCTTGCATTCGTTATCTAAAGAATTCCCCAAAGCAGAGACCCTAAATAGCCAGAAAAGGAGGTTTGGCTACTTAGGAGAGAGGATAGGCTAGCAACACCTAGAGGAGCCTATCAGAAGGAGTCTCTGACGTCACCTGCTGGCCCTGGCCACTCAGAGCAGTCCAGTGTGCCAGCAGCACCTCTGTTTCAAAGATGGCAGAGGTCTGGAGCACACTGGAGGTGCTCTGGGCACCTCACAGGGGAGGTGCAGGTCAGGGGAGTGGTCACTCTCCTTTCCTTTGTCCAGTTTCACGCCAGAGCAGGGCTGGGGGATCCCTGAACCGGTGTAGACTGGCTTATGCAGAAATGGGCACCATCTGTGCCCATGAAAGCATTTCCAGAGGCTGGGGGAGGCTACTCCTCCCCAGCCCTAACACCTTTTTCCAAAGGGAGAGGGTGTAACACCCTCTCTCTGAGGAAGTCCTTTGCTCTGCCTTCCTGGGCCAAGCCTGGCTGGACCCCAGGAGGGCAGAAACCTGTCTGAGGGGTTGGCAGCAGCAGCAGCTGCAGTGAAACCCCAGGAAAGGCAGTTTGGCAGTACCTGGGTCTGTGCTAGAGACCCGGGGGATCATGGGATTGTCTCCCCAATACCAGGATGGCATTGGGGGGGGGTAATTCCATGATCTTAGACATGTTACATGGCCATGTTCGGAGTTACCATTGTGAAGCTATACATAGGTAGTGACCTATGTATAGTGCACATGTGTAATGGTGTCCCCGCACTCACAAAGTTTGGGGAATTTGCCCTGAACAATGTGGGGGCACCTTGGCTAGTGCCAGGGTGCCCACACACTAAGTAACTTAGCACCCAACCTTTACCAGGTAAAGGTTAGACATATAGGTGACCTATAAGTTACTTAAGTGCAGTGGTAAATGGCTGTGAAATAACGTGGACGTTATTTCACTCAGGCTGCAGTGGCAGGCCTGTGTAAGAATTGTCAGAGCTCCCTATGGGTGGCAAAAGAAATGCTGCAGCCCATAGGGATCTCCTGGAACCCCAATACCCTGGGTACCTCAGTACCATATACTAGGGAATTATAAGGGTGTTCCAGTATGCCAATGTAAATTGGTGAAATTGGTCACTAGCCTGTTAGTGACAATTTGTACAGAGAGAGCATAACCACTGAGGTTCTGGTTAGCAGAGCCTCAGTGAGACAGCTAGGCATCACACAGGGAACACATACATATAGGTCACAAACTTATGAGCACTGGGGTCCTGACTAGCAGGGTCCCAGTGACACATAACAAATATACTGAAAACATAGGGTCTTCACTATGAGCACTGGGCCCTGGCTAGCAGGATCCCAGTGAGGCAGTGAAAACACCCTGACATACACTCACAAACAGGTCAAATGTGGGGGTAACAAGGCTAGAAAGAGGCTACTTTCTCACAAATGGTCTCAGCAAAAATCTGGAAATTGTTGAGTGTAACAGGAGAAAACCAGCAGCTTGTGACAAGAGAGGAAAGGTGCAATCCATTTCCCCACTACGTATCTTGCTGTCCAGCGAGATAGTATGAAAGACTATGTTGAATATTGCTGGTAGGTGCACTCACACCAGCATCCATTAGTAGGTCTTTCAACAGTTAAATCAATTCTGACCTGGCCTAGACATGATGAAGTAAGCTAAGCGTGTCAGACTTTGGGCTTAGACGGGCAGACCCATTCCACATTTCCAGAATAGCCATCAATTATATAATTTACCCCAATGTAGCTTTATCTATGCTAATCCATCCCAGGCAAAATGCTTCAATAGAATACCATGTGAACATCTCTGAATTCTGGCATGAACGTGACTTTCCTGGAATATTGTTGCACACCTCTAGAGTACATTGCTATCCTCAAGGCAGTGTGTCAGTACATCACTGTCTGCTGTTTTCAGCAGTGAAGCAGGATGGGGCAACTCTAAAACTGACCATATTTTTCTTGTGCCAAGGTGTCCTAGGAAGACTTATAAAGCAAAAATGTTACCATCACCTCCTCCAACACACATACAATCACAGACCCTGGGCATGAAAGACATTTAATAAATATTCTCATGGTTAAAAGAAGACCAAAGGATGGAAGAGGAGTAAATGGGGACCCACCACTGTGCAAAACCAATTTAATATTTTAAGATAAGCTAGTTTGCTGCTGAGACGAAAATGCTCATAGGAAACGCAGCAGAATTAGAAAGTACAATATAAAAAGTAGCCTCTCTTGTAAAAATCATTTACAACCTATGGCTTTCTAGACAAATTTAAAAAGGTGTCTTAAAAAAAACTTGTTTGGCGCAATCTTCCAATATAGAAGAACTAGCAGAACCCTAGGGAAAGTTTGAATCCCGCTGTAACACTGGCTAACTGAAAACATTTTCAAGATTGCTTTTAGCTCCCAGTGAAGCCTTGAAACCAGGGTGTCTTCGTCTAATGGCAGTTAGACCTAGAACGGAAATAAAATCACTGCTGACTCCTAAAACTGGAGTCACACGAGATTTCAGAATGAATCAGACATAGTCAGTTCTTTTAAGACCATATTGTGTACGTGTCTCTTGTCATGAGGGAAAAAAGGATTTAGGACAGTGGTAAGAAGCACAAACAATGGAGTAAAAAACGGTGTTGTGTGTATGTGTGTCTGTTGGACTGTAACACGGGAGAGAAAATCAGTGCTTAGAAAAGAGGCCACAGGTTTCAATCCGGCAGGGTAGGCTCAGCCTTACATCCGCATACGGACTACAAAAATCGGTAAAAGTTACCTGTGATAGTAATAGCTAGAGTAATTCAAGCAACCATAAACAAACCCATTTGTGGCATGCACAACATAAATGGACACTGTTTTACTGTGTGAGGCAGTTTACGAACATGTCTATTTACATGTAGGATTTGTTTTTAACCCCTTCGATGGGTCACAGTGCTGGGAGTCGTGTGTGTCGAACAGCTCCCGTCCATCTGCACACATGGTACTGGAAATCCCTACAGTGCGGGCACTAGACGGATTCCCTTCTCAAAGAAACAGCCTCGTGAGAGGGAGAAAAGCTTCCCCATCCTCGGAGGCTTCTTTTGGTTTCAGTGAAATGATGATGAGCGCACGCAGCGCGCTGACGTCATTTCACTGAAATCGAAAGTGAAATGAGCCAATCGGCTCATTTCACCTTCACTGCCTCGGTGCTCAGGGGGCACTCTCAGCCCCTCGGGCACTGAGGCAGATGGGATAGGTATTATTTGAAAGGGGAGGAATCTCCCCTTTCCAAAGGTACCCCTCCATAGTGGATTTCTGCTTGGGGATCACCCAGGGAGGGCGATCCGTAAGCAGGATCCATCCACTAGACACCAGGGAATAGGAAGCAGCCCCTTGGGCAAGGGCCTTTGTTCCCCCCATTAGTTTTGTGGCATAATCGGTCTTTCTGCCCCATAAAAAAAAAATAGAAAGTCTCACACCAAACCCCACTAGACACTAGCAGGGATTTGTTTTGTTTAATAGAAAGAAGGGGAGGACCAAAGTATTTCTGCCCCGCCTCCCCCTCCGGGGGCTGATAGGGTAATTACCCCTGATCTGCTCCCAAGCGGGGGACAGAAAGCCCACTAGACACCAGGGATTTTTTTCTTTTCTTTTTTCTTAGAAAAGTCTAAGGGTTAGGGGCTGCCCAGAGTGGGTGCGGCAGCGCCCTCACCCCACCCCCTCCTGTAATACGCACAGCCTTTCTGCCCCAGGAAAGCAGATGGGGTTTATTACCCAGTATCTGCCCTGGGAGTTTCGGGGGGGGGGGGCAGTCAGAAAGCCCACTAGACACCACAGATTTCTCTTTTTCTTTTAATAATAAAGGGGGGGCTGCCCAACTTGGCTATGGCAATATCTCCACCCATATAAATGAGGACCAAAGTCTTTCTGTCCCCCTCCCCTGGTAAATACCCCTGATTTGCCAACCCTCACCCCCCAGGGAGTGTGGTAGAAAGCTCACTAGATGCCAGGGAATAGCTTTTTTCCAAAAAAAAGAAGGCTGAGGGCTGCACCCCCATGGGTATGGCTATGCCCCACCCCAAATAAATGATGATGACAGTATTTGGGGGAAGATGGAGGTAATTACCACTGATGAGCTCCTCTAGACGGCAGGGAATTAAAAAACAAAGTAATAGACGGGTGGTGGCTGGCTACCACCATGGGCACGGGTATGCCCCCACCTGAACTGAAGGGAGCAACTGTCTTTCTACCCCCCACCCCCCACCACACCCCCCTTGCGGACTAAAGCATCTCATCCCAAGGGCAAGCAGGAGGACTTCTAAGTTTTGATTTTACATATGGGTAAAGAGAGCTTGGCTAACTCCCAATATCGTCCCACTTGCAATGGTTTAGCGGCTGCACTTTTTGGACTTGGGTAGGCTGCCACTGGGAAAAACCTACCAGACCCAGACACTTCTGAAAAACAAGCATTTGGGTGAGTCCAGGGTGGTATGCTTCACATGCACCCCACACCATTTTCCTACCCACAATGCCCTTCAAACCTCTAACTTTGCCTGACATCACATATTTTTCCTTCATGTCTGTGATAGAAACTTCCAGAATCTGCAGAAATCCACAAAATTCCTACCACCCAGCATTGCCCCATCTGTACTAATAAAAACGCGGCCTTGCTTGTGTGGGTACCCAAAGCAGAGTTAGACTACAAACGTATGGGAAAAAACTGCCCTATTCGACCTGCGATTGCTCCCCCTCAATTTCAACACATTTTTGGCCCTTCACTGTTGCAGACACTTGGCCCACTTACACAAGTGAGGTATATATATATATATTTTTTTTTAATCTGGAGACCGAGAGAAACACGGGGGGTGGAAAATTTGTAAATCTGTGCGACGTGGTGATCCCACACAAATGTGAGGCAAATTATTTTTTATCTAAATATGAGGTTTGCAGGGGATTTTGGGTAAGAAAATGGGGGATCCACACAAGCCACACCTCTCTGGACTCCCACTGGTGTCTAGTTTTCAGAATTGTCTGGGTTTGGTAGTTTTCCCTAGATAGCCGTTGAGCCGGGACCTAAAATAAAGGTGCCCCCTTGCAAAAACAGATGGATAATTTTGATGTGTCCACAATACATTTGGGGCCCTTCCCTGTCGCAGGCACTCGGCCCAGCCACACAAGTGGGGTAGCATTTTTATCAGGAGACCTGGGGGGGGGAACACTAGGAAATTTGGATTCCAAAACTTTCAACCACAGAAATGTGAGGTAAATGTGTTTTTAGAGAAATTGAGGTTTGCAAGGGATTCTGGGCAACAGAACCTAGTGGGAGCCACATGTCACCCCATCTTGGAGTCCACAGGGTGTCATGTCTTCAAACATGTACAGGTTTGCTAGGTTTCGGCTGATCTAGGGCCCAAAATCCGCAGCTAGGCACATAGGACAAAAGGGTAAGTTTTGGATGGAAAATTGTGATATGGCCACATTGTGTTTTGGGCTGTTTCGTGCTGCGGGTACTAGGCCTACACAAGTGAGGTACCATTTTTGTTCTAAGACGTGGGGGAGTGCTGAGTGGAGGGAAGTTTGTGGGTCCCCACAGATTCCAGAACTTTCCATCACAGAAATGTGAGGTAAATGTGTTTTTTAGACAAATGTTGAGTTTGCAAGGGATTCCCGGTAATAGAACCTGGTGAGAGCCACACAAGTCACCCCATCCTGGATTCCCTTGGGTGTCTATTTTTCAAAAATGGATAGGTTTGCTAGGTTTCCCTAGCTGCCGGCTGAGCTATAGCCCAAAATCCATACCTAGTCACATTGCAAAAAAATTGTCATTTTCCAGTGGAAAGATGTGATGTGTCCACGTTGCGTTTTAGGCCGTTTCCTGTTGCGTGCACTAGGCCTACCCACACAAATGAGGTACCATTTTTACTGGGAGACTTAGGGGAACACAGAATAGTAGAACAAGTGTTATTATCAAACGTTTTTCTCTGCAGTTGCGCCTTCCAAATGTAAGACAGTGTGTAAGAAAGAAGTCATTTTGAGAAATGCCATCAAACATGCTAGTTGGGTACCCACAAATTCAGAGATGTGTAAATGACCACTGCTTCTAAGCTACATATCTTGTGCCCATTTCGGAAAAACACAGGTTTCCTTGAAACCTATTTTTCATTCTTTAACTTTTACCAAATGTATTTCTATATACCCGGTACACAATGAAAAACCATTCTAAGGGGCAGCTCGGTTATTGTCTTTGGATAGCTAGGGTTCTTGGTGAACCTTTAAGGCCTTTATATCCCTCCAACCAGAAGGGTCCAGCGGACGTAACAGTATATTGCTTTTGAAAATCTGCCATAGACAGAAGCAGTTACAGATAAAAGCATAGGCACAAATGGCTGTTTTTTCACCTCAATTTCGATTTTATTTTTATTTCAAACTGTTACTTTCTATAGGAAATCCTTGAAAGTCCTACACAAATGATGCCTTGCTGAATTCAGAATTTTGTCTACTTTTTAGAAAGAAATGTATAGCTTTCCGGGATCCACCATTGGTTTGAAACCAATTTCTACCACTAATTGGACGGAGGCTAAAAGCACAAAAAATAGGAATAGTGGGCTATCTCCCAGTAAAATGGAAAAACTGTGCTGAAAAAATTGGTTTTCTTATTGAACTCTGCCTGTTCCTGAAATCTGGAAACATCGTGATTTTAGCACTGGAAACCCTTTGTTGATGCCACTTGCAGGAAAAAAATGTGATGCTTTATTCAGCAGCACCTTTTTCCCCAAAATGCAATCATATTTGTGTGCTAATTCTCGGTCCCATCAGGGGAAATCCACAAACCCTGGGTACCTTTAGAATTCCCAGTAAAAGGACGCAAATTTGTCATGGATACCTTATGTGGACAAAAGGTTATGGGGAGCTAAGTGCAAACGTCCTCAAATTGCCTAGAAAGTGCCCATCCCTGCAGGGAAAAAGGCCTGGCAGTGAAGGGGTTAATGCCATATTTTTCAATTTGCCATCTTTATTATTTTGCACTCCTAGTGCCTGCAGGTGCCAGCTGGAGGGGGTCGTAACTGAAATTAGAAGATGCAGAGATGCATACAGGTATGGCAGAGTGGTAAAAGCCATTCCGGAAGACGAGTATGAAGAAGAGAAGAGAAAAAGTAAAGCAAAGGGAAAAGGGAATGACTGGAAGAGTGGGAAGAGAAATAAGGGACGAGGGTAAACAGCGGGAGAAAAGAAGGAAAACGCAGGAGATACGTTGAAAGAAAGGGAAGAGGACGGGCACAGAATGTAGGACAGGAGAGGCAAGAGTGAGTGAAAGGGCAATGGGTGGAGGAAGGAATAGAAAGAAAAAGGAAGAAAATAAATGCAGAGAACTGGGGTAGGGGCAGGAAAGAAAAGCAATAAGTGGGGAGTAGGAAAAGAGATAATGAGAGTAGGGTTTGAGACATATGAAAAACAGAGCTGTAGAAAGAAAGAAAAGAGCAGATGAACAGGAAAAAAAGGACGAGAAAAGTGAACTCAATGGACAGTGATAAAGGGGCGCACAGAAGAGAGAATGATGAGCGAGGATGAGCGGGGGAGAGAGTAACAAAGAGAGACTGCACAGGGCCAAGGGAATTACCAAATCAATTAAGTACTAATTCAGGAAGTAATTTCCCGATTGCCTGTTAGCATCTAAGTGTATCTTTAATTTCTCCTGCAATGAGCCTCATTGGGCGCGCGCTCTGACACACTCCGTCGCCTGAAATGAGTTTACAAGTATCTCTTTTTGATTGGCTATAGAATGCTATTTTCTTCACAGTTCGTTACCACTGTATCCAAGTGCTGAGAGATCCTTAATGACACTGGTAGCTCTCTGATTACCAGCTCGCAATGAGCTAACTGAGGCCGCACGAGAAGAGCTAGTAATCAGCACAGCAGCAATTCGGTCAACACGCGCTCTGCCAAATGAGGTCGGAGAGTGAGCAATGGCTCCCAGGGTACCTGACGCAGGGACGGAGGCGCCTCGCGCCGCTGCAGGAGCACGCCCACACAGAGGAAATGCATGCTCGTTAGCGGGCAAGACCATCAGGAGAAGAAGAGGCAAATATGGACAAGCAATGCAGTCTTACAAAGGTTGCCTCCTCAAGATCAGTGGCCTTTCTGGTCCAGAAACCCCAACTAAATGAATAAGAGGCAACATATTTTGGGGCAAGAGGCAAAATATTCCCTAAGCAGGGATTATCATGTTGTGTGAGCGAGGTCATCTTTGGTCATCTTTACTTTGGTCATCTTCAAATGAGTGGCATAACCTTCAAACAAGTGGCCCCATATCTGGAGGACCACTGCCATCTTAGGATAAAAGCCTGTTTTACTATTTTATTATCACTTCTTTTAAATCAACAAACCCCAGTTACAAACATATGACATCCAGTAGGATACAGCATTAGATCATCACTACTGCTCACACCAATGATATGGTTTGGGCATAACTCGTGTAATTTTGTGTAGGATAATTCTTTGTAGCGTAATTACGTTGAAATACCTAAGAATTCAGTGAAATTACCCAGAATTATGCACGTAATTCTGCGTTTAGTACTAGTTCTTAGTGCAAAAATAACCCCTCCCACCCAAAATGGATGATTTTTTTCACAAAAATTACCGCTAAACACAACAGAACGAGGATAGCAAGCAAAAGCAGCCGCTCACACTCTCGAAATGTGCTCGTGGGTAGAGCGGCATTGGGCCCTGTGGCAAAATGCACAGTGAAGTCAGTTCTCTAAGGTTCTGGGCTCTGCACTCCAAGTTCATATTTTGGTTATCAGCTTCCAGTTCCCACCTACAGGACAAGCTAAGCATACATGTTTTATCATGAGACTAAAATGCCACAAGACTTTACAAACCAACCTAGATGCTACAGGTACCCAAGTACCCTGTCTCAACGTTAATATTCATTTCCCAAACTATCCAGGACAAAAAAAAAATCAATGAGGACTTGATTGATGCCATCAACCTCACGCCCTTTCACTTTTATTCCATATCTCTTCTCCTATGCCATTCTAGCTTCTGGTCCCATTCACCTAGATCATTACCGCCCTCTTCATGGTCTTATTTACAAAATTGTAGCCAGTAACGCATACCAAACCGGACCATTAAACAATATTTTTATTAGAACATTGTGCTTTGCTATTTTTCCAGTAATCAATACACAACATTTCTCTTAAACTCCATCGCTCTCCCAGTTTCCCACTATACTACAAGAGTTGCCTGGAATATGACAGACAGCAAGTGTAATGTTAGCCCAATCCCTCAGATATTTAGTTGCACCCAATGCTGCATCTGTAATCATACAAGTTGAAAACATCTGGAGAGACATTAATCTCTTGAAATGGTGCATGCCAACTTTACAAAAAATCTTCTAAATCTGTAAAGAGTAACTTGTCTGATGCTGAATTTGGCACACCTGCAACATTAGATCTACATACAAAAAGACTAATTTAGAACGTACACTAAACAACTGGATCCTCTATGTGAGGAGGCAGATATTAACTTAAGAAATGCCTTGACAAATGGAATACTGGCTATGGCAGAATCCGATAATAGCACCCTTCCAAGGAGGATTCATGGATGATATGGCCACCATCAACTAATTATTTATTCTACAGCATTCAATCAGAAAATATTCCGTCCTAATAAAAGGCTAGTTAAATGCTACATTTTGTAGATCACTCTCAAACATCTAACCAAGTCAATTGGTGGGTTACGGTGGAAAAAACACAATTAACGCACATTTAGTCATGGCCAAATTACAAATAATTTAAACTCACCCACATGCTGTTTACCTGACAGTGCAATTCTCTCCTCCCTCCTTACAAAGGTCTTTTCTTTACATATTTCAACTTGCATGCCTTTGCAATGTGATAGTCACAGTTACAATACAATTACATATAGTGTCAGTCAGAAATGCAAGGCAAATACAATCTACAATGCGGCACACCACGTTAAATAAAACATTGTCCTAAAGAATGCAAATCTATGAATGACCAACACAAAAGAATACCCGTCACCAAGTGTTAACACCAATAAATCTACAGACACACTCTTTAAAAGAGATCCACTTGTTCATTTACTACAGGTGTCTTCTGCCTATGTAGCACCAGCTTCGAACCTCACACTGAGTATTCAATTGCCTCAATTACCAATGTATGTTAGATGTACAAGACTAAATGCATCAGCATACCTGGGGCACTTGTTATTTATAATCTCCTTCACCACATGCACTCTGGGTGGATTCTAATAATTACCCAAAACTACATAATGACAGAGCTATCCATCTGTGCAGGGCATTCTTCCACCTAGCACCATTCTTGTTTTAACCCAAGTGAGTCTCCAATTTGCAAATCCTTTCTAGGGAAATCCATTAAAATAAAATACCAGAAAAGCGTCAAAATAAGTATTGGAACCGAGCCTAGGTAGCACTGACCAAGATGTCATCTTCTTATCACTTTCAACAACCTGCAATGCGTCCACCAGTGGCAAGTCTCATCTAATAAAAAAAATAAAAATAAACCAGTCAGCCACAAATAGGAGTTTCTTCAAGCCATTTGAACCTTTGGAAAAAGTGTAATCAACTGCGTAGTTGGCCGTGCTCGTAGTTTCATCCAGTACTACAAATACAAAAATGTCATAAAACAAAGGCAGAAACTGTCACTACAAAGCTACCAATATCTACCAAAGAGCCTGAGGCTGGTCTACTACCACATCTACCAGGGATCTTCAAAGAAACAGTAAACTCCCCCACTGAGCAGATGTACAGACATAGCAATGAAGCTTAAAGCAAATGAGATATAGACCAGAGGAAAACCTATGTGTTTTTACTAATCTAAGACTTCACAGATGGCTCCATTGAAGGAATGCTCTACCCCACTCCATTAGAGTAAATGGAGCCAAAGTTGGTCATAGCCTATACTGTTAAAATGAACATTTCAGAAAACAAATGTCCTAGTCGACATCTGCTGCCACTAAGTGGTAAATTCCCATTTCAGTGGCCAAAGCAGGCCGGCCCTAAATAACTAAAGGGGCCCAACCGTCTGAAGTAAAAAATGGAACTGTTCCCTTCATCAAAGAACAAGGTTGTCCCTTTGTTAAAACCATTCTCAGGACCAGGGTGAAATGCAAAGGACGTTTGAAAAGATGTGTCCAAAAGACACATTTTAGGAAACATTGTAGAGACCTAGTTCTGTGCTGCAGAACTCCACCAAACGTCCCTTTTGAAGAATCCTCAATACAAGACATCCTTCCTTCTCACAAAAACAAAATCCAGAGATCACTCTTAGAAGAAAAAGCAGACAACAGCAGAAAGTGGCATGTGAAGAAAAAAAACACCTTCCGAGATGTTCTCTTTAAAGCAAGATGCTCAGTAAGACTATTGAACAACCACTTTTATTAACATTTAGGCAGCTTAGTGCCTCACAGTGCTCTGAATCTACCATAAAGAACAATGGTAATGGTATTTAAAACAAGTAAATAAATAGTTTTTAAGTTACAAACAAAAACCTTCTATCACATTCTTTAATAAGAACAATGAAGAAAATAATATGGAGGTAAACATAATTTTCAAGAAAAAAAAGCTTTTCTTTCAAGGACGGTCCCAACCCAACGTATCAAAGGAAGTGAATACCTAATTTTGACAAGAACATAAAAACACAAATTCACAAACAAACACACTGGCTGCTGTGACACAGCGGGGAAACAGATAAGTACTAATGAAAGAAAGTGTGGTCTACAGCAATATGACAAAATGAACCCAAACATTACAGAAAGTTGGAGATCTCCAATGAGCTGTGACAGGCTCCATATGAAATGAGAAGAGGAAAACAAACCATAAGGTGGAGCACATTTAGCAAACGCTGAGTTTCAGAAAAGCCTGGAAAGAATTCAATAAGGGGAGAAAGAAAAATGTGTTTTGACCTTAGACTTCTGAGGAATCAAGAACATAAATTACACTTGAAACATGAAATGGGATGGGTGTAACTCAGGTAATTCTGTGTAGCATAAATCATGTGATCACATTGAATTATCTCAGAATTTAGTGACATTAACCAGAATTATGCAAAAAAAAGAGCGATTCTGCATTCAGTACTATTAATCAGGACAAAAATGTCCCCTCCTACTAAATATGGACGCAAGGATGCATTTGAACCAAGAAATAGCGCTAAATGCAACAGAACAAGAATAGCACGCACAAGCAGCCACGCACACTCATTAAATGTGCTCTGGGGATAGCATTCACCCCCCCAACTTACTCTCAATGTATAGCGTTATTTTCATGGTGCTAAATTCACATTTTGCGCTACGAAATTGCGCTAAATGCAGCAGCGTCCCAGAGTGTGATGCAGCAAGCAGGAGCGAAAGACACACTACCCGCCTCTTGGCCCCTTTTATGGGCGGGCCGACATGAGTGATATGGTCACACTACCCAGAAGCATTCCAAGTGTTTCCAGGGTTGTGCCGGCATGAACGTCAATCACTGGACACCCCCTCACTGGGTGGGGGACAGAGGCGCATTTTTTGTCCAATATTGGAACAATGGCAAAAAAGCCCTGGGGGCTAAATAATAGGGGGTGGACTCATTCTCATTGTTAAGAATTATCTCCTCCAAACTGTATATTGTGGCATCGAGATGTTTGCTAATTTCCTGTACTTTATCATGAAAAATGAGGACAATGCAGCAACCAGTATTTGGCTGGGGGAATGCTGCTCCTTACAGCGCTTGGATTCCTCAAATGTTCCAGAATTGTGAAAATGCAATATAGAATATACATACACACAACTATGAACAGTAAATTATCTAGCAGGACATGCAATCTGAGTCACAAGCTTGATGCAACAATATTAAGTTGAGCAACAAACCCAATAACCTCACACACATCGCTAAGCGCTGCAAGAACCTACAATCAGAGCAGTATGCACAATTCGAACACCAAACCCCTAATGGAGAAATGCAGTGCCAGTACACACACAAATTTGAGCAGTAAATGCAGTGACTGGGCTGTGATCTGCCTGAGCAGTAACTGCAGTGTCATAACAATCAAGAGTGCAACAACCTCACCCTTTGCAATAAAGACCCTTACGGAACAGAGCTGTGAACGGGGAGCAAGAACTTGCACATATGGCATTATGTTCTATGCTAATACCACCATCTTGAGCAGAAATTGCAGAGCCGGTACTAAAACATACAACTCTGACTAATACATTTTCAAGTCAGAAAATAAAGCAGCCAATAAATGCAGTCCCAGGGCACACAACGAACAGAGCATTAAAAGTCATGTCAGATCAAGGCACTAAAATTGTACTGATCATTACCTGCAGTGCAAAGTACAACACCCCAAGCAGTAAATGCAGTGCTTTAAAGTTTCAACCCGAAAGGCTAAGCAATAAATACAGTGCCAGCACATATAACAATTTACTCACTAAGCGCATTTTTACTGCACACAACTACCTCTGTAATTATTCCACTTCAGCACACTAATCAAACTAAAAATAAACACGGGACCAGCACACAATATTTTAGCAATGACCGTGGTGAAGCATAGGAAACATCTTGAACTGTAAATGCTGTGCAACACTCACAGCAACCTAAGCAGTTCCTTCACAGGTGAACTTTTGCAGTACTTTCGGTGGGAGCACTCACATCAGTGGCTGCTTTACTTAACAGTTATCCTAAGTAAAGACATTTCCTACATGGTCTTGAGAGCTACAGGTAGCAGGCTTCCGACACTGACAAAAGGCTATGCATCCCTGCTGCCCACTCCACACCGAGCCAAGACATTCAACACACCTGATACCATTTCATGTACATCCACCCCCTGACATCAGACACTGAGTGCCTAACAAGAGGCCCTTGAGATCAACCTGACACAATGCACTGCGCCCATTTATTCCCACCATAACTGCTGTGTCTGGCTCAAATGCCAAGGTGCAATCTACAGCTGTATAGGACACAATGTTGCCCAACTATGGAACTCAAAACGATTAAAAAATAATGCAAAAACATGTTTGCTATTTTGCAAAGCAAGAAAACTCAAAAATATACAGCAAATATATTATCCAACTGTACATATATTTTTCACCTGCTTTGTCACATTTCTGAAATTGCCAATGTTTCCCTTCTCCTTTAAACTAGGAAATATTTCTTAAACTCCATCTGATCAAAGTCTGACCACAATTAAAAGAACATTCTGAGGTATGGGAACTCTTTAAATTGCAGATTTCTCAAAATGGGCACCTGATAAAGGGACTTTTTAAGCAATACAACTAAAAGCTAGGATACTAGAAACGGTGATAGCAGTGAAGGGGTCTCTTGTATTGTGTGTACGTGCAATAGCAGCAAGGGGATCAGAGTGCGTAAGTGAGAGTACAGCTGCTGCCCCCAAAACAGAGCTGCCATCTGCCACCCGCGGTCTGTGGCATGTCACCTTCGCGGGCTCATTTGTAGTTCATTAACCGCCATTGACTTAACAAGATTTATGCAAATGGCACCATAGGAGCCAGTGAACTCCCACCACAATCAAGTGATTATGCATGTACAATTCTCCACAGCAATGAAACATTAATCCGGAAAGCGCTGCGGTGCCACACAGTGCAAGTCCCTCCCGCTCGCAAGCAGCAGCTCCTCGGTTGGCACAGTCAGTCTTTAGGTCTCGCCTGCAGGCAACTTTTAGTTGTCTGTTGTCAAAGACCTATTGCACACAATACCAATACTTACAGTGAGCTTTGGACCATCCCTCTGCTTACCGTTGGAGGTCTTTCTTGCCATTCTCATTTGCTTGTTATTTGATGCCATTCCTTGCCCTCCTTGTGTTTGTCCTACACCTGGGGTATAGCTTCTCTATCAGTTTTTGAATGTATGACTTGCACAATTCCACAACTTACATTCAGGGGACTTTTCTTTCAGCGCCCCATGGCAGTGGATGTGTTTTATTGTCCCCCTTATCGCACGCTGCTTCCACTCAAACTCCAGCACATCACTCTAACATCTATAACGCCTTTACCCTCCAGATCACCTGTTACTTCCTCTAACCATCCCAAACTTTTTTGTTTTCCAAAGGCCTCCCCACACCCCACGCTCCTCCATTGCCCCCAAGTTGCCGTTGCTCCCTGCCCAACCATCTGCAGTTTACTTCTCCCCCCTCCACCCACTACTTTTTTGCTACCATAACCCATTTCACTTTATTCATAAACACAAATAAAAATGCAAATTTTTCTGTTTTTGTTTTGAAGGGCCCAGCAGCTACAGTGTGCAACTGGGTGGCTACTTTCTCTTTAATGCACTTTTGTTCATTTTGTGGTTTTACGTCTAAAAGATCGACATACTTGGTTATTGTAGACCAAGTTATACCAGCTGTGTGTTTTTAATTGGAGAGGTCCCACACGTAGATATTATCACATATCAGACTATGAAATGTACTGCCTCGCGCTCTATCACCTTATTCTTGTAAAAGCCTCGTGTCAATAGATTACGGTGCTCTAGAATTCTCAGATATAAAAAAATGAAGACTGCTTTCAATCGACTCCTCTGAAGTGCAATATCTTCACACTGGAATAATTAGTGCGGCTGACTACTGAGGTGCAGGTCCACATTAGCTACGTTTAATACATAACAAGACTCTAAGAGGACAGGAGGGCTGAGGAGGGACATTTCTTCTTCATCTCAGTGTCAAGTCCCAGAATCAAGAGTGTGCGATTCCGTTTAGGGATACCACCTGGCTGGCTTTCTATTTTGTTGTCCGGCTGGCACAAAAATAAGCAAAATCACCTAGAGCTGGCATTTCTGAATAGCGAATATAAATAGAAAACACTTTTAAATATGTTCTAGAGCTGCTTTAACTATCCCTGGCTAACAAATAAATACAGACAGAAAAGTAATGTGTCAAATCAATACATTCGAAATCATTTATAGTCCTGTTTAGCATCATGCCCCGTCCTTTGCAGACTCTTAAAAGTACAACAAATTGCCGGTATATTTCTTTTGGAAAGGCGGTAACCCCTTTTCCCTTACTTTCTCATAAGTACTTCGGAAGGCGTAAAACTGTCCACAGAGCTAAGCCTCCCCATAAACGAAGCAAAGCTCACGTTTAATCACTTCGTCATGAAAACCACTCACGAGGGGCCTGAAGACGTCCCCCATTTAGGAGGGATGCTTTTTGTTACAAAGCACCCCATGTGAGCTGAGACACTTAAGTGGAGATGAGTGGGACTCGCAACAACATCAGAATTTGCGGCGTCACAAGCGGGTCTAATGAAAGTTGCACATTATGGGCGAAAACGCACTCATGCGGCGCGACACGGTGAACCTAATCAAAGGTACACGTCCTTCATTAGCAAATTACAAGCGCGGGGCGCGCAGCTGACACGGGGTCGCGGATTATCCGCGCTAATTGCCTGGCGGCTTTCTCCCCTCAGCAGACGAGCCCCGTTCCCTCTCTCGCGAGGGGCTCCCGAGCAGAAGCCGGTTTTTACCCCCATCGGCCGCGGCAGCGATTGGCCCAATCAAAGCGCCCTCTACAAAGGCAGGCTTTGAAGCGCGCTCGGGCGCTGCGCTCCGTGTGCAGGCCGGCCGAGCGCACTTCATTAGGGGCTGTTGTCACATTGCAAGGCTCTCCTCCCCTCGCCCTCCTTTCACCCCACCCCTCGCGCCCTATTCTAATGATCCCATTTTCATACACACAGGCGCTGCCTCTAATTGATGTCAAGTGAGCGACTTGCACATTCATCGCGCCGTCGCATCAAACGGAGTCCGCCGAGCGCCTGGCGCAGCCATCACAAGGCGCTGCCGGAGCCGAGGTGTAGGGGCCTCCAATTACAGCCGCGCGGGGGGACACCGTCGGGCGGCGGGCGGGGGAGCTTACCTGTTTAATTGGGATAGCACGGCCGCTTCCGATGCTGTCTGCCCTGCTCTCCAGGCCTTTCTTCTCCTTCTCCGGGTCACTCCCTTTCCGGGACTGTACAGGGAAAAACAGGTGAGAGTTCAGAATCTGTTGGCGCTACAAGCTTCAGTCATCTTGTGGTATAAATCGCGCATTAACCTTACGAGGCAAAGCGACTACTGTTCGTCCAGGAACATTCATTTATTGTGCCAGCTACCCAAGCTCATTAAATGTTGTTGATATTACCAGAACGAGTTACCACTTAGGGTTTTTACAAAGAGAAGACCGGCAATTGTGGTAAAAGGCATCCTTATAACTAGGGCCACTGGAATATAGAGATTCTGCATTCACAACACTTTCTGCATAACTATGATTTTGCCGCTTTTGCTACCTAAGCCATCAACTGCTGCATAATTTAAAATAATAAATATTTAGTTTTTAGCTCAAACAAATAAAAATTTACAAAAAAGCGACATACTCCCATTCATAAAGGCTGATTGATTGGTAACCTTTCAGTTGCTTGTTGCTGTATTTCGGCGTTAAACTGGTACTAATGAGGTGAAACCTTTGCCCCAGTGTCAACATTTGTAAACATGACAAATTAAGTAATACTGCCACAAAATGTGCTGCATTATGGCACTTGATTTGGTTTTTCCTGCCACATAATTTGGTCTACCCCTGGCACATAATTCTAAGGGCTATGCATACAACACAAGTCTTGCAATGGTCACAGGCTTTTAAAAGACATGCCTCTGTAAATGTCTACAGTTCTTATCGGTGGAAATAATAAGGACAGAGGGCCCTTTATGGGTAAATGAAAGTAAGACCTTCTCAAGCATGATCCAAAAAGGACCGCCACATAACCATGATGGAGTGGACCCTCTACAGAGAGAGGCTAGTGTGCTCACAGATGCCCAGTCACTGATGCCTTAGCTCAAGGTGCATCACTGCAGGTACACAAAGATTATATGTTGATTGGTCCACTGAAGCTGGTACACTGAGTTTCATGTGGGTCTTCTGTGTGCCTCACGATTAGTGATGGTGGAAACAATGATCACTAATTGACCATCAACGTTCCTCACAAAAACAGAATTGGCGTGGAAGAAAATGATATGTTCCATTATGTGCATAAGTGAATCCTACAATACAATAACTAGTGAATGCAATGCATACCATATAACAGGTTTTCAACGTATGAGCTTTTCTACAATTTGAGGCCTAATTAATAATTTCCAGAAACCCTTCATTCTATAGCACAGACCAACACCCAGCATTGCTCAAATACACCACCCCTGAAAAAATTATCTCACAGGTAAAATGCAGACATTTTAGAACAACATATGCCACAGCAGACTTCCAATTTGATACAAATGGCTATTTTTTTTTTTTTTATTCACCCGGGTTGGGGTATTCTAACCGATGCCTACCACTGAGTAATCAGACCAAAGCAATGTACTCTGAAAAATATCAAAATGAAGCACTGGAAGTCTGCAATTGGGAATATCAAGTCGAATTACTAAATTTGCTGCAGATGGAGACTGGTATGTTTCTAACCTGACTGCAAACATAAGTTTACCAAGAGACAGAGCTCCATCCCCTTAGGACCTGCAACCACCGTGAGCCTGACCCCTTCCGGCGACTTCCAGCTTTCGTGGTGACTTCCTGCCACCTTGCGAGATGCGGTGTGACAGGATGTCCACGAGTCACGCTGTAGGCACGTCACTTCCGCTCTGCCTTTTAGGAGCAGAGCACTGACAGCGGCGACCACTCAGGATGGCGAATATTCCCACCCACCCAACCATTACTTCTTGGGGAACGGCATCTCTAATCCTAAGTTCACCCCTAGTCACCAGAGGGGTCCCCCGATCAGTGGCTGTTACTGCCAATCAAGGGTGGTGGAGGGGGGTGTCGGGTGGGGGTTATACATAATTTTTTAAATATATATATATATTTATATATATATGTACTTGCAACTGCTGCTCCCAGTCCTCCAGCTTCCGGCCGCTCCCTCTCTTTCGGCAGTCCCCACAGGCTCCCAATCCAGACGCTGCTCTCATGCTAAAGCAAGCATGAGAGCAGCGCCGGGACTGGCCTGAGCGGGCTGGTTTGACACTCGCTCAGGCACAGGGAGCCTGTGTCATTTCTCAATCCGGCTGTGTAACACAGCCGGGTTGGAGAAATGTAAGTGCACCTGCTGATCTGGGCCGGACTAAGACGCCAGGCCAAACCGACATGTGCACTTTACAGTGCCCGACGCTCCTCCTCCCTATGGCCTAGCCCGCAGCCTCCCCCTTGCATTCCACATTCCAAGCTGTCAGACAGTCAGCAATAAATTAAATAATAAAATTGTTTTATTATCATTTTGTCACTGCCCACCTGCCTCCAAACCAGACTCCTCAGAACAGCACCAACATTAGGGTCCGGCAGTCCTGAGCCAACCAAGGAATGTACACACCAGCTTAGGGACTAGGGCACACAGTTCACCTGGGGGTGAGCACGGGGCTGTACCCCTCAGGCAACTTGGCGTTTGGGGGGCAGTACCCTGGGATGCGGACAAGGATACAGTGAGCAGGGGCCACCCCTCATCAAGGCAGGTGGCTATACCTGTGTGGTCCAAACGGCGTTTGGGACTGCCGAAGGCCTTGGTGGCGGTGTTCATCAGTCAGGATTTATTAATTACAGCCGTTGTGTGCGCTAAAGGCTAATGCCATTCATTGGGCATAAGGTGGCACCTGTGCAATGCACATTTTTGCTTAAAATTCGACAGACAATAAAACAAATACAGTTATTAGTAGCATTAAACATAACATTTTCATATGGACATAAAATGTGAATGCCTGGAATTTTAATTAGGGGGTTAAATTGCACCTGCTGTCTGCCCATGGACAGCTACTGATCAGAGAGTAAACCATTTACTGCTTCCAAAAAGGAAATGCAAAAAGTTGTATTGTATAATTATTTTCAGGGCCTACGGATCCACGATGTAAGACTTAAACAACAAGTTACATACCTTCAGTAACGCTCTCTAGTGAATACTCCAACACAGTTCAGGGAGCTGCACATAATTGCTACCCCTGACATGCTGACATCAGTTTCATGTTCTTCCCTTTCCACAGAGCATCAAGAATTGTTTTTATCAGTTTATCAATTCCTAAATTGAGATGTTTTTAGATGTTAAAAAGAGGGGGCCAGTCCACAGAATGGCGAGGTGTTAGGGTGATGAGGAATCAGCAGTTAAATAGTGTTTCTACCAGAAAGACCATTACCAAAGATAAGTAACTTGTTCTTCTGATAGATACTTGTAGTTACATATTCCACACCAGACAAATACTAAGCAGTACCTCGCCAGGTGGATGGCCTGTGGTGTGGACTCAGACCAAAGGTTATGCAGCACTGACCAGGCAAAATATCCTTCGAGCTGGCCCTGGCTTTAAAAGCACTACTGCTTTGTCAACATGTTCACTGAAGCCCAAGTCGCAGCCTAGCAGATGTAAAGGACAGGCACTCTGTGTGCCAGCACAACGGTAATAGCCTTAGCCTGGTGGAATGGTCTTTCAGAGGCTGCTTCTTAGCCAGTGCTTAGCAAATCCTAATGCAGAGGAATATCCACCTTTACAGACTCCTGTTCTGCATAACTGTTTTTTCTTCGCTCCAGACAGAGAACTCCACAAATAGTTGACTGTCATTCAATGGTCCTTGGTACTATCAACGTTAAATCTTGAAGCCATTTTAAGGCCCAGCAGACGGAGCCTCTCCTCTTTCAAGATGTGAGGGGATTAAAGAACACTGCAGGGTGATGGACTGACCACTGTGGAACGGAGCCATGTATTTTGGCAAGAATTCAGCTCGTGCCCTCAGAATCAAGTTGTCAGTGAAAATGAGTGGTGTTGGGCAAATGCACTGAAAGTACCTGAAGTTCACTCATGCAACAGAGCTGACATATTAGCATAAGAAAGACTATCTAAATTGAATACCCTGCCCTTTTACTGAGATAGGAGGCCCTCAGGAAGAGGACAGCTGCTCATGACCAGAGAGTCTAGGTATCACACACTCCTGTCTCAATCCAGAGCCGCCCGATTATCTGGGCCCAGTCATTCCTGATCTTTTTCAGAACTCGTAGGAGAAGAGACCAGAATTGGAAGGGCAAACTTGAGTCTGATGCTCCATTCTAGCCAGAAATTCTCTCTTAACAAGTGTTCTAGTGGAAACTCCACTTCACAAAACCTTCAATACTACATGTTCTCTACAGTGGCAAAAACACCTAGCAAGGGTGTTTACCACTATTGGAAGATGTCCTGCATCACCCCTGGATGCAGACACCAATCTTGATCTGCCAGACACCACCTGCTCAGTTCGTCCACTCTGGCTTTTATGGACCCTGCCATGTGATTCATGATCAAGAAAATGCTCGGACATTCCTCCCACCTCTAGAGGTAGAGAGTCTCCTGACCTCGGACCCAGGACCCCACTCAGATTTGCTTATTGCAGTGCTGCATGACAGTAGAGTTGTCCATCAAAACCTACACCAGCCTCTCCTTGATAAACAGCAGGAAGGCCACCAGACGAATGGCCCGCAACTCCAGGAGACTGATGTGGAGCCATCCCTGCATTGGAGAGGAAGGTCCCCTTATCCCCACTTGCTAAAAAAATGACCTCCCCAACACAGCAATGACACATCCATCACCATGGTCAGCTCTGGATGCAGAAGGGACAGGGACCTGCTGATGGACCAACTGCATTTGAGCAGCTACTGCTTCAAATCCTGAGCGGTCGCCTCTGCGGCCATATGGCATTGGTCAGATTACCTTGATGTTGGGTCCATTAGAACTTCAAATTCCGTTGCAGAGTCTGCATGTATCATATGGTCTAGCTAATGGGGAGGATGCAGGAGGCTAAGAGGCCAAGATGCCTCCCAGCTGCTATTAAAGCGATTCAAGATAGAGCCTGAAACATCAGGATCATAGCCCAAAAGTCTTGTTCTTGTTGTGGCAGGGAAAGCACTGAACTCCACTGTGTTCCAGAATGCTCCAGTGAATGGAAGCCTTGCAAAGAAGTCAGGTGAGACTTATGCTCATTGATTGTGAACCCAAAAGATATCAAGATGTTTGCGGTCATCCGGAGATGACAGCAAATATTGATTTCCCCAACCTCTGAAGATGGGCCATGACCACAGGCATATCTTCTGAACACCGGAGGGGCACTGGTGAGACAAAAGGGAGCACAACAAACTGAAAATGCTCCTGGCTTACCTTGAACCGCAGATAATGCCTCTGAGACTGCATGCAGGTATACAAAAGTAGGTGTCCTAGGACATCATCCGGTCACCTGGGTCCAGAGCAAAGAGCATCTTGGTCAGCATGAAAATTTCGAATTTGTCTTTTCCCAGGAAGGCATTCTGAGGCAGGAGGTTTAAAGTAAGCATGATGTCCTGTTCTTCCTTAGAACTCCCCCCTCATTTTCCTGATTCTGGAATCCTCTTGATTGCACCTCTGGAGAGCAACAGTTGTACCTCCTGGAACACAATGGACAGGTGATTGTGGGATATCCGCTTTGGCGTTGGAGAAATAAAAAATGGGGAATAAAGAAAAGGTTGGGCATTGCCATTTTGAACTTTTTTTTAAAGATCCATCTGTCTGATGTGATGGATCGCCAACTAGCGAGGAGTCAAATCTTGTCCCCCAACAGTTGGGCATGCACCTCTACGGGAAAACTAAAGTGGTTTAGTGGCAATTGTGGCAGGGGAACAGAAAATGGAAAATGCTCTGCAGGCCTGCACATTGCCTGCCAGACCCACATCAAGGCCTCAAAAGGAATGAGGTGCTTGCAGCACTAGTTGGGAAAGCTGTCTCTGTCTATACACTAACCCTCTTGAATAGCCTCTAAACTTTGTGAATCGATGCAGGAACTGTTTAGCAAGTGCCCACAGCTCGAAAGAGTACACAATAGTTTTACTGTCCTTAAAGCACTTTAAAGCAGAGTGTGCTTTCTCACTGAAAAGGTGGGACCCATCACAGGGTCCTAAACATGAAGGAGGCCGATACCCCACCAGACAATCCTGTGGAACGCAACCAGGGGTGTCTACAAAGTACAACACTAGTATATACTGTAATTCCTTGGCAATCCATAGTATCCAGACCTGCGCAGGTAACATCCTTGGCCGTGTCCTGTCCATCATGAACCATATGAACCAAATGGGCCCTAAGGGCCTTTGATACTGCCGGCAAGATCTCACTGGCCATATCATACGAGGCATGTGTTTAACAACCCAGCAAACAAACAGCATTCAATGTTGTAATGCTAGACTTGCTGAAAAAAACATGCACTTGCCGGTAGCTTCAATACCCTTGGATTCTCTGCACAGACGAGTGGTTGAAATTGAGTTAGCATTCATCTTACTGGCCGAGGCGGGCATGACAAGGCTCTCTAGGGTGGGGTGCTTGGGGTGAAAATGCAGGTCACCAGCCACCGGTTCTGTGACATCTGTCCACCTGCAGTTTGAACAGGCAGGCAAAAACAAGCCTCCTATGATGTCTGGCCTCCTGCAGTTTATCATGTGGGCATGAACAAGGCTCTGAAGTAAACAAAAAAGTATCAGTGTGGGCAGTGTTAAAGGGTAGCAAGGGCACAGATGTAGCTAGCTAGACCCCAAGATCCCCGTGAGGGCATTCATTTTGGTCCTAACAGATGGCAGCTGTAGTTCTAGTGCCTCAGCTACCACGACTGCAAAGAAGGAACTCTTACCAAGAGGTGAGTTAAGCTCTCCCTCAGGCAAGGTGTCAAGCCCACTGGCATTTGTAAATCAATGTATAAGAAATAATGTAGTAAGGGGGAGCAAGGCATCACCATCATCCTCATCTTGGGGTGCCCTCTGCTCTGGCACAGCATCAGTCTCAGAACCACAATGGTAACGGAGCCTCAGCTGATAGGTGCGACATGGCGGAGGCACAGAGTCAGGTTGCATGATGGCCAGTTGCTGTATTGTACATTTGTGGCATGATGTCGGTTCTGGGCCTTACATTTGCATCAGCACTGGATCCTCTTCCGGGGCTGTCAATACCAGGCTGGTGTAGCAAGGAGCAGCATGTATCTTCGGGCCAGAGAAGAAGCCTGTACACAAGTTTGTGGTGGCCAGTTAAAGGGTCCTATTGGGAAAAGATTGTTGGGGATAGACTCGTCCGTAGTAACCAGACTGCCAGCAATAGACTTGCCACCGGTGGTAACACAACTGTGAGCCCTTCTGGTGCCCAAAAGCACACTACTGGGAGCTGAAAGTGCACAGAAAATGCCCCTATCTGCTGCAGGGTTGATGACAACCAGTGAAATTCGGGACACATGAACACAAGCTAAGGAATCGTTTCCTTGGCCAGAGACCTCCAAGGGGTGCGACTAACACTGTGACTCTCTTGCGTCTTTTCTTTGAAGTCAAAAGTAACATGAAGGGGTCGAATCTTGAGTGCAAAGTTTAGTGATCATGGATACAGCCTCATGAGTCGGACCTTTGTGAAGTCATGGCTACTACTTCTTTTGTTCTTTAGTATATAGCTTTCCCTTCTGGTCTTGGAGTGCTTTTGGCTGCATAAAAGCACACTTATAGCATGACTTAGGGTTCTGGCCTGAGCCCAGACACCGAAGACACCTTGTAAGGTTGTAGGACCAAGATCTGCTTGCTGTAGTTGCTGCGTGGCTTGAAATATGTCGTTTTGGGTAGGGACATCGTTTCCTAGCACACTGATGAAGTAGTTTGGAAAGTCGTCTGAAAACTAACAAAGCTGGGTGCACAGCTCAGGGTCAGTGTCTGAAATTTCAGAAAGAAAGGAACTAATGTCAGGGGAGTGTGGAGTCAGAGCGGACCCACATGGCACCACCTAGCAGCGTGTACAGCAGGTGCATGGGGAATAGTCTATGGTGAGGAATCTGCAGCTATGAATATCCATAAAAAAGCTACATAGAGTATAAGCGAAGACCACCCTGCAGACCAGGAGTATAGGCAGTTATGGCTACAGAGGGTGAGACAACGGAAATAGGAAGGAAGAATTGGAGGTAATGAAAGGAGGGAAACTAAAGCAAGGTATAGTAAAGAGTGAGGAAAAAACAAGAGTGAAGGGATAACCTCTCCGACCCAGGGCTTATGGTTGTATGCACACAAGAGGAAAAGAAAAAGTATGAAAAAAACTAAACTACAAGACAAAAATAACAAAACGAATACTACAACAAAGAATGGAAATGGGAAATTACTTCAAACAAAATAACAGCAGAAAATTCAAGCAAGCCAAAATTGACACATGGAACCAATGTCAGGCAAAGTGACTGGCGTGGTGCCAGGCTGGGCTTCTCTGGCAATGACAGCAGCAGGTGTCAAACATGTATGTGCTGGCAGTGATCATGGCTAGGGCGAACAAAGGAGTAGTTCCAATGCTTAGTATGGACTGGTATGGTTGCAGGGAAGCATGGCCTTCCTAGAGTGCCCTGCACTGAAAAGCAATTTTGAGCAACACATTTGCAAGATCTGTAAGCACTACATCACCCCTACAGTATTACCTACACAGCTGTATTTTATTATATTAAATTCATAACTAGACTACTACAAAACGTGTTAAGTAAAATAACCACGGCTGACAGTACAGGCAGAAGAAGCGCACTTGGCAGAGAGGATTGTACAATAGGGCTGCAGTTTATTAAGGTGTGTTGGAATCCAGATGCATGCAGTTCCAAAAACACTGGTGCTGGCAAAGTTCTCTTATTAATCTAATGTGGGTCTATGTGCCTCCTGGTGGCAATGACAGAGATTAGCCTGATGTGGCCCCAGGTTTTCTTAAATTGGGGCGAGTTTTATGAGGTTCATAGATTCCTAGAGAGACACATCAGAATGGCGAGGGCCCAAGTGAACCTAGGTTGGGAATGAGCCAGGCAGGCACGGTGGGTGTTCATGTGCCCCTTGCTGGGAATGTCCCAATACGTACCGCGTTGGGAGGGGACTACACACAATTGTTTCCTCTGACTGCCTGCTCGCAATGACACAGGCATCTTTGATGAGGTTTCAGGTTCACTCCTTCCTGGGAATGACCAAAGTGCCTCTGAGGTTAGGAATAAAGCAAGCAAATCTAGCTTGGCTCAGTTCTGACATGGTACTAATACCGCACTGCATGGCGTTACTTAGAGATGGGACTTTTGTGAACATTCACTAATGGTGACCATAATCCATTGGAGGCGCTGGCATATTTTGAGCTAGTCCGAGATTACCACTGTTTGTAGTAATCGAAGACCAATTGATGACAAAAGCTTTGCCCCTAATTGCAAAGTTCCAAATTCTGGCAAGACGACACATACATATAGTATTCAAAACTAACACAGTGAAGGCAGGAGCAAAAGAAACACCCTCCAAACTGAATGGGTGAATACACTGCCAAACAATTAAAAACCTCTGAAATGCTGCTAGAATAGAAAATATTCAAACAAATCCAGCATCAGACTGCAGCCTGTAAAGGCTTTGCAGACATCTGGAAACTGCATTTCAGACGTTGTCACAAATCAACGACACTGTCACCAATCAGGGAATGCAATTACACAGGTAGCAACAGCCAAACATGCATCGCAGGACTTGCGAGGATTCATCCCTGTATGACACGCACGATGATCAGTCATCCCGCCTGGACGACCTGCCACCAAGGAAATGGAGCTTGCATCAGTGCACGAGAAAGAACAAGCGAACCAGGCCATTTCTTTGCTAGGACAATTCGGCACCGCATTTCTTTTCTAAATGGAAAAGGATTATCGCAAAGCACAACCCCAACGATTTCACTGCATTAAAATATCCTCATTCCCTCCCAGAAAAGTGTGCAGACACCAAGATACTACCTGAACATCACCCACCCATCTCGGGCACCACTCCTGCCTTTCTACCAGTTCTTTTGGAGCACCTGAGCTTCCTGTGCGAGGCACTGGGCAGGCGGCACCAGTGGAGTTACCTGTATGCCTGCAAACTGCCACGTTTGCCCCAACATATGACCCACAGCACGGTCAGCGTTTAAGGACTCGCATAGGCATTTCTGCTGACAGGAGGAACACCCACAACACATTTTAAAACACCTCACTTGTTTATACTCCTGATATATATATTTTTTTAAGGTGGGGTGCCAATGTTTGGGCACAAATGATGACGAGAGGCTCTGAAGTGGCCAACGTCAACAATAAATTATGAATACACCTTTTTCTAAAAAGAACAAATATCTTCACACCTGTGATCTTCTCAGACTGCACAGGAAGTTTAAGTTGCATGCAATCATTAAGAATATAGCCACGTCGGATAACGGAGATTACAGGTAGGCAACTTAGGCTTCACCTCTCAGCCGATTTGTGCTATCTTACAATCACATACAGAAAAAGACAAGTGTACTAAAAATGGATTGAATATTTTTTCACAGCAGCCCTGGCTACCTTGGAAGCTGATTAGCACAGAAGCCTGTAAGTATTTTGGGAAGGAGCCTGTGATGCATCTTAAGAACCATGACCTCCCTATTTAAAAACGTAAACCAGAAATGAGCAAAGCACAAAACAAAAGGTCGTGTGGCAGAAATAAAAGCAACAATAAAAACATTTAAAAAATAAAATACACCTACTCTCATTTGTGCCTGCCCACAAGAGAAGGTTCGATAAAATTAAGAAGCCACAAAACAAGATTTCTGATGGGCAGACCTAAGTGTCAAATAAAAATTTTATTCTCAAAGGGTGCTAGCAAATCTATGGGTTAGCCTCCCATAAAAGACTAGACACAAAAGCAGTCCCAGAATTTAAAAATACCAGTGATATTCATGGAAGAGAATAAGTTCAGTGCAGAGTTTTTCAAGAGGCTGGCAAGTGTGCCCACTAGGTCTTGGGGATCTCATCTCCCATCAGCATGTTTGAGTCCATGATGGGCACGGGAGGTCTCTTTCAGTAGGACAGAATACTGCACTTGGAGAGAGTGATAGAACATTGCTTTAACTAGCCAAAGATAAGATGCAAGTTGAATGTCCTCTCAAGGATGATTAAAACCTCCTGCAATACACCACTTACAGAATATTTTACGCTTAAAATATTGGAACAGAAAGTTATCAATGAAGGCTAATTGGCCTACCCGTGATCCATTTTCTTGTATTGTTTATGTGGATTTAAAGTAAACTATTAAACAATTTTTTATTTACAAAATCTTATTTTTTTAATCAGACAGGAAGAAAAATCTAAAATTATTTTTTAAAAGAATTATTTGTTAAGTTAGTTATATAATATAAATAAACAAGTCCATACCCAGCTCACTGATAAACCGTAAAATTCTACTATTTCTATACATATTCAAAAACGATCTTAATCCACCCTTAAGGCAGATACCATGCATGAAAAGCGACATGAGTTAAGCAGCCAAATGTACTGCTGCCCAATCACAGTTAGACATCTCTACCCTCATCTAAGATAGGTCCTCTGTCTAATACCTTTCAAAGTTCTAGGAACAATATAAAAGATTGCAGAACCACGGTTAAAAGCCAAGGCCCTTACAATCATGATCATTGCTTCAGTAGAGATCTTGTCTTTCTGGATCACACTGAGGTGGATCACCTGTTACTTGGTAAAATCCATATTTTAGGACTTCTTTTAAGATAGTAGCTCCAGTTCTTCATTAAGTACTTGTTTTAGCTGTTACTGCTGACACTTTGCCCAGGGTACCTTAAGCAACAGCTCAATATTTTCATTATTTTTGCAGATTCTCTGCTCTGTCTCAAAACTTTGGAATTGGCCTGTGCAAACACTTCTAGACCTCACTGAATACAACACAACCTTTCCTGCCTCCTTGCTTCATTTTTAAATGTCTTGTTATTGAGATGTTCACTTTAATGAATACTCCTTTGACGTGAATTCATGCTGAGAAGCAGACCAGAGTGTTTCTGCACTGTTTGACCATCGGATGCTCTAAATGAGTTTGCCATTCCAGTAAATCAGGAGGGGTGCTTAAGAGACTATGGTCACTTTGTGTGCCAGCTTCTTGAATGAATCATTTAGCAAATGTATTATTTTTCTTTTACAGTGATAGTTGAAAATAAGAGAAAGACAAGTGTGAGACTGTGATCATGTTTTCAAATAGCTCACTGTTCATTCAAAGACTACCTGTACACTCATCTGGAGTTACAAAAGAAGACAAGAATAATGCAGAGTCAGACGTCACAGCAAGGCCATGAAGATCATGACTGCAAAGTAAACTGCCTAGCAGAAAATTATGTTTGAAAAACTGAATAGATTGTGGAAATTTAAAATTGAAGATAAGTGATACACTTTCATTCTGAGGCTAAAAATCATTTTTTACAAGACCCAAGTAGTCCAATTCTTTGTGGAAGTACTATGATACCTGGAGACCAACATATTAGTTTAGCTATGAACTCACTCCCTTCTCATTCAAACCACACTGTTTCTGGGGTACTTGCAGGATAGGCGCGAGTCCAAAATGGAGCACTTAAAATTGAGTTGTGGTGTTCTTCGATGGTGATTTTCAATAATGTGCTGTGTTCATCTGTTCAATGGTCTGCCATAGCTAATATCTTTCACAATATAGGGGATACGACATCTACATGTCTATATACAAGTCTGTGCCTTGCAAACAAAGAAAGCATTCACAATTTCATTTCAATGCTATGTTACGCCTGCACAAGTATACTACTGGGTGCTGAAGTAGCATGAACACTATATGGATACTGAAAAAGCCAGCACTGGCTCTATGTTCCCTTTTGACATAAAAGGATCCACCTCTTACTCGAATTACTGCACTATTTGTCATTAAATTACTTTATTTGCTACGAGGCATTTCTCTGAATGTGTGCACAATTGTGACCGGGTTTGTTTGTGTCTAGTCAAACATTTTTCCTATTCTCTCAGAAAATACGGTGCCATCTCCCCTTCCATGGTTCTGTGCTGAAGAAAAGACTCAAGCTTATGCTCTATATTTGAGAAGTATAACCGATTTGAACGGCACAGCACCATACTGTCTATCTGAGCTACACCACTTGCTGAATGTTGATGCCATAAGTAATTTTGGAAACAATGTTTCAGATAACACCCTTTGTGTTAGTTGCTAAGACGCGAGTTGAAATAGTCATTCTCTGCTGAAGATCTTGCATGGCTGTGGTGTTTTCCACCTTGACATTATGAGTTCCTTGCCAGAGACTGCTGAGGCATCAAAAGATAAGTTGTGTACAGCTGTTATTCTGGTTGGACTCTTATGCTAAGCCAGGGAAATATTTGTAGGGTGAATACTACAGTAACATTTCTAGTGGCCCAGTTTTCTACTTTTCGAATAGCTGAAACTGTTCTATATATCTCACTGAATGCAAGTTTTCCATTTTTACTAGGACAAATTATTCTTAGTTACAGTCCACATAAAGTCTAAAAATTTCTAGCTTTGACCGATGGACCCCTATGATACCACACAACAAAGAATGAAGCAGCCTAAGTTCTCAGAAACAAAAACTTTATGAAACACATATTCCTTTGCTGCATTCTCTGGTCTCTTACTGTCATTTCATAGGAGGGACAGTGTTCGGCTGTATGAAGAATAGAGTCGCAACAGCTGCTGGGTAAGCTCTTAGGACATTTGGTGCTAAAAAACTCCCACTCGCATGGAAGGTAACTTTAATCAAAGAGTTATTTTTACACCAAGTCATTCACCATAAAACAATGTAAAAATGTGACTGTTTCCTTGCATTTAAAGGAAAAGGATATTGTGTTTGTCCAGTTTCGTACTTTAAACACGGGGGTCTATTTGTTGTTTCTGAACATGTACAATCTGATACACTTTAGTTTCCTCTGTTATCTTGCAAAAAAGATATATAGTGAAATCTGCCATTCGTCCTAAAATGTATTTAAAATGGAAAGATTACTTATGTTACATTCAACTTTTCGATCACTGAAATTTTCACTGAACAGTTTATCCTGCGATCCCAGAGCACATTATCAGAGAGAGAAAAAAAGATGTGTGTGAGAGAAAGTGTGTAAGAGAGTTAGTTAAAGAGTGTGTGTATGAGAGACATTCAATGGTAAATTGTTTTTTGTGGTGCACGATTTTGCAATGCACACTAGAACAAAGGTGGAAATTACAAGGCAGTCATTCACACAGTAATTTGTGCAGGTGGTTAGCAATAACACTAAAGCTGGGGGACAAAGACTTATTTTTTCATTGTCAGAGTTTGAGAGAGACAGGAGGAGGAAAATACAAAAATAAGAGAACCATTACAAAGGAAGAAGAGCAGGAAGGACAACCTGCAAGAATGAATGAAGGATAGAAAGTTCATATAGCACAGCAGCTCCCCAACAAGGTGTCCCGGCGCTAAGTAAACCCAACACAAAGAACTGCAATTTTAGATGGTGTGAAATAGGCAAGTTTGGAATTGTATTTAAAGCATAGTGCCAAAGGGATGGCACAAAGAGAGGAACGAAGCACATTACGCAGTTTAGGAGTAGGAAAAGAATGGGAGCATCCTTTCACTAGCCCTTTCGCCTCTGAATTTGACTGGCGCAAAAGGGACAATCTAAGCAGTCTGTTGGGGGAAGACGACAACGATGTCTGTCCAACAGATACTTGAGGCCTTTCCCATGGAAGGTGCTGAAAGCCTGCACAAAGCATTTAAAGGCTCTCCCCTTTTGTACCAGAAGCCAGTGTAACTTCTTCAAATAGGAGGTGACTGCATGCTTATAAGGAATGTTTATGCTAGTAACCTGGCTGCAGCATTTTGAACCACCTGGAGCCCCCAAACCAGATAGTGAGGAAGACCCAGATTGAGTGCGCAGGTATAATCCAGCCATGTAGTGATTAGGGAATGGACAATAGTCTTACAAGTGAAGTGTTGTAGGGCACAATTTTAAGGATTTTTCTATGAGAATTCAAGAGTAAAATTAAAACACACGTGTAGAGGGTGGTAAAATAATACAGCATGAGGTGGAACCAAGACCAGGCAACCTCAGTATTTTGTAATCCTGGCATTCGTCAGTGCCAGCACGAGCACCTAAGAAAAAAAAGTGGTCCCCGCCCTTCTTTTCTGTATACAAATTAAGTACTTGTTTCCAGTTTATTAACTCTGCTAGAGAAGGAAGTATTTGACCCACATGCACGGTCACACTAGAGTTATTGGAATGACTCATCTTGGCTGCTTTAGTTTGACAATTACTTTCAGTATAGCACAAATTGGTGGAGAAGCAGAAGGAAATACCTCTGACCAGTTTTGAGCACTTGAAAGTGCATTCCCTACAGAGCAAAGCTCATGATACCTGATTGCATGTCTTGGTTATTTTGAATTTTTTGCCTTTTCAAAAAGGTAAATTTGGGGTTAGCTGGAGAGATTGAGGACAACTGAAAATGTAGCAGAGGATCCACTCGTGATGTCTTGAGATAGTTCTACTCAGGGTACCCACCTGCCTGTTTTGTGCTGTCAACACATAAGTTATGACAGGATTTTGATTAGCCAGTGCCATGTAACCTGATGGTCCTTCAGGAGGGATCTCAAACTTGCTCATCCCTGTTTTTTCAGACACGCTGTCCTTGTGTTGTCGGTCTGGATTTACATCTGTTTATTTGCCAAGAGCTGGTCAGCCAGCTTTGAGAGTGTACTGCACCTCGAGTCCTGGCAGGACTATACAATATTAGGAATCCTTTTTGGGGCCATGGTTCTAAAGGCTAACAAGAACTTTGAAGGTGCAGGAATTCATCGCACAAAGAAGTAGGAAGATCCTTAAGGAATCTTTGTTAAGGATTGGTACGCTGAGCGGCCACTTGTTATAGGTGGAAAACTTCCTTTCATCTGAAGGATACATTTTTGCCAGATATGTCACCATTAACAATTTCATGTAGTGAATCTTCAGCACTGGGGTGGTTAATGATTTCTTAAAGTTGGAGTGCTGCCCTAAACACTGAATCACTGTCACCTGGACATCCCTACATACGTCTTCCTTTAAAATGAAGATGAATGACAGAACCTGGAATTTTTTTTTTTTTTTTTTTAACTATGACTCAAGGGTGCTTTGTTCTCTCTGTGGGAGAATGGAACACAGAAATAATAATCTTTTCTTACATACGTATGCAATCGCCTGTTCTGAGCTTCAGAAAAAAATAATGCAAAGCCAGCAAACTGAACTTTCCTTTCTTCAGCCAGTACCTGGATTTGCAATAGGTGTGATTTGTTTCTTCTGACCCCTTTTTCCTTACAAGAAAGTATCTTGAATAGATGTCCTTGTTTTTGCGTGGCCATGACATTCATTCTATTGCCGGTTTTGTGCTGCCATACAGGAGTGTCCTTCAGATACTGATCTTAGATTACATTGTTTGAACTCTGTGGTTAAGCTTCAGAGTACAGTCTCTCTTCACAAGATATGGTATTAATTTGTGGTTTATTAATTTGACACATTTCCAGGTATTCAGTAATGCTGATTGCTGTTAACAGTATTCCTCCCTTGAAGATCTAGGCTAAGGATAACAAGGTTTCTAATTGTGCTGCTGCTTGTGAGACCGATAAATGAACTGACGGTAACATAGTTGCACAAATCTGTAATGTGGCAATAAATATTCCTTCTTTCTTACAAGACTTACATTTTCCGACTTTAAGAGTGTCTGGATCTGCCTTTATTTTATGCATCTCACCACCATCAGCATTAGATCTAAATAGCATTATCTCTCTGCTGGGAAACTGGTTATGGCCCAGTAAGTCAATCCATAACAAGCGTCTCATGCTAACCGTAACAGACTCCGTAGAGATCTGCCCTGTTTAGTAATGCTTTAATTGCCTAATAGATACAATCTTGCTCCTATTGACCACTTCTAGGAAATCATATTTCAATTCTTGGAAGATAGACATCAAATCTTTGGGTAGTCCAATGAAGAGCGCTCTTATTAGCTTACAGGACAAGGGGGCTGCTCTTTTCAGCAGCTCGTGGTGGTTGCAGGGAGCTGCACGGGTTAAGTACTACAACAATTACTAACCTTACTGGTACACGTGTAAGTTTTTCTTGCATTTGTCTTAGAAAATGACTTTGCCAATGACTTGAGTTGCCTTAGCATCAGTCAGAAGAGACTCTGGAGTATTCCTTATCTCTCAATCTTTTGCCTTCACAATCTCTTTATGTTTTTCTTCACATTTCCAATGCCAGTTGGGAAATCTGAGGATGTAGAGGGAACTTCAAATCAAAGACATTGTGGTGGAAGAGAAGAAGAAACTCTGCAAAAACACTACACAAAAACTGTCTGAAAGAGAAGCACCACTGAGAGTCGTCAAGTGGTACTGAAGTAAATAAAAATGTAAGTGAACTTATAAAACAACATCTGGTAAATTGTATCAGCCAAGTAGTCATGTATCATGAATCTATACAGCAAACAATTGACTGAGAATCATATCTCAAAGGTTTGGCCTCAGGTACTTCTGGGTTCAACTTGGGACTCTGCCGTTTTACCTTTACATAAGTCTGTGCTGCCCAGGTTCATTCATTTTTTCACAAAAAAAATGTTCAGAAGCTACTTCCTCTGGTTTGCCAATTAAAAACGTTGTTGGTCATACTGGTAAATGTGTATCTCAAATACGTTTCCCTAGTATATGTTCCTTTGTCCCATTTGCAGGAGCAATTACTTACTGTTCTTTAATTCAGTGAAAATTTCTGACAGAATACTTTTCTACTTTTTGCTGCCGTGACCTAAAAACCTAATGCAAGAGGAGGAACTAAGTGAGAAGCTGTATGGAGGATCGGAGGAGGTACCTCAGAAGTGTAGACAATAAAACAAACAAAACTCATCCATTTATGGAGACAAAGGAAAGTGAAACCATTTAAGGAAGTGTGGTTTCTTGGTTACTAAGACGGAAAGAGATCGCTCTCCAGCGCTGACACTTAACATTGTCAGTGAATGTCTTTGGCTCAGGATTCTGACAATTAAAGTGCTGAAACCGCCTGATATTCAAAGTTCCTATATGGTCATGTACTGCACCGTACACGAAACGGAATTAAGGAAGCGTGTTATCATCATGTGAATGCTTTCAATCTTTGGTGGCAACAAAAATCTGAAAAACTTCGATAGACTAAGACCTAACATTAAAAACATAGAATACGAGGCAGATCCGCCCTCCCTCCTTCCAGTGGACCAGAGACAATCAGAAGACCATCCCATAAGCCACAGAAAAAACTTGCCGCATGTTTCTCTCTATTTATTTCAATTTTGCTTAATCTAGCTCCTATTTTCCCTCCCTACTCAAACCCAATCATCAACCATTTCCTTCCTGTCTCACCTTTCCAACTTTTTCATCTAAACTCAGGTTCTTGGAGTGCTTTGTTGCCTCCATCCCGCGGATATCTTACGCTTCCTCCTGTTCCCTCTCGCAGGGCAGCCAGCTCTCCTCCTGTTATCCTCTCTTTGTATGGCTTTAGGTAATTACACCTTTGATTCACGAACATGATTGAACCCTACCTGAAATAATATTTCTTGTTACTTTCTGGTGATGCTATGAAGTGCCTTTTCTTTTAAGGAATATTGTGCCTCTATTGTGTTTTATCTGTACAGCATCCTGATAGTTTCCCAGTAGATAGATCATTGCCCTAAAAATGTGCAAAAAATAAATAAATCATAGGGTGCAGACATAGCTGCACATTGAAGGTGGCTGATAGTTTATACTGATACAAGAACAAAGTGTACTCTTGTTTTATAAGAGTCCTCCATTGCATATGAGTCATCCATTTTTTGACTGCAGCTTAAGTTCAAGTTATTTCAGAACCCCTTACCAATTCTACTCAATCTGGAAATACCAGATGTAATTTTCATATATTCCAAATACCAGAAATACAAGGAAGCTCCAAGGGCAAATGAAAGGAACGAAGATTCATCACCTCAGTCTTGGTCCTTGGCTTCTCTTATACTCATCATGGCTTCAGTGGAAAACACGTTTTTGTGAGACTGATCATGAGTAAGCCACAGCGCGTTTTGTGTGGCCTAGTTAGGTCATTGCGTGGGGCTAAGAGAGCGCTTGGGAGTAGTTTTCAGCCACATTGTCAATGAGTACAGGCATACAGCCTTTGGTACAAACCAACACATCTGCTGAAGGGTTATTTTTGAAGGGGTACTTTACAGCTTCCACATGTAGACTACGACAACCACTTGGAAAATAAGCACCGGGCCTGTGCAGTGTTTAGGAAGACATGCTATCCGGACTACACACGAAAAAAAGACTGATAAATTTACGAACAAGGCTTAAGGACAGAGATTAGTTAGGAAGCAAGGTGGTCATTTTTTACATAAAATCAGCAAACAGGTATTGAGCGGCATGCCCAGCGTGTAGAAAGGATAGGACAGAGTACAGACAGGTTATGGTAGTGGCTGCATAAGGCACAGAAACAGGCATGGACAGGTATTGAGAAGGCATCTTACAGGGAAAGACTACACAAGTGGTAGCACTGCCTTACACAGGCAGCAGCCGGAAAACGCAGTGGAATGACTGCACAGGCACTGGTACAGCTGTTGACAGCTGGTTGGTATTAGGGCTGCACAGGCACACCACAACTGCTGCCAGCGGTATTTGGTACAAAGCAAACCTGCAAGGGCTGCAATAACCATACAAATGAGGTGGGAAGATAAAGGTTAAGAGTTAGCCAGAGGTTGCATATGGGCTGGTACGAGTAACTATCACGTAAGATACGTAGCGCCAAAGGTCCGCACAGGCAAGGACATGGATATATGTCAACTGGCATACTTGAAGTTATATGCCCCTTGAACTGTTGTGCACCAGCATTAGGCAGAGTATTTATTGGGAAGCTGTGCAGGTGTTGGGCAAGATACTCACTGTGAAGAGGTTGGAACGGCGTTTGGACTGTTTACGGACGGGTGTTGGGGTGTTGGCAGTGGGAGGTACGTCAATCCGCAGCTCCTTCTGGCTGGTGCTCGGAGTGGATGGAACTGAGGAAGAGTAATCACTTAAGCTCCCTCCACCGTTACTGGTCTGTAATAAAGAAAAACAGTTCACACACTACCATGTGTATTCTGTCAAAGACTATTTAAGCCCATGCGGTAAATCACGCATAGTCACTGAACTTGAACATTGTCAGGAGCATGTGGGAACAAACAGCTGAAGCCCACCTGACAGTGTAGAAAATGTAAACTTGGAAAGCTGTGTTAATAGAGGCAGAGGTAAGGCTGAGACTAACCTGCCGGGGTCAAGTTTGTCTGTCCATGGCCCAACAACTACATATTACTCTGACCCACTACCCAAAGGAATGCTTTGTCCTCATTTCCCTTGTTCAGAAAGTACACTATCTTAATACTTAAATGCCTTTCATGTCCCACAAGTTTAATGATCACGGCATCCTCAGTCCTATGGAAAAGCAATATGTCATCACATAATCCGCGTAGTGTCTGTTCCATAGCTGAAGAAATAGGTTGTACACCGACATGTAAATCTAACAGCTAAGTAATCACCTGCTCCAAGACTTAAAATCAGATCATCTTGTGTCTCACAGCAGTGTGAGCATCCCCCCCATACATCACTATGAGGCTATCTACTGGCCAATGGTCCATTTAGGTTGGAAGTGTTACTCAGTAAATGCAGCACTCACTGCTGACACCTGTGTGGAACCTGCAGGCTGCAAGTTCAAATCCCAGCATGTCCGGCATAGATCTTCATTTTTCCACAAATGTACAACAGAATTAAAGCTGTTACTTACTGTGTTAAAAAAGAGAAAACTGGGGTACAAAGCTTTACATAAAAACCGTTATTTTTACTATTTTAATAAGCTGCATCATCAATAAACTACGGAAGTCTCTGCCCCAACAAGTAAAGTGGTGCAATGTGCCACAGCAAGTAATTATCTGCCCCATGACCCAACATGAAGGTCATCCTCACCAAAATGGCCAAACAACTTCAAAGTCATCCTCACCAACATGGCCAAACAACTTAAGCGTTCCCCATAATATGACCCAAAAATGTGGCCATCGTCTACCTCATTTTCCAACAACTAGGTCAGTTTCTACTTCAACACACCATACTAGAGCCATCATCTATCCCATGACAACCATTATGTCACTTACTGCCCTGTATGCTGTGCAGTTTACCGCAGATTGTTAACTTTAAAACAATAAAAAGAAATATTGAAAAAGTCACTTACTGCCCTATCGCTCCACTCGGTCAGCCTATGATGTGCTTGCTTTCACAGAGTAACAACTGGGGCATCTTTTGACTCAAAGCCTAAATTTCCCTACCCATAAAGCTAAACAGGATTTTTACCGGAGCCTTAGCCCACTGCCTCATGACCCAAAAACTAGATCCTACTCTCCTCCCTGGCTCACAACTACATCATCCATTGTCACACTGCTGACCAACTAATTCATTTGCTTTCACATAACCAAATAACTAGGTTATAATCTCCCATGTGAACCAACAACTAGAGCATATCCAAATCTTCCTCCAGGTTATCCTCCATCCCATGGCACAAAAACTAAGTTGCTCACTACCAAATGGTGCCGAAACTCTGCAAATATATTCCCGAGTAAATATTTGACCCTTGGCCCCCACCTATATTATTTGTATATAGGAAATAGGCTGAGATTGAAAGACCCTGCATTGGGGCGCTGTCACGACAACAGACATAAAAGGGTTACAGAAGTGGTCACACACAAGATAAGAAGGGACAAGAAGGATCAGGTTTAATACGTAGCACCTGAGAGGGAATTTATTTACAAGACATCTGACATCCCTCTGTTTTTCCGTGAAGCAGAGCAAGAATGGATCCTTTTGATTCAACTGGTCTATCGCCTAAACGGATGAATGGAAAGTAATGGGATTAGCAGACCTTCACCCAAGGTGGAGTAGAATTTGTCAAAGTGGTTACTGGATTTTGCTGGTTATCACTCCATTGCGGCTGACTAGATCTAGATGTAGGGGCACATTTGGTGGCATAGAAGGAAGAAAAAAAAAAAATCAGGACAAATTTTGAGGGATGCCCGGCCTCATTATGACATATTTTCAGGTTGGAGAGGGCTGGCAATAACAGTGAGAGATGGCATCAGACATCTAATGTCTGGATGGAAAACGTGCCCCACAGCGACAAATCATAAAGGACAAATTCTTTCTTTAGCCAAATTCAAAGGTCAAGAGGTGGGGGAGACAAAAAAAGAATATGGTTAACTTTCAATAGGATGGCTTGTACTCGAACTACACAAACATGTCAATTTAAAAAAGTCCACTGATTTGATGTCCTTGCTTTCCATCGAGAGGTTAAACGTAACTGTCAGATGAAAGCACAGGATGTCCACAAGTGAAGGCTGAAAAAAATGGAGACATTATTTACAAACTACAGAGGACGGGATGTGGTGTAACGGCCAGAGCTGGTGACTTTACAACTAGGGAAGCAGGTTCAAGTCGTGGCGTCTGCTTAACATCCTGTGATTCTGGGCAAATTACTTAATCTCCCCATGTCTAAAAAAAAAAAAAGGTATGTGTCTTTGTGTAATGTAACTGGTGCTCATATTAAGGGCCCTAATACATTTGGGTCAAGTTCGTTCTATGTAAAACTGAAATTTAAAAAATCTAAATCTACTCCTAAACTGCATAATATGGTGCACTGGCTTTCAGCACCCCATGCTGTGCAAGGGGCACAAAACTCAAACTTGGATTTACACATTTTTTTCTGGATCCCAATAGGTGAGGTCAAAGTCAGTGAAAAACCAACACACTCTTTCTTTTAACTAAATCCAATGAAGCCAAATTAGGATCCTTAAGTAGCTTTTACAAGACAGAACAGTTGTCCAATTCCCCTCCCCTCCATGTTATGATTTTGTCTGCCCCACTTAGAGCATGGGTACTCGCAAACATTTTCCCAGGGGCCAAAAAGTTTGGTCTGTGATGTGCCTGGGGGCCGCATTGATGTCAGGGCAGTGGCGGTCGGGTGGGGTAGCTGGGGGGATTGGTGCCAAGGTAGGTGTAAGAGAAGCAAATGATATACATCTAGTGGCTGAAAAATCAATGGGAAACCAGAAAACCTGAAATTAATCCCGGCTTACCCACTTTTCCAAATTGTGTGATCCTAGGCAATTGTTTAGTCTCACTTTCCCTCCTTTTTCTACATTATCACATTTAAGATGACCTCGAAATACATGATTCATGGTGTGCGCTGCACAAAACCTGCTTCTATGTTTGATTTATTAAACTATAATGTTGTTAATGTATGATAGGAACCCAGGCCACCCATAAAGTGCACATACCAAGTGACTTGCCTCTAACTATTGATGGTGTTCTCAGGGTAGAGGAAAGAATTTATGTTTCCAAATGTATGTATGAAAATATCACTTTTAAATGAATACATCTCAATGCACTGATAAAATAAATTGTACTAAGGCAAAAATGTTCTGAATGTTAACTAAATACACTTTTTTAATTTCGAAGAGACTGTCGTAGTTTTACACTTGTGCTGCAAGATGCCTTTAAAAATGAAGGCGTTTCTAAAGTTAAGTGCAGGAGTCCCTAGTTACTTCTTTTCTTTAACACCAAGTAAGTTTGAAATAAATGATTGTGTGTCCATTTAATATTTTTATTGTTAGTGTGGAGTCGAGCAAACAGCTGCCCAGTGCTCCCGTTGCCCAAGGGGCCGCATGTAAAGGTCAGAGACGCTGCATGAGGCCCGCGGGCCATACTTTGAGTATCCATGATTTAGAGGATAGTCCTCAGAAAGGACCCAGTAGCGTTCAGGCTATTCCACAACCTACCACCCCCTGAGAGGTTGTCAGAAAATGTTGCAATTGACCAGAGTTGTGCTCAGTCAAATTCACTTATTTGGAAAAAGCATTACTCAGATTACAGCAATTAGGAAACAAAGCGTGGTTGGCTAACCTAGATATTGAATCCAATTTTAGGATGCTGCCAGTTCATCCTCAGGATTTCAAGTTGCTGGAATTTGAGTTTCTCAGCTCTTTCTTTTTACTAGGTGCATATCCATGAGCTGTTTTGTGTCCTGTGCCTACTTGGAGTACTTCAGTATCTTTTTACAATGTGTTTTTCTTCAGGTTGCTGGTTCAATTAAAGTAATTCGCTACCTTGATGATATCTTGTTCATATGCCTCTTCCTCCACCGTACCCAGTAGTGAGGAATGCAGAAAGGCTCTGGGCACGTTTATATCTTTGATGGACATGCTTGGAGTCCCCCTTGCTACAGAGAAAACAATTGGGTGACCTTAGCCCTCACGTTTCTGGAGCCTCCCCTAGACTAAGCTGAGGCCTTTAGATCTGCCACTGATGCCTGCTTAGAGACCAGAGAATGACCCTAGGACAGCTTCCGATCCAAGTAGGGCAAATTAATTTCACATTGCAGGTTTCCCCCTTCGGTCACCAATTCTCCAGGTCTAGAGTCTGGGCAACATCTGACCTAAAGGATTTGCTTATCTACTGAACACTTTCAGATTTGAGAATGTGGAAGAGCAGTTTTGAGTGACTCCAATGGGCTTCTTCACTTACTCTGAGCGAGCTGCTGGGTCTGCTTATAGATTCTGCAGGCAGTGTAGGCTCTGGAGCAATTCTTGACTCAGACTAGTGCATGCGTCACTGCCAAGTGGCTTGGAATGAATTTGGGTTGGTCATGAATGTCACCTGCTTGGAGTTGTTCAAACTTTGGTAGCCTTAAACATTTGGCTCTGTGACTACTTGTTACTATGTTAGATTTTGGTCAAACAGCATGTCTATGGTGGATGCGATTAATCACCAAGGAACATCTTGTAATCTGATGTTGAGGTTACTTAAGAGGCTGGTGCTTCTCTGTTTGAAAGACAACGTTATGTTTACTGCAAAGGAAGGATAGTGAATAAAGATGCTGTTGTTTTGGCTCGTTCCAAGATGCAGGAATTCCAGGCAGTTATATAGCAGCAACAAAGGACATGCTCACCTTCCAGAAGAACTTTGAAATCTTGGTGCCTGAGTTTACGAATGCTTATTGCAGCATCACCAGCTCCCAAAAACAAGAAAGCTTATTACGGTGTTTTGGGTCCATATACTGCATTTGGGAGAAGGGACTGTATTGAGGATCAGTCTTCCTTAAGAGGCATAGTCAGCATACACGGGGGAATTGAGTGAGGCAGGGTGCATAGACAGTTTGCAGCAATTACATTTTTCGCTATGCTGCGGGGAGGCCTAATGACTCCAATAATCTTCAAAAAAGGAAATCCTTGGTTGGGTGTGACTGCATTGAGAGAGTGTCAAAGCACAAGTGGAGGCCTACTTATATCCAGAGTATTTTAATTGGCAACTTACTCGCAAGTATGCCTCTCCAACTTTAGCGCCACTCTTCCAGTCAGCTTTTACTCTGGCCTTGGGGAATTTCACACTAGGGATATGTTGGCAAGAGCAACAAGCATTGGCAAAGCCAAAGGGTTTCGCTTATAAGAGGACTATTGGTATTGTCATTTTTTTTTAAAGATGTTAAACAGCAAAATGAACTACTGTGCAACAGGACTGAAAGTAACTAAAAACAAAGCGCTATTGCGTGGCCAGCACTGACCGTGTGATAGTGCTTTTTTGGTTTACTTTAAATCATGTTGCATCGTGTTATATTTAGGAAAATTAATTGGAAATTGGGAGGGCCTCAGTTGCAGCCTCTGGTGAGAGTAGATCATGCCAACGCATCATCAGTTTTAACCAAAGGACCGCCATATGATTTCAGAGCCATTGAGAAAGGCAAAGACAAGTGCAGAGGACGTTTCTGGAAATAAAGGGAAATGTTCCATTCGAGCTAATCACACGAGACCGGACTAAAATCTAATTGCACTATAGTATAAATATTGACACTTGTTTACATTTTTGTAGATCTCCTTCGGATGTGGTAGGTTTGTTGCTGAAAGGAGCCCACAAGGTGTACTGCAGCCCCTGAGATAGGTGAAGTGTCTGTGACCCGCCATTACTGGCACCTCTTTTGTTATCAGGGGTGCTGTGTGCGCGGATACAGGGCAAATCACTTCGAGGATCATTTAAGATGAAAGTGTTTATACCGGTTAGGATGGACCTGTCCCCGTATTTGGAAGTTACGGAAGCGTGGCCCGAGAGTCCAAGAAGACCTAGTCCTGAGCCACGGCAAGGCATCTATCTGTTCGAGACTGCCTCGAGCTTTCAGGGGCTCACCCACGCTACAAGCAAACAAGCACAATCACACACACACACACACACACACACACACACACACGATCAAAGTAAATAATTTTGCACAAATAATTTGTTTATAAAACACTCACTAGAATACCTACGTACGCAGGAGGAGGGCTGCCCTCGTAGCACTGTGATGCTCTCACCATAGTGCTTGTCTGCCTCAGTCCCCGTTAACCGGTATACCCCATAGTATGGGTTTCACATGACCACTCACACAGACACATGCAGTTACACACAAAACCAATGCATTCATGTACAGAATCACACACATAAAAGTATACATCCAGGTCAAATCTCAAGAAAGCACTCAAGCATTATGCGCACGCACGCTATCAGACTCGTACACTCACGCGCTCTGTCTCTCTCTCACATACACATCTAGACAGAGGTGCACATTCTGTTTACTAATCTCATACATTTCCCACAACTGTTCCTGGCCCCTGCATTCCGCTGTGTTCCTAAACCAGGGGAGGGGTGCTGTGGGTGGGGTCTTGGCAATCCGCAGAGGTGAAAAGTTTATTCCAGGAAAGGATCAATACTCTCCCACCTCCACAGCCAGGAATGAGCAGGTTCGGTAGGAGAGAGGTCATCTGTTGGCATTCTGCAGTGCACCTCTTCTTCAGTGCGACTCTGCGCTGCTTCCACAGAGCGAGACACCGCAGCCCTCCTCACAGAGCGTGAGGCACCACAATGCTGCAGCAGAGTAAAGCGCTGTGCTACAGCAAGACACAACCCCCTATTGGGGACTAGTGGACACATTGTGCCCTCTGGAACCAGGATAAGGGAGTTTGAACAGTGTGTGATCCTGGACAATTCACTTATGCCTTCCTTGCAGTGCTCCAATCCCTATGGGTCGAATTTGCGCTATACAAAAAAAACACTGCAACAACAAAGTGGAATGGTGTGAGAGAGATGGGAAAAACAATGAGGACAAGAGAGGGCCTGCAAACACAAGCACTATTGAAAGGTGCTAAGTTTAACATAAAAAAAAGAACCTCTAACAGCAGCGACTCGACATCCGAGCCCGGAAGGACACTGGCCAGTTTCCAATGGGAGGTGACCGGAAGGAAGGAGTACCTTTGTCCACAGGCAACCTGACGGCTAAGAAGACAACAGGAAGTGCAGAAGGGCGACGTGCTGCCCAATCAGAAGCACGTAAATCAGAGCTACGTTGGACTAAGCCAATGGTAAGTTCAAGTAAATAAAGAGCTGGTTCTAAGACACTTTTAAGTTTTTTTTTATTTTTTATCTCTTAACAGTAGATTTTGCAAGCAGCACATAAACGTGTGCAGGCGAAATCTAATAAAGGATGCCCATGAACGTTTACAAAGAGAGGCTGTAATGTTGAGGCCAGAAAAGGTGATGGTCCAGTTTAAGCATTGAAAAACTAACTAGAAGAGTAGCAGACATAGGGTCACACTAACAGCTGCACCTTATCTGCCTTCTACGTAGGTGAAGCCCAGAAGGGTTACATGGAGAGACTCACAGCAGAGAAATCTCGGTTTATTCATGAAGAACTCAGCCCCTTGTCCTGTTTTCACTTTGCAAGGGAATGCTGTATGGCATTGGAGAAAGCAGGGATGGACCCAAGTTAGTTTACCCAACACTCCTTCAGGATAGTGGCAGCCATCAAAGCAGCAGGGGTGAGAGTAGATTCACAAGACTTTAAGAGATTTTGTAGATGAGATACAGATTGTTGAAAGTTACATCCATCCCGATTTGTCATGATTCATTGTGTTTAGCTGTTGACCATTTTCTGTCATCTCTTCTGACAGATTTTTGTGATGCAGGTGGTTTGGGCATTTAGCCATTTAGTTGTGCTTTTTCCTCTTAGGTGGTAACAACATGGTGGGTTTCTAAAGAGGATGAGCTGAATTCTGTTTTAAAACAAAGTGGTTTCTTACAAAACGTAGTTCTCTCCTGAGGGTGTGGTCAACCATGATCTCAAGGAAGCATTTGGGTGTTGGGGTACGCCTTAGGACTCCTAATGTGTCAGTTGGGAGGCTTTATTCTCTCTTTGCTGCCTTAGTAGGTGTTCTCTAAAGATTCATTCCCCACAAGTTGATACATGGTGAGAACGTGTTCCACAAAGAGGGATTCACTTCTTGGTTTGTGGACAAGGTTTTTCATTGAGACACTGATGTAATTTGCTTCCACAGGAGCTGAGGAAGGAAGTCAAATATCAGTGGCTACGGTTGCCTTAGTGGCATAGTCAGTATTGCACAAGCTTGCATTTTGATACATTTGGGAAGCATTACATCTCGCAGTTTGACACGAGGGCCTTGCACAAACAATTTTGCCCACAGCATGGGCCACTGAGAGGGTCGGCAGTTTTCTGGAACACAGGAGGGGAGCCGGGGGAAAGTCTATGCTTTTGATCACTACATCCACCAACCTCAGCGGTACAGGATGAAGGAGGCGGTTGTAAGTCTAGGACTGGGTGCCCACTTACAGTTGCCTGGGATCAACCCTAAAATATGAGCTTATAGGCAATAAGCATGATTGTCATCTTGGTATATCATTTTAAGATTCGTGCAAGTGGGCTTGACACGTCAATAATTAATGCTTGGCTATCAAATAACGGAATGGGTTCTGTGCGGGAGAAATGATGCCCTTGAAATTTTTGAAAATTTCTGCCACACAGCTTATACTCCTTATTAAAAACAATGTAAATTTGTCAAGGTTTATGTCAACCTTACATTATTGGGTGTAATGTGCCTGCAAAAGTTAACCAATGTTTTTGTAAATAAATACAACATATACTTTCAAAAATGCTTATTCGTGTTGTATGTAACTTTTGGGGAACGTTGAAGAGAAGAAAGGCCTTGTTCTTCTAAGGCAATGACTTTCAGAAAGCCCAATAGTCGGAGCAAAGATCAGCAGTTGGTGACTTCCCTGCCACGGGCTCCTGCTGAAAAGGTGTTGCCAACAGAACACTCCCCTTGTGGTTTCCCAGCAACCTCTGCTGTTCTGATGCAGATGCTGTAGGATTTTCCCCATAGTGGGCCTTTGCCGAGTTTTCAGGAAATGCAAAGTAGATCTTGTCAAATCAGACGTATTTAGGAGTGAGTCAAAGTGTCTCTCGTGAAGACATGAAAGGTCAGTGCACACCTACTGTCTCCCAATTATACAAAACATTGAAAATAAATACCCCCACGTTGCCAGGTGCAGTGGATCTTGACTTTAATGCTGGTGGTGGTGCTTTTCAGCAATTTGGAGACAGGGATGTAGAAATAGGAATCGGCTCGCAAGGAAGAACGATTTATACAAAAAAAGTAAGATATAGGAGTAGTAACTCCCATGAGCATAGGTGGGTGACCTGGCAGGCAAGCAATAAGATGCACAGATTTTAACTAGCAAAGTGGAACTAGGCTGGGTCTGGAACCTTTAAAAAAGCATAAACAAAGCAGACACAGAACATGTTATAAGATGAAGACAAACCGTCAGAAGGTGAAAACAAGCACAGCTCAGTCAACAGTCAATTATTTACACCACAGCCCAATAAAAGGCTGTGTAGTCTTTCCTGCTGCCCAACAGGTGGCTCACATGTGACTCCTCGGTGGTAGAATAATGCAATTTTCTGCTTAATAACCAACTCATCTGCTCTATGGCTTAACAATAAGGCATCTTCTGATGCATAATTAAACAATATGTGGATAGCAGACCTTTTCATACATTGTTGATGCACTAAATGTTGTAATTTATGTAGTGTATTTTTGTTTTTTTCCAATTGGTGTGTGTGTTAGGTTCTTCGATCCGCTTTGTCTGTATTAAATATATTAGTTGCTCAGCTATAAATTAAGTGTGTATGGAAGTAAAATATTTGGATATATTTTTATAATCTGACATTTCATGCATTCATTGTTGTTTTCATTATTGTGTATTTGTATTAAATTCAATGATAAATCAGTGTTTAAATATGTCATCTAGGAGGAAGGTTATAATCAATTAGGCCTTCTTCTGAGACCCACAACTTGGTCATTTTACCCCGTGACTAAATCCGTGGGCTGTTCTTTGACCTATGGCTCAGTGACAAGGTAATTGTCTGCCGAATTACTTAAGATTTTGATGACTCTCTTCCCAAAAGTGCAACATAAAGATATTCGTCTTTCTAAAAGCTCAGCAAATAAGCCCTCTCTGCCCCAAGGCTCAAACAAACCATCAGAGGCCACGACATCCAACAACTATAGCTTCTCCCTTACAACTCAACTATAATATCTTCTGCCAGATGGCAGAACCAGGTGATAAACTTGTGCTCACGGTGCACTTCTGCCTCGGTCATGTTTAACCCAATACCTTTAACACCCCCTGAGATTCATTACTCGATTACTAAGTTAAGTTTCCTTCATGCAACCCATACTCCGACTATCACTGCTCCTGCAGTCATTTGGTTAATGCGAGAGACAGAGTCTTCGGTAAGCGCACACTACCACCACACTTCTCGTGCTCCTTGTCTGGAAGTGGCTTGTAAGGCAAAGTAAGGGCCTGCCTGGCGAACTGAAGGCTTACGCGTGCCAGGAGCACCAGCGTACTGCACTGACTGTCAGATGGGTCATAAACGCATAGGGTGTCCCTCACATTGGTTTACAGGTCTACATAGACCAAGCGGTTAATATGAAAATGTAACAAAAGTGAATAACTGTTAACTCTCGGACAATAGCTTCTCTGTAGCTCTTGGGTTTAAACTTGAGGTAACATATGTCCACCCACTGTATCTCTGATGTAATTGCATCTGGTCAACTGTCTGCATACTAGGGTGTTTTTTCATATGGCGTATCCAAGTCTTACCCCATAATGTACCAAGTACAGTCAATAGTTTCCATGCTGTCGGCTTGCGGAGGGGTAATACCAGCGCCCTCTACAGGGCCACAGTCAAACTTCCCGAACCAAGCAAGTGCCATTACATCCAAAAGCATTGAGAATATTCCTGTGTTTTCAATAAAGTCTAAATGAATTGCAGACACAGGCTGATACTGGTGCCATGTTATAAGCAATCCAAGCCATGGTTTAGTAACTTTTTCTCAAGCTGAAGTGGGAGACACTATCGGTGTGGTTATAAACAGTCACTCATTAACTTCGTATGAAACTATATCATACGTTTAATCCTGAGACTGCTTTGTAAGCGATTGTTGCATGACTAGTAAAGGGGCCTTCCTCACCACAGTGACCCCATGCACACATCGAAAATTAACCCAGGATGTTTGCTGTTGGCCCCCTTTCAATTGCCCCTACATCAGTGGTTCCCAACCTTTTGACTTCTGTGGACCCCCACTTTATCATTACTAAAACTCCGGGACCCCCACTGAGTCAGTCTTGGAATCTGGGGACCCCCTCACTGAGTCATTACTGAAAGCTGGTGACCTAATCTGTTAATATTATTTAATTTTCTGAGCAGTGGCGGGCCCCGGGGTGCCCGGACCACAGGTTCGGAACCATTGTCCTACATGAATCGGGTATGGGTATCAAGACGGCGGCTTCGGCATTGACACGTTCTCTGTACCTATGGCCTGCCAGGATAATGTAACGTTACATATTGCTGCTAGCGGTAAATAGCAGGTTGGGGGGGGGGGGGGGGGGGAGGGGAGAGTTAAACGGTACCTTAGTAACACCTGTTACTTACGGCGCTTAAAAAAGGCAAAACTGCAATCTCTGTGAAAAAATAGTCAGCATATTTGTTCGAGTCTCACTCATTTAGAAACATTTTTAGCATCTGAAACAAAATGGCCATAAACCTGCAGCCTTTAATAATTGTACTATTAAATGCCTCAAGTTGTTATTGAGTGCAAAGTCCCGAGATCCCCACATTTGGACCGACGGCTCTTTGCTTATGCACAGGACACGGCAAGTCGACAGGGCCGTGCTGCAGCGGAACAGAAAGCATCTGTCAGCATTATGAGGTTGTGCGACACGTCCACGAAGGTGCAACAGCACCATCTAGTGGGTGCATCGGGGCAACCACCAAGTCTCCACTATATAAGAAAGATGAACAGTTATAATCAGATCAGGTTCAGAAATACGGTCTCGGAATGGCTTTGAAATAGTTAAATCGACGAAAAGAAATGGTTTTGGCGGGGGGAGGAGGGTGTACTTCTTAATTCTCTTGCCTGTTTTAAGGTCAGTTTTGACCTTAGTCTCTTCAATGTAGTCATGGCCATTGTTTAGGGCATCATAATGGGATGCTCAAAAATTCGCCTTCTGAAAGATGTTGAAGCACTCTGGGAGTCTCCGTGAGTACGTAGACACCGAGACTGAATTTGCCACTTCCAGCTGCGAGAACAACCCTCAGACCCCCACCGTGCCGCGCCATGAATGCATTTCTAATATGGCGGTAGTGGGGACGCTGCCACCACATCAGAAGAATAGTTACTGTAAAATGACACTCCGTTTGAACTGAGTTTGAAAGATATTCCTTACTAATTTGAGACCTCTTTGTGGAAGTGCCACCCCCTGGGGAGAGCATCAGAGACGTATTCGAGGTAGGAAGTGCCTTGGCCGCTGTGAGGCGAGGCTCCCTCGGCTTAAGGACAGAACACGCTCTAGATTTAAACAAGCTGTTTTCTAAAGCACCTCTTCCCCCGTTTCCATCTCGAGAGTGCCTGCCCTAAAGGACCGGCCTCTAGTGTTTTAGTCTCAGCTTTCCCTGAGCTTTAAAGCAGCTGCTCCCCCAGACAAGGACTGATGTTCCAGCATCTTGCACATTATATGGGTGTTTGCTCTGCTCGTTCTCGATTCCAAAGGCCTGAAGCATGCGCTTACTTTATGGACTAGCTCGTCCTCCTCCAAATGTAAAGGAGAGGACGTGCTTTTTCCGAATCTTGTTTTAAGGCACTGCTTCCCCTTTTCTCTACTTGAAGGCAGGGGCGTAGGAGACACTACATTTCTGGGGGGACAGGGACAACCTTGAGGTGGGCCCCCTGCACAAAGTTTGCACCCAGAAGGGTTGCCGTGGTGGGGGGAGATGGGGAAGACGGTCGCTTCCAGTTGAGTCCTGTGTGGCCTGCAATTCCCTGTCTTCTGGGCCCTTTGCTGCCTGTTAGGCAGCGACAGGCTCTGTGATGCTGTTCGCCTGTGTGAAGTCCTAAGAGGCCTGTACGGCCTGCTGGGCGCAGTGCTTCCGGTCGATTCCTGTGCTGCCTGCCAGGCACTGTGCTGCCTGTTGGGAGCTTTCTTACTAGTCAGGCTGTATAAGTCTCTGGGTCTCCGCCTGCCTATGAAGGCCAGTAAGGCCTATGATTGCTGCTAGGTCCTTGTCTGATTGTCAAGTGGCAGTCTCTGTGCTGCCGCGTTCCTGTGAACTGCTGTGCTGTCTGATAGGGCCGGCCTTAGTGCTGGTGGCGCCCTGTGCGACATTGTTTGTTGGTGCCCCCCAGTGACCACCTCTGCCACGGATTCCCTCACTACTATCCATCACCACTCTCTCTCAGATGCATTTCATTCGTTTTATAGCACCACTCATACCGGGAAATATCCCTTACAACGCAATCAATACAATGCAATGCATTGACCATGCTGCCATTACCACAAATATGGGTCTAGCACACATGCCTTTACCACACATATCTTTACCACACATATGCGTGGTTACAGCATAGATAGCGGTCTAGCTGTCCGGGTGGAACAGGAAGAAGCAGAGGAGAGAGAGGTAAGTAGGGCTGTGGCCGGGTTTAGAGTGGGAGGTTGGGGTAATTTTTAGGTCAGGGTAGGGTCAGGGTAGTTTTTAGGACAGGGTGGGGTAGGTTTTAGGGGTCAGGAGGAGTGCATGGAGTTCAAGTAGTTTTAGGACAGTGTGGGGTAGGTTTTAGGGTACAGGGTGGGGGTCATGTAGTATTTAGGACAGAGCGGGGTAGGTTTTAGGGTTCAGGGTGGGGGCAGGGGCATCAAGGTAGTTTTTAGAGCAGTTCAGGGTAGGTTTTAGGGTTCAGAGTGGGGGTCGGGGTAGTTTTTAGGACAGGGCAGGGTTACTTTTAGGGCTCAGGGCAGGGGGGTTTAGGGCTCAGGGCAGGGGCAGTTTTAAGTGCTTGGATGGGTGGAGTATGGTATCAGGTGTAAGGGGGCAGGGTAGGGAGAATTTACCACGCATGTTCCTTTACCAAACATGCTTTTACAATGAAATTCGTTGTAAAGGCATGCGTAGTAAAGACACGGTCATTGCTGAGACCGCGATGTTAAGGCATGCACGATATACGCATGTGTTGTTCTATCATTCATCCCTCATACCAGTCTAGGGTGTCAAAGCACTTTACATCACACAGACATTACGCAGAGACAATCATCGTATATGTGTAAATCAGTGTATATGAAATGTTACATAAGACAGAGGACTACAAGGTGTAGGTGTCACAGGTCATCCATACTGGTAGCAGGTATAGTTTCAGAGTGCTTTATCTGGAGAAGCGCAAACTCAGAATTTAAAACATAACATCATGGTTGGGGGCTCTCTTTAATAATAAGAACTGCACTCAAATCAACTTGTTTTGCAACATTAAGTTAATCAAAAAGTGGGGGGAAATCATGACGCTCTAATCTATACCTTGATGTTTGCATGCAGCTCTTTGATGAGTTCATTGCTCACTGTTCTATATTCAGTTTTCATTTATAAATTGCAGGGGACAAAAAAGGAGCTCTCTGATGTAGGAAGCTGGCCTTGTGTGTGGTGAGTACCTATGGTATTATCACCTTATACCAGGTCCAGGTATCACCTTATTAGTGAAGTGTAGGCAGTGTCTAGAAGCCAGGCTCTCTAGACTTAGCTGTGGATGAGCAGCCAAGACTTATCTAGGACACATGCAAAGATCATGCAATACCACTGTAGTCACACAGCACTTACACACATGAAAGAAACGTGTTACGAAAATAAAGGTTCCTTATTACAGTAACACAAACACTAAAACACTAGATAGGCAATACTCCAATAGGATGTAAGTAACACACTATTATATGTACAGCAGCAATCACAAATTGGCATAAAAAGCAATAGAAAACAGTGAAAAGCAATAGGCAATACTGAAGGCCTAGAGGGGACCAGACCATATACTAAGAAAGTGAAATGCGAAAGCCGGGTCCCCACCCAAGGAAGTGGAATTGGTAGAGGGGAGCTGGAGGAACTAGGAAACCCCAAAGGTAAGTACCAGAGTGCCCCCCAGCGACCAGGAGAAAAGAGGTAAGTTACAGTTTTTTCCCTGACCCACCAAAAGGACTTCAGAGAAGGATATTGCAAAACGCAGACAAGACTGCAAGAAACTAGAGGTGGATCCTGGAAGAGTAAGACCTGGAAAAGAAGGGCACCAAGTCCAGTTTACGTAGGATGGTCCGGTCGTGGCAGGAGCCACAACCCACCCATCTGTGGATGCAGGAGTTGGTCGACGGGGAGACAAAGATGGTCAGCAATGCAGCACTGGAGCAGATGAAGAGTTCCTAGGTGATGCAGTCGACGTCCCACGCCAGATGAAGAATTGCAGTCAGTCTGTGGTGTGGAAAACCCACCAACAAGCCTTGGCAAAAGCAAATGTTGCAGTAGGAGAAAAGTGGAGCTACCGGGGACCAGCAAGGTCCAGGGGGACTCAACCCATGGAGGGGAGTCTCAGGTGACCATCAGCAAGGCAGAGAGTCTGGAGGAGGAGAGGCAGCCCCCACAGAAGACCTACAGGCAAGGAGCCCAGGAACTGTAGAGAGGCCCACAGCACACCTGAAGAGAGATCCCACTTCACAGGCAAAGCACATTGAGGGCTGTGCTTCACGGAGAAGAGTGCCGGGGGTAGCTGCAAGAGATGCGGTGCATGGGGGTACTGTCCTGCATGGGAAGGCAAGGACCTACCTACTCCAAAGTTGGGCAGCTGGTAGAGAGGACCAAGGAGACCACTCCAGACTACCACCCCTGATGCAGGATCCACGCAGCTCAGGAGGAGAGGAGAGGAGATCCACGCAGCCGGTTGTTGTTGCAGTTGGTGCCTGCGGATGCAGATAAGTGACTCTTTCACTTCAAGGAATTTTCCTTCTTTCTTCTCATGCAGACTGAAGACTTGCTGCCCTCAGAGGAAGCACAGCTGGGCAAATGTTGCAGTTGCTGGAAGGAGTCGGAGAAACAATGTTGCGTGGCAAAGTCGTCGCTGGAGCTGCAGATTGTAGGTTCCTGTGAAGTCCAGTTGCGGTTAAAGTGGCCAGAAGTCAAAGTAAACGTTGCAGAGGAGTCCTGCTGGAATCTTGCACGTCAAATCTGAGGACCCACCCAAGAGGGAAACCCAAAATAGCCCAGAAAGGGGGATTGGTCACCTAGCCGGGTGACCACCTAGGAGGGGGCTGTGATGTCACCTCCCTGACCTGGCCACTCAGATTCTCACAGAGGCCTCTGCCAACCTTAGATTCAAGATGGAAGAATCAAGTGGCCACCTGGAGGAGCTCTGGGCACCCCCCCTGGGGTGGTGATGGACAGGGGAGTGGTTACCCCATTTCCATTGTCCAGTTTCACGCCAGAGTAGGGGCTGAGGTCCCTGAACTGGTACAGACTGGTTTATGCAAGGAGGGCACCAAATGTGCCCTTCAGAGCATACTAGTAGCTTGGCGAGGCTACCCCTCCCAAGCCTTGTAATGGAGAGGGTGTTGCCTCTCTCTTCCAAAGGAAATCCTTTGTTCTGCCTTCCTGGGCATGAGCTGCTCAAGCAGCAGAAGGAGGGCAGAAATCTGTCTGAGGGGTGGCAGCAGCGTGAGCTGTTCGGAAGACCCCATGAAGCTGGTAGGAGCAATGCTGGGGATCCTCTAAGGAGCCCCCAAAGTGCATGGAATCATACAATCAATACTGACAATAGTATTGGGGTATGATTCTGACATGTTTGTTACCAAACATGCCCAGGTTCGGAGTTACCATTATGTAGCTGGACATAGGTAGTGACCTATGTCCAGTACAAGCATAAAATGGCGTCCCCGCACTCACGAGGTCCAGGAAAATGGAGCTGGAGTTCGTGGGGGCACCTCTGCTCTTGCAGAGGTGCCCTCACACACAGGTACTTGCACCCTACCCTCTGGGCTAGGAGGGCCTACCATAGGGGTGACTTACAGTGACCTGGTGCAGTGGCCTGAAGTGAAAGGGTGCAAGCACCTTTTCAAGCAGGCTGCAATGGCAGGCCTGCAGACACAGTTTACATGGGCTCCTATGGGTGTTATAATACATAATAAATGCTGCAGCCCATGGGAACCCCTGATCCCCCAATGCCCTGGGTACCATATACTAGGGACTTATAAGGGGCACCAGTATGCCAAGTGGGGTGTGTGTGTGTGGTCCAAGCAACCAAATTTAATGGGAGAGAGCACTGGGGTCCTGGTTAGCAGGATCCCAGTGAACACAGTCAAAACATACTGACAACAGGCAAAAAAGTGGGGTAACCATGCCAAAAAGAGGGTACTTTTCTGCATCTGACAAAAGCAGAAACCCACTGACCTATTCACATTATATACACTTTGTGATCTGCATGTAGACGGCCTTTGTAGCAGGCATAGTAACCCTGTACGTTATGATGAGTCAAAACTTCCACTAGACAAAACTTCAGTCTCTCTCCAGAATGACCATTAATCACCGGAATTATCTTAAGATTTTTATTGTTGCCTGAAAACTGTTGGTGGCAAGGAACATCCAGCAGGTGCTTTTAAAGTCACAATATACTTGCAAACATAGCACCCCCATCCTAAGTCAGCACCCAGTGCGGCAGCACCGGTTGCATCGCCCTAGCTGCCTTACCTAGCCCTGTCCATCTCTTAGGCCATCTGGTTCTTCCTGGGACCCATGCTGTGTGCTGGTCTCTCCGCTGTCTATCCAGCAGTGTCAGGCTCTGTTCCACCATAGCCTGTGAAGTCCTGTAAAGCCTGTGAGCTGCCACAGTGCTGGCTTCGCATCCACATGCCATTGGCAGGAAATTAGATTTACAGACAGCCCTTGCCCTTCAGAGCGGGCTTTCACAAATACCAGGAAGGCTGAGGGAGAGACAGGGGACAGAAATGTTGGGGGGGGCAGGATGTCAACTTAGGGGACAATAATTAGCACTGGGGCAGGCAAGCTGGAGACAGAGGAGAGAAGAGAGTGAGAGAGAGGCGATAGAAAGGGGGTCCCTAACAAACACTGGCGCACAGGGTGCCACTAGCGCACTAAAGCCTGCCCTGCTCATATCTCACAGTAACTCAACAATACTGTTTTTAGAAAGGGAGATACTCTGCAACACAGCACTGTATTTAAAAAGAAAGGGAGTTACTTAGCAATAGTTTATTTAATTACCCAAACCTCCTTACCTTCTCAAATCTTGCTGCTGTCTTCAGGGATCGATCTTCAAGGGACAGGAAGGGTCGGGCTCAGGAGGGACTGGATGCACACAGCAATCAACAAAGGGCCTCTCCTCTCCCTTTGTTCTCAGAAGTGCAGACTGCAGGCAGCTGTGGCGGCAAGGTGAGAAAGAATCCCTTGTGTGCTGCAGCACAACAAAAGGGCAGAGGGCGAGTGTCCTGGAGCCAGGTCACAGGTCAAGTGCAGGGCCATATAGGTAGCGCTTTCATGCGCTAATGGCCCTGCGAATTACAGGAGAAAGGAAAATTCTTCTGTCCCCTCGTCCCCCCCCACCCTTGTCCCCCGTGTCCCCCCACTCCAAAATCTGGGGGGGGGACATATCCCCTGCGTCCCCCACACTTCCTACGCCCATGCTTGAAGGGCCATTTTTTCATGTTCTCAAAAGCTCTTGAGTTTCCCATTCCCACGTCTGTAGCTCATACTTCAGGCTTTTAGGCTGCATGTTGGGAAATGTAGTCCTGTTTAAAAAACAGGACTACTGGTCCCAGAATTCAATCAAAATACCTGAAACGGATAAGCCACTCGCGTGTAACTAGGAAACCTGAGAGCTGGGTTCTTAAGGTAAAGGCAACTAAACGATGGATTAAACCCAGATCTGTGACTGGGGGTGAATGTTTGACAATGTTCAGCATTCCGTCCATCACTTGTTGTTTTTGCATTTGTCGCCCTAAGTGGGAAGGGTATGCCCAGACGTGGGTCCCGTGCTTCCCATGCCACTGGATTCAAGCTAGCCTGGCTGATGAGGGGTGAAACCCCGAAACCGGTCCCAGGATGCTTGTTTCCAGTCCAGGGAAGACCTGGCCTAGCAGTTCGGGCTGGACTGTTCCCATGGGGAACAGGGTCAAGACTGATTTGCATATGGCTGGGTCCAAACTGGAATGGCATGGGCAGCAAAAAAACGATGGATTAAACCCAGATCTGTGACTGGGGGTGAATGTTTGACAATGTTCAGCATTCCGTCCATCACTTGTTGTTTTTGCAAAGGAAGGAAGGGTGCCCGGCTGTTTATGTAGAGGACTTTTTTTTCCTCGAATCACGAGTCACTGGAAGAGTCGTCGCTCCAAACAGCTGAATGTAATGTTTGTGCTTAATATTATAAGCAGCCACATAGGGTCTCCATGTTCTTTATTAAAAAAACAATGCACTTGTTCTGCTGGTAATATAACCTGCCTTCCTTGCCCTGCCAGCATCAACTAGTGCCCGAACACTCACATAAACCACATTTAAGCATTTCAAAGAAAAGCTACTGTCTGAGCTCTGCTGCACCTCCCCTCCACCACACACTGCAAGTTCACAAAACTAATCACCCAAACCAACCGATATAGGTAGGTTAACTGGGCATAAAAGGCATACTTTAAGCACCAATTGCTTTACCTTTGCCAGCTAGCAGACTCTACAATGTAAGACCCCAGTGCAGGTGCTCCACATTGCAACATAACATTTGCAACCAGTGTGTACCGCTACCTATGGTCAACACTGCCTCCCGGCATAACCATGCTAAGAAGCGACTGCAATGGTGGGAGCGGAGCAGAGTTCAGGGTTTGTTACCTGAACTCCTAGTGAGTGGGCTGACAGTCTTCGGGCCGTCCGCTGCGGCTTTGGATGAGTCTCCCATCACTGTGGTCCTTACATTTCCCTTAGTATGTACTGCCCATGGTTCGTGTGTTTCAAATGGATGATCAGGATACTTTGTTGTTAATAGTCTGGCAGCAAGAGGACAGCGGATCAAAAAGCTTGGCTGAAATCTACAGTTAGACAAATCACTGGAAGCTTAGTTCACGGAATGTTATTTACTGTGTCGTAATATATCTGAATTTTGAACACCTAATGCTACACAGACTAACCCTAAAGCCTCCCTCGACTTTACAAACCAGAGAAAGAGAGAGAAGTGCACAAAAGGAGTAACGCGGAGCGTCACTATTTTTAGTGGCACTAGAACACCAGTGGTAAACAACGCCACCTCTATTAAGGATACTGGCCAAGGAGGCTCAAGGAAGTGCCTTCAAAATGTTCATCCTCCAGGAAAGAATCTTTTATACATAAGTATTCTTTGAATAAAATATCAAACCTTATACTATAACATGTAATATGGTGAAATATTGAAATGCTTGTATTATGTAGGTCTGGTCAAGGTTTGTCAGGGAGCATCCATTTCTCAATTGGTAGATTCGCCGCTAACAAAGTGTCTCAAAAGGTATTCCTTTTAGTGAAACTAACTCCAAGGCAACAGCGTGGACACATCCTTGCCAGACTGAAGAAGAGTACAGGCCGTCTCAGTTCAGATACTGATATCCACTCAAAGCTTGATACAAACTAAACAGGACATGAAGGCAGTCAAGTTTTGATTTCCCAGCCTCTAATCCAGAAAAAAAAGTTTACCTTCATGAGCAAGAGGAGCACACCACCACCTCTCTCTACAGGAGTGCAGACCCTTTAGGATGGGTGATAGCCTATGGAATAATCCTAGACACAGAATATTTGCCAAGGGAAAGCAGCAAAAGAACAGATGACCCCAGCACAGTCAATGAAAACTGAGCGGAAGCAGCAGCTTCTGATCAGTAAATGCTTCAGCACTGGGATAGCTTCAGCGCAAAGATTTTCCGAATTTCAGGCAAAATGACACATTGTGGTGCTGCCCTTCCCCTAGCAAGAGGACCTTTACCTGCGCTTCACACTGAGGTGATGATCTTTGAAAGACCTATCCAGGACAGTTTATATACATTGCCCCCTTAGATATTCATCCTTCGAGCCAGAAGGAGGTCTGTGCTCGGTGCAGCCAATATTTTTACATGCCCATGTTGAGACGGCTTTCTTTACTAGTCCACTCGTACACACAGGTCTAGAGAATGCTAGTAGTCCTATTTCAGCAATGCACGTAAAGTGACTTCATCATAACCTTGCATTAGGAAATTTGGTAGTCTGGTTCCTGAGGCTATGAAATACAGTTTGCGTCTCCAGTTTTAGAGGTTGGTAAACCACTGACCACTACTTGCTTCTGTTTCACACGGAAAATGTTTTGCGTCTTAAAGGGTTGTAACAACCATAACCTCTTAGACTGAATCCTTGCTCCTGTGTTATTTCTCCTGGTAAAGCTGGGTGTTAAATAAGCATTTATAAGACACCAATGTTGTCATTAAGGCCTATCAGAAATGATTTGAACAATGCCCCTTTCAGTTTTCTTAAGGAACTGAAAAGACATTTTCCTGCAGTGAGATGTTTACCTTCAACTGTGTGCTCAATGGAAAACAAAATGCCCTGCAGTTGGAAGTCTGCCTCTAACTTGGAGGTCAAGTTTAAACTAGCAATGTTGACGGAAGCCCCGGCCTACGCACAAACAAGAAAAATAATCTATTGTCATCATTACTGCATATCTTTTTGTCTTGGTCTAAAAGCTGTTCTTACAAGAGAACAGCTGCAAAGTCTGTTCCCACTCATAAGGAAGGTGAACAGGATTAATACAAATAACGCCTCAAAATGAGACAGCCAAGAAAAAAAATCCGAGAATGTAGCACTGGTGGCCCGAAAAGTGTGCATCTAGGATAGGAATGTGCAGATAACCTGCCACTCAAGGGGTTAACACTATATAAGTGAACTTAAAGGAGACAGACTATTAGTTTTCTACTCAGACAAAAGAAAGCAGCCGACATGATCAGTCCATTCAACAAAAGCATCAGTTAGAAAGTGAATTCAGTGAGACAAGCGGAAGTCAGGAGCAGCCTGCAAGAGACAAAGGGTTACGAGCGGGTGCCTTGTGGTCTCTGCCCATTCTGAGAACAGTCCAGCTTTAAACTAACAATAGCATTTTTCTCAGGGTTCATTCACGTTTTGTCAAAAGTGGTTTGTAATTTTCATCTCACTCACAAGGAGCACTCGATATTGTCACCAAAAGCCCGAGGAATCACTTAGGTGAGACTACATTTTTAATGACGGTAGGATTGCTGTTTGTGGCTCACGAATGTCGGCAAAAACAGAATGTTCTCGGAGTGAGTCTGCCCTGCTCTGTTTTCTAATCTGCAACACATTCAACAACAAAGATTAAGGGCCACAGTTAGAGTTTGCCAGGTGAGTACTCTGTCACGAATGTGATGGATAGCCTATCCACCTTATATTCTAATGCACTTGTAGTAAGGTGGGCGGGATACCCTTCACGTTTGGATTGGGCTGCCCATCCACCAAACTCTAAAACAGGCTTTTAGGTCCTTCACGGTAACACTTTTATGGTGCCGTTTTCGTCAGAGTCACGTGCAACCACACTTAATCTCCTTATTGGAATATGAAGATATATTGTCTTGTTCCTGCTCCAAAAAACATAAATAAGTGCCAAATGTCATACAAATCTGAAATTTTCACATACTGCTAGGAAACAAATAACAGAGCGTGTCAAATCAGGTTGAAAGTTTTAAGAAGTGTTTTTCAGAATGGTCCGAGAACGTCCCTGGACAGAAGCTGACATTCAAAGTAAATGAATCTACAGCATAAGTAGAGACCTACTCTGAAGCCTCAGTGATACAGGTAGGAGATATTTTCTCGTGGGGGTATTCATAGTCACAGAGTACAAATATGAGGCTTGACTTATTTTTAAAAGCCAGGTATATGCTATGAAATGAACCTTAGGATGCTACAAACTCTAAAACGTGCGGATATATGGAAAGGTTCACTCTGAATATGGTTGGCAGTGATAACTGTATACCAACCAGTAGTTGCAATGATGTGTCTGGAATGTAAAGAGAAGTAAAAGGAACAGATGACGGACAGAATGCAGAACAAATCAAAATTCCGTCACAGATCTGGATTTAATCCATCATTTTTTCTGTTCACCACGCCACCCCAGTTGGACCCAGCCATATGGAAATCAGTCTTGACCCTGCTCCCCACGAGAGCAGTCCAGCCCAAACTACCAAGTCAGGACCTCCTTTGACCAGAAACAAGCATCCCGGGACCAGTTTCCGGGTATCACCCCCTCATCAGCCAGGCTAGTTTGAATCCAGTGGCACAGTGAGCACGGGACCCACATCCGGGCATACCTTTTTCACTTAGAGCAACAAAAGCAAAAATAACAGATGATGGACGGAATGCAGAACAAAGCAAACATTCACCCCCAGTCACAGATCTGGGTTTAATCCATCATTTTTTCTGCTCACAATGCCACCCCAGTTTGGATTCAGCCATATGTATATCAGTCTTGACTCTGCTCCCCCTGGGAGCAGTCCAGCCCATCATCCATCATCTGTTCTTTCTGTATTTGTCACCCTAAGTCGGAAGGGTATGCCCAGATGAGGGTCCCGTGCTTGCTATGCTACTAGATTCAAGCTAGCCTGGCTGATGAGGGGTGATACCCCAACAACAGTCCCAGAATGCTTGTTTCTGGTCCAGGGAGGACCTGGCCTGGCAGTTCGGGCTGGACTGTTCCCATGGGGAGCAGGGTCAAGACTGATTTGAATATAGATGGGTCCAAACTGGAATGGCATAGCGAGCAAAAAAATCTGATAGATTAAACCCAGATCTGTGGCTGCGGGTGAATGTTTGATTTGTTCTGCATTCCATCCATCATCTGTTCTTTTTGCATTTGTCACCCTAAGTGGGAAGGGTATGCCCAAACATGGGTCCTGTGCTCGCTATGCCACCAGACTGAAGCTAGACTGGCTGAGGAGGAGCAGGACCCCAAAACCAGTCCCAGGATGCTTTTCTCTGGTCCAGGGAGGACCTGGCCTGGCAGTTCAGGCTGGACTACTCCCACGAGGAGCAGGGTCAAGACTGATTTGCATATGGCTGGGTCCAAACTGGAATGGCATGGAGATCAAACAAAAATGATGGACTAAACCCAGATCTGTGACTGGGGGTGGATGTTTCATTTGTTTCACAATCCGTCCATCATCTCTTCCTTTTGGAGTGTGAAAAGGGCATACCTTTTCCCAGTTTTTGAGAGCCTGAAACCTACGTTTTGAGAACAAACTACTTTGGAGGCTGACTACACTGAAGACTTAAAATGGGACTTTAAAAATCCCATAGCTCCCCACAGAAGGATGTGGTGTTTGTTCTGGTATAAATGTTGTATGCAGATCACTTCACATGGATCATAGAGTCTGAGAAATGTGTGTGAGCACGCACGCCACTCTTCGCAAAAGCGTGCAGAAATATAGAAAAGCTCAGTCAAACTGGGAGGTTTCTAAGCTTTCCTCTACAAAGAGGTGATCTAATTCCTTTCTTCGCTAGGTTGCGATGGAACCAAAGTTGGAATCCTAATGCTACTAGATATAGAACTGTCTCCCTGTTTCTTTAAGCTTTGCAGGCTATACATCTGTGTGGCGTACCTGATGACTCTGTTCTTCCGGTTCGAAGTGCATTGGTATTTGCCTTCGCTAAAGAAGGACAGGGGAACAATTCTGTGGATTCTACACAGAATTTTTAAATCCACTCTCTGAGCCACTATTTCAACTTGACGCCTTTAAAAGGCCCAAAGGCAGAGCTTATAAAAAGTCTAGTTAAATAATTTACAGCAATAAATGATCTTTCCCCGATTTTGTATTATTTTCAAATTAGTAAAATTTTAGATTCCAAGTAAGAAAAATGATAGATCCCAATACTGTCATCCATTCCTAGATTTTGGTTTGATTAGACAAGCTGTTGCCACTGGCATTGGCTAGTCTTCATCAGATAGTGATTATGTAGGACATTAGCGAACATACTAGAGCATAGTGCAAGATATCTTTTTAGATCCTTCAGAAGTGGGAAATACCCCCTAAAGAGGGCTAAAGAATGGTACATCACCTGTCTAGGTACATTACATTTTATACGGTTAACATATGAAAATGATTTTCCTTGCTGCCATCTTTAGAAAATCACCCCTTCTACAACTCCCAGACCTAACAGCCTAAACACAAGAACATGGATTGTTCAGCAGTGATGAATGCTGCCAGCAGATAATTTAAAATCAAGTAAGCATACAGTCCTGTATCTATTTAGAGGGGATGACTGCAATATTTTCCAATTTTGTGTTACATTTCCGCTGGAAGTTTATTAGTGATCGTCAACGTGCTGAACAATTTCAATATGCTGTTGGAGTTGTTTTGTAATTGCTCTTTCTATCAACCTAGCAGAGATGAAATGATGACATATTGGCCTACGCATGCTCAGCGCTTCTAAAGTAGCTCTCACTAGTTTCTGCTCCAGTAAATTAGTCTTCGATTTGAAACAGCGCTATGGTAGTCATGCCACAAGCCAATGTAGATGCACATCTGTTTCAAAGAGTGGCTAGAAAGGGACCAGTGGAGAGCTTCCTAGATTTACCCTTTGTTGATGGAGTAAAATAATGCACAAAAAGGATTAGTTAATGTTTAATGGCGATGGAACTTTACTCAGAGATCTAATTCTTCTCATGTGGGGAATTTTAAATAATTGCTGTAATTCAAATGTACATCAGTAATTTGAAATGTATGTTTTTAAAAAACAAAATTGAAGTGAATTGTGTTACGCTCGTGTCAACCTTATACAGAGCCTATGGTTTCACTTAACGTTGGTGAAAGCCTTTGTTTTTGAGGAATTTCATTATACTTGTTTTCACCAAAATCAAACCAACCTTTTACAAGGGGAGGTCACCTACCCATGTCTTAATTTTTCTCCTCCCTACAAATCCTTTTTCTTGCAATTGAAGTCCTCTCCCACTAACTCTTTCCCCACTTGATTCCTTTTCTCAAAATGCTCTGCTACTTCGGACTGCCACCTCCTTCCTCGTCTTTGCTGTCTATTAATACTGCTCTTCTCTCCTTAACCTATATACCTGTTTTTCCCCACCCACACTAACATCATTGTGGCCTTTTACTTCTTTAGTTTACCTGTGGGCATTTTCCTATCCCATGGTCCTCCTTTTGAGTTATCTCATGCTAGACATAGAAGAAAGACTTCATGAACAGTTTTTTTTTTTTTTTACAAAGCAAAAATTTACTGAAAAGCCCACTGCCCTTCCTTTTTTAAATGACTATGCTATCAATTGCTAAATGTTTAGAAACTGCTTTACTGTTTGGATACTTTTTTTTTTTTTTTCTTTTTTTTTTTTTTTAAATGGCACAGCATTTATTGCACCAGGACTGGTATTCCAAGACTTAGCTGTATGTGTTCAGAAAGCAGCAGTCGACATGTAGCTGAACATATGTAACCCATGAAGGGAGAGCAACAGGAGCTACAGACTGTATAAGAGAGAGGGAAAGAGCACGCTAGATAGAAAGCAAGGTGGCCAGACAGAAAGCAAGAGGACGATCAGAGAGAGCCTGTGTGTAGGTGCGATATGGTGTGGATTTCTTTAAAATGGCTAATTTCACAAGGATGCAAGGTTGTGGTACTATAATTAGGTTCTACTGGGGTCTGGTAATCAGATATTCATTTGAACAGACTCAAATTCTACACTAGAAATGTCAGGGAAATATTACATTCCCAGTGTCACCTCACACGTGGCTCCACATTGACTCCGTTTAAAACACACTACCCACATTGTACGGCTCTGCTTCATCTGCTGTCCCTGTTGCTTGTATAGGGACATTGTTGATGATTACCTGCAACTGATTCACGTGCCACACCGGTGGATGCTGGCGAGTAGTTATCTACGGCTTCCTTTTGCTACTGTGCCAGTTTTAATTTAGCATTCCTCGCAGCAGGCTGTCAATTCTGCTTTTTTTAATCTAGTCTTTACTTACCTTTGAATTCTTCTTGCCCGTGACATCTATCTGCCCATCTAAGCTTTAAGCTAAGGTATGTAGTTGAGGTTGTGCTGCCACAGCCATCTTGTATTTGGACCTAAGGATGTGCTGTTGGTACCACATCTATATTTTATGAACTGAATCTTGAGCAGTAACAGTTGTAGCAGTAATTTGCCTAGATGCAAACCCTATTTTTCCACTCATCCTTGTGTCGTATCATGACCCAACCTACACTTCCTTAGTTAATACTTGAGCTATTCTATTGGATTCTCTCTCCCGGGACACGTTTTTGACTGGATCAGTTCAACTCATGGCTCTACTTTTGCTTTGCTGAGATTTGGTTACTGGATACAAGGAAGCAATTTCTGTTAGAATCAGCTAGGTCCTTATACCACAGATGCCAATGTGGGTATCCAGAATAATCATTTTTTGTGTTAAGTCGTACTTGCCGCATATCACAGAAATGGTTGAATATGTTGGGTGATTATCAGTATTTGTTCAGTACTAACAGCAATCAAAAGGACATCCTGGCACTGCTAAGAAAAAGAAGAACCGAGTACAAAAAAGCATCGGAAGAAACTGGAACGTACACAGTGCCAGCAATCCAAGACCAAAAAAAAAATTAAAAGAACAGCCAAGGTTACAATGGTTTGCTAAATACAGAGTGGAGACCTTCTTCATTGATCTTCTGTGGAAGTAAATTCCAAACTTTCGTGGTACAAATAAAGTGTTATCAACGGAATACACTTTCCAGGTGTTTCCTTTATAAATATTTAACAGCAGTCCTTGAACTCAGGTTTTAAAATCAGACATTTTTCAACAGGAAGCCAGTGAAGGTTGTAAAATGGAACAAACGGGTCCTCCCTACTGAGGCTTAAAGTAAGACTAGCAGCCATCTTCTGGGCAATTTGAAGTCTCATTAGCAAGTACTTGAGTAACTTCACATACAGGTAACTGCCATAATCCGGCCCAAACATGACTGCAGCCTGATTCACTGTCTTATTACAATTGGTAGGCAGGAGATGTGAAATCTGTTTTGAGGAATTTAAGGCCATAAAACAGGTTTTAGTGGTTTTAGTAATCAGGGAAGCTTACGTTTTGAATGAAAAATGAGTCCCATATTTCTTAGCCCAGCTATTCAGTTCACTGACTATTAGTAACATTTCAGTCTCGATGATAAGCTGAAGTTTGTTATGTTTCATCCAGTCGACCACCGCGGTCATGACCTTTCGAAAAATGCAGAGGGTATAATCGAAACATCCTCCCTGCCTGATCAACAAATGAGAATCCTCTGCGTAGTAATAAAAAGTAAAAGCAAACGATCGGATCAGTGAGGCAAGGGGTCTCACCTATGTCGAAAGATGGGGGATTGCAGATGAACACTAATGCACACCAGAGGACAACTTTTGGCTGAGGATTTGAATGCCCCAAAAAGTACAGGCAGTGACCTGCCCTGCAGCAAAGATTTAAAACAACTTAAGACACTGCCCTCAATACTGGTTCCCCCAACCTGCGCAGGAGTATAGCGTGGGAGACAGGATCATAAATGCCACAAACATTTAACAGAATAAGGAACACAGTATTATCTTTATAAATAGCAGGCAGAGATCACGTAGCACTGATGTCAGGACTGATTCTTTGAAATGCGCCTTTTCTACAACTTGTGCCGGGTCAAACAACTTGTTCTGTTCTAAGTGGGCGAATAGTTGGTAGTTGAGTAGACTTTCCATATGTTTGGTGGCAAACAGTAACAGTGAGAAAGTTCTATGATTGACGATGATGGAGAAAAACAGCTTGTTGTCATGCATGAGTTACATGGTCTGTCCTAAAGGAGTAAACCTACTTTTTGTGTTCACATGATGCCTCCCCCTTAAGAATTCTTCAAGTTCTTTTAAACGTGACCGTCTGATTGACACGAGCTCCAGAGTTGACTGTTTATGTCAAACTTACTACTATTGGTTATTGTCTGAACTGCTGTTTTTTAGTTTTCTCTCATGCTGGTTTTCTAAGCGCTAGAGGTTCCTGTAGTAGAACTGCACCTCAGTTTGACTGTTTTTTCCACCCTTTCTTTTTCTCTCAAGTATGTGCTAACCCTGATAGTATTCCCTCTGCTTACCAACAGCACCCTGAGAGCAAATAGCAACCATGCCAGCGCAGCATTAACGCCGTAATATGCCCATTTGGACTCAAATCCCACAGTCTCCGTGGAAACTAAAGGCCATCATAAGTCACTGTACCAAGCGCATTGCAAAATGATTTACAGACTAAAAAGTATGCTTATTTGGACAGAATAATGAACTTATTATAAAACAGGCTAATACACCTTCCCCAAAAACTAGAGCTGGAGCCCAACAGAAACATCAGTCATTAACCAAGCTGATCTGTAGCCACCTAAGTTCTAAGGACGAGATGGTCTTGCCCTCAGCGTAACCAAATCCAATGGCGCTGAGGACGAGACCATGTCGTTCTTCGCACTTAAGGGACTTATCATTCCCTATACTTTAGCGGCTAGGGTAGCACCTTGGTATGCCTCTTGTTATGTTGATGCACTTCTGCCTTGTTTTCTCCACACTCCCATGTTCGCTATTGCTTCTTCCTCAAGATAAGTAACAGAACTTCAGCCTCTCCCTTTTTACAGCATCCCTGCCAGCTCTCTTTTTTAGAACATTAACTTCCTAAAACCCCATCCTGGGCCCGGTGTAACAAATCTTCGAGGGCAAACCTAATGGCACATCATTAACGCCATGACTTTTCAACTTCCTCTCCCTACATTTTAAATCTCTTCTTGAAATCCCACCCATCATACCAATTGCTGAATAAAAAAAAACATGTGTGTCCGAATGAGTAGTGAATTATGCTGTTTCACACCAAACTGTCATTGCTAAAGCTTGTGATTTACTTTAGGCAAAAGGAAGGAAATTAGATAAATAATAAAACATGCATTTGCCATTCACATTTGTCCATCAATGCTTGCTTGCCAGAAAATGAAGCGGGACAGATGTATTATAAGATTGGGTTTATGGGTTCACTATGTAAAAGCTTGCAAATATACATAAATGCTTATTCATTTAGTACTCATGTGGTCCACTGTGAGCACACTATAGTAGTAAACATTTATTCTACAACTGTGTGATTGTGATCACACTCGATGTGGACCAAAGGCACCAGACAGTATATGTGCTGGTGTGCATCATAACTGTCCCCTACCTGGCTCATGTGCACTGCAGACACCTGGGCGGAGCAGACAGAAGTGTGGCTTGGAGAGTTGGGCAGAGACTTGCAGGGTCCGATCGAAAGCTGCTGCTTCTTTCGCGTTGCCACGATCTTCTGAGCAACTGTTGAAGGAAACAACAGAACATGAGTCGCAAATCCCAAATTCCTCAATAATAAATCAATTCTGTGTTTTGCTGCTTCAGGCCCATGACACACGAGTCAGTAAGTAACCGTGGGAGTACAAGATGGCTGCTGTATCATTTATATACACGACACATATACTCACCATCCATCTCCATTAGCAACTGAGTGCCCCTCCACCAAACCCAAACACATGGTACAGTGAAGGTGAAACTTTGTCTACATGGAACCTACACCATTCATAAAGGTTACAAAGAGTGAACTGCTTAGGGTGTGCATTTGAACCAGTTCCTGTGATCGAGGCTGAGATATTGTACACCAGCCTAATTTCCAGAAGGCTTCTCTCCTACAGAGAGGGATTTCTTGGGAGCACTGGACAAGACAACACTGGTAGGCCCTCTCCTGGCACTTCTTCAATATATTGACTGATCACATTTTCCCTCCCTGCCCATTCCATCCGGACACCAGCACTCATTCACATGATAAATACAAGTTCAAAGGTCAGTACACAGATTATAGACTCGCTTAGTGATCAGAGTGATCTATGACCTGGAAGTGCAGCTGCCAAAGGGCGGAGTTAGGGAATAACAAACACCATTCATTAGCCTCAATCTATCCATCAGGCCCTGTGCACAATTTTTCTGCAGCAGTTGCTATTCACCCACCGCCCCCGTTTCATTGTCATTTCACTGAGGAATGGTAGAAATGACCACGAAAGACTGTTTGATCTGGCATTAGCCAGGACCTTTGGACTTTACTAAAATTAATTACCTATATTGGCTTTCAGCCAGGCTTCTTCATCGAATGGTCTGTTGTGTCATTCAAATCTTTCTTCCTCCCAGTACCCATGTGTAATGGGTCAGTCTATTTCAGCCATTGGCTAACTTCACTGTGAGGTCCCGGCAATGCCCCAATAATAATATTTTAGAAAAACTATGACAAAACAAAACAAGCATTGGAAAGCCAAAACAGCTTGCAGCCAATGCCACGCATACTGGTTTTGCCAATACTTGTATTGTTTCTCTGATCTGTACACAGCTCTCATGCTGTGTACATTTGCAACATACTTGCATCATTTTTTTCAGATGCCATCCCTTTTGCTGGAGAAGGAGTGTATTCATGCTGCAAATGGGTTTGGCAGGTTGTGGTCACATTGTGTGTCTTGCGACAGCCAGGGCTTAAATTCTGTGTTGAGTAGCCCCCATGACAAATGGCTAGTGGCTGCGGTCCAACAGATGCCTGGAGACTCCGAAAGGAACGACTGTGTTCGTAAAGGTTTCCCACTTGGGATTGATCCTGTGTCAGGCACTAGTGTAGGCTATTATCACCTGAAAGATTTACATGGGCTGAAATGGTTGAGAGATTTATGTTGTTGAATTTATTTCAGTGACAGGATAGAAAGTAACAAGCTACCTGTGTGTGAGACTGGCGAGGTAGGGGAAATAGTACAACAAATTCATATATGCGAGAACTACATCTGCACCCCACGATGATGCAGTCAAACATAGCTAGAGGTTTCTGGGAAAGAAAGAGAATATAATCCCAGCTCCTAAACTGTGGGCCAGTCTTAAGGTTCTACAACTGGCTGAGGTCCTATGCAGCAGCAGCATCAGCCACCCCTAGCCAGAGCAATGTTTGGGAGAGATGCCTCCGAGGAGGTGTGCTAATGAGCCACTGATTCCCCCTAGGTACACCTGAGCATGGTAAGGACACTAGGCAGGAAATGATCCTCTCTGGGTGCCTAAGTGCATCAGAGCATGACAGTCTGAGGCAGAAGGACCACCCTTATTGGGTTCTGAATAACCCGCGGTTAGCCTCCCCATACCACCCACAGACACATGTACTCACCACCTTTTCCCCTTGGGATTTCAAAAAGAACAACGGGTTTAGTTTCCTATTGCCTTCTAATCAGAGGCGTTCAGCCTTCTTTGGTTCTAGTTGTGGGTTCAGGTGCAGAATGGCACACACTTTTCAGACTGAGCTCCTTCCCCAATATATTGAACAGTTCAGTATATATCCTGAACACGGGGGTGCTTACCGAGGGTTCAGGAGGTGTACTCCTGTGACACAACCACTAGATTTGGGAGCTCCACGGATATTGATCTGAATACTTCTAATAACTGGGTTTTGGATGTCAGACTACAAGTGCGATCGCATCTGAAAAAATGTCTTGACAGATACCGTAGGAATATGAATATCTGACGTCTTGCCTTTAGTTATATGAACAGTTCTGACTAGATCATAAAATTACACCTCCCTCTGCAGCTGTTTGGTTTCTGGGCTGAAGGCTCGTTTCCTGAAAGTGATCTGTACACAGATGATGCAATGGCTTGCCGTGTATGAAGCTAGGGTTAGACAGGTAAAATCGCAACTCATTCTAGTTGAACATTAATTGCCACCAACCCTCCACACTTCCCTCGTAGGGCACGATGGACCAAACAAGAAGCTTGGCCTTCAAGCATCGTCAGTCCTGCTCAGAGCAGCACCCCCAGTGCCAACAATCTGACCTGACGAAACTGAAGAACAATGACTGACTGTAGACAAACCGTAGCCAGGCGACTATAAGAAAGGACTGTCTACACCACAAAGCCTGCAGAGGCTCACACAACATACTTAATATGCCGTAGGGAAAAGAAAAGCACAGGGGATGCGACTGAGCCATTCACGCTTCTTATAAGATAAGGTAAGTAAAAATGCTTTTAAATGTATGTTGTATGCATGCTTGCGGATGAGAATGTGTTTATGTGAAAAAGAGCGTGTGAATATGTGTAAGCTTGTGTGTGAGTCAAAGCTGGTGTGGCGTGTGATGTCACTTCCGTTACCCCTGGCATTTTGGTGAATTGATGCCCATGCTGACAGTGATGAAACATACCCCCCAGAGCAACACTACACCACACTCACGTGCACGAGATCACACGTGCCTTAACACACACACAAATTCAATGCGAGGCATCACCGTTTTCGTTTCTCCTTGGAGGTGTCTCCACCACAGATGCAGGGCAAGTTGTAAATTGAATTGAGAAGCATGGTGTCAGTGTAGATGGGAAGCTGGAGGGGCATAACTTCATTAAATGATTAGTTTCAGGAATGGTGGAGACTTCTTGAAACAGCCTCTGAGATAAACTGGTGGAGGCGACACTGAGAAATGCAGGGGGAACCAGCAGAGACAGCGAAAGGGGAAAGTGGGAGGCTCCGAGTGGGGGTGTAGGCCCAGAGAAGAGCGCTCAGTGGGCAGGCGGAGTGTGCCCGGCGGTTCTTCCACTCTGTCAAGCTCTGGTTCGGGGAGGAGTGGCCTCGGCTTTGTGTCCTGGGCCGTGACCACGGAGTCAGTGAGCCAGCGACTAACCACAGCCGGTCCGGTCGGGACGAGCATGTTCGACCTCGGGAGATGTCATCAGCGCTGCACATTACGAGGCCATAAAGTGCTCTCATACAGAAAGGCGCCTTTCATTTCCAAGCATGTCATTGCAAACGTACAGCAATTAAACTTACGAGCGCTACCGGCCCGGCCCCGGACGCGGGTGAGCACTCTCTCCGGAGGAGGCGCGCGGGGAGAAGGGGCTCTCTGGGCGCGTGGACGACCCCAGCGTTGGGCGGGAGAACGGTGCCCCTGAGAGGGTCTCCCGGGCGGCAGGAGAGAGGGCCTCGTCTGACAGGCGGAGAAGCTGAGGAGGGCAGTGGGACAAACTATCTGTCGAGTGAGCTGTGCGGGCAGGAGGTGGGTATCTCACCCATGATGGGATGCCCAGAGAGAGACTTCCTATACTTTGTAACCCATTGGAGCCCCCGCAAATATTTTCTAGACAGACTCATTCTTCAACTTTTATCATTTCAATGGGTTTAATGTCTAGAGATAGGCCAATGTCACGGCCTCTGATGGGGCGAGTGAATTGAGAATCCTTTTGTTTGAAGCTCAAGTCACCACAGCCTAAAAAGGCGGAGAGGAGCAGCAACAATCTCCTTACATTTTTCACTCTTTCCTTAATCCTCGCTGATAGGAAGCCATCTGCAAAACATGTTAGGAAGCCACCAAGGTAAGGGTGCAAACCACAATCCTCGAAACACTGAGAACAACTGTTCCAGCTCTCCTTTGAATTAAACAAATGCTATTCCAAAATGGCATAAACGAATGGCATTCCAAAATGGCAAAGTAGTTATCTATAAACAGGATATTAATACATCAATATTCTGCCATTAAACCATACAGAAGCTCACTGGCATGCGCAGTGAGAGGAGAACTCCTATCAGCAGCATGGCCGTGTGATGTGCGTAAATACTTCCTGTCCTGGAGTCCATTTCATTTAGTGCAACTCAAATATTTCGGCTAGTGCCGCCACTTCGGTACAAATGTGCAGTAGGTTAGGGCAAAACCTGTGGTCCTTCTGAAAATGTGTCTACAAGAAAAACACATCAGATTAAATTATTTAAAGGAGCAGGCCACAGCCTAAGCAATCTGTCCCCAGTGGGAGCTCAGGGCCCGAAGACACCGAGGTGGCCATGTGTGAATGGACATAGGCAGATTCCTCTCACCGGCACTGCTGCCTATACTAAGGCAGTCAGTTTGATGAGAAGGTAGCCAACATGTTACTGATTTTACCTCAACTCTACTGTACCTTCGAAGACATGAGCCAATAAGGGCAGCTTATCCCTAGGCTAATCAGTCTTCATTAAGGAAAAAACACACTTTGGCAGATCGATGTGCTTTTGGATCCACTGCAAGGTGGGAGACACTGCCCATAGTATGACCTTAGCCCGAACCTCCCACCAAATCCATGGATCTGGAAGGTGGCGTGGCTGGTAAGCAGGAGAGCAGCACTGTGGGCCAAAAACTTAACTTAGCAGCAGAGCTCACAGAAGACGGCACCAGTGGTGGTCTGGGAGCTAAATGCAGCCTAGGAAAAAAAATAAGTTTGCACCATTCGAATATCATATTGAGGGATCCTAGATAGTAAGCACAACAACAGCCAGGATTTGGGAGAGCTAATTATTGAAGAGCCTACAAGAAACGTGTCTGTGTTCTCTCAGGCTGGACAGATGAAGATACATCTGTTGATCTACCCCTAAAAGTGACCCCCTGGTCTTCTTTCTAGTGGGGGTTTTCCCAGTTCCTCGTTTGGCCAATCTGGCCCTGAACAGCACCCTCCATTAATATAAGACTACAAATGTTTTATCGGCTTCCACGGTGCTGCACCTGCTTGCTGCATTCGAGATGGATGGCCAGCCTGTGATTTAGTAAGATTACGATGTATAAAAAATGAATGCGATAGATGAGGGAGCGGGTTCATTAGTCATGCTCCGCCTCCAGAGAACCCCTGCTCACCTCAAGCAGCCGTATCAATTAATTTATCTTCTGTGAGCTATCGATTGCCAGCTTCGGCAGCTAATCATATGAAAATTAGTGAGCACTATCACCCTCTCTCTGTCATCCCACAAGCATCTGTGTATTGATCTTCAGAAATGTAAAAGTCATTGTGCGGAGAGCAGGGATGCAAGGGGAAGGTCATGGGGTGAGAGAGAGGCAATATTTGTCTTAGCAACCATTAGGGAGAATTACAGGAGATCAAAGTGAATTCATTAGGAATCAGGCCACTAAATGTCATTGTCCTGGGAGGGGGATAGAGTTGGAGGAGCCATGATGGTCAAATACACGGCACCTAAATGTATGAGCTTTACAAAACCCATGAATACTACACTCCCCTTGTAAGAGTCCACTTCTGCTGCACTGATAACAGCCATCACACACCTGGGCATCTCTGCAGTGTACAGTATTCTTACATATACTCAGCACTGATGAGGTTTCTGGGTGCAAGCAGGTTTGTTCTTAGGTCACATGCCAGGAGCCACTTTGAAAACCGCCCCTCACCCACTGAAGAGGGAGTAAGGCAACCCATTCTGCCCACCTAAGCAGAGACTGCACAGGCTGAATTTTTGTTTGCTGCAATTCAGAATATATATGCAATTTCAATGGAGCTTCCCATTAATCACCCTCTCCTCTCGGTTACATCTGATATACCCCTGAAAAGAGTACTGGAGAGGGGGCACATTAGGACACACAACATACTGCAGACACGTGCCCTCAATCATCCCTTTAACTGCCGCTCTGAAATCTTAAAGAAGTGATAAATTCTTCCCATGTCCCAAGATCAGGGATTTAGGACACTAAGGCTGACAGTTAATGGTGTCAACATCCTAATCTGAACGTCTGAGAAAAAACAAGAAGAAAGAGAAAACAAAAGCAGCACATTAACAGTGTAAATAATTATTTTTACTCATCAGTATCAACACCAAGAGCTTCGTTAGAAGAAAATATGCAAGGTTTCCATGCTATGATGTACTAAATATTCAAACACAAATAAACACCAGTCTATGAGAAATGTACACACTTTATTTATTTACTGAAGATTTCTTATAACACGCCAAACTTCACATTATAAAACCTTCGAAATGCTAGAAAGTACAGCAGAGTTTCATAGTATAAAGCTTATGAGTAGTTGGAGAACAAACAGATGGTTTATATGACCACCACCGGGCATTTTCCAGTCGTTGTTTTACATTGTGAAGTTGCTCGATCAAGGATTAGCCTGAAAGGTTCCATTTTCAGGAGTTTTCTGCAATGCAGTGCTGAGGTTTAGCTTTAAGTTACTGCAGAGCCTGAGACGCTAAGTAGACGAGGATCTGCCTCGGTGTTTTGTTGCAGAATTCCTCATTGGATCATATGATGTAGGTTTGTTGACCTTGGACTTCTAGTAGCAGTCTGGACAGATGCAAGTATCCCAATTTACTCCTCCAACCGACCTCATGCATGGGTTTAATTTGATTCTCCACTTTGGTATGTTCAAAACATCGATTCCCTATTTCTGCAGTGCTGCAATCTATCAATGATTCTTGGAGGGATCTAACAATTCTTTACAAATGTCTAGATACACCGTCACCAGGCCTTTTCTCAGCTCCATCCATCATCCATTTAAAGAACCACAATGAGTCTCTGAATCATGGACAGATGGAAATTGATGCCCTTGATGTTAGCTATGATTATGAGGAAGGTGAATGTGGGGAGGCTTGAGATTTGTGTTGACAACATCAACAGGCGTGTACGTGTGTGTTAACAGGTATCTACTGAGGGCGTGGCCCACCCTGTACAAAGATCAAAGTTTATGCTCAATTCAAGCAGAGGCTGGTCATATACATCCAAAAACAATGTTGTTAAAATGTTCTAGCTTCACAGGCATGTCTTGATGGGTGTGGTCAAATACATTGGAATTGCGTGCACATGCTTCTCCTCAAATACTTTCACAAGTAAGTGCATATAGATATTTGATAGCAGTTAGGAGGAAAGAACCCAGAAGTACTCCAGATCATTCCTTTTCATTAGGAGAGTTCACTGATCCATTCCATTCTGACTGCTGAATCCAAATCAAGGCAACACCCAAGTTAGATTATTTTTAAGCAGTGTAGCAAGAGCCATGTGGTCACAGGGTGCTGCGATATACAGACATATTAGGGTTATTGCTGATCTCTGTCAAGGATGATGAGAAGCTCTCCTGGTGTTTGCCAGTAAGGCATCTGCTATCGCTGGGTCTTAAACTAGAGCTTGAATCATGTACACAGTAGCTCTCTTCCCTTATGTGCTTGCAGCTGCCTTTTTATTTAAGGACTACTTTTCTGTGTTAAGGGCGGATGAAGATCTTTTATTAGCTGCCAGGGCCAGTTTTCTATTTAATGTCTTCAGAAGAGAGTCAATAACTGTATTTACCATGTTTGTGATGTTAGCTAAAAATGTTGGCAGACATTTCTTCACACACACATTTGGACACAGTCGCGTCTGCAAGTTGAGATTTAAATTGATTGTGCACCCAATGAACATGGCAAGTGAGATATTGCTGCACAGATTTAATGCATGATGCACACTATCCTGTTAGAAGTAATTCACTCCTTTGTCATAAATGTTTCTGTGGACAATTTTATACTCTAGGATGTGAAAGTTAGCTACAGAGCTGTATTGTATTATAATGTATTATGTTATTTACATAATGCTAAATGCCACTATGTGGGGTTTTGAAGTGCTTGTTTACATGAGTAGCAATCTATACTATGTGGACGTGTAGTTTGAAGAGTGTTGTCTTTGCCCTAAGACTATGTGGAGAATGGTTATATGTTGGGGGTTTCGATCACTGAGGTGCAGTTATCGTGTTATGGGATCCAGGCCTAGTGCTGTAATGAATGAGGATTTGTGAGAGATAAACACATTTTTACAATGTGTTTACTGGCAGCACTGATTAGCTCTTCAGGTCCGTATATTTTGTCAGCGTTTTATCTTTTATGTACCACAATCCGATTTCCATGGTTCCAACAAGCCAATGATATGGCATTAGTCTTCTGGAATCAGGTTGCAGTCTTTGAGAGTGTTTCTGGATGCAATGTGAATTTATGACCACAAAATATAATTAAGGATTGACATCCCACAAAGATTCGAACTTAGAAAAAGAATGTGATTGGTAAGGGGGCTATTCAGGTCATCAGACTGGTTACATGGCCTGGAAAGAGATCGGGGGCTCAGATTATTTAAATAATGAGGATCCTTTTGCGTGACAATATGCTCTCATATTTGTGCTCATGTGCATAGACAACATGCTGCGTAGAAGCATCCACAGAAGATTAGACTTGTGCGGTAGTTCTATTCTTAAACCTACAGCTTGCTTGTTCCTTTAAATGCTCTGATTTACTAGTTAAGGGAAGTAATGCTTGCTTTACTATGCTCATAAACAAGAATTTTCATTTGTTAACAGTTCGGGCATTTTAGAGAGTCCTTAGCAAGTTACTAACAAAATAAATAACCAACACATAAATGGTAATTTCTGACCACAAAGTGATATTTCCATCAGCCCTGCAACTTGAACACAGAATAATCTTCTCCCCCCACCCATAACGGAGGTTTTAAAGCATCGTTTGGCAGAAACTTCGACAGAGCAAGTACAAAGGCATAAACAGGCCCGCACAAAAAAAAAAAAAAAAAAAAAAAACACACGCTAGGTCAATACCTTCAGCGCTTGGCTTCAGTAATTGGACTCTTCATAGATTTCTGATACTTTCATATCCTGAAGATACTACCGTCAAATTATGCTTTTTCTTCCAGTTTGATCAATTAAAGCCGTCGATAATTACAGAACAGAGTTTTAATCCATTCACCTAACGACTTCCTGGACACATCCGTTTAAAGATGACCTTGCTTGGATTAAGCCCAATGAAGCATTTAAAAATAAAACTGTACACAATAGCTAGGTGAGGATCAAGGCTTTTTGAAAACAATAAAAAAGACGACATGGTTCATCCGAATTAAAGACAAAAATTATAGATGTTGTGTTCCTTGAAACCAGACTTCTCCCTGAAGGGTCGAAATAATGAGTGTAGAGGACAATGGCTTTCCGGGATAGAATACAACTGTCTGTAGAGGTCCAAGTGAACTGAAGGACATTGGGGCTGCTCCGCATTCTGGAGAAGAAATGATATCTTATTCTCCAGGTCGCACTATGTCGTATGGACAGGGGCTGGTAGATATTCTCTTGTTCAAGCGTTTAACAAAGAAGCTATTTGCAAAGAACATCTGACACAAAAAAAAATTCCTCTGCTGAAATGGGGGAGGGAGGTTTATTGGTACAGCAGCCATTTTTAGGTCTGGCGTTCGTTAGCCAAAACCTTTTACTTTAACTAAAATTATATGTATAAAATACTTGTAGAGGCTTTCAGCCAGTCCTCTTCATCCATTCATCTGTTATTGTGTCATTCACATTTTCCTTCCGCCCACTACAGCATATATCATGGGGCAATGGTTCAGTCAATTTCAGCCACTAGCTAATTTCACTGTAGGTGACCACATTCTATCCTTTCACAAGGAGCACGTCCACATACAGAGTAGTTACCCAGGTTGACAGGTACTACTTTGGCAATGTTTTCTTTTTAAAACTAAAAACAATATATAAAACTAAAGTTTTTTTTTTAAACTGATGAGGGCCCAGCAGCTTCCAACAATAACATTTTGCAACAACCATGACAGAACAAATATTGATAAGCCAAAAGAATTGTGGCACACAATAGATCTAATGGCTATGCCAATGACTGTTTAAAGTTCTGCTCTCTCAAAGCAGCTGGAAGGCGGGGGTGTTTTTAAATTGGTAGAAAAGCATAAGGAGATGCAGATAAACATGTAGGCCAATGCTGCTATTCAGTTAAGAATTAAGTAAAGCAAGTTAAAATTAGATTACATATGAGAGCTATTAACTTATGAGGTGTGTCTGGAGTAACCATAGACAGAGGAGGAAATGTGGAATTTCACATTAAAAATACGGCATAGGAAGTAATAGCACAAATGTACAAGGCAAGGAGCTATGCAAACAATTGGGAGTGTCCATGGAGGGGCCCATGAAAGGTTGGCACACTGTCCCTAGGAATGTAAATGAAATTGGCACAGGTGGCCCAAAAGAAGAGGGGGTTATATTACTGGGTGGCCTCACAGTATACTGATGCTTTTTGTTGTGTTCCTGGTGTGGTCCACATATGTTTGTCACAGCTGACAGCATGCCTGTCATAGACCTGGTAACAGGTAAAGTTAGCGTTTCTTGGTATAGCCCATGTGGGATGTACAGTGACTGAGTAGTTCCTGAATAGCAGGTTTTGAGTGGGTACCATATAGTGAGAACAGAATCGAGGTGGGTGAACAAACAGAGAGTTTGCTTCATTTTATAGCTTGCCTACAGGATTTACTTACAGTGCAGTAATGCAGGCTTTCTGGACAAATCCAAGCAACTTCAATGTGCTTCCTTGGTAGAGCCGGTGTCCATGATATAAGTTTTTGTGATGGCATTTTAAGGATTCTGGGGCCTTCAGATTGAGTAGACAAGGTTCTTCTAGTACACAAGTGATACGTGAACTTGTGGGCTTCATGCAATGACTATGTTGTTAAGGGTTTCTCTCAAATAGAGCAGTCTTGGTTCTTTAGTGAACTCACTGGAAGAATTTTGAGATGCAGATTGATCAAACATTCCTAATTAGCATCAAGAAATTAAAATGATGATCCGAACCGACTGTGCATACACACATTCAAAGCTGTTAATCTGCAGGTAAGGCAAGGCGCAGTAATAAAGGATTGAGTGGCTTCTTCTATTCTATTCCACTGTAGACTAAACAGGGAGAAAGAACCACGGTAACCAATATCTTTCTACACAGAGATTAAAAGTCAGCTCATCAGTCATCCTTGATATATCAAGTGATGAACTTTTTGCAAACGAGGAAAGCAAGCTAAAGATATCAAATGAGAGGTAGATAGTCCAGCCCTCAAAAGACAAGTTCAGAAGTTGTTTCTGTCCAAACCTGGCTACTTTCCCGAAACGTTGAATTTATTTTTGGTTTGATCGTAGTTTGCATCTAGTGTTATGTGTATTTGTAAAGCACACCATCACCCGTGAGGGTATCCTGGTGCAGTGTGCTGTAACACCATGAACGGCAGCGTCTTCTGTGACTACCATGGAGAAATCAAAAGCACATACAAAAGGCAGTGTGGTCACTCCTGCAGAATAGACAAAAACCACTGCTTCCCACGTTTGAAGTAACTTACACCTCTCAATCTATTGACACGCAGGACCCGTGGTGACAATTCACATATCACCAGAGATCCTTTCCCCCAGATAAGAAAAACAGACAGATAGAAATCCGAAGAAGGGCTTCGAAGGAGGGCTGTTTCAAAGTGTGCCCAATGCACCCATCTCTGGGAATGGGAAGACAGAAAGTAAAATGTGAAGCACGTAGAGCCAGCCCACAGAACACCCCAAGGGTGTACGGAGAGCATGTTACAAATGGGTAAGGAGGAGGACTGGAAAAAACAGCTGAGGAACCCATACAGAGGAACAGACCTGTAAGATCACAGCTATGTCGCAGTAAAACTGTCCAGAGACACACACACAGGATCAGGACAACACCGATATCAAACTAAAACAGAACACCATAGGAAGGATATGACTGGAACACTTGACTGTAGATGGCAGGACATCAAAGGCTCAAAACCTGAATATTGAGCTGTGTTTATGCCCTTTTTGTAATTAGACTTCCCTCACAGGGTGTCTCTCTATATTGTGCTTATGTTACCACTGTATTGCACAGCATCTGTTGGTTTATCTGAGCAGGTGGTTGTTCCACCCTCTACTTCCTTTGATGTACTGGCCTTGTTTTCATTTTTGGTTGATTTGTCTGTCTTGAGGGGTATTTATTTTTTCCTTTTTTTTCTTGAAGAAAGAAGTAGGCAGGAAACAGCGACCCAAGTGTAGATCAACACTGAATTCTACAAAAAGGACTGTATAAAGATCGATTCCCAGAATGGAATCTGGATACCAGACCTTTGAAACCTAAAGGGTCATTAAGGAATATGTGATAGAAAAAGAGAAAAACCTTCACACCCCTGAACCAACAATAAAGTACCAATGCTAGGTGTAGAAGCCTGCAGGGAGATACCTGCAGTAGGCGACAACAGTTAAAGAAAATTCATACAGAAGGGGGAGCAACCTTCCAAGACAGTCACAAAACCAGTCATAAAAGAATAGGGGTCAACAACATCCTACAGGTGCACTATACACCCCCCTCAAGGAAGGAAGGGAGCTAACGGCAAGATCCATTCCATAGACCACTGGTGGTATACAAGTATAAACTTGCCACAGTGGACTGATGAGTAGGAAATATGCCACGGAATAGGCGGTCTATGCCCGAAAGGAAAAAGGAGTTTAAAGTCAAAGGTGAAGGAGGGAAATGTCCTAGACATATGCAGAAGAGAACTCTCACTACTCAGGGTGAGCATCCGTGATCCAGGCCATGAAGCCACAGAGGAGCACCCCACGAATCTCCTGTGAGGGACTGTAACCAAAACCACTACTTAACCGTAAATGCACAAAAGGAAAATATGATAACAAAAGATACTCTCATGAAGAAAAACAGAACAATAAAGGTATTACCCTCACTACCACCATAAACAGGACAGAAAGCAAGTGAAAGTAGGGGCCTCAATGGGCAACAGCTGGTGGCACCTGAGTATTGAAAAAAGATAACCAGAAAAGAAGATCTGGAATGAAAGTATTACTCAATCAACCAATGGAAGTTCCCTGGAAAATGGGCAGAAAAAAAATCTTCCGTAATAAGAATGGAAAGGGCCAAAGCAATCATAGAATTCTAAGGACATTAGGAAACAAACTGTTCCCATAGGAGTACGAAGGAAGTTCCCATTGGGGAACAAGAAGCATGAAAGAGTAGCGAAAAGCTAACACCAATTGCTCCGAAGAGCTGGGGTTGAATATAAATCTCCATAGAAATCACAGAGATTGTAGGTGACCTGCCTATAAGTAGAATGCAACAGAAAACATGCCAAAGGCGGAGTGAGAAACAAACCTGGTCTGTAAGAACAACAAAAAAGAACCACATGTGTGGAACAATAGCGAAAAATGAACATAAACGTAATTGGAGGCATTGCAACCGCTGAACAGAAGTGGTCTGCACCACCAGATGCATATAATTGTGCCACTAAGCAAAATCTCCATGATGGAGGAGAACATAGAAATAACAAATTAACCTGCAAGGAGCAGGAAGTTCACACTGGATGTTAAATGACAGCAAAAACACACCCCAGAATGATAGTACAACTGCTAAAGGTGGTGCCTGTTTACAGACACACCTGGAAGAGGACCCTCGTATCTCAGTGGGAGGGCGTGAGACTGAACACTATGACACGGTAAATGCTCCTTAAAGAAGCTGCAGAAGAGGACGAGGACCTTACATTAAGACCCACCATGAGTATCTCTGAAGCGGCATAAAGCTAAATCAGCATGCGCGCTAAAAATGGACTTGCCATCAAAGGGCACATAAAGCAACAAATCACATATGGGTTCTGAGACAGTAGAAGAACACAGTCAAGCCCTTTGCAGTAGCGCTACTGAGGAAGCCATAATCCGCCCAACAGAATCGGTGGTATCCATTCCATAGCTAACACTAAGCTTGGCAGCCTGCTGACCATCCCGTACCAAGGGCGTGAGCAGTTCTAGCCTTGTCAGGCACAGAAGGCAAAATATGCTCCACTGAGTCCCACAGAACGTGGGACAAGCGAGCAGGTACACAAAAGTTATTAGTGGAACGCAAGGCAGAGCTAGATGGTGCGAAAATCCTCCTACATGAAGCGTCCAGCTGCCTGGCTTCTTGCTCTCGGGGAACAGGAGGACTCTCCGTAACACTGTGTGCAGCCAAAGCAGTTTGCACCATAAAACTTTGAGTTGTCGGTTGCCGGCGAAGGCAACACAGATCCTCCGGGGCTGGCCTGTGTCTGCGGGAGATAAAACGCTCCACATGGGGACTAGAAACTGGCTGGGTCCAAACTCCCAAGAGGATATCATAAAGAGCCTCACAATAAGGAAGGACCGGCTCTACAGAAGACTGGTTAGGATGTAATACGTCAAGTAACGGATCTGTGGACATTTGCACTGTAGGAAGCTGTAAATGCAACATCTCTGAAACCAGTTCCAACATATCTGCAAAAGCAGAACTACCCTCAGTAGCTAGACCAGGGGATGATAGGAGGCTGGATGCCGGCAAGAAATCAAGTGTGAAAGTGGAATGGTGCCTAAATGAGGAGGCTGAGGATGTCCAGGCCCCTCCAATGGAGGAACAAGAGGTTGCGTCTCAGCGAATGAAGGAACATCCGACTACAACGGCACTGCTCCCGGCATCAGTGTCAACCGATTCAGAGATAAAGAGACCTCGGAGGTGGCGTCGTCTGACTCTAGAGAGAACAATAGAGTGAGCGAAGTCATATTCTCCACCACTGCCGAAGACGGAGTTGGAAGGCAGAAATCGAGTGCAGTCGATGTGAGCCGCAAGAGGCTGTGCATCGGTGCTGATCCGACTCCGGAGTCAAAGATGAGGGGCCCAACGGGCACAGAGGACAAAGCCACCGGTGAGGACCCCGTTGGGGCACCCGCCACCTACTTAGGGCCCAAAGGCACTCCAGAGGGAGGAGGAGAGCCAAAAACAGCATGCAAGGACAAATATTAGTCCCACATTTGGGGCAGAGTTGTCCCAGCACCAGGATAAGGCAGAGGGGACGGGGTTGACTCTTGTGCAGACTCATCACCAGAAGATCTGAGTGAGTCACCCGAGGGCGGTGAAGCCAGAGGAGGAATCAACTTTGCCTGAGAAGCGCATGCAATCGACTCCTAGAACGGTCTCTGGGATGAGAAGTAGAAGATGACGGACTAGGACGCCTCGGAGAGTCCTGCGAAGACTACGAAACCCACGCCACCAGGAGGTTCATCGGCTGCTCTTGCAACATATTAGGCCTCAGTTGTTGACAGGTGTCACAGTCATCGGCGTCTTGGTGGGTGCCTAGGCACCACATGAAGATGAAGTGAGGGTCTGTTACCGACATCTGTCGAGCACATGACCCACAGGGCTTAAAGCCAGTAGGCATACACACTGTTCCAAGTACGAAAAATACAGTGAAAAAAGTCAAAGCCAAAAATGGCCAGAGGAACTGCTTCTCCAGATACACACTGTTCCAAGTACAAAAAATACAGTGAAAGAAGTAAAAGCCAAAAATGGCCAGAGGAACTGCTTCTCCAGATCCGCATTGCTGCACGGGAAAGAAGAAAGTGATGTCAGCACATCGGGGGAGGGACTATATGGACTCTGTCAACGTCATCTGGGGCCGACGTCGCTACAGAATTGCATGATGCCCTCTACCAACGTGCAGAGGTACTGCTGAAGTAAAGTTTCCGGATCCAGTCTGATGCCTGGGGAGACTTCTAAGATAAGAAATCTGCGGCTAGTTGTGTCTATCAGATATACACACATACAAATAAACAAAAACACACAAATATATATATAATAATTATACATATACATGTGGCGTAACGGCTAGAGCTGCTGACTTGGCCTCAGCTAAATAGCCTGAGATTCTGGACAAATCACTGACTCTGACCTCCTCCTACCCCTCCACTGCCCTCCTCAGGAGCCAAAAAAACACAAAAATATGTCCTTGTGTGAGGTAACTGGTGGCCATATAAAGCATTCCAATACCTTCAGGTCGAGTTTGTGCTACATAAAAGTACAAAAAAATAAACATATCCATTGCCAAGGTAACATTAAACACACTAGAGCAATTTTAACTGCCCCACACCTTCCTCTTAAAGGCAATGCTGCATCTTGACCTCTTCTACTAAAACTTGAGGCAAACAAACTACTGTAATAATATCCCTCCAAGCAATTCTCAACAGCTTTATATCCTTATTATGCCGCATATATCGATTAGCTCTGCCACAGTAATCTGATCTACAGAGGAGCCCTAAAGCCCTTGGCTCGACTGTGGCTCGTGGGCAACCTAAAAGAGGGTTTATGTGAGTCGTCAGAGTGATGTGCCTGGGCTTCCAGGCGCAGGACAGACTCACATGCCACAAAGGAAAAGATTGAGAAACGGGAGTTAGAAAGAACAGGAAGTGGAAGCAAAACTAGCACTGATGGTACTGAACAGAAGGATAGAAGCAGCTCGAAATGGAGAAAGTCAAGAACAGGAAGAGGGGCAAGAAGAGAATATGGAAAAAAAATGATTATGGATGAAAATCAGGTGAGATGGCGAGAAATAGGAAATGGAAACAGAAAAGGAAGAAGGAAAGGGGGTGAACAGAGTCCAGGGGCAGTAGTGATGGAGCAGAAACAAGCAAAAGAGCAGAAATGGACAAAGTGAGCAGTGAAGAAGAAAGGGAATGGAAAGAACACTGGGAGTAAGATTGAGAAAGCAATAAAGGGGCGACTGAGCAGAAAGAGAATAAAAAACAAAGACCTGAGAGTGAAACGGGAAGTGGGGGGACAAGTCAAAGGAGATGGGCAGATGGAAGAGAACTGAGAACGATTTGCCTGGAGAGGCAGCAAGACAAGATAAGGCAGACTGGTCTCCTGGTTTCTTTTTAGGTTCATGTCCCTAAAACATAAACATCCAGTGTGTCTGGGGAACAGACAGGTCTACTGCCAGGAGGATGGCTCTGCTAACAAACTGTAGTTCTAGTACTTTTGATTCATGTAATCTTCCCCAGCCTTCCATCCTTCAGAGGTCATTAAACATTGAGCACCTTAAATGGGCAATAGTAACATCTGCTAAGTACAGCATTTAGGAATTCGCCCTCCAGGTGATTGACAGTGTCCTGGCAGTGTCGGTCTGGCAGACAAGCACAGCTCTAAGAGACCTGACTTTCTTTTTTAGTCCTGACTTAAAAATTAAAGAAAATCCTGCTACAGTGAAAAAAACAAAATAAGAACTGCTTTCTGCATAAACCCTCTATGAGTTAACCAGTTCAATGCGTGATGATTCAGGGTAGTTCCGAGATGTAAAACTCTCCCTGATGCATTGCAATGCAAGCACTCCTTGGGAAGCGAAATGATACACCAAAGAACAAACAGCATGAAATAACAGAGAAATATCCCTCTAGGTAGAGCATAGTCCTGTTTATGTAAACTTTAAAGAATTGTCAACAATTGGGCAATGCGTTGTAAAGCCAGATCTTTGAAAAACAAAAACAAGCATTGGCAAAGGCAACAGGTCTCTCTTATGCGAGGCGCTTTGGCAATGTGTTTAAGTGAGTTGTACACCGTGTGGCTGCTGTTCAGCATGGCTAAAAGTTAATGGCATAGGCAAGAGTGGTGTACAATGGCAGAGAGTGGAGTGGCGTAGAGTAGAATTTAGTAGTGTAGTGTAGCAGGGTTTTGTAGACTGGAATGGAGTAGAGTGTTGTGGAATGGAGTACAGTGGCGTAAGAGTGTCCTCGAATGGAGTGTTGTAGAGTGGAGTGTCCTCGAGCGAAGTGGATTGTCATGGAGTGAAGTGGTGTAGATTGAAGTGGTGTAGACTGAAGTGGCCTAGAGTGGCATGGAGAGGAGCAGTGTTGTGTAGTGGACCTGGAATGGAGTTGTGTAGAGAGAAGTGGCGTAGAGTGTCAGAGTGGAGCGGTGTAGAGTGGAGTGTCGCAGAGTGGAGTAGAGTTTTGTAGCACGGAGTAGAGAGGCACATAGTGGTGTGGTGTGTGGCTGAGTAGATAGTGTTGCAGAGAGGAGTGGCGTAGAGTAGAATAAACTGGCATGGAGTGGTACATAGTGGACTAGAATGGCGTAGATTGGGGTTATGTAGAGTGTAACACTATTAGTATCAAATTAAACAAGCTCATAGATGGAACACCGTTCCCTACAGCCATGCAAAATTGATGAACTGGTACTGACAAAGATGATTAGAATCAATCATGCAAAAAGATCGGAGGCTGAAAAACATTTCAAAGAAATACAGCACGTTTACAGTTCCCTGAATTAGCATACAAGCGAGATAAATGAAAACACATCTACTCTTGTGGAGTGCTGCACGAAAAAGAAAAAACAAAGTTCCCAGAAAACAAACACTTGTGGAAGAATACAAGGAGTGTGTCGAAGAGGTGATAAACGGGCAATGGTGCATGGGAAGGACAAAGGACGGCCTTTAACAAATAAAGCCAGCAAACAGAGAGCAAGCAAATGTCAGATACAGAGCCCGAATGTATTTCCACTGAAGCTTTCAGAATATCCTCAAGAGGTCTTTCGCAATCAGACAGCTGCACTCACTGGTAGGTGTCGAGCTAAAAAAAAATGGGGGTATTTTTGTAGCTTCATTATTCATTTATTTTTCCCTTCTATTATTATTCTTTACTCACAATCTGAAACGGTACCGGACCACAGAATGCCTATGCTCACTACAGGGAACCTGGCAAAATCATTCATCCTCACAAAGTTTTCACCCAGCGATTTCATACAGACAGCCTACTTCAGCCCTTGATAAAGCTTAATGCTTAAAAGCTACCGGGTGACACAGGTGTGCTGCAGTGCTGAGGCACATAACATTAGAAGAGAAGAACGAAGTCACCGTGAAACAAAATGCCAATATCGCAAAAAGAGATTTAAAAAAACATGCGCACAGCAACCAGATGCCTTCGAGTATCTAGTTATGAAACAACCAAAAGAAAAGCTGTTTCACTATTCAACATAGTGTATTGTACTCATACACTGTAAGGAAGAACTTGTGAAAATCAACTATATACATCAGGAAGGTGGATATGGTTTAGGTTTTTTGCTAGGCCTTTCTTGAACTCCTGGGTACTTTATATAGTCAATGCCAAAGAGCCTGCCAAATGTTTTTAATTGGGAAAAGAACAATCCCAGTAGCTTATTAGTATCATCCTCACTTTGTAGTATAAAGAACTGGCAAACACAGAGAAAGGGTTCTCATGGCTAAAGGCTTAAATTCAACAGTGACGGACTTTAAACTACTACGGCTTGACCCGTAAGCCTCCACCCGCTGCTGTGGTCGGAGCGCCCGAGCGGGCGGGGAGGAATGCTGGCCTTCACTCAGGTATTCAGCTGGCGTGCCGGATTTTTTTTTTTGGTCTCTGGTTGTATTAAAACAAATTTATCTTCATTTATGTCGCAATTATCTCTTTGGGCTGTTAATTTGCTGGAAATGAAGCTATTGTTTAATTGCTCCTATTAATCGGAGGATGTAAATGCTGACGGCAATAAACAGTTACCTTCAGGAAGGCACAAAGTCACGCGGCGGCGGCGGCGGCCGGGCAGGACCTTGGAACAAGGGGCCGAGAGAAGGACCCGCAGGGCTCATTTCACCTCAACGGGCGGCGGGCGCCACGGGCCGGCAGGAATCCTTTCACGCCGCAGCACTGACAGGGCACTACACTCTGGCCCAGAAAACCCCACAAACCTCGAGGAAGATGCCCTGTCGTAACGCTCAGTGGGCTAAGGTCTGCTACCTACATTCGTGTGCAACCTAGCGGCTCCACAGCGAATTCTGTCAGGACCACTGCAGCATTTCATATTTCCTAGGGCTGATAGAAGGTGCTACCAAAAGGGTAGTTTAACGCCAGTTCTTATAGCAGGAAGACACATTTCCGCTTACATATGTTCAATCTGATTAACAGTGTTAAAGGCACGATCCAATGGAGCCCATTCACCATAACGACTTTGCAGCAAGTACATAATTCACCAAGTCTGCATGAATCTGTATACACACATTACAGCTACTCTTTTGAATTTGGACACACTCATGGGTGAGAGAGAAGTAAAAAGCCAGAGTGAAAGAATTTCACTAGTATTTCTCTTGGAGGACGGCAGAGTTCCTGCCTAAATCGAAGGATACACTAAAGTGTACGGTATGCTAAACCAGAGATGAGCTAATCACTAACAATTTTAAACCTCCGCTTCCAGAGGAGCGCATGGCTCACAGTTTTGGTAGCTTGGCCCAGGGATCAGGGCAAAACAAATCAAGGCGGTTATCAGACATGGAGAATTCAGTAACAGCCAGAGATCCAAAATAGTAAACACAAAGGATACTTCCCTTTACAAATACTCTTTTTGGTGGTTACTCTATCAAACTGCAGACTCATCACCTCTTGATGGTCAAACTAAAAAGTCCTGGGAAAGGGAAGGCTCTCTCCTTCTTGGCTTGGGCACAGACAATCTCGGTACAAAGGATGATGAAGCAGAAAATTGTTTACTTCTCAATCGCATTGCCCTTGTTGAGCCAGCATAACCCAAGAACAAATGGTCATCAATCCAAAATTCATGTGTCCTGTCAATTTAAGATCTGAGAGCTCTATGAGGGTCGAGAAGGTGGAGCCTCTCCAGATCAGCAGAGAGATGAGGAGGTGTTTACAATGTTAGCAAGGTGTCTGACTGACCCTGAAAAGGGGTGACCACTTAAAAAGAAGGAAACTTTAATCAACAGAAACACCTTGTCTGAAAAAAAATGAATTGAAAGGTGGCTGAACACACAACACCTGCCACTCACCAACACTTACAGTTAATGTAACAATCAGATCGACAGTCTTTAGAGTAAAACTCTAAAGGACATCTAAAGAGGTGCAGAGGACAAACACATCATAAAAGTAAGCACAAAATTAAAGTGATGCTGAGGTATAAAATGTGGCAAAGGGAGAAACAAATGGATCAATCTCTTCAGGAAGAGCATAGCTGTAACTGACTAACAGCGATGGCTGGTCTCGCAATCAAGGCCCAAAAGACCAAACATAACCTTTCACAGTACCCACAACGGGTCACAAATCATAACATGAGATAAATGTGCACTGAGGGGGATCAAGTTCCTTCTCGGCAACAAACCCCCCTTGAGGGTTTACCTGAGATATGTGGGAGGAGGATGGCCTATTATCTGTCACTCTGACAGTTCTTCACTATGGACCATTAGATCTGGAAGCCTGATGAGCAAGGTTATGTCCTCCTCTTCTCAGTCTCCCTTCCTACCATTACCCTGTTAGCTTGGTCAATTCGAACTACAATGCTTGTGCATTGTTCTAAGAGGTTCTTTCTCTGTTGAGCACTTTCACCGTCATCTCAAGAGTGGATTACAGTGGCATGGTTATGGTGAGCGGATGGGCTGGCTGCTGAATCGCCAAGTACCATTTAGCTGCAAAAGAGCTCCTTCTGCTGCTGAACAGGTGGTGAGGTCCAATGGCTCAGAAAAGGAAGTCTTCTGGAATATCCTCTAACATTTTCAAGCTGCTGATGGGACTGGCGCCCACGGGAAGCTGTCCTAAGGACCTGGCTCATTCCTGCTTGAAGTGCTTAAGGGCTGAGTCTATCTCCCCACCAAAAATGGCCAACTCTTCAAAGGGCATACCCATTAGATTTGCTTTTATGTTGCTTGAAAACCTATGAAGCACATCCAAGAGTGGTGGCAGATGATAATTGAGGAACCCATGTTTTCGCTATGCTATCCAACATGTCTAGGTCAGAGCGAAGGATTTGTTTTGCTGTGTTCTGCAAATCATGTAAAACTTCACCGATTTGGTCACACTTGTGTTCTCGAGATTAAAAATGATAATTTCTACCAACAACGGTGGGTGTGGCCAATGCACTCAAGATGGCAGATGCATTTCTTTAGCGCTCCACCAACCCTCCTGAAAATTGTCTGCCATCAAAGCCGATAGCCAACCGGGGGTAACACCGGGGAGCCTATGTGTCCTGTAGACTATGATTCTTCCCCAGGCATGAGATTCCTTGACGCAGCTCGAGGCCGCCTGCAGCCATACCACCCAAGAGACTTGGATCAGCGATCACCACAACAGAGGGCTGCTGCTGGGCACCCTAAACTAGGAGGCTACGTACCATCCTGCAAACCCTCAGGTGCCCCCCCCTCTATGCCTCAAAAGGCGTGAACAGCAGAGGGCACCCCGACCCCTTACTGTGAAAGTCAACCAAATCCCAACACTCCCAGGGCAACAGGCTGCAACACTCTCTGCACACCACAGCCCATCCCTCTGACTCCACCAATTTGGCACCATCATCGAGTAGCGTGGGGAATAACATGCTGCAAGTGAGTAGCCCCAGCAACAGCAGAAAACGGCCCTCTTGCCAGTGGGGAAGAGAGCTCATAACCCATCGACTGTACCTCCTGCAGGGGACTCACACAGACAGGACTTCTTAGTGCCCTCCTCTGGGGTGGCCGGTGAGGAGTATCGCCGTAGGCAGAGCCCCATCTTGTCCCCCTCACCCCTCCCCGCCCCTCACCCCCACCTCTTCCCTTAACCTTCCCACCACTGCAATTCCAAGGGATGTGAACTGTGAATATGAGTCTCCTCAGCTCTCTTGAGCTTCCCCTCATTGGCGCCATAATCGAGGCGCACTGTGAACTGTGACACCTGCGAGGCCCGCACTTTCAGCCCCTTGATCCTCCCGGCTCTCCCACCCCCTTACAACAGCACACCAATTGAAAGGTATAGAGGATGCTAACTCAGATGGCGGGACTGGTGAGGCCCTTTCCCGACACCACACCGGCTGCTGCTAAGGCTGCAACCACATTGGGGAGCCAGAACGCCACCCCCCTCCCTACTCCCCAATCCCTTTCACCTTTCACCTTTGTGAGACCTGGTGAGATTGCTCTGGAGGGCCCTAAACAATACTGAACGCTAACTGTCCCAATGGTGCTCAACTCTCCTGGGTCACCCAGAGTCTGCATTTCTGCTACCTATTAGCCTGGGACCTCCACAATGGAAACTCGCTCAACCATTTACGCTTACCACCAATAACTTGGCGCCGCCATTGAGGAGCTGCGCCGCCATAACAAGCTGACAGCCCTCAATCACGAATCTCCAGCACCATAACCATCACCTCTTGGACGAACTCAAAGGGAGCGCCCCAAAACAGTGACACAAAGCAACCAATACTCCAGGCAGCCCAGAGTGGAACTCACAACCCTCCGTAGACACCGATTACTCATCCCAAGGTCACATGTTGCACCACCTTACTTCCAATCGTCTAAAACCATAACACAGCAGCACAAAAAGGGGCTCCCTCTTCACAATCCCCAGGGATAATCCCATTGCTCTTGAATGGTTCTTCCTTGTGTAGCTGCTGGTCTGCCCATAAGTAAATAGCATCTTGCCTCCAGTGGCTTGAGGACTGTATACCATTGCAGGAAACCACTGTCTCACACATCAACTGCCTCCATCCTACACTTCCGCTCCGGTTCCAGGTGATTATGGGCAGGCTCCGCTTCATCTCCACCGTCTCATCTCCGTCAACAGCAGACCCACTCTCCGTAATTCCTGACACTATTCACCCTGAAAATACCCCTGCTATTTCCACGTCTGACAAACTTGGCAGGGTGCTAGCAGCAATCAATCACTCTCGGGTCTCAATGGAGGCTGGATTCGCTCCTCTTTAGGGGAACTTAGCTTTCTGTGTAATGATCACCAGAAGCTCATCAATAAAGTCAAGGAGGGTCAGAAAACCCTTGCTACCCTGCAGCTACTCACGGTGGACCACCAAACAGCTATCCACGACCTGCAAGGACATGTCAAGCACCTTGAGAACAGAGCAGATGGCCTAGAGGGGTGCTCCTGCAGAAGAAAGGGAGGGAGTTGAGGGGATGGATCTGCTTGCCTAGTTGGAAAACTGGCTCCGGTCTTTCACCCCCTCAGTGAAGCGCTCTTCTCTCTAATCTCTGGAGAGAATGCACCGTGTGCTGGCCCGGCACCTCCGTCAGGGAAATCGCGCTCATTCAAAGCTAGCAAAACTCCTGCACTTCAAGTATCAGGATGCAATATTCCACCTGGCCAGACGAGCGGGACGCTGCCTGTGGAGGACAAGATCATCATACTCTTCCCTGACTACACCCTCGCTGTCCAGCGTCAACGCTACTCATTCCTAGAAGCCAAGAAGCCACTACGCTAACTGGGAGTGCAGTACTTGTTACTATTCCCAGCCCATCTCAAAATAATGGTGGCAGTATTACTACCTTTTTCATAGACCCCAGAGGTTTGGGACTGGGCTGATCACCACCAAGGCGAGATGCCACAAACACATACAAAACTTACAATCGATTTAGTCCAATCACTGAGGGTGACGTCAGGGAAAACCCAGAGTGAGATCCACTCCCTGACCACCTGTAGCCTCTCAAACCAACTGGGAACAGATAATAGCTGACCGTGGACGTGCCCTCTAGGCAGCATCTAACTTGCGATTCACCCCAATGGTCACAGACGATGAGAAGGGGGGCACACATCTTCTACTCTGATGAGGACACTGTCCAATTCTAAAGACTCACTGGGAGACTCGCAGTCTCCCCTATTGGTGACACTACAGACAACTTTAACTATATCTGCCTCCTCAGCATTGAAAATTTGACCACTCCTCAGCATGGTCCCTGGCCATGTACTTATCTACAGGAGGAAAGACTTTACTGCAGCACAACACCTTACTGCATAACTCCTTATAAGCCATGCGCACCACACTTGTTCGCCCCCTCCCCTTACTCCCTCCTCCTCACTCTCTCGGGTCCAGGCCACTGCTATTGGAGAGGTGACAACACAAGAGACTTGGGGGACCCCTGATGAACCCCCCCGAACTCCTCTTCACCAGGAGGACACAACTCAATACACTCGCACATAGCATGGGCACCGGGACGATTCCCTACATGTCTATTCTTGGCCACCTCCCCAAGGTATACTAGAGTAAGTAACTGATGTCAAGTTTGGGTGTACCACCAGTTGTGGTAGACCCCTTGTATTAGGATTGTTATGCCCCTTTTGTTGCTACAGTTTCCTCTATGTATTTACCCCCGGGTACCCACCCATATCAGCGAGCGGACTAAACAGAGGCAATTGGGCAAGGCCCGATGCTGGTGAGGTAAGGCAACATCACTTTGCAATGACCCTCCTCACCCCAATACCTACTACTCCTTTGCGCCAAGATGACATACGGTTCCTCACATAAAACATTCAAGGAATGCACACTGCTAGAAAACCTTATGCTGCCTTCTCGTATATTAAGCACAAGTAGGCACAAACTATCCTCTTGCAGGAGACACATATTACCCATAATGAGCTGGACCATTTATGTAAATGTTGGAGGGGCCAAATTTATGCTACAGCCTATTCGGCGTATGCAAGGGGCACCTTGAGATGGATCAAACCCGTCGTACCATTCCAGGAACTGGGTGTAACTGTTGACAAGGAGGGTCGTTACATCCTCCTGGAGGGCGGCCTAGATGGCCAGTCACTACTCATACAAAGCATCAGTGCTCCCAACACCGAACAGGTGACTTTCTGGGACTCACTCCTGGCAGTACTTGCTCATAACATCTTTCTACCATGAGTGTTGGGGGAGTCTATAATTATATACTAGATCCTACCCTAGACAGGTCGCACTCTCCATTGCCCCACTCTCCTCCGCAGGCACAAGCAGTGCGCTTCCGCGCATGGATGCATCATGGGGTACCGAGAGATACATGGCACATGCAAAACCCGGGGACTCAGCTCTATTCCTTTCACTCTATACCCACATCCTGTATGTCCGCCTTGACAGATTCCTAAGCTCCCCTCACTATTGCCCCTGATGCAGCACTCTGATTATCTAGGATGCATACTCTCAGATCACGACACACACATAATGGACCTTTGATGGACAGCCCCTCACACAAACATGGACATTACCAAAAGAGAGTCTATATGATCCAGTATTCTGTCATGAACAAAGTGATCACATCCGGCACTATTTCTCCGAAAACTCAAACACAGCCTCCTCTATGACACTAGAGTGTGATACATCCAAGGTAGTGCCCAGAGGTCTCTGCTTACAAAAGATAGTGGGAGTCTGCAAAACCTTAGAGAGAAACATAGTGCAGGCAGAATAAAACCTTGCCAACCTAAGTAAAGAGACAGATACCAACCCCAGGCTCGCCCGTCAGCTCGCAGAGGCAAAGCCTAATTACATGGCATTGCTGGAAGACCTGAGACAGTATAACTTTGCAGCACATGCACCCAGGGTCCACAAAGAAGAGGATAAGGCTGGCAGGGTCTCAGCATGGCTTATCTGGCAGGAATCCACATCTCATCCCATCACTAAAATAGTGGACGTTAAGGGTACCACGGTCAGGCTTTTTACGAAAGCTATTCATCCATATATGTAGCTCCACTGGCTCTGTCAGTGAGCCTCCCAGAGACCATCCTTGCATACATTTGGCTCCCATCCATCCCAACATCCACCAGACTCACCCTTGATACGACCATCACAACTGTAGGCCTAATGCAGGCGATTCAAGACCTTGCCTGTAACTAGAAGACAGGGCTAGACGGTCTGCCACTACAGTACTACAGCACTCTCTCATCCCGGCTAGCACAGCGTCTCGCAGAAATGTATGAGGCGGCGTTGCATGCCAGCAAGCTTCCACATACACTGTGCGAGCCCCTACTAGGTCTCTATTCCTCAAATGGGCGAAAATCCAACATGCCTGGCCTCCTACATGCCTATAGCTATCATTGGTGTGAATTACAAGATTTTAGGCAAAACTTTAGCAGATACGCCCAGATTCTCCCAGGCCTTATAAGCACAGACCAAAACAGTTTTGCGGAGCAAGTCCCAAAACATCTGTTGTCTTTTTTACATTCAGGACAAGGTTCAGGGCCACTTCCCTAAGTCTGCCTGTCTAATTCTTGATCTGGAAAAGGCATTTGGCACTTTGCCATGGCAATACCTCTTTGCGGCCCATTCCAGCATGGGGATTGGGCCTAAACTCCTAGCTTATATTAGACTATTGTACTCCAACTCTACTTCCCGGGTTCGGCTGGACTGCCTCATCTCTGCTCCCTTCTCCATCTGCCGTGGTACGAGACAGGGGTATCCACTGTGTCCACTATTATTTGCACTTGCGATGGAACACCTTGCCATACGTCTACGCATGGAGGGATGGGAATGGGGTATTCCACTCGCAGACGGGATTCATGCAGTGCCTCTCTATGCGGAAGGTTTACTTCTACATCTTTGAGATGTAACCATGGACCTCACCTTGCTCCAAGTCACCCTAGCTGACTTTGCTTCCACTGCTGGACTGCAGGTGAACTAGTTAACATCAGAAACATACCCATTAGGCCCAGACAACAGCCTCGCAAGGTGAACCTGGGACACCCATCTCATCTGGTGCCCATGAGCAGTCCGATATCTTGGATGTACCTATACCACATCCCCACAGACCTTTATGAAGGGAATCACCGAAAGGTCTTGGTGGGAGTCAGGACTCTCCCATTAACTTGCACTGGCAAAATAGCTCTGGCAAGGATGGTTACTCTATCACTCCCTGTCTTCTTTACTATTTTGTGACCCTTCCAGTCATTCAGTTGCGCTCCTTCTTCAAAGAGCTAGACACTCTCCTAACTATACTTATTTGGGGCACTAGCTGTCACTGGGTCGCCCTCGCTAAATTACAACTGCCGACAGATAGGGGAGGTCAGGTGCTCCGTCCTTCGAGGTATTATTTTGGCAGCACAACTCCAACGGTTCTCCCGTTGGACGGCGGCCCGTTACCTGGGGGAAACCACCAGAGCACAAAGACATATTCCGATTTCGGTGCTAGAAAGCCTTTGCTTGCCTAAGCCACAGCCCACTTCCACATGGCCCTTACAAGTGACAGTAGCCTGAGCACACATGACCCAAAAACATTGCCTGTCCTGCAGCATCCCACTACATGCCCTGACGCTTCCCCCGATTGGCCCGCCTTGCCACACACAGCCAGGGACTAAGAGATATGGATGGACCACTCCGTGCCTAGAGCAGGCGATCTTTTTTTCAGATGGACAATTCCTTCCTTTTCAACAGCTGGCGAAGGAACACAGCCTTCCACCTCACCAATTCCTCTTACATAGGCAACTTACTCACATGCGCCAAACACTCTGGAACACCACTGAGGGAAAGGCCCCCGCACCCACTCATCCGGTGCTCCACTCTATCTTACTTATAAGGTAAAGGCCGTCACCTAATTACGTGCCTCTCCAGAGCCATACACGAGCGTGCACTCGTTTCCTTAATAACGCTGCGCCAAAAGTGGAAGGACGACTTTGGGCGGGCACTAGAAGACAAAGAATGGGACAACACACTTCAATTCCCCACAATCGTGTCCTGAAACTCTTGCTTCAAAAACATACAGGTCCTTACACTCCATACAGCAGACTTAACTCAAGTACAATTGAACCGCCTCTTTCTGGACACAAAATCCAACTGACCCCGCTGCCAGGCTCAGGACGCCGATCTTAGACACATTCTCTGGTCCTGCCCGGCTCTCCAATGCTACTAGGGCTCAGTTCACACCCTGCAAGCTGTAACAGAGCTCACAGACATTCACCCGTGGGCGGTATCTTTAATTGGAAAAAGCAACTAAAATTGCAAGCCCGCTACACGTTAGCACTTCTCCTGGCTAAACACTGCATTGGACGTCCTCTACCGTCCCCCCAGTGGCAGCCTGACACAGGGTGATGCGTAAGTGGAATGCAGCTGAGGAAGATGCCCTTCATTACGAGGAGGTACGCCACCTGCGGAAACGCCCAATTGCCTCCAAATGGGCTGCGATATTAACGCACATCCAAAGGAGGTGCGCAGTGACAATCCCCTGTGATCTCACATGCCTTACATACTCCCAATGCCTAACATCACTGCCAGAGGTTCCAACACTGATGTCACCCTGCAAACATCTCAAGATCTTAAGTTTGCCCCTGCGCAAGCGTAGCTGCCCAACTGTCTACCTCCCCAAACAAACCACTCCACCATAACCCCCCTGCATACACACCCGCTCGCACCTCATCTTCTCACCTACCCACGATCCCGGATGTTCTCTATGCTTGTAATTGTACAGATAAGGCACACAGCCTGGCATAAATCAGAGGCACTGCAGAACTCCTGAACGAGACAACACCAGTACTGCTTAACACTCTGAATGCTTGAACTCATTGGGATTATATGTGTACCTTTGCCTTGCTGTTTCTTTCAAATGTTATTATACGTGATTGTTACCGGGTCGCGGTTGCCAGGTGAGTCACACCCAAGAACAAATCCAGCTCAGATGTATATATCCAAATACATGGTAAACGGGCATGGCCAGCTGTTTTGATCTCCATCGCAGTTTAACACATACATCTGAAATAAGGAAGGGGGTCGAAAGATGGGCGGACAGGCATGGTTGATTAACCCTGACCATTCCAAGACAAATGGACCCTTCAGCCAACTTAGGAGACAGAAAAGAGCACGTTAGCAATTCTGTCTATATGAAACCAGGTTGAACCCAGTCCCATAACGCCAAAAGAGTGTAACAGACTGCTTAAGAGTTCAATCCTCCTACCGAATACTTAGAATCATATGCCCTGATGTGGGGTCAATTTCTGGTAGTAGACAGCACGTAAGAAGAGACGGTAAGAGCAGGTATCCTGTTTGTTATGAGGACCAACACTCTCTTGCATGGAAGGAAAGTCAACTCTTCAGGCTATGGACACTCCTCCTGTATGTTTATGTGGGCTTGCACCAGTAGAAGATCATACGTGGCTCTGCAATATTATTCCAACAATGCTTTAACAACCTTCAGTTGAGGAATGTGAGGGGAGGCCAATCAATAGGATGGCCTATCAAACCCACTACAACAGATTGTCAAGCACCTTCTGGGAGACAGAACAAAGGATGGACAAGTTTCAACTCTTGATTGCATTTGGAAATTAGCTGTCTGTGTACGTGGTATATTCCCAAGAGGGATGAAGTTACCAACTGTTGGTGGAAGGCCACTTCACTAATAGTCCTCAGGAAGATTTTGTGTGTTAATGGGCTAGGTTTACTAAATGACAAGCAACCATTTGTGGGGCAGATCCTGGGTGGGAGTTATCCAACAAACAATGAGATTTCCAGCATTGCCTTGATGAATAACAGCCTCTTTAACATGGCGAAAAAGTGCACTTGCAGATAGGTCTGAAGTCCAAAAGTCAGAAATCATTTACTGGGGCAACACATGTGAGGTAGTTCTCACCAAACGTCATCTAAATAGGATTTAGAAATGTGACAAAAGTGAAGGCTTATCACTGCCATCACCTTGAAGGAGACATAAGAATCCAAACTTAACCTGAAATGGAGCATCATGCATTGGGAGCAGTTAACAGTTGCCACAAACGTTAGGCATTTCACGTGAGAGGGCAGAATATAACATGGAATTAGGAGTCAGTTATATACTTTGCACACAGCCAATCACATTTCTATAGAGCTGAGAGGATGTGACCAATAGTCACCAGCTTGAAGAATGTAAGGAGGAGGATGCTGGAATACCAGAGATCTAGACAGATTATAGGAACAGACTTGAGCTCCTCCCACTGCAAGAATCTGGATTAAAAACAAAATTCTGCATTGCTATGGAGAACCATTTTGTAGCTCCTAAAATCAAGTGATTCTGCACTTATTCCAATAGGTACTTGATGAGAGTGGGGAGAACAGAAGGATGGATGACACTCCAAGCAGCAGCAGATATTTGGCTTGCTACAGTGGTAGGATGCAGAATGATCCTGGTTCTTTTCCTGTGGTTCATAAAGCCACCAAAAACCTGCAATGGGTGAGGCATGTCTTTGTTTAAAAAGAAGCACCAAGGCATCTGAATAAGCTGAGGCAAAGTTCAAGGAAATTATGGATACGGACTTAGTTTTGAGAGAGTCCATTCGCACTTTGGAGTGTTTATTGGATGATGCGGCTAAACGCCTCTTTCCATGAACACGCAGGTGAAGTCCTTCCTCATGGGCCTCTTTGCATAGATATGATGAATGAATTATACCCTTTTGTATACTTTCAAATATATACTGCAGACTGCAATGCTAATGTGCCCCAGAGCAGAGTACAGTAGTATATTGTTGGTCTGTTTGCATTCATTCAGAGCTTTTCGAAACTCCTTCTGGTTGTCCTAAAGAAAGGCAGACTGAAAATCTGCAAATGGTCTCCAAGCTTTGATGCAGCAACTAACCAGAATATAGGCTTCATTGGCCTAGCACCATCATGGCACCACAAAACTTTAGATGTCATACAATCACCTCTAACATTCTGCAAATTGGCACCATTTACAAACAGAAGGCTATGAAATGAAGTTATATATCTCTTCTTCAAATATAAGTGCTTATGTACGAGCAACACTACCCACTCAATTAAGAGAGAATAAAATCCTACCACCAACAAAGGAAAAGCAGAACACTATAAGCATGAGTAAGAAAGAATGTCCCACTTACATCCAAAATACCCAAACCTTGGCAGCCAACCACAATTAACAAGACCTCACAGTGACCACAGTAAATGTGAGGAATGAGTGAATGAGGCAAAAAAATGAGTGCATGCAAATGAGGTCTAATTCACTGCCCAGATCAACTGGCACCCAGTGAACTAGCCATCTATAGACCCTCTCTACCAAATGTACCTTGAGGATGCAAACAGACATCCTGTCATCTTTCATTTGACCTCGGTTTATGTAATACAAAGGACACTGCAGAAAAAGGTGCCTTGCTGAGCGATGGATATCGCAGAGTTAGACAATAAAATCATGCAACCATTGATTGGGTATGCAGAAGAAAGGAAAAAAACAAGCACGATCGCGCTATGTAAAACGCAGCACGATTGCGATGAAACTGAAAACGAAAAAAAACCGAGCACGATTGCTCTATGTAAAACCCTGCGCGATCACGCTGCGTGGAAAAGAAAAGGATAAAGTAGAGCAGAAACCAGGCTGAAAACATCAAGCCTCGTAAGTTTTCAGTAGTTGGCCGGTGCGCTCGAGGAGAGCTAAACTCTGGAAAAGGCATGATGTATGCATGTCTTTCACTAATGAAAGCAAGCGGATTTTAAAAAGCAAGCGGATTTTAAAAAGCAAGCCCATGAACCAATGTAAGTGACAGGTGTAACATGGGCATGGTTACAAGCCCAAAAAGAGATTACAACAGGGACGGAGCGCTTGTGCACTCGACCCTAAAAAGAGGGAAGAACTATAGAAAACACTAAACGAACATGAGATTATACATAAACAAGAGCTCATTGAGTCTGGCACAAATTAAACATTAATCAAAACTCATGAAAGGCAATTAGATACTGACACAGCTGCGTATGGCATGCCCTGACTCAAACACACATTTTATTTCAGGGGTAACAAATGCGGGAAATTGTTAGCCGGTAGGCTCTGTGCAAAAATAATTTTAAAACAAAGTCAAGTTCGTAGTTAATTATCAGGATAAGGAACTCACTGAAGGTGACAGATTAGCGGCAGACTTCAGAGCATACTATAAGCCTCTTTACTCAGGGCAAGAACACCATGAAACCAGCACTGAACCTCACCTCAAACAGGCCCACCTGCCCAGATTAGCCAAACATCAAGCTGAAACACAGAACTGCCCTATCATACTAGATGAAGTCATCAATGCTTTAGCTAGATTAAAACTTAATAAACCTACAGGCCTCAAAGGCTGCATGCTATACTGTTACAATGCCTTCTGTCAGACACTGGCCCCAGTCCTCACCAAACTGCTCAATTTCTTTGCTGTCAGAAGAGCCCTTTGACTGTCCATAATAGTGATCATTAAGCCTGACAAATATAGATAATTATGCAGCTCGTACAGACCTATATCTCTAATCAAGGTGGATGCCAAACTCTTTACAGGCATGGTGGTATCCACACTTAATACCTACAGGTGCGGCCCGATTCATCCTGATCAAGAGGGCTTGATCCCGGAGAGAAGATGTGCAGACATAACAAAATAAGACTGCTCCATATTCTTGATAATGTAGATAGATCAGTGAAGAATTCTCTTACTGGGTATTGACTGACAATGTTTTCAATAGAGTCTATTGGCCATATCGAATGGAGACCTTAAAACGCTTTGGCTTCAGGGATAAATTCTGCAAATTAATTCTGTGGAGATACAGCTCTCAAGCAGTTAGAGTCAGGATGAATGGAATAACTTCCTATTCCTTCTGGATATTAATGGGAGCCTATCCGCTATCACCGTTACTATTTGCCCTGCACATGCAGCCGCTGGTCCTGAGGGCGAGAGCCAAGGTCCCAATAAACGGATTAAGGATCGGATGGGAAACCGCACAATCAGTCTCTACTCAGACGATGTGATAGTCGCACTCACTTGGGAGTATTGTTCTAGCGTATAAAAGAACTATATTAGAAAAGGTACAGATGTTTACTGTGGACACTCAGAAAGAACAGTATAAAGGGAGGTGCAGGAATGATGGGTTATTCGGATACAATACATTACACTCAGGCAACTATACAAATAACTCACAAGATCTGGCATAAAGAGGAGAAATCAAAAATAGAAGTGAATACCGCGGAGGAGGCAAGTCTATTCTTTAGTGGGTTTTGGGGGGGATTATATACTCAAAGCGGCAGTGACTGCATAATACAGATTGCACATCATATTTTGTTCTGATGAAAGTACAGAAGGAAAAGAACTTGCCCAAATATCTCTATAAGAAATTGTGCAAAAAGACAATTATTATTTGTTGCCTTTTCGCTAGGATGTGATGCAGTCGTGGGTTACAGGGCAGGATATACAGTGGCTACTGGTACCACTGATGCCTCAGGTACTTCTGCACTCCAAATGGACAACTAAATTACTCCCAATCCATACTTGTCCGTTCACAAGTAACTAGGTACAGTAATCCGAGATCTAAACAATAATGGAATGGAACTGGATGTGTTTGAGATGAGTTGTCAGCAGTAGAGATTAAATAAACAATTCCTGTCTTTCTCACTGAGTTAGCACAACAAGCTTGGGTTATGTCCAGACACAGTTTCCGATGATCCCTATGCAAGGCGAACTCAAGATGGGGCTCACTAGAAAGGCTCATTCAGGCAGGATAATGTATCTGGGAGGTTGTGCTGCTGTTGAAAGAGATGGCGGCACAGCAGATGGGGCTAGACAGTTCTATAGGGGGTGTGGACAAGACTGATTTGCAAATAGGTGGTCCCAGTCTGGAACTGCACAATGATTAAAAAAATGTGCACCGGAATGCGGCGAAATATAACTATCTGTGGGAACGAGAGGAATTTAACAGGCATTCATTTCCATCACCTTATATTTTCTTCAGTCAAGCAGTCAAGGCTTACATCAGAAGGTGACCGCAGGATTACAAATAAGACACAGAACGACATAGTAATCACAAACAATGATCTTCAATTCTCAGTCAGAGCTGTATCTTTTACAAATCCTAGGCTTCTACAAACACATGCAGAGAATTCCCAAATGTTCTTCTCCTCCTCGGGAACGTGTCTCTAACTCTCTTTTTGGCAGCCAGGTCTGGATGGCTTCTCACTTTCTCAAACTGAAGCACAGCGAAATAGGCTTCCCTTTCTTTCCTGCTCACTCATTAGCTTCTTTGACTCTACTCCGTCTTTTCCCTTCGTCTCCTATTCCTTTCTATTCTTCGGCTCATAATCTGGGTTCCATTTTTGACTCTAATCTTAACTTGCCTCACAGATCACTGCGGTTGTAAAAGGTTTCCGGCTTCCACTGTTTAACAGCCATACAATTAAACTTTTATTTTGTCTTCACCTTGAAACTTCTTCTGTCTACTCTTGTTAATACTGCTTATGGGGGGGATTAACCAACTACCTTGACCTCCCATTGCACTCCATTCAGAATATTTTGTCTTCTCTTCTCTCTTCCACCACGTTTCCACTTCCACTTCACCTCCTCTGTTACAGTGGCTGTCGTTCTCCTTGGCATGTAAATGTTGCTTTACTTATTTGGTGTTTAAATGCAAGCACTTGCTCATAACTGTGTATGTAGCTTTTCTATTTATTGATAGTGACTATTTTTAATCTGCGCCCGACGTCTGCCAGTTTGCTTGCTTCCCCTCGACAACAGTGCGCACCCTTACCCTTCCGCTCATGTACATTCCTTGCTTATAGAATCAACTACCCCTCTCTGTTAGATGCGCTCCCACTCTTTAAAACGTTGAGAAATGTTTCCTTTTGCCTTCCTAATCGTCATCATGCAAACCTGCCTCGACTGTGGCTTAATTTGTTAAAATTAATTCTGTACCTATTTTTTTCTGTCAAGCATTATATACACTTAAATAATAAATGCTAAAACAGGAACTAATAAGAGTTCGCTTATTTTTCCAGGCATATCTCAAGGACATGCCCCTGGGTACCAAGTAATCTGTGTAATCATGCTGTATACCATTCTTGCAGCACCTGGTCCCCACAAATATGACACGCAAAAGTCCAATCACACACTTTTTATGGAATACAAGGGTACCAGTTGTGATTCAATTAATGGATTTATATTTTCACCAGATTAGCTCTTATTTTTCAACGAGAGTCTGTGACAGGAGGTAAACATGGTGGGGGGGGGGGAGGGTTATTGTGTTGCTAACGTCTCCCACGAACAATTGCTAAGTGGACAGACAAGTACATATGTTCGGTTCTAGGAAGACTAACATTCTTTATATTCATCTGATCTTACAATGAGCAATGTGGCATGTATGGAGTGGTTGGAATCAACACAAATTATTTTAGTGAAGTATCATCTAGGCTTGAGAGGGGGGATCAGCGCCAAAATCGAGGGGGGTGAGAAGGAGCCCACTTTGATTGCATGAGATTGCTTGGTTTGTTGAGAAGCACCTGCTCCCTTCTAATCCATGTTGTAGGTCTTTAGAGGTTCAATATGTTTAGATCACTCGTGGTACAGAGCATCTTCGTTAACCAGGAGCAGCCGCTGCTACCCCGGGCGCTGCTTTGCTGCTCCTGGGGCAGTCTTAAGAAAGCAGTGACAATACTCAAAAGTAAACATGGCCATAGGAGCCCTGTATCTTTTCAGTACTTCGCACTCTTTGCCTTTCTCCAAGTCCCTGAGAAGCAATTAGGAGCCGCAGCGGGACCAGTGATGGGACAGGGATTGAACTCTCTGATGTCATCGGGTGACACAGAGTGTATATCAGCTGCCCCTCGCATTTTGGAGAATAGACATTCATCCTATGGCGGTGAAGTTGTTGACGCTCGAAATACAAGACGAGCACGTGTGATTCGGGGCATATCACGTTCTCATTGTTCATTATACTGTATATATGTGTTACAAGTACATACAGAGTCATCTGTTGCACATGGTAGTATAATTAAGCAGTGTGAGGTCAGTTTTGTGGGTTGTGTGGCAGGTAACCTACATTTTATAGAGTTATAATTAGTCATTTACGGTTCTCTTGAGTGGAGTTCGGTTCTTTGGTGGTTAAAGAGGCCGGGACTAATGTCTTAGTAATCAAGACTGATTAGATTGTGACTGCATGGGAGCGTGTGTGTGCGCGTGTGTGAGAGAGAGAAAAAACAATGCTGCGGCATCATGTAAAGGGTAGGTCGATCTGAATCTAAGTTAGATCGAAAGAGCCTTACTCTTGGGGGAATAGAGACATCTAGTGGTCGAAAATAAAACTCCTGGTTAAGTCTATCTGCACATATCTTGCCTGAGTCGAATACCCTATAGTAAACATTACCATTTAGGTACAGTGAGTGGGCTTTGGGCCAGCCCACTGCTTACGATAGGTCAGCTTTTTTGTCAATCTCATTTGTTTGCATTTTATTCAATCAGCTTTCTTCCTAATCATGTATTTGCTCCTCTCTGGGAGCATAGTCTTTTTTATCATCCTCTTGTCTGGATGACTTGCATTCCTTCCACAGGTCTACATCAGGGAACCACCTTTATCGTGTAGCACTCCTTGGCAAGTGTGAGCTCTGGCTCTCATGTGCTGCTTCACGAATTAAATCTCCACCCTAGTGCTGCTGCCCCCTTATCCCTAAGCATGTCTGCTGCCCCTCCCTATCCTGCTCAGTTTAGTCTGTTACCAATTTATTACTAATATTCAGCCATAGATCCTATAGGAATTTAGGAATTTAGAGACAAGCGCCACACACAATATTCTGGGTTGTATAAGCATTCTGTGAAGACATATGCAACTTGCGCCTTTTTTCCCCAATGTTCAACAGAAGCACTTCCATCTAGCACATGCACTTATTTGCTAAATCTGAAGAAAACGCCTTCCCGTGCACCTTTTCTCTAAACTCTTTGGACGGGAGCCACCACATAAAACCAGTGACACTCACTACTATATATCTGTAATGTAATACACACAACCTCTTCCCACTAAGCAGAGGAAAACAGCCTTCTACTTCCTGTTTCTAACAATGCAGCGTCCATGTTGGAGAGGTGATCTAATGAGGTCATGTTCCAAAGTACTCCCTCACACATAACACGTTGTAAACATTCGCCAGTCTGCAAAGTTTTCTGTAAACTTAAAGCTACGGCCCAATATCTCACAGTCACTAATTGCTATCCTAACCAGTAAATAATTTGAGCCGTTGGTTTCCAGTGCGGGGCTCTGGCGCTTATTTTTGAGGGCCGGCACTTAGTTTTCTGCATCAGGCATTTACTGCGACCAAAAGACACATAGGGTGAAGATGGAGTAAAAGAGAAACGAAAAAGCATCACAAAGGAAGAAAGCAGAAAGCTGCAAGAGTGAGCTGAAGAAGCAGGAAGTGGCTGTAAATAAAGAGGCCCGAGATGGCTTTAGGATTATGCTGCCTCTGTATTCTGTGCTCACACATTTAATTGCAGCGCGAGCTTCAAAGGGGCACTTTGGGAACTGGCACCTTTTTATTTACAAATTGAGCACTGGCCCTAACACCCCAATCAATTTTGGAACAAAAGGTGTGTATGTGTTTGCTTTTATAGGAATGCAGAGACGAGGTCCGTTTTCAAAATAATTTTTCTGGATGGGTTATGTAGTGAAACCAACATATTGCAGAATTGCAAGGGCAGCTTCCTGTGTTGGCACACATGTTTTAAATTAAATGGAACGCTTCAATTCTTTTCAATGTAAAAAGGAATGCTTTTGAAAAGCACACAATGTAATGTTTTCTTTTTATGATTAACAATTTAAATACAATGTTTAAAGAAAAGAACAAACGAGGGAGATGCTAGTCCTCAGATTAGAGTAATGTGCATTTGGTACAAAGAGGGTGCGATGAAGGACAGCATACTTTTCCAAATGTCTTATCTGCTACAAATTAAGTTTGAGCAGCTTTAGGTGGTGCTTGCATCTTAGAAATGAGAAGCTAATGACCGTAATTTGAAATTAGCAATGTGAAACGGAGGGCTGGCATTGGCCAAACTTGCTCACGTGATCCCCCAGGTGGCTTTGGCTTCCCAAACTGTATTTTCCCAACAGCAGCCGATTGTTGCTTCCAATTTGCGCGCTGCCATTTACAGACGGCATGTTTTCCATTGAGATTTGAAAAGACACAGTTTAGTGAAAAAATATATTGCACACAAATAATAATGTTCTGAAATCGAGTTTTGGTGATTATTCATCATCTGTGCATTACCAAGTAAAACGTATTGATTTGTTTTGATCCTTTTAAAGTCTTTGTTTCCATCACAGAATTACAAAGCAATGTGCTTCATTTTTGCCTTCCTAAGTTCTGAATGTGTACAATTCATTTAGGGCAATTACATTTTGTTGTATATTACAAAACAATGAAATCCTACACCCTTTCCTTCCAGACTATGTGTACCCAGGCAAGACTGCCACACAATTCACTTTACTTTTCTTTCTCGGACTGCAAAGGGATGAGTTTGTAAACAACATTCCCCATGTTAAAAAAAGCAGCGATTTGTCAGAAGACATAGCCTGACTTTTAACCCATGAATTGAAGCGCTGCAAATGTGAAAGATAATGACAGAATTAAAGGCATTTTATTTATTGCTTGGAATTTCACGACCCATCAAAAATCGGCTCATAAACCAGAGTTTGGAAAAAAATGGCTTAATAAATTACACTGTATCTGGCCCTTAACCCGCCCATCGTGGTTTTAAATCCCACCAGCACAGTTCAGTGGATTAATGCAGATGCTGTAGTTCGTCCTAAGGTCCAACTTTCATGGGGTCAACTTGGCCTACGATCTTTCAAAGGTCGATAAAATGTGAACCAGTGACCCTGGTAATGGTACCCATTGCTAAATTTCAGTGGTAAGAAGCAACCAAGCATGTGTTTTTTTTAAAGCTGCTGCTTGGCAATATTAGTGCAGTGCCATTTTTAGCCTCTACAGCCAGACATCAATTTAAATTACATAAACTGGAGTTGAATAATATATAGTAGGTTGTCTTTATTTATCTTTTGTGGATGGTAGCCGGATTCGAGGAAAACACCACCCCGGATGTTATGAATGAGCGCACCGCTAGCATGCCCTTGTTTGGACCCTACCTCCTCCCCTCCTCTAATTGTCTAGAATTATACATGTTGGCTGATTCTTGGTGTTGAAACTGCACTCGGGGAGGTATCGAAGCAGATTTATTTATGATCTGTTGTGAGGGTTTGACTGCCAAACACGATTTCAGGCTTACTGTGTAAAGAGGAAGGCTGAGGTGCATAGAGAGAATGTAAGTATAAGCCCATGAACCCTTTTTAGCTGCCCCTGATACATGTCGTTGGTGGTAACCTCTTTTTCGGTTGTATTGCGAAAGGGGGTTTGTGGAGATGGTACTTTGTCACCAGAATGTTTGTGCATATATATGCTGCGCTGGATTTTGCAGTGGAAGTGAAGTTTTGTGCTGTTTCTTAGACTGTTGCATATGTGTGCTGCATTTTGCTTTGCGTTGATGTGCTTTGTGGTAGTTACTGTGTTGCAATCCATTTTGATTCCACGTTTTCACATAGGGACGTGAGAACAGGTAATATACTGGTGTGACTGAAAGCTTTTCATGTGATACCCTTGTGCCTTAACTAAAAGCGGAAAAAAACAACACATAAAACACTTCTAGAACACATCTAGATTCAGAACACAATTGGCAAAGGTTAAGTGTGCAAATCCATTTCTGATATATACAGCTTACACAATAGGTAGCAGCGCATATTGGTCCAATAATGTCATCCATAATATGCATGTATACCAGTGTCAGCTTTAGGGCTGTGGGACCGGTGTTGAGGCGCAAATGTCAAGGGGGTGCCATTTAAATGACGGGTTGTGAAAGGTAAGAGCAGCCTGCAGAGATCTTTGTGTGTGCTGAAATTTTCAGGGGATAACAACAAGCGAATTCTGGCGATTAAGTTATTCGTCTAGTGATAGTTTAGACTCATGCTTCAGTAGCATAGAGGAATGATATTCCTGCTGCAAAGCACAATGTGCAGCATGCATATGAAAGATTGGTATTTTTGTAGATAGCTCAGTGGGTACTGCTTTTGTCACAGAGATCACTCTATTACTTTAGATGCAAGTTGACAGCAATGCGAGCTATGAACTGGCATTACAATGCTGAATGCAAACTGCATTAGATAGGCTTCGAAAGTTTGTGCTTTTTGTCTCAATCTTTTGGCATTCTAACATTGCTAAAAAGGGTTCTTATGGATAGTAGTACATTTGTATTAGTATAGATAACCTCAAACACTCATGTTTTATAACCTGAGTTTGTGGGGTAAAATTTACTAACACTTTGTGTGGGATGTGCATTACTAAGGTTACGTAAACCTCGCGTAAAGAGTTGTTTTAGGACTTACTTCAAGTCCAAACCCTGCATTGTGTTGGAAAGTAGACCTAAAGTAACACGAAGTAGCACTATGCTTTACTTTGTGCTAATTTGCATAAAGGGGACATGCCACGTGTGGTTCACAGAAGTTCCTAGGCAAGCACCCATGGATTTTGAGCTCGTGGCACCGCAAGTTTCCACTGCGGTGCGCTGTGGCGTGAAACATACATGTATTTTTAACCTTAACTTTTCGAAAAATTACTGAAATGATTTACCCCAAAACACAAAAACCATGCTTTCTGGGTGAAGATCTAGATTTATGACAAATTTAGTGTAATTCCGTTAAGTCATTTTTTCTGAATCGCTGTTCAATTTTCCAGTGGAAAATGGCCTGGGAAAAATGTGTTTCAGGACCCCCCTTTTTTCTCTGCCCACAGCTTTAACATTCATCCCAATACGTTCTACAAAGGAGCGGAGGAAGATTAAGCTTTTTTGTGCAACATTTTGTGATGATTTGTCGAACTGCGCCAACGTAATTAGTAAAGTAAAAAATCAATTTCCTATGAAAGTACTATTGATGAGACAGAAGTGGAGTTTTTAGATTTTTTAGATTTGAAACAGAACAAGCTAACCTTTACTTTATTCAGAAAAATGAGTGCATGTAACAACGCATCACATGCAAATAGCTTTCTCCCAAATGTGCTCAAAGAGAGTATAACTTATGGTGAACTCTTTAGGGTAAAAATAATATGCACTACAGATCAGGAATATGGTAAAATAGGAAATGAGAATCGGAAGATTCGAGTTCAGGGGCTACAGCTGAAAGACACTAAACTCAAAATAGAGGAAGGAATTGAAGTTCAATTGGGAAGATATCTTATTTAAGAACAAAAAGAAGAAACAATTAGAGGGTGACAATTGTAGGTTTATCACCACATTTCACACAAGACATGATAAATTAAGATCCATATTGAGGAAACATGGGTATCTACTGAGAAGTGATTCTTTAATTGGGAGTAAGATACCTAAAAGGCCACATATCATCTTTAGGAGAGCTAGATCTATGAGAGACATACTGGTCAAAAAAGATGTCGGGACCGAAAAACAATCTTGGTGGAAACCTAAGGATAGCTTCATAAAATTTAGCAAAGTGTAAAATGGTGAAAATATGACCGGGACAGTGATCCCAGCCATGAGGAACAAGAAAATTAGCACTTTTAATTGTAAAAGAAAATATGTGATTTACCGGTCCTTGTCCCGAAGCATATGTGGTCAGTGCCACACTATCCATACATAAAAGAGTTCTGCAACATTTAAGAGCTATAAAGAATCTTGATCTTACCTATCTAGTGGCCAGTCACTTCCATGCAGCACACAAAGAAGATGGCAGAGGTTTGAAGTATAGCGTGATAGATGGGATATCAAAGGACATACATAGAGGAAACGGAAAAACAACTGAGAATATTGAAATTCAAGTATAATCAGGCATTGGATAGTAAGGAACCCAGTGATATGAATTGTGATGAATAATTATATCGACATGTATGACTTGAGATGACCTTATAACTTCTATACACATACAAAGTTTAATTGATAGAATTTTATTTCATGATTTATAGTGCTGTTTATATACACTGAGCACTGCTTTGAATTTAATTTTAATGTTAATTTTGTAAAGTTTTTTTCCCCCCAGATCAGTCACCCTTGGGAACTCTCCTGAATGCTGACAGTAATCACTGTGTGTTGGATGAAAGAGCTAACGTATCTGAGGTAATTATAAATTGGGGTCCAATTGTGTATACTGATACTAGTATGAAGTAAAGTTCCATCTTTGCGAAAGAAATAAGTCACATGCCCACTGGGGCGTAATATGTACAATACAGACTATGGAGTAATATGCCCATTGCTTAATGATTAAATTTGTTAAAAATACAGTGAACCAATAATCTCATTATTCCATATGAGGGAAATAATTCATGTTACACAATTTTTTATTATAAAAATACATTTTCCATTTTCATTTTTTGTGAAATGTTGCCCAGAAACTATGTTTGCTGCTTTTACAATAAAGAGGCTGCCTATGGTTTTTATGTTTATGTTGTGTTGCACGTCATGATTATCAAAACTGACACAAGATGGTGTCTTGCATTGTGAACAAGCCTGTTGCTCAGCCGAAACGTGTAGGTGCTTAACACTCAAACTTTGCTTAAATAAATTTCACTTGACACCGCACGTGTGCCGCTTTTTACTGCATTTGTGTGGAGATATATGTATATACACACACACAGCACACATACACACAAAGATTGAGTAAATAGAGGTGTTTCTGATTAACGATTATTGAAAATAATACAGGATTGTTGGTTGACTCTGAAAGCTTTTCGACATATACCAAGCGCAAAAAAAATTTAGTTAGTACTGTATGTGTTTTTTTCAATTTTAAGTTAACTAGATATTTCTCTAGAACAAAAATGGTTTATTGAGGGTTCGGCTAAAGAACGTTGTGGAGTACAAGTGATCTTAGCAGTGGCAGAAGTAATTTGAACACAGGGTATGGTATCTTCAGAGGATCCTTCGAATACTTTGACAAAAAAATGAATGGAAACTAATAGTGGATGCATGCCTATGGTTTGGCATGGTCTTGGCTCAAGGGCTGGATGAGTTGAGAGAATGTGTAACTGTTTATACATCTAAAGCGTAAAGACAGGCAGAATGGAATTAGGAGGTGATTGAAATAAGGGCCAACCTTTGAGCTCGAAACCCTGCTGACCTAATTTTAGTCCGTAACGTTCATACAATAAATAGATCACAAACAATTGGTACCCATCTGATCCATGAGAAGTAGTAGACATTTGACTTCTAAAATAACCAGGATATGAGCTAAGGTGCAGGGGTACATGTTTCATGGACAAAAACCTATTAGCAGATCCACTGCCATACAGAGCAGGAGCCATGCCGTAAGTCGCCTGGGTGGACACTGGCGATATACTTGTGTACAGGACATGCTAACGAGGGATAACGTGTAAAGGGGAATGCAGAAGGGCCTGATTTTGACAGCTATCCACTTGTACGTCAGAAAATATGGGTGGGAAAAACGAAAAGGTAATGCCACATTTGGTGAAGTCATGTCACCAGGGGGGAAGGTAGACAAAACATGAGCAGAGGAACATTGCTGCAAGGTGATAAAATGGTAGCGCTGGCTAACGGAAAGCAGGATTCCATAGACTTTTAAGAAAGCACTGGGCAGGAGAAGAAAGAAGGTGGCAAAGAGGGTAAATGTAGAAAGTGTGTGTGGTAGGACATTACTGTTTTAGGAAAATGATAACGTTTTGAGATGAGTTTACGAACAGTGCAGAGTGTAGAAATACTAAGAACGTCATGGATTAGGATAACAGAGGTATTTGTTGACCTGATTAATATACTGGCAGAGCAGTTCAGCCTTGTCACTGTTTTTGAAAATCATACTAAATGCCCATACGTAAAGTTTATTGTGGAGATTTTCACTAATGAAGGTTATCAAAGAGCATCTGGAAAGCAAATAATGGTGTTCAACCGATATGGCTAGAAATGCAAGACAACATAAGAGTCAGAATGTGCAATTCTGCACCAGCTTGAATAACAGGCATGAAACGCGAGTTACCAATACACTTAAGTAGACTCATTTTGCTATTTGTGAAGGCTTATGTGTTGGCCAAGTGTTCGTAGAAGCTATGTGGTCCTGTGGGGACGTCAACAAGTACTGTGCCTTGGGTAGAAAGACTCAGAGAAGGGACATGCCGCACATCTGAATGACACTGCTGGCTTAGGAAATACTGCTGCAAAGATAAGGGCCCTGCAGTAGATCTTGTCAGCATCATTTCAAAGCGGGTGACGTACCAAAGTAAAATTGCTTGGCTACGTGGTCGAAGGTCTGTCTCTCTGAGCCGAAGGAGGATACGGCTGCTTATGATGCAACAATTACACTGGAGAGTCGCAAGTGGAGCAAGGAAGGGGTTTGACTGGAGTGGAGTCAGTTTGGTGAAGATCTTGTGTGGTGTTAGAGAAGGATACTATCCAGTCCAATGGAGACTACTCAAGTGTGCCCAGTGTGTAAAGGGGGTCAGTGTTCTGCAGGACCCGGCCACAGATCTAGGTGGAGATGAAGCTCTGCCGAGTACCCAGGAGTCAACAGCTGGTCTGACCACAAGAAAGAGCGGACATTCTACAGCGCTGCAGTGATCTAAGGGTGCTGACCCTGCAGTTGCGCATCTGTCCGGAGAGTTGTCCTGAGGGTAAGTGTTAACTTGTGAATTGAAAGAGAGAGAGTAAGTGGCTCAGTGAAAACAACCTTTTGCGTCTGGTGTGGGCATTTTGCGGTTGACTGTTGGGACAGTCGGAGGCCAAAGGGCCATGTTACGACCTTGTATTTGATCTCTGAATAAACCCTGTAATGGTCACACAGCACAACAGCAAAACATTGTGTGTGTTTCTTGAACAAAAAGAATACAGACAAGAAAATATAAGAAGATGCTGGTGACCGTGAAAACTTTTTACTAGCTGCTGCCTCCTTGGTTTCTGAATGTTTTTATTTTCATTGGGATTTCCTTACACGAGAGAATTGTGGTGGGAAACATCCACAGCTCTGTTGCGGTTTACACTACACTAAAGATTTCTAAGCGGGGCAGGTGAAGATTGTGGGACACTAATCTGAGGACATGAAACCATCATCTGTGCTCTCACAAAGCATGCCAAAGAACGCTTGCGTGAATTTAGCAGCAAGAAAGGCAAATTAAAAACCGCAACACACACTTGGGAAGTGCACCAGTGCCCTCTAGTGGATTCATGTATGAGTGCATTCAATTCTAGTGCGATTTTGTTATTCAACAGGATGGCACAAAAGTCGTCTGTTGGCCGTGTATCAAGGAGGGAAATATAGACTAGCAGGGGCGCAGCTTGGTCAGTAAGATTTGGGAGAGAGGGCGACAAATCACGCTGGCATATAGTGTGAAAATACATTATATGACAAGCAGGGCGCTTGAGAGGGGCTTACGAGGCAGTGGAAAGGGAGAGCAGTGCAGATTGGCAGGGGAACAAAGTGAGAGAAACATAATATGTTGTAAAACAATGAACAGGGGAACATCCTTTTTTTTCAACTTTTTTTTTCCGAAAGTCGTGGTTAACGAAAGCGCAACAACGCTTTTTTTAACCACGACTCCGTTTTTTTGTGCCTTAACTACGTATGTTCTGAACAACGAACATGCGTGGTTAAGGTACAAAGAAGTGAGTTGGCGAAGGTAAGTAGTGGGTTTAGGTTTTGGGGAGGGGGTGGGGGGTCAGGGGGTTTTAGGTTTTGGGGTGGGGTTGGGGGGGTGGGGCGTTTTTGGTTTTGGGGAGTGGGTGGGGGGTCAGGGGGTTTTAGGTTTTAGGGTGGGGTTGGGAGGTGGGGTGGTTTTGGGGAGTGGGTGGGGGTCAGGGGGTTTTAGGTTTTAGGGTGGGGTTGGGGGGTGGGGCGTTTTTGGTTTTGGGGAGTGGGTGGTGGGTTAGGGGGTTTTGGGGTGGGGTTGGGGCGTTTTGGGGAGTGGGTGAGGTTCAGGGGGTTTAGGTTTTGGGGTGGGGTTGGGGGGGTGGGGTGAGGTATGTAGGGTGAATGGTGCCTACTGCTAATGATTTTATCAGGAATGCCTTTACAACGAAATATCGTTGTTAAGGCATTCGTGGTAAAATCATTAGTAGTAGCAACGAGGTCGGTGTTCCGACCTCGTTGTTAAGGCAGTAGTTGTTTTTGAAGTCGTTGTTTCGTCGTACAGTCCAATGAACAATGTGTGCATGCATAAATCCTAGGTGAAATCTGACAAACACTTCATCATACCCGACAGAGCACCTGTACCCAACTATTCATACGTAAATACATTTATTAGGGGGTGTATCACCCCAAACAACCCCAGAAGCTATGCCCCCAACCGACTAGATTAATGTTAAATTAACATTTTCTGCTAATTCCCTCAAAATTATCATTTTTGAACAATTCTGCAAGCACAGGAATGAATGACCACCCTCTGAAATAGACGTAACGAGGCAGGAATTCTTACACTATAGTCTTAAGTGCTTCGGTGGCACCAGAATTTTGGTCAACATCATTGGGTAACATTAAGACCATTGAAGAAGGCCTTTACTGCTAATGCTGCACCACTCTTTTAAGAGTGAATCTGAAACTCTTGTGATGTTCCTTCTTAAAAGACCTTTGTCTGCCCACATTTGGAAATAGCTGACACAGTGTGTGTCTAGAGAAATGCGAGCCAACAAATTCATTGGGCGAGCAAAGGGCCTGGCTTGGATTTTAAAGCCTTGCCTTAAAAATGTTTGCTATGTAAATCATCCAACAAATATCACATAAAATAGGATAGTCTCATCAAAATTCAAAAAGGTGTATTTCTTTAACATGTGGAAGCTTGGTCATTAAAATGTCACTTTACAGCACGGCAGAGGTAAGCACTTATTAAGAGTGTTTAAACGTAAACCACTGGTGAATAGAGACGGGATCTACAGAGCAACTGTGTCAAGAATTACTCCAGTAAACTGACTTCTCTGTGTCCAGAATTACTCCAATAAACTGAATTCTCTGCAACGGTAAAAGATAGAATTTGTGCTCTTTGATTAAGTAACCTAAGGAGGACAGTAATATTACTTTTGTTCGTAGGGGGCCTGAAACTAGCCGCAGAAAGCCCGCTTTCAGTGGACATTTGTCAAGGTATGGGAATAGGATTATTCCTGACTCCGTAGCCTTTGGCTACTTTCGCGCTATACTAATATCTCTTACATACACATGAAGATGTGCTGCAACCATCAGCATCACCTCTGTAAAACCCCAAAGGGGCCAATGTAAGTCTGAAGGGTGGCAACAGTAAATTGAACTGCAGGAAATGCACATTACATTATGTGTCCTGCAGTTCAAGGGCACCACCCAGCTCTCCAGGTCCAAGGCCTGCAGAATCTGAGCATGTGTCATCGTTCTGAACTTCTCCCTGTTAGTACCAGTTCATTCGCCCGTTTGGGGAGCAACAGCATCACTTCTTTCGACAGAATTGTGGCATGATCCAACGATGCCTTGGAGTAAACTAGGGGTATGTGAGGAGGTGTACCCAGCAACAGAGGGGTGCAACCAACTAAGATAAATAAGTAAATGTTAGATTCTGATGCCTACCACAGTTAGTATAACATTGCAGGGTGAACTAAATAGGTTTAGCTGCATTGCATGACAAGGAAAACTAGGAGTGCTGCTGCTTCCTTTTGAACTTCCTCTGCCAGCACAAAGGTCTGTTTGGATTGCCATACTGGCTAGGAAGTTTGCCACTGGTGATATGCAAAACCCCTCAAGTACCCTCTGGTCTTCTGTACTATTGAGAAAACTATCTTTACATTTCTCCAAGCCTGTATTCTACTTTTTGCCTAAACCATTCAAATGGCATGCACATTAGGGAACTCTGGGCATTCCGTGAGAACTCACTGAAACACACCCAGGCATGTGATCTAGGAATGATCTTGCATCCCATAGCATAGCATAGCATACCGTCCACAGTGCCTTGTAAACAATGTTGAACATACTATGCAGCATCCTGACCATCATGTACTGTTTCTGCAAAGGCACTGAGCACGTCCTCTTGCAAGACCAGCATTATCTATCGTGCCATGTCCAAAAGGGCATGGGTTTAAAACCCAGGAGGCAAATTGCATTCAGAAAGTATAGTGCTAAGATTTCTGAATAGAAGACTTTTTTTACCCATGGTGTTGATTCGCTATGATTTTCTGACTGGTGAAGGAGGAGGAAAATGATTTGAAGAGGAGGCTTGCATTAAAAGGCATCCTGGGGTTGGATTTTGTGTCAAAAATTTAGGAACATCTTGAGCTGGACTTTAATATCTCACTATGAGGCAACCCGTGCCAGAGCAAAAAATGGGCTTGACCTAGCAACCAGGACCGCGTCAGTCAGGACATTGTTAAAAGGCAATAAGGGGCCAAAAGTCACTAGCCCATGTTGTAAAAATTCCATTATGAGGTTAGCATGAGTCTCATCTGTGAAGATGAGTCCACAGCCCTACTACCGCAAAGAAGGAACTAAAAGATGCCCTAAAGGCAAAAGCAGGGTGGACGGGAGAGGTATACTTTTTTTTATTTTTTATTTATTAATTTATTTTTTACAAATCCAGATCTAGGTCTGTATCCGTGTGATGAGTTTAAACCAAATGTTCTGCCTCCTTAGGGTCATCCTGATCATGTGGAACATGTTAGAGGCCTCCTCGAACACCATCTAAATCTGACCCAAAAATGGCATTCAATTTCCGAAAGTAGGGTTGCCAAGGCAGGGAGACTTAAGTAGAGACCTCATTATCCCCCACATTTGCTTTGACAAACATCAGCATACAGCGATGGCTCCTTTATGTGTCTGTGTCCTCAGTTCGGTGTTAGGACGAAGTCACAATAGAGCTTTAGTCTACTGCACCAACTACTGGTAAAGAGGATCTATGGCAAGAATTTCCGAATCTGGTAAAGTGCCTATGGTGATGCACACGGTGTGGAATGAGCAGTTAGAAGTATGCATCAGAAATGCCCAATGCCTTTCCGTCAAAAGTGCGGGAAGATGCCAGTCCTTTACCTACACAGTAACGGAAACTGCAGCCAACTGCACTGATGCACCTCCCTCACAGAAGTACATAAAATATTGGGGGTTGAAACTCAAGAGCAGGTGTTTGTAAAATCCATTCAGACATTACCAAGTGGTAAGTATCTTAAAAAGTTTGGGAAAGGCCGCCATTACTGTGGGTGTTATGCCCCCCCCCCCACCCGCCACCCCCATTACTTGTTAGGTTTTTAATTTCATACTAATGGGGGAGGGGAGGATAACACCCACATTTAAGAAAGGTAAACGGACTATTGTTCCAAAATCCTAATATGCAGGGGTTTAAGGGCCCAGGAAATTCTGGGTTTCGGATCTGATAATAATTGAAGAGGACATTGAAACAGGTCCCTATCGGGCCTTATATTCGTGTCCTTAACGTGGATGTCAAAAACACAGTTTGATTTCTTAACAATTAATGTAAAAAAACCTTAAGGTGATCCATGCCAGCAAAGTAGCGTCTGTTTACTTTTCATGTTTTATGTAAATTTGCATTCCCTAAGCATGTTTGCTATTTCCAGGATGCTGTGCTTCTGTTTTTTTGTGTAGCTCTTCTATAGTGCATCCCTTGAAATGAGGTGCCTCTGGGAGCATATAACGGGCCATGATTGAGCACTCTGGAGTTGAGGCTGACAGTGCATGTCAGTGTGTCAAAAAAGTATTTAAAATACATGGGCACACTATCCTTGGCTTATCAGCAGAAAGCACAGTGCAATGGTCAAGTATTCCAGTTGCAGTTGTGATTCTGTGCAATGTGTGTGTGAAGAAGGTAAACAGTTGTCAAAATATTGACAAGGCAAAAGTGAAGCAAAATGCAGTGCTTACAGGTGAGTGGGTGTGATGGGAGACACTGAAAAGAGTGCTGAAGAGGAAATAGATGAACTGTAAGATGTACAGATGTGGAGAGAAAAAGAGCACAAATGTCTACAAAGAGTGAACATAACAGGAGTAAATGGGACATCCTGAAGACCACTACTGCTTCTAAAGGCCTCAGTAATTATTAATTCACAGCTTCATAATTTCAGAATTTAAACATTTTCACTATGGATTATTTACAACTCAATCATTGTTGTTAATCATTTATCTAAAACAGCTAACAACCAATGACAAAGCCAACAGTACTGGATGGTTATAGGCCTCTATATCAGTTGTTGTGTTACATCTCAGGATGAAATAATGGAAAGCTCAGGGAGGAACTAAAATACTGGTCAGGTGCAGCACCACAGGAATCGCAGGAAGTTACTTTTCACGTTTAAGACATACCTTTAATTACATAGGTCATGGCCCTTTTACAACCCCTTCCCCAAAACTTCTCTCATCACACTTAAACCCCTGCTAATAAAGATCCTTGGCTGCGTGGGGTCTATTACTCAAATGCACACTTAAATGAAGACTATGGGTACCAACCCAGCTAGCTGGATGCGTTGGGGCTTTGAATGAAACCGATCAAGTACGATTTGTCCAAGAACAGATACTTCATAATAAGACACTTTCAAAATATTAAAATAAACTGATCCGGTGAGCTGGAATTTTTGTGATTAACACACTAAAGTGCTTGATGTTGATGGCTAAATATGAGCTACACGAATCTTCAAACAGACCGTCCACCTATAATGGGAGATGTTTGATGGATGTATTCTCAGTTATCTAATGCACATAGTAAAAGCAAGTTTTAAATCCCTAACTCCTCATTTTAACGGACTTGATGTCAGGGGTTTGCAATCATTGGTCCACTGTAGACGTTTTGACCCGATTTGATCGCAGGAGTTCACAAGGTGTCTCCACTTGTTCAACACACATATAAATGAAGACGGGAGTCTGAGCCTCCCGCGGCCAAGATCTTGAATCCCACGACTCCAAATGTACTAAAACATCTGGTAAGGCATGAACGGTTTTAGAAAAACGGCGGCACTGTTTTAAGCATCGGGCCGCTGCGGGTTGAGAAGCCCACGATTTTAGGGCCCGAGTTAGTGTTCAAACACCGGCTGCAGTCACTGCTGGCCTACAGGTGTACAAACCAAAAGAAAGAGGGGCAACATGCAGATTCAGCTAGCAGAAATAATTTGGAATATCGTATAGGAATCCGAGCAAAACATTAAAACATGTCCTCCAAGTCAGAATTACTTTGTCCGAGTGTTCATTCCTGCAAAGAAGCGAGATACATTATTTGCAGGAATTAAATGACCGGGAGCAGCCAGACATTGCGAGTGGGGCTGCGGCATGTCGACTACACAATACCCACGAGAGGGCGCCAAAATTCAACGTTTGATTCCACTGCGAGGGGTTTATTTTTCGCTGCTGGTTTCGTCGCAAAAGACATCAACTCCAATCAATTTAATATTGCACCTTTTATGATAAAAAAAAAGTGTTTATAGCATGTTTCTTTGTCGAGACTTTTTGCTCTATAAATAATAAGCTTAATTTTTCTGCGACTCGAAGGTCTGTGTAGCGCCTCCTCTCTTCTCCCAATCCCGCTACGCTGGCCTCCAAGGCCCAGTCTCGTTCTTCTAAGAAAGCTGAATGGTTCCCAACATGAATTCACTGACCCGGCATTAGGGACGAGGAGAAACAATGACTTACTACGTGTATCACGCGGGATGAGGGAATGTGTCACCTTCACTGGAGGTCTCTAATGTACTGTCAAGTGTATTCAGCGACAAGAACACGCCCTCTCAGACAAGGCACTGCAGGCCTATCTGCTGCTGACCTACAACGGGGAGAAAAGGACAAGGTGGGCGATGTCACGGAGCATTTGACTTCTCACTGTGCCAGTCACAGACCAGAGATAGACACTTAAGAGTAACAGATGCCATGTAGAACCCAAAGCGGCATCACCGCCCTCTTACTGACGCCTTTAACTGCCCAAGTCTGCACCACCGGTTGTGTGCACGACCTGTGAAACGCTCTCGATCACTACCAGCTGCGAGGCTGAAGGCCTAACAATGCTGCTTAACTCACCGCACTTCTCGTTAAAGTTTGCTGTTTTCGTTTCATCTCGTGGTCTCTGCTCCCGCAGCGCAGTACAGCGCCAACCCTAGGGATCTTCGGCATAGCTCCAAGCAGCTGTCGGCTGGGGGTGGCACAGGAGGTAGGATGGCGAAAACCAGCCTCGGCTTTTGTCCATGCTGGACTAATCCCCACTGGTTGGTTAAAGGGACACTTACCGGTTGGTAACAGGGTTTAGGATGTGTCCCGGTAGTCATAGACTCACCTCCCCCCAAACCCACCTAAGTAAAATAGGTGTGTCCTGTAAATGGACATTTATTTTAAACCAGCGTTTCCGAACGATGCTTAATTCTGTGTCTGGCATTGCTTATGTCTGGCTTCGGAGCAGAATACACAACTTTTACTGCCTGGCTACTTTTGAGAGCCTGAACAAATGATCTCTTGCACAAGGTTGGCCAGCTAAAATGAATACAAATCTTCTCTCTGATGGGGTGTGGACCCTGATCAGACCCTGGGACTGGAAAAAGGGCTAGCACTTCTGATAGTTGCAATGTAATGGCGAACATGAGCCAGAAGAGTGCCACCCTGGACGTTCAGATACACACTACTCCTTCCTTCTAGGTGGGATAAAGTACTCCTCGACTGTGCCCTGTAGTTCCTTACTGCCTGAACGCTTGTCTGCCATCCAGAAGCATCCCCAGCGAACGGAGAAAAGAGGCTTTAAAAATAAAAACAAATGATCCAGAGAGAAGTGTTAAAAAGGACCATGAGAGCAAAGCGCAGTACAGTTTCCCTATAAGATGCTGTTCTCGTTTCCTATTGGATATGAAAAAGTATGCTAAAGCATAAGAATCTAAATACGAGAAACGTGGCAAAGGCTCTGGGAGCAGCATATCTATGAAGCTACGCAGCAATCAGGCTTCCTACTCTTCATCTACTAGGACAAATGACCAAGAAGTATGAAAAATCAAATACAAATATGTTAGAACATCTTATCTTTGGACTCTAAACAGGAACAACGTTTTGGACAAACGTATATCATAAGTAGCATTAATGTTACGTTTTGAGGCGAGTGTTTAAAGATTTGTACTTAATATTGATTTTTATTATCTTAATATCTCCAACCTGTGGTTCTTGCATGACTGGCCATCCTGATGATGACCAGAAAATAACAAGGAGAGGCCAAAACACATTGTTTGATACAAATTGGGAAAATACATTAAAAAACAAAGACGTCGTTTTTATGCAAAGTAAGACAGTACAATGAGTTCCTCTCTTTTTATAAACATACCCCCACCAAACATTTGGGATGAATGTATTTGTGTTGTGCCACAAAAGAATCTGCAAGGACTCGTTGGGGACTTTTTGGTGCCTTTTGTAAATAGGATCTTTTAAGGTTTGATTTTTCCAGTAAGCATTGAGTAAAGCGTGACAGTGACGACATATGACCATAGCCATCTTGCAGGGTTCCGGACGAAGGAGTGACATACAACTTTGAATTACAAAAAAGTGTTTATCAATGAAAAACAAGACAATTGGATGGGTCTTGCTCTTTAAGTAATGGGTGTGACATTTATCTTCAGAACAGAACAACCTAAAGCCCGTAATGATTCATATGCCTACAGTTCTCATGGTTAGGGGGCCCATCTTAAGGTTCTAAACTGGCTTCCTGTTAAGAAAAGGATGACCTTTAGGGCAAAGTATTTTGGCACAGAGCTATCTCACCACATACATCATTAACAAACCCTTAAGTGTCCTTCCAATTCAACACAATTACATTTTACTATTCCTCGTAACAGGAAATCCACAGCTGGAGGCAGATCTCTCTTGGGTGGGTCAAAAGTTGGAATAACCTTCATAATAAGTCATTCTTCTTTTAGTAAGGCACACAGGACTCTCCATTTCGCCAAGCAACCAATTAACTTCATGTAGGATTATTTTATAGTGTTGCTATGCTCAGCGCCAAGATGTCATTGTTGGTGAATATGGAAAATGTCACTTACCCAGTGTACATCTGTTCGTGGCATGAGACGCTGCATATTCACATGCTGTGCACATCCCGCCATCTAGTGTTGGGCTCGGAGTGTTACAAGTTGTTTTTCTTCGAAGAAGTCTTTTCGAGTCACGAGATAGAGGGACTCCTCCCCTTTCGGCTCCATTGCGCATGGGCGTCGACTCCATCTTAGATTGTTTTCCCCGCAGAGGGTGAGGTAGGAGTTGTGTATATAGTAATAGTGCCCATGCAATGGAGTAAGTATGTATGTACATAATGTGACTAAAAGTGATATATTTACAAATTTACAAATGTACAAGTTTAATTTTTTGTCAACTTAAAACGGCTACAGCCTCCCGGGGAGGTGGAAGGGCGCATGTGAATCTGCAGCGTCTCATGCCACGAACAGAAGTACACTGGGTAAGAGACATTTTCCGTTCGATGGTATGTGCAGCTGCAGATACACATACTGTGCATAGACTAGTAAGCAGTTATCTCCCCAAAAGCGGTGGTTTAGCCTGTAGGAGTTGAAGTTGTTTGAAATAATGTCCTTAATACTGCTTGTCCTACTGTGGCTTGCTGTGTTGTTAACACATCCACGCAGTAATGCTTGGTAAATGTATGAGGCGTAGACCATGTGGCTGCCTTACAGATTTCAGTCATTGGTATGTTTCCTAGAAAGGCCATGGTGGCACCCTTCTTTCTAGTGGAGTGTGCCTTTGGTGTAATAGGCAGTTCTCTTTTTGCTTTTATATAACAGGTTTGAATACATTTAACTATCCATCTGGCAATGCCTTGTTTGGATATTGGATTCCCTGTATGAGGTTTTTGGAAAGCAACAAACAATTGTTTTGTTTTGCGAATTTGTTTGGTTCTATCAATGTAGTACATTAGTGCCCTTTTGATGTCTAATGTATGTAATGCTCTCTCAGCTACAGAATCTGGTTCTGGGAAGAACACTGGGAGTTCCACTGTTTGATTTAAGTGGAACAGTGATATGACTTTAGGTAAGAATTTAGGATTTGTGCGTAGAACTACTTTATGTTTGTGTATCTGTATAAAGGGTTCTTGTATGGTAAAGGCTTGTATTTCACTTACTCTTCTGAGAGATGTGATAGCTATTAGAAAGGCTACTTTCCATGTTAAGTACTGTATCTCACATGAGTGCATGGGTTCAAATGGTGGACCCATGAGTCGTGTTAATACAATGTTGAGGTTCCACGAAGGAACTGGTGGTGTTCTTGGTGGGATAATCCTTTTTAGACCCTCCATAAATGCTTTTATGACTGGGATTCTGAATAATGAAGTTGAATGCGTAATTTGCAGATAAGCCGAAATTGCTGTGAGATGTATTTTAATGGAGGAAAAAGCTAACTTGGACTTTTGTAAGTGTAGTAGGTTACTTACGATGTTTTTTGCAGATGCGTGTAATGGTTGGATTTGATTATTATGGCAGTAATAAACAAACCTTTTCCACTTATTTGCGTAGCAATGTCTTGTGGTTGGTTTCCTAGCCTGTTTTATGACCTCCATGCATTCTTGTGTAAGGTCTAGATGTCCGAATTCTAAGATTTCAGGAGCCAAATCGCTAGATTTAGTGATGCTGGATTCGGGTGTCTGATCTGTTGTTTGTGTTGAGTTAACAGATCTGGTCTGTTTGGCAGTTTGATATGAGGCACTACTGACAGGTCTAGTAGTGTTGTGTACCAAGGTTGTCATGCCCAAGTTGGTGCCATCAGTATTAGTTTGAGTTTGTTTTGACTCAATTTGTTTACTAGATACGGAAGGAGTGGGAGAGGGGGAAAAGCGTATGCAAATATCCCTGACCAACTCATCCATAACGCATTGCCTTGAGAGCGAGGCTGTGGGTACCTGGATGCGAAGTTTTGGCATTTTGCGTTTTCTTTTGTTGCGAATAGGTCTATTTGCGGTGTTCCCCATCTTTGGAAGTAAGTTTGTAGTATCTGGGGATGAATTTCCCATTCGTGGATCTGTTGGTGATCCAGAGAGAGATTGTCGGCTAACTGGTTTTGAATTCCTGGTATGAATTGCGCTATTAGGCGAATGTGGTTGTGAATCGCCCAATGCCATATCTTTTGAGCTAAGAGACACAATTGTGTCGAGTGTGTCCCTCCCTGTTTGTTCAGATAATACATTGTTGTCATGTTGTCTGTTTTGACAAGAATGTGTTTGTGGGTTATTAGTGGTTGAAATGCTTTCAATGCTAGAAATACTGCTAGTAGTTCTAAGTGATTTATATGAAGTTGTTTTTGTTGAGTGTCCCATTGTCCCTGGATGCTGTGTTGGTTGAGGTGTGCTCCCCACCCTATCATGGAAGCATCTGTTGTGATCACGTATTGAGGCACTGGGTCTTGGAAAGGCCGCCCTTGGTTTAAATTTATGGTATTCCACCATTGAAGCGAGGTGTATGTTTGGCGGTCTATCAACACTAGATCTTGAAGTTGACCCTGTGCTTGTGACCATTGTGATGCTAGGCACTGTTGTAAGGGCCGCATGTGTAATCTTGCGTTTGGGACAATGGCTATGCATGAGGACATCATGCCTAGTAGTTTCATCACTAATTTTACCTGGAACCTTTGGTTTGGGTGCATGGCCTGTATTACGTTTTGGAATGCCTGTACCCTTTGTGGACTTGGAGTGGCAATCCCTTTTTTTGTGTTGATTGTTGCTCCTAAGTACTGTTGTATTTGACACGGCTGTAGGTGTGATTTTTGGTAGTTGAGAGAGAACCCTAGCTTGTGAAGGGTTTCTATAACGTTGTTTGTGTGTTGAGAACACCGTTCTTGCGTATTGGTTTTGATTAACCAATCGTCCAGATACAGGAACACATGTATTTGCTGTCTTCTGATATGGGCTGCCACTACGGCAAGGCATTTTGTAAAGACTCTTGGCGCTGTTGTTATCCCGAATGGCAACACTTTGAACTGGTAATGTACCCCTTGGATTACAAACCTTAAGTATTTTCTGTGGGAAGGATGTATGGGTATATGGAAATACGCATCCTTGAGGTCTAATGTTGTCATGTAGTCTTGTTGTTTGAGCAAGGGGATTACGTCTTGAAGTGTCACCATGTGAAAGTGATCTGATTTGATGTAAAGATTTAGTGTTCTGAGATCTAAGATGGGTTTTAGAGTTTTGTCTTTTTTGGGTATATGAAAGTACAGGGAGTAAACACCCTTTCCTTTCTGATGATTGGGTACTAGTTCTATTGCATCTTTTTGCAACAACGCTTGGACCTCCAGCTGTAATAGATCCATGTGTTGTTTGGACATTTTGTGTGTTTTGGGTGGCACACATGGTGGAAATTGTAGGAATTCTATGCAATAACCATGTTGGATAATGGCTAGAACCCACGTGTCTGTTGTTATTTCCTCCCAGTTTTGGTAAAACTCTGTTAGTCTCCCCCCCACTGGTGTCATGTGTTGGGGATTTGTGACACTGAAGTCACTGTTTATTTTGAGTGGTCTTGGGACTTTCCCCTAGTTTTAGGAAACTGTCCACCTCTGTATTGTCCGCGAAAACTTCCTCTCTGATACTGGCTCTGGTATGTGGGTCTGGTTTGTGAGGTTGAGGGTTCTGTGGTTTGTCCCCGAAACCCCCCTCTAAATGGTGATTTCCAAAATGTGCCTCTGCCCCGTGGGGAGTAGAGCACGCCCATGGCCTTGGCCATATCTGTGTCCTTTTTAAGTTTCTCGATAGCAGTGTCCACCTCCGGCCCAAACAACTGCTGTCCGTTAAAAGGCATATTAAGCACCGCCTGTTGAATTTCGGGCTTGAATCCTGAGTTGCGTAGCCATGCGTGTCTCCGTATGGTGACCGATGTATTTACAGTCCTTGCAGCTTTGTCTGCTGCATCCATTGCCGACCGTATCTGGTTATTAGAGATACTTTGGCCCTCTTCCACCACCTGTTGTGCACGCTTTTGAAACTCTTTGGGTAGATGTTCTATGAAGTGTTGCATTTCGTCCCAATGAGCTCCATCATATCTCGATAGCAAGGCCTGTGAATTGGCAATGCGCCATTGGTTGGCTGCTTGTGCCGCAACTTTTTTCCTTGCTGCGTCAAACTTGCGCCTTTCCTTGTGGGGTGGTGGTGCATCTCCCGAGGTGTGTGAGTTCGCCCTTTTGCGAGCTGCCCCTACTACCACTGAGTCCGGTGTCAATTGCTGCGAGATGTACACAGGGTCTGTTGGGGGAGGTTTGTACTTTTTCTCCACCCTAGGAGTGATGGCCCTGCCTTTCACAGGCTCTTGAAATACTTGCTTTGCTGGTTTCAACATTCCTGGTAACATAGGAAGACTCTGGTACTGACTATGTGTGGACGACAGAGTAGTAAACAAAAAGTCATCTTCAATTGGTTCTGCGTGCAGGGTGACATTATGAAATGCGGCTGCTCTCGACACCACCTGTGTGTAAGCAATACTGTCTTCAGGTGGTGATGGTCTTGCTGGATAACTGTTGGGACTGTTGTCTGATACAGGCACATCATTAAGATCCCATGCATCAGGATCATCTTGGCTCATCCCTGTGTGCGTTGGAGACTGCATCATCGGTGGGGTAGCCATTGGTGATGGTTGTGGTGAGCGGTGTGGTGATGGTGGCGGAGTTACTTGTTTTGCCACCTTTGCCTGTGGTTGCTTGTCTTTTTCTTGGAAAGCAAGTTTTCTTTTCATTCGGATAGGAGGGAGCGTTCTGATTTTCCCTGTCTCCTTTTGAATGTGGAGACTTCTCTGTGTGTAATCTGGCTCCCCTGCTTCTAGCTCCTGTCTGAATCTGTGTCCTTGCATTTGTGTAGACAGGCCTTGTTCCTCGGTGTAGGAACTTGGTTTCGTCTCCGAAGCCGGATGTTTCGGTATTGAAACCTTTTCAACCGTCTTTTTCGGCTCTGAAGACACTTTTTTGGCTTTCGGTGTTCCGATATCTCGGTGCCGACTTATTTCGGTGCCGGTATCTCAATGTCGAGATTGCTCTGACCCGGTGTCGAGTCTGTTCTGTGCCGGTATCTCGACCGGAGTCGGATGACTTCGACACATGTGTGCCCTGTTTCGGTGCCGATGGACCGTCACCTAATTTTCGGGTTAAGCCATGGCCTGTCGGCAGTGGCGTCCCCTGGGCTTTAATGTATTTTCCGTGAGTCTTGGCCAGGGGTGTTTTACTCACGGTTTTCGGCGTCTGTTCGGTTTCGGCCTCGTCCGAGTCAGCAATGGAGAAGGTTTCTTCTTCCTCCAAGTTTTGGTGTTCTGACGGCGCCGACGGCATTTGAAGTCTTCCTGCTCTCCGGTCCCTTAGCGTTTTCCTCGACCGAAACGCTCAACAGGTCTCACAGGTATCCTCTTTGTGTTCGGGAGACAAACACAAATTACAGACCAAATGCTGATCTATGTAAGGATACTTGTTGTGGCATTCGGGGCAGAAGCGGAATGGGGTCCGTTCCATTAGCCTTGAAGACGCATGTGGTCGGGCCGACCAGGCCCCGCCGGGGAATCGAAACCCCGAAGGGCCACCAGAGCTCTTCAAAATTCGGAGTCGATCTGCGTTAACTAACCCGATACCGAACGAAAACAATACCGTCGAATTTTCTGAGATTTAACTAACTTTCCGAACCGAAACACGGAGCGAAGAGGAACACGTCCGAACCCGATGGCGGAAAGAAAACAATCTAAGATGGAGTCGACGCCCATGCGCAATGGAGCCGAAAGGGGAGGAGTCCCTCGATCTCGTGACTCGAAAAGACTTCTCCGAAGAAAAACTACTTGTAACACTCCGAGCCCAACACGAGATGGCGGGATGTGCACAGCATGTGTATCTGCAGCTACACATGCTATATATATATATATATATATATATATATATATATATATATATATATATATATATTAGCAACACAAAGATGAGAATTCAAGCTGTGACCCAGCGTGGCAGGAACCCTCACCGTGCATAATATTCGTGAACACCATTCATTGCTTCTTGTGAACTTCCAGAATCTCTGAACTATCATCCTTTGTTACACATGACCGACCGCAGCACCAACAGAAGGAGGAGAGGCGCTGGCACAATGAAACCCTGACTACAAGTGACCACGATTCAGACACAGTCTGTGCAGTGCCACTGTCGTGAGGTATATTCGGGCCACAGACAAACCCTACAGCAACTGGTAGGAAAATAGATAAATGACATTTCAGGTTTCCAGAGCCAATATACCAGACTTCAAGGCTCCAAGTCCCTCGGTACCCCTGGAACACTAGAACATCTCATTCAATCACAAAGGTCAGAGCTTAACAGAAACACCAGGTTCCTATTGCTACTGCTTCAAGCAAACACGGTTGCAACCAATCCTACATTCCAATGCGCTTTTTAATTTCTTCCGAAAATAGATAGTGATTTTCTTGCTCTGCCATGCAATGGTTGAACAGCGCTGATTTATGTGAATCAGTCACTGTGAAACTGCAGGGACAGTGATGATATACACTAGAATGGATAATACAAGCATACTATCTGGCTGCATATGATATATATGTATATCATGCAGCCAGCCATGTTGCTCATACTGTCCTTTCTAGTGTGTACCGTCGCTCCCCATGCAGTGTCACAATGACTGATCCAGCCGTGCCTCTAAAAGTTCCACCACCAGCCTCCCAGACACAATGAGATGAAGGCACCCTTACCATCCTGGAAGACCCTCTCCACGTTCAGCCCATAAGTGGCGCAGGTCTCATAGTAAGTGCATCGCTTGAGGTCATTGGACATCTTCCTGGCTCGTCCATCATCAATCACCCGTGGGTTACTGGAGCTGATGGCATCTGTAACAACAGGGGGAAGAGAGAACAGAGATATGAGTTGCAAGAAATGTCATCAGTCCACATGACCCCAACCTCATTTGTGCCTTTGAGGTCACCAGCGAAAACCCAAAGAGGCTTGCCAGAGATAAAAATGCTTGGCGGACCAAATCCTTAGACAACCAAAAGTGATGGACAGATTTTGTTGCCTTGAGGTCTGAAAGACATTGGATGCCACTGCTTCCTACACAGCAGCAGGGAGGGATCCAAAGATTAAACAGAACCAAATTCGTTTTGTAAAGCGCACAGCTACCCATTTAGGGTTTCCCGGTGCAAGGCCAGCTCGACAGTGACCGCATAACCCAAGACTAGAACAGCCACGTCTATAGTTTCTCAATAGGAATGATGTTGTAGGGTTCTGGGCATGTGGTGGGCAGGAAAAGCCACTTGTGGCAAAGGGTGATCCCTACTATAGGGCTGAGGTACTTCACTTCAGCAGCAGTGAGCCGATTATCCCACTTGCTGCTGACAGGAGGTGTGAGGAGGTTGTCTGCACTTGAAGGACAGCAACAATATTCAACCCTACCAATTTAATTAGGTTAATGGAAGGGGCATAGAAAATCTATCGGGCAAGCAGTGTTTCACGTATATGAGTTTCTCTGGGGAGGTACCTCTTGAAGGCATTAAATGGACACAAAACTGGAAATAGAGTCAAAATGACAGCATCAGAGTTTTCAGTCACCCCTACTAATGAGCCCTAGCCTGCTTATGCATCTCCCTCTGAATACACTGCAGTAAAACCTCCCCATATCCTACGCCTTCTTCCTCCCCTCTTCGCCTACCTGCACATTCTGTAAAGCTCAAAGCTGTTCACCAACTTACCCTGTGTCCCCACCAGTACTGTGGGAATCTCGGTGGTGTTACGGTAATTGACCATCCGGCTGTAGTAGTGATAGACTGTCTGGAAGCTGTTCTCATCCTCCAAGCTAAAGACGAATATTACTGCATCAACCCACATGGCGAACTGTGGCACCACAAAAGGAAAACAAAACAACCAGGTTATACACTTTCATAGAAGACTTTAGAGCAGGACCCTGCTTACCCAGACTCCACTGCACCTGCAACTCTGCACATGAACTCCACAGCAAAGCCTACCAAACCGCGCCAAGGAGGGGAGTAGGACAGCAGACCGGCAGCAACGGGTACAGGGAGTCAGACTGATCCCACAATTTTTAAGTAACAGAGTGTTAGGGCTGCCCTCAGTGATAGGGGGAAAGCAGGAAGTGTTTTATGAGGAAAACGTGAGGGGCTGAAAATAAGGAAGTGAAGATTGAAATCAGTGATCAGCTGGAGAAGAAAGAAGGATGGGCTATTGTTGGGGGGGGGGGGGTGGAAATCATCTGACATAAGCTTCATACCGGACATAGCAATGATGCTACGTAGGGTAAAGCAGTACAAGTTGTCTTAGAGTAAAGCAGAATCCATCACCAGGAGAGCAAACTGTCTTTTAATAGGAAACGCACACAGTGTTATTAGGAAGCGCAGATCGATCTGATGAGATACAGCATAATATACAATTGTGGCTACAGAAGTAGACATTCTGGGGGACAGTCGAGAATATTATGGGGACACGAGGGAAGCATCTGCATGAGTGACACAAGACGTACTACCGAAGGAGCAGGGGGGTCCTAAGAGGAAAGATAATGAAAATGTCACTTACCCAGTGTACATCTGTTCGTGGCATCAGTCGCAGTAGATTCGCATGTTCTGCAATAGCTCGCCATCTGGTGTTGGGCCGGAGTGTTACAAGTTGTTTTTCTTCGAAGAAGTCTTTCGAGTCACGGGACCGAGTGACTCCTCCTTTTGTCTCCATTGCGCATGGGCGTCGACTCCATCTTCGATTGTTTTTCCCCGCAGAGGGTGAGGTAGGAGTTGAATTGTAGTAATAGTGCCCATGCAATGGAGTGACTAAGTATGCACCTATTTAAGGTTGAGATGATACATATATAAATAATTGAAGGTAACTTCCAAACTGCTATAGGCTCCCGGGGAGGCGGGTGGGCACATGCGAATCTACTGCGACTGATGCCACGAACAGATGTACACTGGGTAAGTGACATTTTCAGTTCGATGGCATCTGTCGCTGTAGATACGCATGTTCTGCATAGACTAGTAAGCAGTTATTTCCCCAAAAGCGGTGGATCAGCCTGTAGGAGTGGAAGTAGTCTGAAATAATGTCCTTAATACGGCTTGACCTACTGTGGCTTGTTGTGCGGATAACACGTCTACACAGTAGTGCTTGGTGAATGTGTGAGGCGTAGACCATGTGGCTGCCTTACATATTTCTTGCTTTGGGATGTTTCCTAGAAAGGCCATGGTAGCACCTTTCTTTCTGGTTGAGTGTGCCCTTGGTGTAATGGGCAGCTGTCGTTTAGCTTTAAGGTAGCAGATTTGGATGCATTTAACTATCCATCTGGCTATACCTTGTTTTGAAATTGGGTTTCCTGCGTGAGGTTTTTGAAAGGCAATAAAGAGTTGTTTAGTCTTTCTGATGTTTTTTGTTCTGTCAATGTAATACATCAATGCTCTTTTGACATCTAATGTATGTAGTGCCCTTTCAGCTACGGTATCTGGCTGTGGAAAGAACACTGGAAGTTCCACTGTTTGATTTAGATGGAACGGTGAAATAACCTTTGGCAAAAATTTAGGATTGGTCCTTAGGACGACTTTATTTTTGTGTAGTTGTATAAAAGGTTCCTGTATTGTAAACGCCTGAATCTCGCTTACTCTTCTTAGGGAAGTAATGGCGATGAGAAATGCCACCTTCCAGGTTAGGAACTGTATTTCGCAGGAGTGCATGGGTTCAAAAGGTGGACCCATAAGTCTAGTTAGGACAACATTTAGGTTCCATGAAGGAACAGGTAGTGTTCTTGGTGGTATAATTCTCCTAAGGCCCTCCATGAATGCTTTAATGACTGGTATCTTATATAGGGAAGTTGAATAGGTAGTCTGCAGGTATGCAGATATTGCTGCAAGGTGAATCTTAATGGAAGAGAAAGCTAGGTTAGATTTTTGTAAGTGAAGCAAGTAACCCACTACATGTTCTGGAGTTGTGTGTAATGGTTGTATTTGATTAATATGGCAGTAGCAAACAAACCTCTTCCATTTACTTGCATAGCAGTGCCTGGTGGATGGCCTTCTGGCTTGTTTTATGACTTCCATACATTCTTGGGTAAGTTGTAAGTGCCCGAATTCTAGGATTTCAGGAGCCAGATTGCTAGATTCAGCGATGCTGGATCTGGGTGTCTGATCTTTTGGTTGTGCTGTGTCAACAGATCTGGCCTGTTGGGCAATTTGATGCAGGGTACCACTGATAGGTCTAGCAGCGTTGTGTACCAGGGTTGCCTTGCCCAAGTTGGTGCTATCAATATGAGTTTGAGTTTGCTTTGACTGAGTTTGTTTACCAGGTAAGGAAGGAGAGGGAGAGGAGGAAAAGCGTAAGCAAATATCCCTGACCAGTTCATCCATAGGGCATTGCCTTGGGATTGTTTGTGTGGGTATCTGGATGCGAAGTTTTGGCATTTTGCGTTCTCCCTTGTCGCAAACAAGTCTATCTGAGGTGTTCCCCAGAGTTTGAAATAAGTGTTCAGAATTTGGGGGTGAATTTCCCATTCGTGGACCTGTTGGTGATCTCGAGAGAGATTGTCTGCGAGTTGATTTTGGATCCCTGGTATAAACTGTGCAATTAGGCGAATTTGGTTGTGAATTGCCCAATGCCAAATTTTCTGTGCTAGCAGGCTTAACTGCGTGGAGTGCGTCCCTCCCTGCTTGTTTAGATAATACATTGTTGTCATGTTGTCTGTTTTGACGAGAATGTATTTGTGAACTATTATTGGTTGGAAAGCTTTTAGTGCTTGAAAAACTGCTAGAAGTTCTAGGTGATTGATATGCAGTTTTGTTTGATGTACGTTCCATTGTCCTTGTATGCTGTGTTGATCGAGGTGTGCTCCCCACCCTGTCATGGAAGCATCTGTTGTTATTACGTATTGTGGCACTGGGTCTTGGAAAGGCCGCCCCTTGTTTAAATTTATGTTGTTCCACCACAGAAGCGAGAGGTAAGTTTGGCGGTCTATTAACACCAGATCTAGAAGCTGACCCTGTGCTTGAGACCACTGTGATGCTAGGCATTGTTGTAAGGGCCTCATGTGCAGTCTTGCGTTTGGGACAATGGCTATGCATGATGACATCATGCCTAGGAGTTGCAATACCATCTTTGCCTGTATCTTTTGTGTTGGATACATGCGTTGTATGATGGTGTTGAAATTTAGAATTCTTTGTGGACTTGGAGTGGCTACTCCCTTTGATGTGTCTATTATGGCTCCTAGGTATTGTTGTACCTTGCGCGGCAGAATGTTGGATTTTGTAAAGTTGACGGTGAACCCGAGTTTGAAGAGGGTTTGTATGATCTGATTTGTGTGATTTGAGCACTGTATGAACGAATGGGCCTTGATTAGCCAGTCGTCCAAATATGGGAACACATGTATTTGCTGCCTTCTTATGTGTGCAGCGACTACCGCTAGACATTTGGTAAAGACTCTTGGTGCTGTTGTTAATCCGAAAGGCAGTACCTTGAATTGGTAATGTATTCCTTTGAATACAAACCTTAGGTATTTCCTGTGCGATGGGTGTATTGGTATATGGAAAGAAGCATCCTTGAGGTCTAAAGTTGCCATGTAGTCGTGTAGTTTTAGCAATGGCAACACTTCTTGTAGTGTGACCATGTGGAAGTGGTCTGATTTGATGAAAGTGTTCACTACTCTGAGGTCTAGGATTGGTCTCAGCGTTTTGTCCTTCTTTGGTATCAGAAAGTACAGTGAGTAAACTCCTGTGTTTATTTGTGTGTTTGGCCCTAACTCGATTGCATTCTTTTGCAATAGTGCCTGCACTTCTATCTCCAGGAGATTGGAATGGTGTGTTGTTAAATTTTGTGCTTTTGGTGGTATGTTTGGAGGGAATTGTAGAAATTCTATGCAATAACCATGTTGGATAATTGCTAGAACCCAAGTGTCTGTAGTGATCTCCTCCCATGCTTTGTAATAATGACCTATTCTTCCCCCCACTGGTGTTGTGTGGAGGGGGTGAGTGACATGTGAGTCATTGTTTAGTAGTAGGGGTTTTGGGGCTTTGAAATCTCCCTCTATTTCTAGGGAATTGCCCTCCTCTATATTGTCCCCGAAAACCTCCTCTATACTGTCCCTGGTAAGTGGACGGTGTTGCTTGTGAGGTGCTGGCTTGTGTGCTTTGACCCCGAAACCCCCCTCGAAAGGGCGTTTTACGGAATGTGCTGTAATTCCCTCTGCTCTGCGGGGAGTAGAGTGCGCCCATGGCTTTGGCAGTGTCCGTATCTTTTTTGAGTTTCTCAATCGCTGTGTCCACTTCTGGACCGAACAGTTCTTTTTCATTAAAAGGCATATTGAGAACTGCTTGTTGAATCTCTGGTTTAAATCCAGACGTTCGGAGCCATGCATGCCTTCTGATAGTTACAGATGTATTAATTGTCCGTGCAGCTGTATCTGCAGCGTCCATGGAGGAACGTATCTGGTTGTTGGAGATGGTCTGTCCCTCCTCAACCACTTGTTTTGCCCTATTTTGGAAGTCCTTGGGCAGATGTTCAATGAGATGTTGCATCTCGTCCCAGTGGGCTCTGTCATAGCGCGCAAGTAGTGCCTGGGAGTTCGCGATGCGCCACTGCTTTGCAGCTTGTGCTGCGACTCTTTTACCAGCTGCATCGAACTTGCGGCTTTCTTTATCTGGGGGTGGTGCATCTCCAGATGTGTGAGAGTTGGCCCTTTTCCTAGCTGCTCCTACAACAACAGAGTCTGGTGGCAGCTGTGTAGTGATGAAAACCGGGTCCGTAGGAGGCGGCTTATACTTTTTTTCCACCCTTGGTGTGATTGCCCTACTTTTGACCGGCTCCTTAAATATGTCTTTTGCGTGCCGGAGCATACCAGGGAGCATAGGCAGGCTTTGGTAGGAGCTGTGGGTGGAGGAGAGTGTGTTGAACAAGAAATCATCCTCGACTTGTTCTGAGTGGAGGCTTACGTTGTGAAATTGTGCTGCTCTAGCCACCACCTGAGAGTACGCGGTGCTGTCTTCTGGTGGAGATGGCTTTGTAGGGTATGCCTCCGGGCTGTTATCTGACACTGGGGCGTCGTATAGGTCCCATGCGTCCTGATCTTGGTCACCCTGGCTCATGGTGGTGTGAGCTGGGGAGTGTGATGGAGTTTGTGCTGGTGATACGTTAATCACGGGCGGAGGAGAGGGTGGTGGTGTAACTCTTTTCACCACTTTTGGTTGTGCTGCTTGTTCCGTCTGGAACTCCAACCTTCTCTTTCTCCTAATGGGGGGAAGGGTGCTTATTTTTCCTGTCCCCTGCTGAATGAAGATACGCTTTTGCGTATGGTCCACATCAGTTGCTTGTAGCTCTTCCTCAAACCTATGCTTTTGCATTTGGGAGGTTAGCGAGTGCTCTTCTGTATAAGAGCCTGAAGCTGGGTCGCTTGCAGTTTGTTTCGGCATCGAAACTTTGTCTGCGTGTTTTTTCGGCTCTGAGGTGACTTTTTTCCTTTTCGGGGCCGAAACCTCTCGGCGTCGATCTGTTTCGGTGCCGCTGTCTCGGCGTCGAGCCGTGTCCACACCGGCATCTCGGTGTGGAGGCTTATCTCCAGCACTTTCTCGGTCCCGAGAAGGCTGCGTGCCGGTGTCTCGACCGGAGTCGGACGATCTCGGCACTGTTTGGGCCTTTTTCGGTGCCGACGGTCGGTCACCGAATTTATGGGTCGAGCCATGGCCTGGTGGCAGTGGCGTCCCCTGGGCCTTGTAAATGTTTCTTTGTGTAGTTTTCGACGTCTTACTCACGGTTTGTGTGTCGTCGAATCCTTCGGAGTCTGAGTCTTGGATCGAGAAGGTACCTTCTTCTTCCTGTTCCTCGAACTCCCGTTGGGCTGTTGGTGCGGACGCCATTTGAAGTCTTCTGGCTCGACGGTCTCGGAGTGTTTTTCGGGACCGGAACGCACGACAGGCCTCGCAGGTGTCTTCGCTGTGCTCAGGTGACAGGCACAGGTTGCAGACCAAGTGTTGGTCTGTGTAGGGGTATTTATTGTGGCATTTGGGGCAGAAACGGAACGGGGTCCGTTCCATCGGCGTTCTTCAGCACGCGGTCGGGCCGACCAGGCCCCGACGGAGGATCGAAAAAACTACCCCGAAGGGCACCGGAGCTCTTCGATCTTCGATGCGGTGTGGAATCTAAGTACGCCGATCCCGAACGCAACAATACCGACGAAAATCTTCCGAAATTAGCTAATTTTCCGTTCCGAAACTCGGAGCGACAGGAACACGTCCGAACCCGATGGCGGAAAAAAAACAATCGAAGATGGAGTCGACGCCCATGCGCAATGGAGACAAAAGGAGGAGTCACTCGGTCCCGTGACTCGAAAGACTTCTTCGAAGAAAAACAACTTGTAACACTCCGGCCCAACACCAGATGGCGAGCTATTGCAGAACATGCGTATCTACAGCGACAGATGCCATCGAACATAGGATTTCAGGTTGAAAAAATGTGTTATTATGGGAGTTTAGAAGGGAAATGCCACAACGTTGTAGCAGATGTTGTCATGTGGTAAGGAGGGGGCAATGTTATGGGGAAGTATGGGTATTGTGCTGAAGCAGCAGGTGTTATTACGGCAAAGCAGCTGGTAATATAAGAGAAGCCAAGGGTGATTTGACACACAGGGGACTCTATATGGGGGAAGCAGGTTTTTTGGGACAAAATTGTAGGGGACACGTGCAGAGAATATATATTTCAGGCTGCAGAACACTCAAGGGATTATGAAAAATGCATGGCTGTTACTATGGGCAAGTGGAAGATGTTAAAGTATTACGAGGCTGAACATGCAACTGTTGTGAAAGAAAACACTTGCTATGAAGGCATGGTGTTACTGTGGAGGGAAAATGAGAACGCAGACTGAGCACTATTATGGTGGAGAATAAGGAGTTTTATAGGGAAAAGCAGAAGGTGTTATGGGTGAAAGAGATCAAATTTTATTAATAAATCAGTGGCATAGAAGTTAGCATACGGTGACAAATTAACCTGCATTTAAAAGCCTAACAGAGAAAATAACATGAGTTGTAAAATGTGCCTGTTTGAATTGTGGAGAATCATGTCGGCACCATTTATATTATGCACCATGTTTCAACATGAGAGTTTTGCATTTTAGTAAATGAAGTATTAAAATGAGCTAACGTTAAGAATGTTTCATTAAATGTAGATTAATAATTGTACTATTAAATAGATATGAATTAAATGCATTTATATTGAATTAATGAATTTTGTTAATGCAAGTTATATATGTGCAGAAAAATAAATGCACATTTAAAATAATTCTAACATGTTATAAATAATGTTTGCAATTAAACATGCTCTGCACATATGAATTGTACGATGCGCAATAGGTTTATTAATACTTGTAATTGTATTTAGACTTTTTAGCCTGAGAAGAAATTCATTTTGCAGCAGTAATGGAAAATCACTTGTTTATACTGTCCGCTCTGACCTGAATTCTTTCATAGTTTGTGAGTGTGAATGTTGAATGTCCTATTGTATTGAAGACAAGAAAAATGTTTTGAGAATAACATGGTTGCTTTATTTGTTCTAGCTGTTGAACCGGACAGGAAATTTGTAGTTCTCATGTGAAATGTATTGGTTTAGTTTATTATGTGCAGTGAGGAAGGATCTCAAGTAACAACTAACTAGAGAATGTAATATTTAGTCAGAAACGTGTGAAGCCATTAAACTAACCACGCACTTTGGCTGGGAAGATTCAGAAAAGTTGCAAATTTGTTGGCACCACCACTAGCTTGGATGCTGAAACTGACGCCCAGAGTGTGCCCAACTGAAGGACCAATCAAATGGATTTTGTCTACTTTAATTAGTGAGAAACGTTGAATTTTAGATCAGTTCTTTAGTCAGCCTGTCTTGGGTGAGTCTTCAATCTATTTTATCCCCTGCCTCTATGCTGTTCAGAACTCTGTCTGAGTCTGCTGTCACACTCCGCTTCCTGATGAGTTTCCCCATCATAGTCTTAATTGCCCTATTCTATTATGTAGTTCAGTGCTAATAAGGCCAACTAATTCTGAACTGCTGATTCTGTCCTGTGTGCAGCTCGTGTTCTGCACTGCCCTGATGCTGCTATCAACTGACGCCAGAAGATAAACTGTTCCTGTCTGCTGTTTCATGAGGAAAGGTATAACTAAATGTAGTTTCTTGTTTCCCTTTTAGCTTAATCACTTACACAGGTGTATTTTAGTTACCCTAGTTAGATGATCTTTCCAAATTATTTTTGTCTTTTATTTCTGCTTTTGCCCGCATGTGTTAGCCCATTCCCACACATGAAAGTCCAAATTTGTGTAAGTGACATATATGGCCCAGCTCTGAAATTGGTTATGAAGACTGTATTTTGATGATTTACAGATGTCACCATCATCTGCATTGAATAATAATAATGTGCATATAGAGTTATTGCTTATTTATATAATTGTTCTGGAGTGTAACAGTATTGATGTTTAGTATGTTACATTTCTTCAGATATTTTGATCGGCCTATGGTTTTCATGTATGTTTATAATTTAGTTTTGTGCACCATATATTTGACATTGATTTGGGGATTGTAGTAAAGTGCTGAAACTTTATTCGGTTTGGAGTTTGATTAGTCTTAAATTGTCAATGGTGTCTAGAATTGTTTTACGATATAATGTCATTGATTTGTGATTGAATGACTGACTACTACACTCTTCGCCAAATCCAAAGATTCAGTTGATCTCAATAGGTGAGATTGGTGATGGTGTCCAGTCTGAGCGCTGGTGGTTTGTGAACCGGAGAGAAATTTTTCCCAAGCCCCAACGCTCCCGCATAGGTGAAGTCTTAAATTTTAGGGGGTAAATGTTTGAACGAGCAGAGGCAAAGGAAAGTTTTGATATGGGGGATGCAGAAGTTGGCATTACTGGGAAAAGTGGAAGGTAATATGAAATGCAGAATAGGCAAACAGATCAAAGCAGACTATGAAACTGCAGGGAAAAGCAGACTGTTACTTTAGGTCAAAACGTACCGCTATCCTCTCCTTATTATCACTACTGACTAGCAATGCCCTTTGTTTGTATCATGGTTTTGCAACAAATTACATTACAGCAAAATGATGCATTAAACACAAATATTCAGCTACATAGACCGATGTGGTACATCTTTCTCAGGACACGGGCGTTGCAGGAACCAATTCCAATTGGCTGCAAGAGCAGTGCCGTCCTCTGGCATTCTTGAACGTGTTCAACACAGGTCTTTGTGTAGTGTGCTCACTTTTTAGAAGGTCTATTGCAACTTTAAGAGTAATACAACCAATGAGGCTGCTTGGAATGCAGGCATTCCACCGAAGCCCTCAAAATAGACAACTGAACGAGCGGGGGAAAGTAAATCGAGCTGCCACAGCACGTTCATTCTCTAATAGTATTATTTACCTAGAAGATCATCAAAACTGCCCGTTAGTTATCTCTTAACATCCTGATGTGTATTTGCCTTATGCTTGGGCGCATAAGCCAGCGAGGGCCGAAAGCAACCGGAAGTGGAAAGTTGGGACTAGAATGCTTCCACTGTGATCAGTGGTCACTGCGATGAAGTTAATTCCCAGGCTCCTCTGGCGGTCTGCTCCCTGCTTAGGTGGCGCTGTTCTGGGCCGTCTAACTCTGCTGTCGGGCTGCCCTCTCCTCCTGCTCACTTTCTGGTTTGCTGTTCTGTTTCTCAGCTGGTGAGGTTTTTAATCCGGCTGCAGCACTACACTTCCGGGAAGAGGAGCGGCCAATGAGCCGCGAGGTGAGAGGGAGACATGATCCGATACTTGGTGGGACAGCATTAATGTCGTGGGATGTGTCAGTGTTG